>NC_137788.1:44974743-45574743 GCF_963383645.1 Muscardinus avellanarius | reverse complement strand
CCTTATTTGCTTATTTAGCTTATTAGGTACTTATTGATTTGGTACTGGGGATTGAACCCAGGGGCATTCTACCTCCAAGCTACACCCTCAGCCTTATTTTTCATTCTTTATTTTGAAGCAGGGTCTCACCGAGTTGCGGAGGGTGTCACTAATAGCCGAGGTTGGCCATAAACCTGTGATCCTCCTGTCTCAGCCTCCCAAATACTAGGATTATATCTTTCATACAGTAATGTAACTTCTGGAGGAACTGAAAGGGAGTCTGTGTCTATGATGGAGTGCCTGCCAGGGCCTCAGTGAGGACAAGGTCCCTCTATTTATCTCCACCCCCAATACACATATTTCTAAGCAAGAGTTCACTTTCACACCAGGCTCTGGGCCCCCAGGGCCCTCATTCCAGCCCCCTTTTCCCACTGATGAGGAGTGGGAACTCCTCCTCTTGGCTGAGAGGCCTGTTGACAAAATACAGGGTTGGATGAGGTGCTGCAAAGGGCCCCAGCTGCGACCTGGGTCTTCTGCCAGACTCAACCAACCATGGGCCTCGCCTTCCATACCTGCAAAGTGTGAGCTTGCTCTGAGCCCAAGGCAAGAAGCTATTCTAGGTCAAATTCCCAAACCCCAGCTGGTTGTGGAGGCGCATGCCTGTAATCCCAGTATTTGAAAGGCAGAGATAGGCGGATTGCAGTTTTGAGATGAGCTTCAACCATTTAGGAAACTTTCATCAACCTGGCAAGACCCTGATTTAAAAAAAATAATGTTAGGGCTGGGGGTGTCGCTCAGAAGAACTCCCCTAGATTCAATCCCCAGTACCAAAAAAAGAAAAGAAAAAAAAAATTGCTCAAGCCCCAGCCCCAGCGATCTTCTGCAAATAGCAGCCAAATCATCCCATCCCCAGAGGCTTCTGGCACAAATTAGCAGCCAAGAAACACCTCAGGGCTCAGTTCACCTAAGCACAGACAAAATTTTGGTGAAGCCAGGAGAGGGGTCCCCGCAGCAGCCTAATTCTGGGCTGTCAGTGGACTCATGGGACAAATTCAGTTCAGAAATGAAGTCAGAGTGGGTTGTGGCAGCTTGGCCTGAATCACACTCCCTGCTGGGGCTGGCAGGGGAGCCCTGAAAGGCCAGCATCCTCTGGGTCTCCCTGCTCTAACCAAAGGTCTGGCCACCAGACCTTGTCTGGCCATGTTCCCACCTGATTTGTCTTTCTTTCTTTCTTTCTTTCTTTCTTTCTTTCTTTCTTTCTTTCTTTCTTTCCTTCCTTCCTTCCTTCCTTCCTTCCTCTCTCCCTCCCTCCCTCCCTCTCTCTCTCTATCTATCTCTCTTTCTATTTTTCCTTTTTTTGGTGGTACTGGGGTTCCTGGAAGCCCTTCTACCTCCAGGCTATACTCCCAGACCTTTTTTTTTTTTTTTTAACTTGGAAACAGGGTCTCTTAAGCCAGCACGGCTGGCTTCGAACCTGTGCAATCCTCTGGTCTCCCAAGCGTGGGGATTACAAGCGTGTGCCACCACGCCTGGCTCGCTCTTCCTTCCCCTTCCTTCCTTCCTTCCTTCCTTCCTTCCTTCCTTCCTTCCTTCCTTCCTTCCTTTCTTTCTTTTACACCCCCATTCCTAATTTTTATTCTTTATTTTGAAACAGGGTCCTACTAAGTTGAGGAGGGCCTCACTAAGTAGCTGAGCCTGTCCTCAAACCACAATCCTCCTGTCTCAGCTTCCCAAATGCTGGGATTACAAGCGTGCGCCAACATGCCTGCTCCCACCTGATGTGTCTTTCTGATTGGCTCCAGACATACCGACCTGCCCCCTGCTGTCTCTGCCTGGCAGGTCCTGATGCCAGGGAGGCAAGGGGCTCCTGGGGGTGAGGTGCCTGGGCTGGTTCTAGGCTCACTCTTGGGGTGTGGCTGTTTCTGCCCACTCCTTACCTGGAGCCCAGTGGATAAGGGGGCACGTGAGCTCCCAGCCTCCATGAGGAATCTTCCTGGGACTTTCACACCCTGCCCATCCTTCGAGGACGGCATTAGACACCTCCTCCAGGAAGCCCAGCCAGAGAGGCTCAGGTACAGCCATGGACCCTCGGGTGCTCAGGCTTCCCAGCTCCCTGTTGAAAACTCCAGGCTCCCGCTCGCTTTATGTTTTGAACAGTCCTTGAAGCCACCTGAGATACTTCCACTGGGTGGTTTACTTTCTGGCTCTCTGATTGAATGTAAGCTCTGTGGGGGAGGGCTTTGTCCTTTTTGCTTGCCCTGGTATCTACACGTGCCAGGGCATCCTCAAATGTTAAGGAAAGAACAAATGCAAGGAAGAGTGAGCAGCCTGTGCAAAACTCAGGTGTGAGCCACGCGGGAGGTGAGGTGGGGCATAGAAGGCGGGGTCCCAGTGCAGCTCCTCAGGAGGTGGGGCAGCAGGGCAGCAGTCACAGCTGAGAAGGGCCTGGAATGCCAGGCCCAGGCTCAGAGCATGACGGGGCCATGGCAGGGTGTTAAGGGGGGGGGGCAACAGGATTGTATCTGGGTTTCAGACCATCTCCTGACTGGGTGGGAGGAAGGACTTTGGGGATGGAGTTGAAGCAGTGAGATCGTCAAGGAGGCCAGGGACTTGGCCAGGTGAGGAGGAGGGGGCACCTGGCCCAGGTGGGCAGCAGGGGAGGGTGTCCAGGGTGCCATCAGGAGAGGGTCGGAGGTGGGGCCAGCCGGGGCTGAGTGGCCTGAGGAGTGGGGTGGGGTAAGGAGGCCTCTCATACTGGGTTCGGGGTTCATCCTCACCAGCCATGTACTGGGGAAGCTTCACCCCAGGGGAGCGGGAGCTGGCGCCCGCACCTGGCAGCCCATCAGGACTCTGGCAGGCACTTGCTTTTGTGTGTGTGTGTGTGTGTGTGTGTGTGTGTGTGTGTGTGTGGTACTGTGGATGGAACCCTTCTCGGGCTATACTCCCAGACCTATTTTTATATTTTTTAAATTTGGAAACAGGGTCTCCTAAGCCAGCGAGGCTGGCTTTGAACCTGAGCAATCTTGCTGTCTCCACCTCCCAAGCACAGGGATTACAAGCGCATGTGTGCCACCACGCCCTGCCAGCACCTGCTTTTAATTGTGGGAAGTTGGAGCCAGTGTTCACCCATCCAGTGTCTGCCATGACAATGGCGTGTGAAACCCCTGGGAAAGTTCACTTGAAGCCACAGCCGGGCTGGGGTGCACAGTCCCACCAGAAAAGGTGGTCGGCCGGCACCAGTGGACGTCTGCCAGGTGCATGGGTGCAGTGGGTGTTTACATGCATTCAATCCTCACAAATAGCGAGGTAGAGATTTTTACCCCCAGTTTACAGGTAGGAAAATTGAGACCCAGGAGGCTAAGTAACTGTTTGAGTCAAAGAGTGGCTGAGCTCTTTCCACATTACCATGCTGCTCTTCAAAGGGAGGCTGAGCAGAAGACACAGGGCAGGCCAGGCCAGGGATCAGCCATCGGGAACAGATTTCCACCCACCACGTTTCTGCTCATGATCCCCATGGCTGTCCCCAGCCTGCCTTAGGGGACTCTGCAAACACCAGCACCCATGTGAGGGCGAGAAGGGTGGGCAGGGCAGCGGCACCTCATTCCTCAGCGTGGCTTGTGCAGGCTAAGGACAGGCTGCCGGTCCTAAACTCCATCCCCTCTGTCTGGGCTTCCACCAATAACATGGCCTGCCTTAGAGTTCCCACGTGATCTCAGGTCAACCCAGCTGGACTGTGAATGACCTACACCTGCCAGTTCTGCATGTTTCAAGCCCAGCGAGGGGCCACAGACTGAGGAGTCCTGGCCCACAATCCCAGCTCTGGCCCCGACCAGCAACATGACCTTGAGCCTCATTTCCCAGAGGGCCCAAGCAGCCATGGACAGGATGCAGCTAGTACAGACGTTTGTTTATTTTAGTCAAGTTGGTTGCAAACATTTAAGAGATAAAAGATTAGGACATTTTATTTTTTGAAAATCTAGATTTCCAGCTTTTCTTGAAAAATCAGATGATCAGTCCCACTGGGCAACAATCCCTGGCTTGAGGTCCACTGTCCAGCCCCCTCAGGCCGCAGCCCCAGGAGGCCAGTGGGGCTTCTGCTCCTACAGTCAAGCTGGGAGAATCCAGCCTCTTATCTCAGGGTCACTGGTCATTAGATAGGTGCAGGGTTGATGGTTTAATAAATGAATAAATGCTGAAAAATGAATACTAACAATATTGCCTTCTCTCTGCTCCATACCTTCTCAGAGGACAAGGGGGAGGGGTCTGGTGTTTTATAAACTTTAAAGTGTTAGAAATAATAGCATCAGCCGGGTGTGGTGATGCACACCTGTAAACTCAGTATTTGGGAGGCTGAGACAGGATGATTGCAAGTTCAAGGCCAGCCTTAGCAACTTATTGAAGTCCTCAGCAAACTAGTGAGACCCTGTTCCTAAATCAAAATTTTAAAAAAGGTTAAAGCCGGGCATGGTGGCACACGCTTGTAATCACCACGCTTGGGAGGCAGAGACAGGAGGATCTCACAAGTTCGAAGCCAGCCTCTCTGGCTTAAGAGACCCTGTTTCCAAATAAAATATAAAATAGGTCTGGGAGTGTAGCCTGGAGGTAGAAGGGTTTCCAGAACCCCAGTGCCACCAAAAAAGAAGAAGAAGAAGAAGAAGAGAGAAGAAGAAGAAGAAGAAGAAGAAGAAGAAGAAGAAGAAGCAGCAGCAGCAGCAGCCGGGTGTGGTGGTGCACACTTGTAATTCCAGTACCTGGGAGACAGAGACAGGAGGATCTGGGTTCGCGGCCAGTTCACGCATGTCAGGCACTCAGCTACTTAGTGAGGCCCTCCGCAGCTTAGTGAGACCCTGCTTCAAAATAAAGAATAAAATTGGGCTGGGGATGTAGCTCAGAGGTAATATGCCCCTGGGTTCAATCTTCAGTACCAAAAAAAAAAAAAAAAAAGAAAAGAAAAGAAAAAGAAAAGAAGGAGATAATAATAGTATTGAACACGTATGTTACACTTACCAGGCTCCTGGCCATGTTCAAAGTGTTTTCTTCCATTACTTCTTCTGCCCCTCACCATGGCCCCAGGAGGTGGGACTTTTTTTAAAGGACAGTAGTACACCACTCACGGGGCTCTGGGAGGATTATCTAATTAAGGCAGGTAAAACGCCTTGAAAAGAGTGCGGCACATAGGAGGTGCTCGATGAGTGCTAGCCACGGACACGCATGCCGGGCGCTGAGCTCGCGTAGTGAGACGAGCCCCCTGAGGCGAGCTGGGAGGAGGTGAGACGCACCCGAGGCCACCAATGATTGGCAGGAAGCCACGCATGGGCTGGAGGGACTGGACTCGGAGACAGCCTCTGGCAGGGCAGAGAGCTAGGGCTGCGGGAGAGTCTTTGTGGTCCATGTTGGGGTGTGGCGCTTCCTTCATCCCTCTCGGGGCCCTAGCTCTGTGACGGAGCTTCATTGTGCG
The DNA here is from genome assembly GCF_963383645.1 of Muscardinus avellanarius. Lineage (NCBI taxonomy): Eukaryota > Metazoa > Chordata > Mammalia > Rodentia > Gliridae > Muscardinus > Muscardinus avellanarius. The sequence goes on along the minus strand of NC_137788.1, from coordinate 45,569,306 downwards.
TTGCCAACTCCTGGGCCTTTTCTCCAGCTGTCCCCTTTGCCTATCAGCTCTCCCTTCTCCTCCAGAAAGATCTCTATCTTCCTGAAGATGGAGTCTGTTGCCTTCCCCTGAAACTCCACAGCCCCGTGGCCTTTGTCATACTCCATCATATACCATCATGGCCATGTGTGTCTCCCTCACCCCTGAACAGTACACTGAGCAGTATTACACAAACATATATGCCCCTCCAAACACACAGCAACACCCTTGGAAACACACCACGCAGAAATATGCCAGAACTCTCTTTCCAGTCACACCAAGGCACTGGCATGCACCGGCATGCACATACCGCCCCCACGTATGACCAGGACTCCCTGGACATGTTTCTACTGAAGCAAGCGATAGGGTAAGATTTGTGCTTGCACGCGCGCGCGCACACACACACACACACACACACACACACACACACTGCATACTTCTAAGCACTCACAAAATCACACCCCAAAATGCACATGCAGAGACATGCACGCCACCCCGCAGTGGGATGGTTTACTGTTCACTGATATGCCATCCTGTGCCCACACTGGACTCTGAGCGGCTGGGCAGGCTCTGGCCTGGGGGCGTCTCCTGGGAGACAGGCTGGAAGGCCCAGGAGCAGGCCTGGGAAAAGGGGCCACCCCTCCTGTGGAGCTCATGCCTGGAGGGGAAATGGATGATGTGTCTGTTGGTTCTTAGAGGGGGAGAGTGGTCCTCAAATGAGGGCTCCTGGGGTGACTCCTGGTTCCCTTACTTTCAGACCTCTCCACCCAGCAAGCCCCTGCCCCCAGGCCACTGCTCCAGGACCCTTGGCAGACTTGCCCCTTAACATAATGGGCCAGCTTTTGTCAGTATTGGCAGAGTGCTGGACCAGACCTGGTGAGAACTTGGCCCCCCGGGACCTCCAGGGTCTCCTCTTAGCCCGGCACTGCCAGCCCATGAGCCCATTCACTTTAGGAACATGGTCTCATGGGATCCATTGGCGCCTTTGACAGGGAGCATTCTTCTGCCCAGTACTTGGGAGGCTGATAGAGGAGGATCACAGGTGTGAGGCCAGCCTCAGCAATTTAGCAAGACTCTCAGCAACCTAGTGAGACCCTGTTTTGAAATGGGCTATAGCTCAGAGGTAGAATGCCTCTGGGTTTGAGGAGAAGAAAATGGCCTGCGGTGACTCAGCCTTCCCAAGGTGGCTGCTGTCCCCGCACCCCTAGGCTAGGGCAGGGCTCCCCTCAGCTCTCACCAACCACCTGGGGAAGCAAGAGGAGCAAGCAGGATCCAGGGGGTGGCATCTTTCCTTGGGGCGTGGCGAGGCAGCAGGAGAGGTGTTCCTGGGGACAGCTGGCCTTCCGGGCTCAGGGAAGCCCTCTCCTGCACACCTCGGGTCAAGCTGTAGACACCTGGGGGACACAGTGGCTGCTTTTACCAGGACCCCAGTCCCACTTGCGATGCTAACAGGCTGTGGCCAGGCTGCCAAGTAGAGGAAGGTTCCTGTGGGACCCCAAGTTCTCAAATCCCTGACCCGAAGGAACTGAATGTCTCAGGCTGTCTTGGGCCCTGCAGGAGAATGAGCTGGCCCTGGGCTGCCATCAAGAGCTTAAGAGATTAGAGTATTAATGCCTAAAACTAAGAGACCTCCATGCCAGACTGACTGCCTTTAGGAGCTAGACAGGTTGCCCATGAGCAGACAGAACTCGGGTTGAGAGAACCACGACACTGAGCCGCTCAGGCCTCAGCCTCCCTGGCTGGACTTGACTGGAGATTCACACCATGGCCCCCTGTGACGGGCCCCGCCCATCAGCCAGTAAGTCCGAGAGCTAAGATGGCGCTGAGCGGAAATTCCCCAGAGCGCTTAGGTGGTAAACAGCTTTCAGGAAGTGACGACAAGAGCATGAGATACACGGGAACACCGCATGCCATAGGGCAACAGCCAATGGACTGGCTGTGCCCATGAGTTGTGCACGTGAACGGTCTGCTGATTGGCTGTTGGGCTCTATATAAGGGGAGGATTTCTGGGGAGAGGGGAGAGAAGAGGAAGAAGATCTACGGGAACTGTACAAGAACCTGGGGTAATAAAACTGCTTGAGGAAGATCGTGTAAGAGTCGTCACTGCGACCGACAGCCCCCGTGTTAGGAGGCTGCTGGGGGGGGGGTGCTGCCAGCTGCCCCTTCACCCCACCATAGAGCACTTAGTATGCCTACAGGACCACAGAGTGCTAAGTGTGCCTACGGGATCACCAGTCTTATTCTTTTTACCAGATTCAGAGGAAGCCCCCCACTCCCCGCCTAACCTGCCAAGGTGACGGAGGCCGTGTGCTGTGATATGATGTGTCTGTTCCCACTAAAACTCAGGTTGAAATCTAGACGCCAATGGAGCAGTGTTGGGAGGTGGGGCCTTTAAGAGGGATTAATGTTTTTCTTGCAAGACTGGATTAGTTCTTTCAGGAATGGATTACTCCTTACAAGGGCCGGTTGTTAAAAACTAGGTCAGTGCTTTTGCCCCCTCCCTCTCTTCTGCAAGACTGGCTCTCTCTGGCTCCCCTGGCCATGGGATGCCGTCTGCCATATTATGACATACCAGAGGCTCTCACTAGCTCTGGCCTCTAGATCTCGAACTTCCCTGCTTCCTTAAACTATGGGCAAAATAAACCTCTTTTCTTTATATATTACCTGGTTTCAGGAATTCTGTTACAACAACAGAAAACAGACCAACACATTGTGTAACTGAGTTCTTCTGGAAGGTGTATGGACAGAAGTGATGTTCACTATTAAAACCCCTATGGTGACACTCCTTGCTTTTTCTTTGCTGCCCACAATGGCGTTGTGTTGAAGACAGTGTTCCCTTAAGCTGGAAGGAACTTGGATCCCTGTGTGGACGTGAAGGAGAGGTACTCAGGAGACCCACTGACCTATCTTGAACTTGTGTGAGCAAAAAGTCTGTTTTTATTATTACTTCATTGAGATTTCAGGGCTGAGTTGTTAACTCAGCATAGGTTAGACCAGCCTGACTACTAACCTCCCCTTTAATGAACTGTATAGTTGGAAATTATATATAGGCTGTTATTTGAAGAAAGAGCTCTGTGACTAAAATCTGTCTGAGATGTCTTCTCTCAGGCTCTTGTAGCTCTGATATCCTTGGGATTCTGTTTGCAGGTAGCTTCAGGACAGTGGAAGGCAGGAGCCTTGAACTGGTCATGTATGCGACTGTGACCTTGGGCTGGCATTACATTTTTCTGAGCTTCTGTCTCACCTGTAGAGTTCCTGATGCTTCACTTCAGGGAATGAAGTGAGGACTGATGGGGACCTATAAACTGTAAAGATGGGGTGTCATCATACACCCCCAACTCCCACCCCAGGCAAGGACAGGGAAATAGATTTCAAAGCTTTATTTCTAAGGATTACCTGGAGAACGTCTAGAAGTCCTAACATTTCATTTGTTCCTTCAGTAGGCAAATATTTATTGTCAGCACCCTTTGCTGGGGGGCCACAACCTTCCCGTCCTTTCTCTCGTGGACAGTCTCCTGTGTTGAGGGAGGAGGGTGGCGTCCACCCCCATAGCCACGATGGTTCGCCTCCACTGAGCGCGCACTGTGTGACCAGCCCCATGGCTCAGTTACGCCTCAGTGAGTGGGCGCTTTCCTCATCCTCAGTAGGAACAGAGAACGGTTGAGCTGCCAGCCCAGAGTTACAGGCGGGACATGGGGAAGGCGGGGACTGGACCCAGGAAGTGCTGTGCCGCCATCCACACACAGCCGCAGCGCCCTGCGGGTGCTCCCACCTCTGCAGTGTGTGCTCATGAGCACGCTGGCGGGGTGCAGGCGGGGTGCTGGTGGAGGAAAGGAGGCTGTTAGGAGTGGGATTCTAGGACAAAGCCGAAGAGTAAAAGTGCTCTGTTGCTTTAACCCTCTGTCCTTACTATCTCTTCAGTGCCCTCTTGGCTCACTGGATATGAGCTGCTCACACTTCTCCTTCCTTTGCTTTTTTTTCAGTGCCTCTTTGCTGCCCTCAGGATTCAGCCCAAGACCCTAGGCGTGGCATTCGAGGCCCCAGGAGGTGCGCTCCCAGCCCTGTGTGCTGAGTATTGCATACTTAGCTTGAATGGCTGTGTGAGCAGAGCCCCCAGCCCTGCCTGCTCCCTCGCCCTGGGGCTCCTCCAGTTTCTCTCCACCTGCAGCAGTCCTCCACTCCCGCCTGGCTCCCAGGGGACCTCCAAAGCCCGTCTCCAGGCAACCAGCCCTGGGTGGGGGGTAAGGACCAGGGCATAGGAGGTAAGGGCTTGCTTTATCTGCAGCCCCAAGGACAGTTACCCAGACTGGTTCAAAAGGAAGCCAGGGCCAGACCACAACTACCCAATGAGATGAGGGCCAGGCTGTAGAACCAGCATTTAACACATTACACACACACACACACACACACACACACACACACACACATACACACATGTAAATATACACGCACATAGACATACAAAAGAGATGGATGTTGTTGAGTAGGCTGGTCATATAATTTATTATCCAATTCAGGACCTTTCTCAGAAAATATAAAGGGTGACAATGAATGATTATGTTCAGAAAACAGTTGTAAACCAAGTATGCCTTGGGATGCTTGTCAGGATGTATACCCACCTTGGATATAAAGCATAAACGTAATAAACATCTTTGAACCCAACTTAAAGTTGAGAGCCTGACGGGCACCATGGGCTCCTTCCTCCTTATCCTGTTCTCCTGATTCCCACTGAAGCCACCACTATCGTGAAACTCATGCAACTCACTGCCTGAGTCAAAACAAACAAACTGGTATCACATACATGGGAAAATGTAAACACCCTAGTTTGGTTTTGCTTGGTTTTGAGCCTTATAAATGTTGGATCCTGCTGTGTCTTCAACAAGCTCTTCTCACCCAGCGTATGTTCCTGAGACTCCTCCGCAGAGTTGGCTGCAGCTACGTTGGATTCATTTCCACTGCTCTATAAGGTTTCATTATATGGAGATGCCACCATTTATTCCTTTTCCTGTTAAAGGCACTAGGATGGTTTCCGGGCTTCTGCCATCATCAACAGTGTTGCCGTGACCATCCTCTTACAGGTGATTGTATGCAAGAGTTTCTCTAGGGTTCACACTTGATAATGAAGTCACTAAATATTCCACTTTGCATATGCCAAAGCAGGTGCAGCAATTCGCACTGCGTTAGGAGAATGTAAGGATGCGTGCCGATTCACACCTCACCAATTCATCTCACCGTCAGACTCCTTTTTCCTGAACAATCTCTCTGTGGTCTTAATTTGCATTTTCCTGATTTCTATAAGGTTGAGCCTCTTTTCTTCAGGTTTGTTTTCCATTCATGTTTCTTCAGCTGTGAAATGCTTATTCGTATCCTTTGCTCTTTTTTAATTGAGTTGTCTTCTTAAGGATTTGTAAGAATTCTTTATGTATTCAGAGTAGTCATGTTTTGTTCATTATTTATGCTATAATATATTCTTCCAGTTTGTGGATTGTCTTTTCAATAATTGCAAAAAAAAATTAACTTGGAGGAAGCAGAGACCAAGCATGAGAATAAGCACTTCAGTAGAAACAACATCAACAAAATATCACTAATATCCTCAGAGAAATAAAATATCACAGCTCTGAGAAAAGAACAAGACAATACAAAAAATGAAGTCATAGAACAAAAAGCTCTTAGAAATATAATGAGATATTTTTAAAAAATTGTGGAAAGTTAAAGAAATTTTCCAGTTGGGCATGGTGACTCACACTTGTAATCCCAGTGTTTGGGAGGCTGAGACAGGATGATCACAGGTTCTCCATAAGCCTCAGCTACTAAGTGAGGCCCTTTGCAACTTAGTGAGACTCTGTTTTAAAATAAAAAATAATAAGCTGGGTGTGGTGGCACACACTTTTAATCCCAGCATTAAAAGGATGCTGAGACAGGAGGATCGCGGTTTGCAGACAGCCTCAGCTACTTAGTGAGGTTCTTTGCAACTCAGTGAGACCCTGGGTTTCAAAATAAAGAATAAAAAGTAGGGCTGAAGGTGTAGTTCGGAGGTAGAATGCCCCTGGTTTCCACTCCCAGTACCACAAAAATATAAATAAAATAAAATAAAATAGGGCTGGGGATATCGCTTGGAGGTAGAACGCCCCTGGGTTCAATCCTTAGTAACACACACACACACACACACACAGAGAGAGAGAGAGAGAGAGAGAGAGAGAGAGAGAGAGAGAAAGGAAGAGAAATTTTCCAGAATGAAGAACAAAAGGGCTGAAAATAGATGAAAAATATATGAAATATAGAGAACCAGTCCGGGTGAGCCAATATTTGAATAATCAAGTAGTCTTAAAAATAAAAAAGCATAAAGAAATCATTATAAAGGTATGTATAAAATTTTTTCTTCAACCTGAAGATGGTAAGTTTCCAGAATGAGAGAACCCAGTGCGTGTCTAGCATTATGAACAGAAACGGATTTACTTTAAGACACACTAAGGCCACAGAAATCTAAAAGCATCCAGAAAGAAAGATAAAGGTTTATAAAAGATTAGGAAACAGAATACCATTGGACTTTTCAAAAGACACTCAAAGACAATGTGCAAACCTTCAAAATTCAGATAGAGCCAGAAATGGTGGCGTACGCTTGAAATCCCAATACTTGGGAGGCTGAGACAGAGTATTGCAGGTTCACAGACATCCTCAGCTACTTAATGAGGCCCTCTGCAACTTAGTGAGACCTTGTTTTAAAATAAAGAATGAAAAATAGGGCTGGGAGTATAGCTCAGAGGTAGAATGTTCCTGGGTTCAATTCCCAGTACTACAAAATAACTAAATAAAGAAATAAATAAAATAAAAAAATTAGAAAATTATTTCCAACTTGGAATTTTATACTTAGCCAAACTAGCAAATAAATGTAAGACACTTTTAGATAAGTAAGGCCTTTAAATTTTACCTCAAAAACCTCCTTATAGCCAGGTATGGTGGCACACGAATGTAATTCCAGTACTTGGGAGGCTGAGACAAGAGGATCATAGGTTCCCAGCCATCCTCAGCAACTTAGTGAGGCCCTCCACAACTTAGTGAGATCCTGTTTCACAATAAAAATGGAGCCGGGTGTGGTGGCGCATACTTGTAATCCCTGCACTTGGGAGGTGGAGACAGGAGGATCCCACAGGTTCGAAGCCAGCCTGGCTGGCTTAAGAGACCCTGTTTCCAAATAAAATATAAAATAGGTCTGGGAGTGTATCCCGGAAGTAGAAGGGTTCCATCCCCAGTACCACCAATAAATAAATAAATAAATAAATAAATATAGAAATAGGGCTGGGAGAGTAGTTCAGAGATACAATGCCCCTGGGTTCAGTCTCCAATCTCCAATAACACACACACACACACACACACACACACACACACACACACCCTGAGAAGAAAAGACCCATCAACTCCTGTATTAGTCCTTTTTCTGTTTGCTCAATACCACAGCTTGGGTAATTTTTAATGAAATGAGGATTATTCTTGTTCACAGTTCTGGTCCAAGGTTAAAGGAGCACATCTGGCGATGGCCTTCTTCCTGACTGAGTACCAAGGCTGTGCAGGGCCTCATGTGGTGAGAGACAGAAACACCTAAATGTATCTGGTCTCTCTCCCTCTTTTTATAAAGCCAGTAAGGTTCCATAATGAAACTCCGCCCTGATGACTTCAATTCTAATCACCTCTCAAAGGTCCTACCTTTAAACAACAGAGTCAGACTAAGTTTCTCCCCTCTTGATACCTTACAGTGGGATTAAACCCCAACATGAGTTTTGGAAGGTATAAACCATAGCATCTCCTTTTAGAAAGCTGTGGGGAGGCGTTCCCCCAAATACGATGACACGGGAACTTGGAAGTGAGGGACTGAGCGCAGGGCGCAGAGCAGAGCAGGCTCCCAGGGGAAGGGGAAGGAGAGTCTGCCGGGGCGGGAGCAGCTGGCCTCCCCAGCAGCCAGCCCCAGATGGAGCAGTCGGATCTGTGGGGAATTCGTGGAGAGGAGTAAGTTGGTAGAATATTTCATGCGGATGATTGAATGAAGAGGTTTATGTGAATGAGGGAGTTTGGGAAAGCATAGGGATGAATATGTGGAAAGCTAAGCAAGAAATAAAACGATAAAGCATCAATCACTAATTCTAGAGAAAACACAATGCTATGCAGAAAAATGTTAATCACCGCACACGGCAAATACCATTTATTTTATTTGGTCACATAAATTCTTGACAGGATATGACAGCAAAAGCACAGGCAACAAAAGAAAAATAGATAATTTGGCCGGGTGTGGTGGCGCACGCTTGTAATCCCCGCGCTTGGGAGGCGGAGACAGGAGGATCGCGCTGGTTCGGAGCCAGCCTCGCTGACTTAAGAGACTCTGTTTTCACATAAAAATGTTAAAAAATAGGTCTGGTAGTGTAGCCCGTGGGAGTGTATACCAGAGGTAGAAGGGCTTCCAGGAACCCCAGTACCACCAAAAAAAAAAAAAAGATAATTTGGAATAAACTCAAGATTTCATATACCAAAGAACACAACCAGCAGAGGTAAAAGGCTACCCAGGGTGAGAAAAAAACCTTGTGTTCTGAAAAAGTGTTACTATTTAGAAATATGAGAAATCCTATAGCTCATCATTAACAACAAAAAAAACTGATTAAAAACTAGACAAACGGCTGGACGTGGTGGCCCATGGTTGTAATCCTCGTGCTTAGGAGGTGGAGACAGGAGGATCGCGCAGGTTCGAAGCCAGCTGTGCTGGCTTAAGAGACCCTGTTTCCAAATAAAAATATAAAAATAGGTCTGGGAGTGTAGCCCGGAGGTAGAAGGGTTTCCAGGAACCCCAGTACCAAAAAAAAAAAAAAAAAAAAAACCCTAGACAAAGGATTTTAACAGACATTTCCCTCAAAAAGATAAACAAATGGCCAATAAACATCTGAAAAGATGCTTGAATCATTAATCATTAAGAAAATACAAATTAAAACCACAATTAAAAAAACTCACACTCTTCAGGATAGCTATTATTAAAAACAAACAAACAAACAAGCTGGGCGTGGTGACACATACTTGTAATCTCAGTATTTGGGAAGCTGAGACAGGAGGATCACAGGTTCGAAGACAGCCTCAGCAAGTACTGAGACTCTCATCAACCTAGTGAGACCCTGTTTTAAAATAAAAATAAAATAGGGCTGGGGGTGTAGTTCAGAGGTAGAATGCCCCTGGGTTCAATCCTCAGTACCATAAAACAAACAACCCCCCCAAAATAAAAGTGTTGGCGAGATTGTGGAGAAACCGAAACCCTTGTTCACTGTTGGAGGGAATATAAAATTGCACAGCTGCTGTGCAAAACAGCATAATGGTTCCTAAAAAATTTTAACTAGAATTATGACATGATTCAGCAATTCCACTTTTCAGTATATTCAAAAGAATTTAGAGCAGAGACTTGAAGAGATATATGTAGACCCATGATTATAACAGCATTATTCACAATAGGTAAAACGTGGAACCACCTAGGTGCTCACTGATGGATGAATGGAGAAACAAAATGTGGAAGATACACTAGAATATTATGTATGCTTAAAAAGGAAGGAGAAGCCAGGCATAGGAGCGCATGCCTGTAATCCTAGTACTTAGGAGGCTGAGACAGGAGGATCACAGGTTTGGGGCCAGCCTCAGCAACTTAGTGAGACCCTTGCAAAATAAAAAAATAAAATAGCGTCAAGGGTGTAGCTCAGAGACAGAATGCCCCTGGGTTCCATCCCCAGGACCAAAAAACAAAACAAACAAAAACAAAAAGAAAGAAATCTAATACACACTATGACATGGATGAACCTTGAAGACATTATGCTGAATGAAAGAGTCAGAACCAAGGACAAATTTTGTAGAACTCTATTTCCCTGAAGTGCCTAGAGTAGCTGAACTCATAGAGACAGGAAGCAAAGGGTGGCTGCCAGGGGCCGGGGGTGGGCGGGAGAGTCAGTGTTTGGAAGATAAAAATGTTCTGGAGATGAAAGGTGGTGGTGGCTGCACAGCAATGTGAATACACTTAATGCCACCAAACTGTAAAAATGACTAAGATCGTGAATTTTGTGATGATATATTATCACAATTAAAAATAATTTTTAAAAAGCCAGGCGTGGTGACGCACACTTGTAATCCCGGCATTTGGGAGGCAGAGACAGGAGGATCGTGATTCACAGCCAGCCTCAGCTACTTTAGTGAGGCCCTTTGCAACTCAGTGAGACCCTCTTTTGTTTATTTATTTTAATTTTTTGCTGGTACTGGGGTTCCTGGAAGCCCTTCTACCTCCGGGCTACACTCCCAGACCTATTTTATATTCTGAAACAAGGTCTCTTAAGCCAGCGCTGCTGGCTTTGAACTTGCATGATCCTCCTGTCTCTGCCTCCCAAGCGTGGGGGGGGATTACAAGTGTGTGCCACCATGCCCGGCTAGACCCTGTTTTAAAATAAAGAATAAAAAATAGGGCTGGCGGTGTAGCTCGGAGGTAGAATGCCCCTGGGTTCTATCCCTAGTACGGCAATAAATAAATAAATAAATAATATATATATATATATATAGCAATAATTTTAAAAATTCAAATGACAGAGTTAGAAAGATGGGTGGGGTTGACCCAGTCAGTGTTGTGTCTGAACATGAATGCACATGTGTTTAGGGTATTGGCATGTATGTTGGAAAGCTAATTCCTTGTCTTCACAGTAGGAAGTCAAAAGACAGTTCCTAAAACTAAAGATCAGGAAACTGAAAGAAATGTGTAATTTAATGATATGAAAGTACGTACCAAAGGATTCAGCAGAGTTGACAGCAGTCGCCTCTGGGGAGAGAGAAATGGAGGTGGGGAGCAAATGACTTAAGCTTTTCCAAACAAGCCTGGTAGAACAATGTGATTCTCTAAACTACGTGCAAATAAAACTTTGATAAAAATTTTTCAAAAAGTACTGAGCACAGTGGCCCACACCTGTAATTCTAGTACTTGAGAGACTGAGACAGAGGATCACAGGTTTGAAACCAGCCTCAGCAATTTAGTGACATTCTGAGCAAACCAGCAACACCTTGTGTCAAAAATGAAAAATAAAAAGATAAAAAAGGTGCTGGGCGTGGTGGCGCATGCTTGTAATCCCAGCCTTTGGGAGGCAGAGACAGGAGGCTCGCAGTTCGTGGATAGCCTCAGCTACTTAGTGAGGAGCTCTGCAACTCAATAAGACCCTGTTTCAAAATAAATCATAAAAAATAGGGCTGGGGGTGGAGCTCAGAGGTCGAATGCCCCTGGGTTCCACCCCCAGTACTGCAAAAAAAAAAAAAAAAAAAAAAGTAAAAAGGGCTGAGGGTGTAGTTTGAAGGTAGAACACCCCTGGGTTCAATTCCTAGAAATACACCACACACACACACACACACACACACACACACACACACACACACACAAGTAAAAAAGAAGTCAGATCAAAGAAGCAAACAGAAACTTGCCACATGGCCCCTGGAAGGCCTTGATACACACCTGTCTCAGGTGCAGGGGTCAGGGCTCCTGCACCCCATCCCTTCTCCCAGAACAAATGGGGGCACTCACAGCTGGTGGCCCTTAGAGAAGTGATACTTCTGCATGGATGAGGCCTGTTGTTTACTTGCAGAGTCACACATTCATTTTAATCTGTGTTGGAAAAATGCAATTAGTATATCAAACCTGTGATTTCATGGAGATTATTGCTTAGGATGAAGCCAAGCTCATTAACTGAAAGGATTTAAGGAAAATACACTTGTCCCTTCCTATTTATGAGTTCTACATCTTCAGATTCTACCAACGACGGATAGAAAAATATTAGAGAAAAATGCATCGGTATTAAGCACGTGTAAACTTTTCTCCTTGTCATCGTTCCCTACACAATACAGTACAACAACTATTTAGCATTTTCAATGCATTAGGTATTCTAAGTACTCTAGAGATATTTAAAGTATTCGGGAGGATGTGTGTAGGTTATATGCAAATACTACACCATTTATATAAATGGAGGACTTGATTCCATGGATTTTGGCATCCCTGCAGATAAGATCCCAGGACCACTCCCCCTCGGATAGGAGGGACAAAGCTAGGAGGACAGTAGAGGAGACACGTGGAAATAAGGAGTCACTCAAGGTGGATGGGAGCCACTGAAGACAGGAAATACTGACCCAATGCAGCTCCTCAGGTTAGGAGGGGGGCACAAAGCCTGGAGAGGAAGAGTCAGACAGTGGAGGAGGCCATTGTGACCCCAGCTCTCCTGAGAGCGCAGGCCAAGAGGAAGAAACCCAGGGTAGGTTTCTCCTGCCTTCTAGGAAGCCCTGGGCCACTGTCATCCTCCCGCTGGAGTCTTCCTAGTAAAAAGGAGGCCTCCGTGGCGGCTCACAGCGATTGCATTGATGAGGGCTGTGGAAAGTCCCTCTGGGGTGCTTGCTGACTCTGTATCGGAGTCGGCAGCCAGGGCAATACCGAGAGCAAGCACCTGCATAGTGTGTGTTACGCGCTGAAAACCCTTCTGGGAATCCCACACGTGTTAACCTCTTAATCCGCACACATCCTATGAGATGGTGCGGCAACCAGCCCACAGGACAGGCCCTGAGGATAGCCCCCGGGAGTCACGCTCCCACTCAGAGCAAGGCTGGCCCGTGTGATCAAGAGGACATTGCAGAAAAGATGGAGTGTGCCCCAGAGGTTAAGTCCCAGGTAAACCTGAGTCCGGCCAACAGCTCTGTGTGCATGTGTGGTGGGGTGGGGTGAAGGGTGGGGTTACTGGGGACTGAACCCCAGGGTATTCTACCTCTGAGCTATACCCCAAGCCCTATTTTTTGTTTGTTTTTGAACAGGGTCTCTTGCTAAATTAGTGAACACTGGCCTCAAATCTGTGATCTTCCTATCTCAGCCTGCCAAATATTGGGATTATAGACACGTGCCACTGATCCTGGCTCTACCAGTATATTGATGGCAGCCTTGTGAGGGATCCAGAGCCAGAATGACCCAGCTGAGCTGCCAGCGACGGACCCACCAGACAGTATTTATTATTGCCTTGAACTGCTAAGTTTTGGGGTCATTTGTTACGTAGCCACAGATAGCCGATACTATCAGGTAGCACTGATTTCTCCATTCTGTAGATGAGGAAGCTGAGGCACATCAAGGTCAAGTAATTGCTACCTAAGGTCACACAGGTAGCAAGTGACTTGAACGATAGCGGTTTGCATCTATCTGGAGTTTATTTCATGAATTAGCATCTTCCATTTTTAGGAAGGCGTCAAGGAGACCCAGACACAGAAGGGAGCGGCAGACAGTGACACAAACGCAGAGAGACTGTGACAAGGAGAAGCGGACACCGCTGGCCGCACACACGAAGCGTGGCGGTTGTGCTTCTGTAGAGTGAAGGCAGGGCCAGTGGGAGAGCTTCGTGTCCTTGCAACCTAGCCGGATGGGCTCGGGGCCTCTGCTCTCGGAGCCTGGCTGAGCAGGCGACACAGCCTTGGGTACGGGGCACCGTGGATGGGATCTGACGTACCCCAGCATTTTCCTCTCTGGCTTTCTCCTCCTGTGCCGTCACTGTCTGTCCCAGGCTATCTGCCCCCAGGTCAGAGACCCTCCCTCAAGGGCAGGGATAGAGTCTTGCCATCCGTGAACCTCCCTAGCTCGGGGCCAGCCAGGATGGGCCGGGTGAGGGGCATGCCGACGGCCCCCTGGCCCTGGCCCTGGCCCTGGTGAGGACTCGTTTGGCCACAGCTCCCTTTAACAAGTCAGTTTCTGACTTGAGGGGCTCTCCATTGGGTGAAAGATCCAACAATGGCAGTCCAGGGAGACGGGATGCACGGTACTGGGGCCAGGGGAGCAGGAGGGCCTCTGTGATGGGGCCGGAGGCTTCCCGAGGAGGAGGAAGCCCGGGAGCCAATGAACCGAGCCCAGCCGGGCCAGAGTGGTCTAGGCAGGGGCTCAGTCTGGCCAAGGTCTGAAGTGCCAGTTCTTAGGGGGTAGAGTAGGGAGCAGGGGTGCAGAGTGGGCTCTGGAGGCAGGGTGTCATGCTGAGAGCAGGTGAAATTAAACCTATATCTGCCTCATGGGGCTTCATTGCCCTGGGGCTCAGTGTTTGGGGTTTTCTTTGGAAATCCAGGGCAGGGCAGGGCCATGTGCTTGAGTCGCCCAGGACTCAAGAGAGAGGAAGGGTGAGGGCAGGCGTCAGAAGCTGCCAGGACCTCAAGGTTCACCTGGTGTCTCCATGTTCCGAGGGCGGGTGGGGGGTCTTTCTCCCTCCCCCGGGAATGAACCACTTCAAGGGCCTGAAAAATTCCCAGTTCCAAGTCTGCCTTTTAGTGGTTGTGTGGCCTCTCTGTTGTCTGTCTGTGAAATGGATACACACACAGGCTGTGTGCAAAAGCTATAGTGATGGAGAGAGCAAAAGATGAAGTGCTTGGAAGAGCGCCTGACCCTCCAGAAATCATTAGCTTATATTAATATTTGACGTGACCTTCTTTTAGCATTTTCAGTTATTTGGACATAATTTATCTAATGTTTGTTATGTTCCAGAACTTGTCCTCCTGGGCACAGAAACCCTCTGTAAGGGCAGAAACAAACACTGGTCCAATTGCCCTGTGCCAGGGACCTAGAGATGCAGGAGAGCTGGTCTCTGCCTTCAGGTGATGGCAGTGCAGGGTCCTCAGGGCTATGACAAATGGAAGCTCAGAGACTGCAGGGAATTGACCCAAACTGGGTGAAGCCCGGAGAAGCTGGGAGGGCCTCTGCTTAGGGGGCTGAGGCGGGACAGAGAGATGCCAATTCGGGCAACTTGACAAAGGCTCCCTTGGAGAGGTGGGGGAAATGTCTGAGATCTATTTGTAGTTTGTTCTTTGAGTATTAGGAATCCATTAAGTATTTTATTTTTTCTCTGGTACTGGGGATTGAACCCAGGGGCATTATACCTCTCAGCTATACTCCCAGCTGTATTTTTATTTTTTATTTCGAAACAGGGTCTCACTAAGTTGCCTAGAGCCTAAGTTGCTAAAGCTGGCATTAAACCTGCAATCTTGTTTCAGCCTCCTAAGTACTTGGATTAGAGACATGGGCCACCACACCTGGCCCATTAGGGGGTTTTGAACAGGAAATTATGTTTGAATTATAGTAACGATAAGTAATATTTATTATGTTGCTACGGTATTTTGGGATGCTGTGCACACACACGCACATCTAAAATCTCTCGGCAGCCCTAAATTGATAAATACAGTCACCACTCCCATTTTTCAGATGCAGAAATGGAGACACAGAGGTTGAGTAGCCCAAGTTTTCATAGACAGAGAAGGAAGGAACAGGCTCAATCCAGGCAGTCTGACACAAAGCTCAGTGCTCTTGGCCCTTCTACCTGCTGCCTCCGAACCTCGAAGATCTGAGAGCTGTGATGAGCCTTAGAGACTCCCCATCTCCCCCATTTCATAGATGAGAAACTGAGATTCAGCGGTGGGAATGGTTTTCCTAAGACCACAGAGCAGAGGAGGAGGGCTGGATCTGGAGGTCAGCCTGGGTAGCACGAGGGGCTCTGTCCTGGGCTCCCCCGCACAGGCATGGCGCCGTCACCGTGGGCAGCGCTGTCTAGCATGAAATCCAAACTCTTGTTGTGGCTGACAAAGCCCTCCTGCCATCAGGGCCTGGCTGGATCCCTGCAGCCTCTCCTGAGCAAACCCCCTCCTGTCACCAGGCTCCAGCCTCCCTTGAGGCTTCTACGTTGCTGTTCCCCCTGCCAGGAACACCCTTCCACTTAATCTTATGTGCTCAGGCTCCTTCTTGCCATTCAATGAAACTCCCCTCCTCTGGGAATTACCCCCATACTCTCTTATCACCCTGGTTTGTTTCTCCCATAGCAATTATGATGATCCAACATAATCTTCTTTGATTCCTTGCTTTTGCATTTGTCTCTCCCAACTAAGATATAAGCCTCAGGAGGGCAGGCAGGGGCCGCACTATGTCTACACTGCATCTTTGAGCAGTGCCTGTCACATAGGAGGCGCTCCATACATTTTTGTTGAGGGTTCATATGTCTGCATTTGATTGTCTGTTGATGGTCTGTCTCCCCACAAGCCAGGGATCTCCATGGGGTGGGCACCATGTTTGATTCACCTTGGCATCCCCAGGCCCAGAATATGCTTGTCGAGTGAATGGATGATCAAGAAACGGGTAATAGCAGGCACACCCTCAGGTCTCTTACGGTCCAAGTCCTTTCTTGTGTGTGGTGCTGGGATGGAACCCAGGGGCATTCTAGCTCTGAGCTACACCCCCAGCCCCACTTTGTTTTTATTTTTGAAACAGGATCTCACTAAGTTGGCAGAAGTCTCACTGCTTCCTGCAGTTGTCCTCAAATCTGTGATCCTCCTGTCTCATCTTCCCAAGTATTGGGATTACAGGTGTGCACCACCACACCAGGCTCTAAATCCTTTACTTGGGGTGATCGCAGCCATTGCTACTAGGCTACCCTGTGGGGAAATTCAGAAGATTCAGAAGGCTGTGGAGGCTGGGTGGCTTCCAGGTCTAAGGTTAATATCGCCCACCCACCTGCCAGGAGAAGGGCAAGAAGGGAGAGGGGTGGACCTATTCCTGGGCCTTGGCACTTGCAAGCCAGACCTATTTAGCTGCCAGTGTCCTCAGAGCCAGTTCTCCACAGAAAGTTGTATTGTTGGGTTAGGCTTACCAGCAGCCAGCTAAAATCTAGTCCCAGGTTCTGTCCTCCACACTCAGCCCCCTGGAGTGGGTGATGTGAGGCTGCAACACCCCAGAGCCCCCTTTGGCCAGAGGCGGGCAGATGCTCGGCGGGGATGACACATTCCTTCTGTGGGCCGCCATAGTCTTGCTTTCTCCATCACAGCAAGGATTACCTTGTTGTCCCTGTGGGAGCCCCTGATTGCCGGTCTGTCTGGGCAGTTTTAGAATACTAAATGTGAATGAATGAACAGTCTATTAGCCGGGCCCAAGCTACCTGTCTCACATCCCTGCCTGTGATGGCATGAGCCTGTAACGTTCATAGATGCTCATGGTCACAGAAGGTAGCCACGTGTTCTGAGCTGATGACGGTGCAGAGGTCCTGCCCAGCTCCCCCAGCATCTCCCTGGTCACATTGTGGTGCCCCTAACGCACGCAGCACAGGCCTCTGTGTCCTGAAACATTTCCCCTCCTGTCGTGGCTCTGCCAGACATCCCTCTGCCTCAGATCTGCTTGTCACCTCCTCCAGGAAGCCTCTACTGCCTCCCTTGGGTCTGCTACCTCCGGGAGCAAGAGCCTCGCTTGGCTCCTCCTGTGTCTGCAGCGGAGTCCTGCGCGGGGGTAGAGGGATGCTGGCGAGGGAGGAGGAAAGCCAGGGAGGAGGGAGGATGGGAGGAGAGAACCAGGCAGGGGGGAGGAGGGAACCAGGCAGGAGGGAGGAGGGAACCAGGCAGGAGGGAGGAGGGAACCAGGCAGGGGGGAGGAGGGAGCCAGGCAGGAGGGAGGAGGGAACCAGGCAGGGGGGAGGAGGGAACCAGGCAGGAGGGAGGAGGGAACCAGGCAGGAGGGAGGAGGGAACCAGGCAGGGGGGAGGAGGGAGCCAGGCAGGAGGGAGGAGGGAACCAGGCAGGGGGGAGGAGGGAACCAGGCAGGAGGGAGGAGGGAACCAGGCAGGAGGGAGGAGGGAGCCAGGCAGGGGGGAGGAGGGAGGCGGCGGCGGCGGGAGGAGCGTGGGGCGGCGGCGGCCGCGGGGGGGAGCGCGCGCGCCGGCGGCGGCCGCCCAGGGCCGGGGCCGCGCGCCCAGCCTGAGCCCGCCCCGCCGCCGAGCGTCACCGAACCTGCTTGAAATGCAGCGGAGGAGCCGGGGCGGGCGGCAGCGGCGGCGGCGGCGGCGGGGGCAGCGGCAGCCCCTGCGCCGCGGCGAGGACTCGGCGGACTGAGGCGCGGCGGCGGCGGCGCGGGGGGGCGCGGGGCTGGGCGGCCGGATCCCCGGGCCCGCCATGGGCCGCCCGGAGCGGGGCGCGCTCCGGCCGCTGGCGCTGCTGCTGCTGCTGCTGCAGCTCCAGCATCTCGCGGCCGCGGCGGATCCGCTGCGCGGCGGCCAAGGTGCGTGCGCGGCCGGCTCGGCTCCGCGCCGCTAACAAAGCGCGGCCCGCGCCCGGGTCTGCCCGGGCCCGGCTCGCGGGCGCCGGCCCTGGGGGGGGGGGGCGGGGGCCCGCCGGCCGAGAACTTGCCGGGGGGCGTGCGGTGCGGGTGAGCCGCGCGGCCCTGGGTGGGCGGGCGTGCGCCGCGCGGAGCCCCCGCGCCCGGTGGGTCCGCCCTGCGGTCGGGTGTGCGGCCGGTGTCTGAATGGAGGGTGTATCCGAGTCGTGCGACGCCGACGGTAAATGTGTGCCTGCTTCGCGGTGCCACCCAGCGGCCCGCCGCCCGCGGAGGCCGTGGCGCCCTGCCCTCCCTCGGGCCGAGGATGCCCGCAGCCCCGCGCCCCCGGCAGCCCCCGGCAGCCCCCGGCTTTCCTTCTCCCGGCGACTTCCCCGCGCTCGGGGTCGGCCACCCGGCTCACGGCCCCCTCCCCACGCAGGCCCGGCCAGGCAGTGCGAAGAGGACCAGTTCCGCTGTCGGAACGAGCGCTGCATCCCCTCGGTGTGGAGATGCGACGAGGACGACGACTGCTCGGACAACAGCGACGAGGACGACTGCCGTGAGTGGCCAGCCGGGGCGCTCGGACCTGGGAGGGAGGCGGCGGGCGCCGTGCTCGCTCCGTGAGCACATGGCTCCCGCCGCGGCCGGCCACCTGCCCCAGCCTGGTGGCTCTCCCGAGCCGGCTGCCGCGCGTCCTGGTGGGGCCCGGGGCGGAACCCCGGGCGGAATCCCGGGCGGGCCGGCCCCGGGAAGCGCCCCGCCGGGTGGCAGGGCGGGGTCTGGGCGGGGGCGTCCCTGCGCCCCGGCCCCCTTGGGCTTCCACCTGAGCGCCACCCGGCGAGCGCGGGTTTCAAAGTTCCACGCGGCTGGGGCCGCGCGGAGCTCCTTTTCCTGGCCGTGTTTTGTGAATGAATGGGCTCCCCGGGGCCCCTGATTGGCTGGGCTAGGAGCACCCCATAGGCCTCCGTGGACCCAGCCACCAATCGTGGAGCCGGCGGTGTGTGCTCGCCGGGCGCAGGGGCCGTGCCCCGGCCGCGCCCTGACCGCATCCTCTCGCGCTCTCCCGGTAGTGGTGCAGGCAGGACGTCAGCGCCCGCTACTTTTTTGTCGAGTCACGGTGAAGACCTTTCCGAGCCACCCTTCTTACCCGACTGCGCTCTCCTGCCAGCCGGGTCTAGGCCTGAGTCATGGGCACCAGGAAGGAGGGGGCCGGGAGAACGGTGCACTTCCTGGAAGGGGCCCGAGAAGCCCAGGTGATGGGTGAACCCTCGGCTGCCTTTGTTGAGCGTGGTGCTGGGTGCAGCTGATTTTGAAGTTCCTTATGGGGCTGTGGGGTCTGTGAGATTGGACTTCAGTTAGGGAGTGGTTGCCTGGGTGAAAGGAGTGTAGTTCCAGGAACAGACTCAGGTAGCAGGTAGTCGTTCATTCATCATGACTGAGGCCCCCTTGTGCCAGGTGTTGGGTACTCTGGAGAACGTGCCCACCCCATCAACCTGGAAGCACAGGGTCCGAGGGAAGGGGGCCTCCGGTGGGCAGGAAAGGGAGGGGACACATGGATGGACACGTTGTTGAGTCCTTGGGTTTTTCTGACTGTGTGCCAGGTAGCCTCACTGTTCACTCTTAGAACTAACCTAGAGTGGGCTCTGTGCACATGTTCCCACTTGTCTTAGTTTCCCCGCCTGACCACCTGGGCTAATAATTCCTGCCCTGGAAACCTCACAGGACTGTTCTGAAGACTAATTCTGAAAACATGTCATTGGAAGTAATGAGACTCACATGTGCTGATCACTAACTGTGCCAAGCACCAAATGCTTATCTTATGCCAACTCCTGTAATGCAGGACCAAAAACCTTGAGGCCCCGGGGCTTACGCTGAGCTCCTCAGCAGCTGAGCTTCTAAGTAGGAGTCTGAATTTAAGCATCTGTCTCCAGTGGTCTTAGCCTAATCATGACCATTTCCCAGGACATTTGAAGTTGTGAAAAATGGCTGTGGCTGAGTCTCATGTCTGAATTGTTCTTCTGGTCCCCTTAGAGGGGAAGAAGGGAGCCTCTGTGCTGGCAATGCTGATGTCCTTGGCTCTCTAGGAGGGTGGCTAAGAAGCAATTGCATTTCTTGTCATCTGCTTCATAGATAAAGACTCAGAGAGGCTGAGCGGTTTGCCCAGGGCTGCAGGCTGACAGGACTTGGTCAGGACCGCTGCCTGCCTCCTGACTCACTGTCTGCTGTGGCGGGGAGTGTGCTGTGCTGGCAGGCTGTACTCTAAATGTCAGGCCTGTCACTTTCCATCTCTTCCTGAGGCTTCGGGGGAGATGGAGGAGAGAAGTAGTTGGTGGCTGGGTGATCCCAGCTGGGGCCAGGTGAGCTGAGGTGGGCAGTCTGGGCTCCTGTGGTTCTGAGATAGATGGGCTTATAGGCTGAGTTAGTGGACAAGAGCCGATGACTCGGAGGGCATGAGGTGGAGAGGTCGGCGGCTCTGCTTGAAGTGCTGAGTGTTGATTTCATGCCACTTGACTTTTCTGAGCCCAAGTCCTCACCTGCCAAACAAGATAGCTGTCCCTCCATGCTTGGTTATATATGTAGGAAGTCATCTCGCAGAGCTGGAGAAGAAAAGAAATGGATGAGTGTCCCACCTCTGTCACCTTTAGAATCCTTTCTTTTTCTATCTGAGGGGTCCCCCACTCCTGGCCACCTGCTAGCTGCACTGAAGTATTTTCCCTCAGGCTGGACTTTAACCTGTGATCCTCCTGTCTCAGCCACCCAAGTACTGGGATTACAGGCTTGCGCCAACACACCTGGCAGGCTTTCTGTCTTAAAATCGGTGGCATGGAGCCCATGTTATAGAGAACACCAAAGGTCAGAGAGGTGATGTGCCTCTCCCAGAGTCACCCAGCTCCTCAGGGTTGAAGCTGAATCTCAAACTGAGGCCTTCTTAATCTGATCCTAGTGGACGTGGCCCTTTGGAGATACAGCTGTAGCTGGTGGGATGGGAAAGGGAAAAGCTCCCGGGGCTTCAGTTTCCAGCCCAGAAGACCTTCAAAGTGGAGGAAAGGGCTGGAAGCCAGAGGGCCAGGCCCAAGAAAACCTAGGAGCGGCTCGGCCAGGGGAAGTCAGATGGGATTCCTGGGGGTGGGCGTGGGTCACGGAGACCAGCCGCCCACTGGGCCCCGCTTTCCTGTTGTTCCTGGTGTCTAGAGGTAGAGGTGGGGATTCCGGTCTCTCGCTAGGCCTTTTCTTCCAGAGTGACAACCACAACACGATAAACACCTCCTGAGCACTTGCTGTGGGCCAGGCCTGGCCCGGGTCTCACACATATCCGCCTGTGCCCCTCTGTTCTCTAAAGCGAGGCAGCCCTGTGATGTAGCCCAAGCATTCCTAGTCTGTACAGGCACAGAGAGGTTAAGTAACTGGCCCAAGGGTCAGTGATTTTAGGGGAGCCGGCTGGGGTATGAACGCAGATGCGCAGCCGTGGAACCATGCTGTCTCTGAAGCTAGCTGGCAACCTTTGATGGGCATCCCAAGATTCCATTTCTCTTCAGATGAGATCGTGTGTGTGTGTGTGTGTGAGTGTGTGTGGTACTGGGAGTGGAACCCAGGGGCTTTTCTACCTCCAGGCTATACTCCCAGACCTATTTTATATTTGATTTGGAAACAGGGTCTCACTAAGTTGCTGAGGCTGGCTTAGAACCTGTGCGATCCTCCTGTCTCCGCCTCCCAAGCGCTGGGATTACAAGCGTGCGCCACCACGCCCGGCTTCTTCAGATGAGCTCTTAAGGAAGAATTCTCTGTGACTTTGTGGGTAGACAGGTGGACTGGTTTGGTGCTCACATACCACCACCTCCAGTGTATTTCAACTGTCTTGTTTCCCCGGTCCTAGTTACCCGGCCACCTCATGGTGAATAGAGTGGCCGTAGCCCAGCCTCCCACAGCCAGACTGCAGGAGCCCACGGCCTGCCAGGCAGCTGCATTGTGAAGTCCGGGCTCAGCACAGCTCCTGGCTGGAGCCCACATCTGGCTTGCAGAGTGCAGCCTGGATGCCAGGCCCAGCTTCACCTGCTCTTCTCTGAACCCCAGTTTCTTTACCTGACCAGGTAACTCTACCAGAGCCCTCCAGCTCTCAGGTACCCTAGGAGGAAGCGAGCATGGGTGACTCTGCATTTGGCCCTCCATGCCCAGCCCTGGTGCCCCTCCACCCCTTCCTGCCTCTCCGTGTAGTCTGGCCACCAGACTGTAGCTCTGTAATACCGTCACCCTTCTGCTACTTACCACCAGGCCTTGGCATGTGCCGTTCCTTGTGCCCTGAATACTTTCTGCTCCTTCCCTGACTAGATCTTTCTGTTGTCTTCAAAGATTCAATGTGGGTGTCACTGCCTCCTGGAAGCCTTCCCCCTCCCTTTTCCCCTGCCCCAGGTTGAGATAGGGGAATTGAGATAAGGGATTTCTGGACCTTTGTGGAAATCTTTACTCAGTGCTGTCCTGGATCAGGCATGCCTGTTTGATGCCCCGGCTGTCACCTTTTGGCTAATTGGCCGTGAGGGTGATAGTACTCCCTCCTTCTGGAGGTGCTGTGAGGATTAAAAGGGATAAGGTACTTAGTGAGTGGTAGGTGTGTTTGAAAGGCAGTGGGGACACCTCTGTGGAGCAGTCTCACTGAGGGCTGGAAAAACTGCAGGCCACCCAGGAGCCCCTGCTTGGCCAGATGTTTCTGAAGGCTCCTGAACCAGGTGCTCACCTTACATCCAGAGAGTCCCCAAGGCCACTCAGCTCCCAGATGACCTGGAGGTGGCAGAAAGCAGCCTGGGGATGGGCCAGGGAAGAAATGAGTCCAACAGGTCTGGTTGGTCTCAACAAGGAGTAGCCTGGGGCCCTAGGAAGCAGGTCCTGTTTTGCCTCCAAGTGCCTTTCCTCCTAGCTGCACCTGCCTCCCTCTGCAGGCCCCAAGCTTGCTAGGAGTAGGTCTGTGCCCCTGGAGATGGTCCCAGCAGACCTGGGGAGTGTTTGCTGAAGGCTTTCCTTTGGGCCTTCCCATGGGCCCTCCTGAGCCAGGTTCTCTGTGGGTCCCTTGGCTGCTTAGGCCTGCTAGGACTTGGGCTGCGGTTAGGGCTGCTGGCTTCTTCCCCACTTGTCCGCAGGCAGCTGACTTGAAAACATCCCCTCCTTGGGGAAATGCTGGTAGCAGGAAGCCATAGAGCCCTGGCTGAAACCAGAGAGGGACCCCTAAGGAGGCAGAGCCCAGAGGGCAGGTGGATCAGGTGCCTTCCAGGGGTGGAAACAGGTAGATGCTCTTCTGGCCCCAGGGTGAGTAGTCATACCTTCAGGCCCATGCTGTTCCAGGAAGCTAGTTCTGGGACTTGGGGAGGGCGTAGGGCTGTGACCTGGGGCTCTAGAGCCAGGCCCTGAGGCCTCCCGCATTTGCTGGGCCTGGTAACACCTGCCCTGCAGATGCCCACACACCCAGGCCCCCTAGTCTTTAAAGGCCGGGCACAGTGCCACTTCGCCCAGGGTGCCTTTCCCAACCTGTCCTCCAGCTTCTGAGCCCCCACAGCATGCCTTGTCCTTCCCTCTGCCAGCCTTGTGTTGGGCACTGGGACTCCAAAGTCAGTAGTTCCCCAGGGAATTCCTAACAGCAGCTAGTGGCTGCTGCCAGGTGCCCCTGACTGTATCGGGCAGTTTGCTTTCTTTAGCTTTGCTGCTCACAACATATGACGGCCATTCTCATATTATTCCCCTTTTAAAGAAGACGAAATGGAGGCACAGAGAGAACTGACTTGGCTGGTGATGCTGGATTAGACCATCTGCCTGGTCTAGAACCCAGACCCTACCTCAAGCTTTCCTCTCTGAGCTGTCCTCCCTGGCGGGATCAGAGGGCCTGGTGTTCAGAGAGCGTGGGGAGTGGTGTGGTGTCCAGCAGCGCCCCCTGGCTCTAGGTTTCTGGCCTGGGGCTAGGAAGGGGCCCTCTTCTCTGGAGACCCCACAGAACCTCAACTTAAGGCCCCCTTTCCCAGCCGCCCATGGGTCTGAGCCTTCACAGTTTCCAGAGGCTTCTGTTAGCTATTCTATTCAGAAAAGGGAACTGAAGACTGACAGTTTGTCGCCGATCCGGATGGTCCTGAGAAGCCTCTGTCCAGTGTCCTGTCACTCCCTCTTGTCCTCTTGGTCACACAGGCCCTGGCTGCCTCCTTGCACCTGGGCTTCTCAGTGCTCACCCTGCAGAAAGGTGAGACGGAGGCCCCAGTGGCCAGAACTCAGGCTCACCAGGGATGGCGCCTGCCAGCCCTGCCAGGGGGTGTGGACTGGCCCCTGGGCTCCCCCAGGCCCCTGAGACCTGGCTGTCCTGACCGTGAACTCCTCACCCACTGTGCCTGATCCCACCCCTGGCCACTTTTGATGTATTGTCAGACCCCTACACACCCTCAGCCTGGGAGGGTAGACTGCAAGCCTGGGGCACTGAGCGCCTAGGTCCACACAGTTCCCAGGACCCTCACTGTTGCCGCATACCTGCCCTGTGGCACTCACCAGACAGACACCCCCAGGGGACTGCAGTCTAGGAATCCATGAGGAAGGCCACTGGCCACCATCCTGCACTGGTCACTGGCCTTGCAATGCTACAGGCTACAGGGTACTTCATCACCACCACCCGGAGGCTGTTTCTGTTTCCAGCCCTCAGCCTGTCCTGGCACAGGACAGACTTTTCCAGTTGTGCCTCAGGGGATACACTTGGGAGACAGACAGTGTGAGGTTCAGTTTTCATCCCCACTTTCCTGAGGAGGAGGTTGAGGCTCAGGGAGGTCTCCAGATTTGCCCAGTTATGGGTAATGCTAGAGCTGAAAGTTACTTCAGTTGATTCTATTTCTTTATTTTTCCCATGGAAGTAACTTTTTATTATGTGAAAGTAATTTCATACTTGCAGTAACCCCCTCTCCCCACACACACACAGTAAGACAAAGCAAAAAAAAAAAAAGGAAGGTGGCCATCTCCCTTGGTGACACTACTGGTAAGCGTGTCCTTCCACAGTTTTCGCATTATGCCAGTTGTTTTCTCCTCATTGTACATGACTTTCCGTGTCAGTAACAGTGGATTCATGCCATTGTTTAAAAGGGCTAGAAGAGTATTGCATTGTGTGAATTGCCCATAATTGGATGACATGTTCTCCTTTGGATAGACCTGTTTAGTTGCTTCCATTTCTTCCCCCTATTCTGCACAATGCTGGGAGCAGCATCCTGGGCACTATATCTTTGTGTGTTTGTCAGATTCCTTCCTTAAGTTACTGGGAAAGGATAGCTGGGCCTGTGCATCTAATTGTTGCCACTATGCTCTCTAGAGAGGTTTGGTTCCCCCATCTCTCAACACCCCTGCCTGCCCCCCTTTCCAGTGAGGCCGCCAGTCCAAAGGCCTTCCCCTTTCCTGAGCACAGGCCTACCTTGTCCCAGCCCCAAGGGACAAAGTAGCCATATCTAGGCCACACAAAGCAAAACAAAGCGAAAGGCAACTATGTTCTGGCCCCAAGGACTCCCCACCCCCTGGAACAAAACAAGAGAACAAAACTGTCCTTCATCTTCTCAACCTATCAGCCGAATCCATCTCCTCCATGGCACTGCAGACATTGTTCTGCCTCTGCCCCCAACTTGCTGCGTGACCCTGGGCCAGGGCTCCCCTGTCTGAACTTTGCTTCCTCTTCACTTCTAGGTCCTTCCTCCCACTACCACCACACTGAGCAGACTCCTGCTGCAGCTGGGCTCAGGTTGGAGTTTGGCCCGTCCCTCTTGGGGGCTGTGCCCTCGGTGTCCCTTACGGCCTTAGGGAGGGCTGGGGTGAGTGCAGCTGGCATGGTGAGTTGGATTCTGGGTTGGTAGACAGAGGGCAGCTGGGATTTTAGCGTCCACCTCTAGAGCAGCCCTGAGGCGCAGGTTCCTGGGACCACTTTCCCTTCCACCTTATGCAGTGATTAGGTTGGATGCAGTCCAGTGATGGAGAGAAACGGAGTGAGGTCCAGCAGCTTAGGAGCCATTCTGAAATGAGGATAAGGAGCCCACATCATGGAGGTGTGCAAATGGGTGGGACCCAGAGCTGGGCCCTGGGAATGAGCATTTCCATTCCCCTCTTGAGCCAGGGATACCGGCACAGGGAGTGATGGAGCAGAAGGACCATCAGCGCTTCCCCTCCTCCTCCTCCAAGGACACAGCGAGAGGCCAGCTGCTGAAGCAGCAGCAGGGGAGATGTAGGTCAGCTGGCCAGTGGGGAGGGCCCGGCAGCCTCTCTGATCGGGAGGGGCTGCAGGGTCCTTGCATCCCCTCCTGCCTGCAGCCCTAGATCTGGTTGACCAGCCAGCTCTGCATGGTTAGCTGTCCACTGGAGGCCTCGGTTCACCCATGGGTCCAGGTTGATACCCAAGAATCAGTAGCTGATGAGAGGCCCAGGTTAAGCTGCCCAACTGAATGGTGGGCTTTCCTGACCTGATCCAGGGACACCGAAGCCAGCACTCCTCCCCACCCTCCTCCCCCGCTTCCTGGACCCCAAGCTGCCATCTGCTGCCCCCGACTCTCTGAGCCCCCTCTTAGTCACAGCCAGGGGCACACGAGCTTGTGTTTGGGTGTGTGCTCGAGAAGAGAGGGTGTGCTTTGAGAGGGAAGTGGCCATTCATTCTGGACACACCACGGAGCCCCTGGGGCCAAGGTGATGCGTTTCCTCCCACACCCACCAAGGTGGCCCAGAACAAGCCAAAGCCCCCCACCAGGTTGTTGTGGCAGAGAATTATTTGTAGTTGGAGAGGCGCCAGCAGTCTCTGTTCCCAGCCTGCCCCCTGCATGGCAGCCTCTCTTCCCCAGCCATAGCCTGCAGTGCGCTGCCCGGCCCCACCCGAGCCAGCTCGCCCCCCCTCACCCAGTGGCCCTCTGAGTCTGCTCACCCAGAAGATGGCATCTCTACTACCCTTTCTTTTTTTTTTTTTTTCAGTACTGGGGATGAAAACCAGGGGCATTCTACCTCCAAGCTACACCCCAGCCCTATTTTTTTTTCTTTATTTTGAAACAGGGTCTCACTGAGTTGCAAAGGGCCTCACTTAAGTAGTAGCTGAGGCTGTCCTCCAACTGTGATCCTCCTGTCTCAGCCTCCCAAATGCTGGGATTACAAGTGTGCACCACCATGCCCGGCCTCTACGACCCTTTCTGCACTTCTCAGATTCTTTTGTCTTCTGGAGAGTTAAGGTGTTCATGGCACGGCCAGGCCTCAGGTTGGGGAAGCCAAGGAGCCTCCCCCTGTTCCTGGTAGCTCAGGAAAGAAGCAGGGACAGAGGCAGTAAAATCCAACCCATCCAACCCTGCAGGCCTGCTCAGCCCCTCACAGAGAACATGGTCTAAACTGTACACACAAAGCCAGAGCCAAGTATTCATTAGCAGAGCCTGCATCTGCTTAGGGATTTGGGGGGTTTTTGTTCCCCCCTTCCCTTTATTTTTGCTGAGCTCTGACCTGGCTGGTTTTTGTTTGTTTGTTTGTTTGTTTTGAGGGTCTGGGGATGGAACCCAGGGGCATTTGACCTCCGAGCTACACCCCCTTCCCTATTTTTTATTCTTTATTTTGAAACCTGGTCTCACTGAGTTGCAGAGGGCCTCACTAAGTAGCAGGTTGTCCAGGAACCGTGATCCTCCGGTCTCAGCCTCCCGAATGCTGGGATTACAAGCGTGTGCCAACACGCCAGGCTTTTTTTTTTTTTTTTTTTTTTTTTTTTTTTTTTTTTTAACTACCTATAAGCCAGCCAGAGCAGACTTTATATTGGCTGCCTATGTGACACTCTGTGGTCTCCTCCCCTCCCTGCCTGCCACCACTGCCTGCTTCTCCGGGCTAGGACCTCCACCTTGCGAGGCCTCTCAATGTTGCCAGCCCTGGGTTTTAGCTTCAGCCTTTCCACTTCCTGGTGGGGAGGCCTGGGATGAGTTCCTTGAGATTGAACCCCAGATGCCTGTTTTGTACAATGTGCGGAATATTCATTCTTGGCCCTTGGAAAGTAGCAGAAACCTCAAGGGCCACAGTGTACAGGTTCTACACAGCCAGTCTTTCCCATGCTGTGAATTGGACCAAACCGAGGCAGAGCGGTGGGTGGCCTGTGTGGTGTGCCTGCCCTTGCCTCCTCCTTCCCTGGTGGCCCGGCTTCCCTCTAGGCCTTTGGTCCCTCCCTGCCTTGCAGATTCTGAGGTCTCCCCTCTGGGAACAGAGGCTTGAAGCCCTTGTCACTGCTGGACGCTGAACCACACTGTCAGTATTGGCTTCCGGGCTCTTAGCCCTGCCCCAGTGACCAGGCAGCCTCGCTGTGGCCCCAGCTTACCATGTGGCCGAGAGAAGTCCCTGCCCCTCCTTGGGGCTCAGTTTACCCATCTGTACTGGGAGAGAGGATTACATCAGAGGTGTGAGCCACTTTGGGCTGTGTTTGAAGTTGAACCCCAGCTCCTCTCCAGGCCTGACTCCACACCTCTGCTTGGTATGCATGTAGCCAGGTGGGAACCGTAGATGTGAGAGCCCCTCCGGCCCCTGCCTTATCTGTGAGAGGTCAGCCCACACTACCTCTCCCGGCTGCGGGACCTTGGGCAAGTTACTTCACCTCTGAGCACCTGCTTCATCTTAAATGAAGCCATCTCTGTCTGTGCTCGAGGTAACTGCTGGATTGATTATGGAAAGTGCTAGGAGCGGCACCTGGTACATGATTGATGCTCATTTCAAGATCAGCCAGCCTTATTGTGACCTCTAAACCTTCATCTCCCATCTGTCCTCTAGGGTCCCCCTCCTGTGCTGGGTGGGGTAGGCGGAGCCTGGAAGCCCCCAGAAAGATTCCTGCATCCCCCCCTTCTCTCCTGTGGCCCCAGACTGGAACTTACTGGCCCAGTTTCATTAGGGAGAGTCCTTCCAGGGACCTCATTAGGAAATGAGCCCAGAGCCTCGGGGACCCGTGCAGGAGGAGGTCGCCTGGTGTTTGCCCTGCCCCCCAATATGCCCAGGATGGTCAAGGTACTTGGCCATTAGAGTTGCAACTGGGGCTGGGATGGATGTGTGCAGTGATAGAGCTCTCACTTCGCACGTGCACGGCCCAGGGTTCAATCCCCAGCATCACAAAACCAAAATCCAAACTGGGGAAAAAAAAAAAAAAAACTAACGCATCTAAGACACGAAACACAGGCAGCCAGGGCTGACGGGACTGACTTGCCTCCATCCAGTGTCCCTTGCTCTGTTTCTCCTGCTCCTGGACCATGCACTCCCTGGGTGGATGAGGCAGCCTCCCGAGCCAGTGCAGCATCCCCCAGGAGCCTGGCACGAAGCTCAGGTCACTCGCTGGCCTGGGGCTCACTGGCCACCAACCTAACTCCTGTGCCTGGGCGGCCCTCCTGTTAGACATGACCCTTCTGGCCATCCCTCTGCCTCCTACAGCACTCCTGCCCACTCTGAGTCCAGCTCCCCCGCCCTCACTCCAAGCCTGCCCAGTGTCCCTTCCTCTCTGTTGCAGTCCTTGCCTCTAGGACCAGGAGGCATGGCCTGTGACAGCTGAGGTCACGCGGTGCTGTGGGCTTGGGGAGCTGCTTCTCTGGCTCTGCCACACCCCCAGTGTGGGGTTCATGGGGTGCACATCCTTAGCACTCTTCACCTTGGCCTGTAACCATGACTTGTCTCCTAGGGCTTAGAGAAGGGGAGGGTGAGGACAGATATGCCCTGCCTGGAGCTGGTAGAAGCACATGTCTGTGTGTCACATGCGCAGACCTGTGATGACCTGTGTGTGGCCAAGCACACGGGCAGGGCACCTCTTCGTCCCCTGTGGGCCAGTCCGTAGCACAGGCATCGCCTAGCCATGGTCAGGACTCTGGGAATCCTTACCATTCTCTTCCCTCACCTGACATGGTCCCCATCCCCACCTACCTGCCAGTCCAGGCCCACTCCCCAGCCCACTGCCTTGCCCTCCCCAACCCCACAGCAGCTCCTTTCCAACCTGTCCTGTTTGCAGTTCACCTTCTGCTCTGTAGCCAGGTGCTCCTAAAGCTGACCTCCATTGCTCGGCATTCTGCAGTAAAAGCACTGTGCAGATTCAAGGCTTCCCAATGAGTAGCCGTTCAGAACCCTTCACCCCTAACACGCCCCTGTCTCTGCAGCCCTGTGGACTCTCACCATCCCCGTTTCCAATCTCCAGGATGCTGCTCCAGCAGCGCCCGTGCAGACCCGTGGCCCAGAAGGTCTCACCCCTGCAGAAGGTCTCACCCCTGCTTATGGGGCCCCAATGTACCACTAGAACCACTGTTTGTAGGGAGCCTCCCCTCGGCCTGCGGGTCAGAGCCTCCTCTGGGCACCCCCTCCTGTGTTTCCCCCATCTCTGTCCTTGTCACTACATTGGGTTGACCTGGGTGAGAGTCTGTGGTTCAGGACACAGACCACCACCTCAGGGGGATGCCCATGGGGGCGAGGAGGGGGTGGAAGGTGTCTCTGGGCCTTGCAGAGGCCTCGTGCCTTCCACCCTGTACAGTGTCAGCTTCCTGGGCTTGGCATGATGCTGCTGTGAGTCCTGGAGAAGTCCGTGCAGACTGGGCTCCTGGAGTCCTCCTTCTGGCGCTCGCCTGTGCCATGTGCTTTGCCAGCAGCCAGGCAGGAGCTATGGATGGAAGAGCAGACCCTGCTCTGGGAACGTCGCTCCCCTGCCTCTGTGTGACCTCTTCAGCCTCCTCTGCTGTGAAGGGGCTGGAAGACCTTTGAGCGCATGCATGCGCTGGCTAAGCCTGGTGTCGGCACTGCAGTAGAGCAGAACTTCTTCTCCAGTGGGTCTCAGGAGCCCTGGGCGCACTTCACAGGTGGGGGAGTAGGGGTTTTCTCTCTGCCCATGAAAGCACCCCCCCCATTTGCTTAGCGCGTTGACATTGCCTCACATTTGCCCCCTCGAGGTTGGTCGGCTCCCCCTGGTCTGCTCACAACTGTCTCTGTTTTAAAACTAAAAGTCCCACGTCTCAGGAAGCCCTTTGGTCCCTGGAATGGTGGGCCAGTCTCCCTGCACCCTCAAGCCCTGCCACTGTTGCCCCAGGTCAGGACCAGGGGATTCCATCACTTGCCAGATTAAGTGCCAGCTCACTTAAAAACAATGAAAAAGCTAGTTTCTCCTCCACTTTTGGGGAGAATTCAAGAGGAATAGAGCCTCCTGAAAGCCTGGAAGAGGCAGAGCTGGACTTCCTGTCTGGGCCTCAGTTTGCTCACCTCCCATTACCATGATGAGGGTCAACACTGACAGGCCTGCCTGCGCCTGTGCCATTGCCATGGGTGCTCAAGGCTTTTCCTGTCTGCCCAGGTCCCAACCTGGCCACACCTCTCCCAAGAGGAGGTCAGTGCTAAGAGCCTCATTACCACGCTAAATAGGAAGAGGCTGGAAACACCAGCCACCTGCCCTGCACAAGGTTCGCAGTGGGTAAAGCCCTTTCTAGGTGCGGTCTCCAGGCTCCTAGGAGCCCTTGTGGGGTAGACCTGGCAGGAATTGTTATACCCATTGTACAGATGGGGACACTGAGCCCTCAACCCCACCAGCACTGACTCTTTGGTGGCTGGAGAGATGGGAAAAAAAAATGGTGGCCATGCTGTGATTGGTCACAGTGGTTGTACGTGGGGGCCGCTGCCTGGCTGGTCCTCTTCCCCTCCACGTGCCCACTCTGTAGATGTCTTCATCAGTAGGGAAGGATGGAGACAGATGGAAGGGGAGGGAGAGACGCAGGAGGGGGAAGAGAGACTGGGGGTGGGGGGCGCTGGAAGGCAGGGGGAGGGGAGGGTCCAAGCCGCGTAGCTACTTCCTCTTGTGGTTCTCACAGTCTGTCTGCACCAATTCCTGACAGATGGAGGAAAGGGGAGAGCTGGTGCCAAGAGGCTGTCACCGCAGGCGGGCAGAGCCGGGGAGGGTGCTTTGTGGCCAGGATTTGTTCGGGGAGGGGGAAGCAGCTGGTGGTCTGGCTGTGGGGCTGCCTTGGAGCCCGCTCCCCAGAAACTGCTGAGGGGTATATGCCTGGGGGGCAGGAACGTGGGCAAGGGCTGAGCCTGCCTCCTGTCTGGGATGGCCGTGCCCCTGCCAGGCAGACAGTTGCCTCTCCCTCTGACCTCCACACCCTGCTTTCAGCAGGGCCCTCCCCTGAGGACACCTCCTGGCCACCCTCCCTGGGTGCTGGGAGTGGACAAGGGCTTTGGGAGTGGTAGAGCTGAGCTACTGCCAAGGTGAACCAGGGTAGGAAGAGCCTGGGGACAGGGAGGCCCTCAGGACACAGTGGGCTCAGAGCAGGGGCCACCCAGGCCAGAGCCCAGCCCCATGTCTTGCTGCCCCAAGCCCCCTTCATGGCATGGCAAAGGGCCTCCCTGCGTTTCCCCCAGACTCTGGGACATTCTCCAGGGGTGGGCAGGCCTCACTTGGGGTTGATACCTTCCTCATTGTGTGTCTTCAGAGTATGGGTTTCTCCAGGCAGGACTGGTTTACGTGCTCTCTCCAAACCCCACCCTGCCTCACCCCCAGGGCCCAGCTTGGCCAGCACAGAGAAGGGGCCTAGTGAATGCTTGTTGAATTCATGAATGCTTCGCGTGCTTAACTCCTGAGACGGAGGCTTCACTCCTTTATAAAGCAGTTCTTTCCAAGATTTCCAGAAAGTTCTTTCTGTCCTGAGAGGCCTCATATGCCCCAGACCTGTCACAGGTTTCATTAGAGCCTCTAGCTGGTCCTGCTGCCCCAGAGCAGCCCTGTAGCTATCAGACACCCCATGTCCAGCCCGTCCAGCTCCTCAGCGGCCCTGACAGTTTTGGGTCTGTCTCTGCTGGGCTGATCTTTGGGTACCTTCTGTCCTGGGCCTACCTCTGTACCAGGCAGGGCCTCATCAGTCCTCACACTGGGCTCTGTGGTGGGTGCTCTGCTCTCTTCACAGGGGAGGAAAGTAAGGTAGAGGCCATAAGGGATTTAGGGGCCACGTGGCTAGCCAGTGTCTGACCAGGAGGTTGGGTGGGCTGGCCCCAAAGGCCTTTGGAAGCAGGGGATTGCGCCAGGCCTTGGGGGTGCTTGGGGTCTGGCAGGAGGCACTGGCTTGGTGAGGGGTCCTGAGGGTTTTTCTGGAGGTGGGGTCTGCCCCTGCCCATCTCCTCTGGCCTCCCCACAGTTCCATGCATGTCCTTGATACCAAGCCTCCATCTGGGTAACCTTCAGGTGACAGGGCCTGGGGCCCAGAGCCCCTTCTACCCCTGAAGGCAGGGTGCAGGTCATCCAGGGCAGACCCAAAGCCTTTAGACTGACGTGACAGGTGACCGGCCTGCACAGTGACCTGAGATGGATGCAGGATGGCAGCCGGGGCCCTGAGTGTTGGGGCCTTCTATCTTGTCTGGTGAGGTGTTGAGGTAGGTGGGTGGGGGCTGGGCTTTTTTTCTGCCATTGCTAATGTTGGTTCTGGTCTGAAATATCCTGCCATTAATATTAATAATGGCAATCATTAATGATAAATTACAGTGTGCCTGCCCCAGGCCAGGGCTGGGCCAGCTGCCCTGGGGAAAGCCAGGAGGAGCAGGGTCAGTATCAATCCAGAGAGCAGGGGCTGCGCCACCCGCTGCACTGGTCTCCCAGCGCCTGGCACTGGCTGGGCACTCAGAGCGGGGTGGCTGGGCTCTGAGGGGCGGGGGCGGGAGACTGAGAGCTGGGAGGATGGCCTAGTGAAGTCTTAGTGGCTGCAAGAAAGGCTTCTGGGCCTCTCCAACAGGCTGCCTGCTCGGTGGCCAAGGGCACGTCTTCCTTTCCTTTATCATCCATGGATTCATTCCACAAATATGGCTGCAAGGTCCTGTGCCCAGCCCAGAGTGGCCCCACAGCCTGACTTTGGTTCCTTCAAGAAGCTCTTGCCAAATCCGGGCGTGGTGGCGCACGCTTGTAATCCCAGCATTCGGGAGGCTGAGACAGGAGGATCGAGGTTCGTGGACAGCCTCAGCTACTTAGGCCCTCTGCAACTTAGTGGGACCCTGTTTCAAAATAAAGAATAAAAAATAGGATAGAGGGTATAGCTCGGAGGTCAAATGCCCCTGGGTTTCATACCAGACCTGGAAAAAAAAAAAAGAAGGAGGAGAATGAAGAGAAGGAAGAAGGAGGAGGAGGAGGAGGAGGAGGAGGAGGAGGAGGAGGAGGAGAAGGAGAAGCTGCTCTTGCCAGGGAATGTAATGGGCAGCTATGGTCCCTTTGTCCCAGCCATAACACTCTGGGTCCCAGGTCAGATTGCATGAGACTTGGAGAAGTCAGCCCCCACCCTGTGCCTCGGTTTCCTGTCAGCACAGTTGGCTTATGGCAGTTACTACCTCAAGGCATTGCTGGCTGGGATTAACTGATTTGATGATAATTGTTCATTAACACTCACTGATGCTTGTTAGGGGTGAGATGAAGATCTTGGGGTCCCCCTGCTTTCCATGCATCACCCCATGATCCTTCACAGCCTCGTAAGGGGAGATTTGCCCTGCCCTTTACTGATGGGGATGCCGAGGCACAGAGGTTGGGAGACTCACCCGAGGTTGCACGGCTTGTGAGCGGCGAGGCAGGATTCAGACCCTGGTTTCTTGCTTTCAGAAGCTCAGGTGCAGCCATTGCACCAGCCCCTTGGAACAGGTGTGCAGAGCTGGGCCGAGCTTCTGCATGCCTCCAGACCCCAAGCCACTCCCAGCCTTGGTAAGGGACAGCTCCTGTCAGGGTTGTGTCCGGAGCTCAGAGAGCCCTCCTTGGACCTCTCACCTCCCACGGGAGCAGAGGCGCGCAGGCCAGGGCCCGGGCGAAAGCTGGGGGATTTCCCGACTCCTGTTGAGATCTGTCACAACATTAATGTTAATTAAGCCTTGTTAATTCAGCCCTCTGCTTACGCAGAGCTTCTGACAGCAAATTACTCATAAGTGAGGCGGTAAATTTATCGCTGCATTTTCCCAAACACTTAGCAGCAAAGACTGAGCTGGGAAAGGCAGAGGGAAGGCTGGAGGGTGAGCGATGGTCAGTACCCTCCAGCTTGAACCCTGCGTCCCTCAGGGCCCACACGTGGGGCTCCCTGGCTGAGGGTGAACTCTGGCCCTCGCTCTCTGCCTCATCCCTGTCTCCCACAGCAGACCGCTCCCTCTGTGCTTTGTACACATCCTGTTCCTTCCGTTTCCTCCCACGGCACCTTCAAGCACACCCTGCACATAGCTGGCTCAGTAAAGGCGGCGTGGATCTGGATGTGCAGCCCCAGCCACCTCCTGGGGGGGCCAGCACCTTCACACTGCAGACCGAGCTCCAGGCTCTTGAGGTGTGCAAGTAGAGCTGGGAGAGAAGCCTTTTCCCATCCTGGTCACGCGGGACCTTTGGAACCAGGATCAGGCCCACACTCTGGGCAGGTGGCCCTTGGCCCTGCCCTCCTGCTGGCTAGGTATCAACACAGGAGGTGAGGGGCAGGGCCTCACCTGGTGCAGCAGTCCCTCCCTCTAGGCTCTGCTGCCCTACTTGGCTTCACCAGGCCTGGTATATTTGGAATAAACCCAGGCATGGGTATCTAGAATTTTTTTAAATTAATTAGAGCATTAAATGGTAGCCCGGTGGGAAAATCCCACCATCTGGCTATCACAGGAGAGGCAGGGGAAAAAAAATCTCTGCATATTTTTCTGCAGTGTGTGAGCATCATATGAAGCCACCTGTGCATGCGTGGTCATATAGCCTGTGTGCTTCACATGTGCATGATGTGATGTGTGTGTGTCCAGTGTGTGGTACACATCTGAGTGTACAAGTGGGCAGTGTGTGCCTCTCTGTGTGTACACGTCCATCTGCACAGGGGTGTGCCATGTGCCTGTGCCTGCGGGTCTGGTCTGCAGGACTGTCTTAACAGGCTTCTGCGAGTGGGGTCTGTGCCCAGGCCTGGCTTTTGGGCACCGTGAGTCCTGCAGGTCCAGTTGGGCTGTATGTAGAAAGGACCTCGCGAGCCTTCCTTGTGAGTTGATAGGATGGGATAGGCTTGGCAAGGGCACAACTGGCCTCTTGGGAGGAAGAGGCAGAGCTGGAATCCTTGACCCTTGATTGACAGATGGGGAACCCCAGGCCTGCCCAAGCGCAGAGCCAGGCTATGGAGTGGCCAGGACTGGAGCCTGGGCCTCTGTCCATGTGGTGCTTTTTCTGCTCCAGCTCCTCCAACCAGCACATTGTGCCTATGGCATCCTTTATGCTGTTAGGTTTTCATGGCTCAGAGAGGTTCCCACAAGGGTCCCACCTCCCTTCCTCAGGGTGCCTGGGGGCAAGTTCAGAATTCCCACTGCAGATCCTGTTCCTCTTGCTTCACAGAGGGAGCAGCTGGGATGCTGGAAAACACTGCCGGTCTACTGACTTGATTTGTGACCTCATCCCATCTTGTCCTTCTCGGAACCTCCCGGACTAGTTGTATGGACTAAATGAGGAGGCACATGCAAAGGGTTCCACCAGCCTGAGGTGAGGTGGACAGATGAGGGCCTGGCCCAGAGGCAGCCATTATACTGCCCAAGTCTATAGGTCCCCAGTGTTTGCTGAGGAGTGGGCCAGGACATGAGGCCCAGGACAGGGGCTGGTGCCCTCCCCAGCCTTGCAGGTGAGCTGAACTGTTTCCTAGAGCTGTCTGCCTGGTGGTTAGCACTGTCCTCCCGCTTGGGCCCCCCACAAGTGGCTCGTGGAAGGGGCTGGGGAGCAGAGGCCCACGCCCTCACCCAACAGGCAGCGATGCAGGCCTGGCGAGGGTGGGTGGCTTACTGAGGGGGAGCTGGGCCCAGAACCCAGGCCTCCAGGCCCCTGGCCCTGCTCTCCCATTACCACATCGCTGTCTTTGGAAAGGAAGAAAGGGGACGACAAGAAGGGCCTCATATACCTGGGGGAAAGAACTTGGGGTGCCATCCAGCTGGAGAGAACTTGAAATGGGCGAAAGCCACAGGTCATTATGCACAAAAGAAGGATTTCAAAGAAATGTCTTAATGATTATCGTTTTTACCATCCAGTATGCAGAATACTGGGTGGTAAATATAGTTTGAATCTCTGGCTGTAAATTCTTTGCAGATAGAAAAGACCCAGTGTTCCAGGTTGCGAATCATTCATTCACCATCATGTGCTCCTGTGCAGAGCTTACCCTGTCTCCAGTGAGCTGCTGGCCTGGTAGGGAAAGAGCAGAGTAACAGCAACACAGGGTGATGAGTCTGCAGGCCAGAAGCGGTCCCAGTGCCCCGTGGGATCATGGGAGGCTTTCCCAATAGACTGGAAGAAGGTGTCCTCCATGCAAAACTTCCAAAGAATGAGGCCAGTGTGCTCATCAGATCCCTGGCCTCTCAGCAAACTGGCCTTTCGTGGGCTCTAGCTTGGGTAAAATTGCCTTTCAGCTCTCCTCCTCACCCACTCTCCCTGGACTTGGGCCCTGCACGTGGGCAGGGGGCCATCCTAGAGGACCTGCTCCCTAGGGGAGACTATGGGACAGGAGTGGAGGCAGCTGGACCTCCACTCGCCACCCGGGGCTGTGACCATGTGGGATTCCTCGGGGAAGCTGCTTCTGAAAGTGTCTGCCCAGTGACAAGTCTACCCACCTAGACCTTTCTCTCCCTTCTGGTTTATTTTTGTTTTGTTTTGTTTTATCTGTACTGGGATGGAAACCAGGGGCATTCTACCTCCGAGCTACACCCCCAGCCCTATTTTTTATTCTTTATTTTAAAACTGGGTCTCACTAAGTTGCTGAGGCCCTCAATAAGTAGCTGAGGCTGTCTGCAAACCATGATCCTCCTGTCTCAGCCTCCAAATGCTGGGATTACAAGCGTGCACCCCCACGTCCGGCTCCCTTCTGTTTTATATGTGGAGAAAACAAGTCAGAAAGGAGCCAGGTGGCCCAGGACAGCCAGCCAGGCCTCATGATGCCCTTCAAAACTGCTTGAGAGCCACTGTACCCAATGCCGTGGGTGGGGTGCAGCCGGCCTGTGTGTGATCACACAGTGAAGATTGGCCGTCACAGTTTTTATGAGGACAGCACAGGTCCAGCCCAAGTCAGCTGCCTGTGGTCACATAGCTAGTCAGGGACAAAGTCGGGATTTGAGCTCTGGGTCCCTTAACCTGTTCCTGAGAAAGAGGGCCTCGGCAGGCAGAAGACCAGAATCTTCCCAACCTTGGTGCTAGGAGGAAATGCTCCCTTGAAGAAAAGACCAAGGTGCGTTGAGTTGTCCTAGGGCGGTGAGAAGTGCTCGCAGGGTGGGCCGTCTCAGACGTGGCTTCCCCTCCATCCAGGTTGTGGTGAGACCTGTCTTACTAGGGGAAGCATGCTGGCTCAGGACTTCTGCATAAGGAGTTCTGAGAAGATGTAGAGGTGACCATGGTGTGGGCCAGGATGCCTGTGCAAGTGAGTTTACCTGGCCCCTGGCCTCGCTCCTTACCTGTGCCCGCCTCCAGCCAGGTGGTTGTGCTGCCGACCACGACGGGCCTCAGGTGGTGGGTGGTCTGGTCAGAGCCTGGAGCCTCAGTCCTCCCAGAAACCAAGCCCCTGAAGCTCTTCTCTGAGCAAAGGCTACTAACACCTAGCAGGGTGTCTGGCCAGCAGGAGCCCCTCGCTTGACTCGTTGGCTTCCAGCAATAGAGGCTTTCCAGTTAGGACAGGAGTTGGCAGAAGCTTGGCCCTCACAGAGCCCGGGGTGAGCACCGGGCGAGGGGAGCCCCAGCACCTTCACCCTCTCCCTGAAGCGGGCCCTCTCCCTGAGCACTCGCCAGGCCGACCAGCGTGGTTGCACGTGGGCCTGCCTCTCCTCCCTGCTCTGGCAAGCTGTCTCCCAGGAAACGGGGAATTTCCCTCATTCCCATCATTAGGGTGCCAGGGCAAACAAACAGCCTAATCCAGATGAGCCCCAGGCCACAGTCACTCTCTTCTAGGGTTTTCTCTTTATTTCTAGCAATTTTGAGAAGCCTGGAGTAATTGTTATTCCACGCAGGTTAACAGAATTGCTGCCTCCCCGGCATTATGCCTTAATTTCCTTTATCACATAGCAAGTTGGAATTAATCGCCCCTCTCCTCCTTTTTTCCCACCGAAACCTATTACCCAGCCTGTCTGCTGGTTAAAGTCATTTTGTGGCAGCTCTTGGCTCCTTTCCACTTCCCTGGGAATCTTTCTGACCAGAGCCAAAGAATGAGGAGGGGTGAAAAATCCATTTGTACAAAGTGGGGATCTCCTGTTGAGAACTTATTTCCCTCCCTGTTCAGGAGGAGGGAACGTGTCCAGCCTCCAGCCAGCACAGCTGAGTGAGGCCCCCGTTGCTGAGAGCATTCAGGGGAGCCCTGTGGCCATATGTCAGTGGTGGGAACAGGATTCCTGCACCGGTGGGTGGGGGAGGGGCAGGCCCTTTTAGCTCCAACACCTGGATTAGACTCCGTTATTCGGAGATTCTAGGGTTTTATTGTTTGTGAGATATATTTTCTGTGATTTCAAAATTGGAAAGATCCTGTGACTCCATTAAAAAAAAAACTTTCTAATTTTTGTACTAGAAACTGAACCCAGGAACATTCTACACTCTATACTATACCTCCCAGCCCTTTTAAAAATTGCAGCAGAATAGGTCTGAGTACTTTTAAATTGTGTGTTTTAATACTCTAAGACTATGGAGATATGCTATTATGTGATATTTTATGGTGGTGATTCTGTGAGCCTCTTAGGCTGCAACTGTGGTCCATGCTGAGGGCCCAGGAAGGGGTGTCAATGCCTTGCTGAGATGGCCTTGGGAGTGGGACCGCACTGGATGGCACTTCTCTGGCCTCATTTCCCCCATTTATGAAATTTGAGGGCTGGGCCAGATGGCCCCCAAGGCTTGAGTCCCAGGTGTGTTCTGCCTGCAGCCCCTGCAGCCTCCTCCTGAGCCTCCCCACAGCATCCTGGGTCAACTGGCTCCTACCCAGCTCCTTGTGGGACCCGAGCGGAGCCCCTTGTCCATCTTCCCCAGCCCTCTCCATCCATAGGAAGGCAACTAGCTCTCTCAGAGTTTCCACAGGAAGGCCTCGGCAGTGGTGGTGGGAATGAGCCGTAAACAGCATCACCGCCAGCCCAGATGGCCCTCTTTGCCATGTAATTTCCATCTACAGTCTCCTTTCTAAAAAAATTTTATACTAGCTGGGCGTGGTGGTGCACGCTTGTAATCCCCGCTCTTGGGAGGCTGAGACAGGAGGATCGCACAGGTTCGAAGCCAGTCTCAGCTACTTAGTGAGGCTCTCAGCAACTTAGTAAGACCCTGTTTCCAAATAAATATATAAAATAGGTCTGGGAGGATAGCCCAGATGTAGGAAAGCCCCTGGGTTCCACCCCAGTACCACAAAAAAAAAAAAAAAAAAAAAAAAAAATTTGTACTAGAGACTGAACCCAGGGGCATTCTACCTCTACACTATACCTCCCAGCCCTTTTAAAATTTTTATTTATTATTTATTTTTGTTTTGTTTTGAAACAGGGTCTCACTAGGTTGCTGAGAGTCTTGCTAAGTTGCTGAGTCTGTTCTCAAACCTTCAATCGTCCTATCTTGGCCTCCCAAGTACTGGGATTATAGGCATGCACCACCATGCCCAGTTTACAATCTCCTTTAATTCTCACC
The DNA here is from genome assembly GCF_963383645.1 of Muscardinus avellanarius. Taxonomy (NCBI): domain Eukaryota; kingdom Metazoa; phylum Chordata; class Mammalia; order Rodentia; family Gliridae; genus Muscardinus; species Muscardinus avellanarius. Next base: position 45,528,594 of record NC_137788.1, on the reverse strand, counting down.
GCCTGAAATTGTTGGTCCTGTCTTATAGATGAGGGAACTGAGGCCCTGAGAGGTTGACTTATCTGTAATCATATACATTGTTCTCAGGACCTGAACTCTTGAGTCCCTTGCTCTTAGCACAGTGCTGGCCACTGTGCGAGCTCCTGCCCTGGGGACAGACTCTTCAGGACTCTGCTACTGGGTGAGGTTTGTGGACCTCATGCTCTCACTTTCCCACTAGAACCAATTCCTGGGAAAGTTTGAAGGCTGTGATAAATGGTCCCCATTTCCCCAAGTGCAGCAAGAAACCAGAAACCGCCATTTCTGGCTGTTTGTAGAACCTATCTTTTCCTTCTGGATCAAACATATTGTCTTGGGGTGGGGCTTTCCTCGGCCCCACTGCTACCAGCCCAAATCACCTCTTTCTCTGAGGTCCAACCTCAGGCTCCCCTCTTATGGGCAGTGAACGCTCCCTAGCTCTTCCTCCTGAGACAGGTCTAGTCCTGAGACATCTCTGGGGAGATGAGTGCTGGCTAGTGGGGCTGCACATTTTTGTCTTGATGTTGACAGCTGGGTGGTGCAGCCTGGAAGGGCTCTTTATAGGCACTGTCTGAGCCCAGCCGGCCAGAAGCTGCAGATAAGCACCCAGTGGAGATCAGTCGGGGGGTGCTCTGGCCTCTGCAGGCTCTGGACTGGGGTCCACTCCTTCTGCTTGAACAGGGTGCAGGGAATTTTCAGACACTGTCAAACTGACGCCTGAGCTGCCTATGACGGGTGGGGAGAGTTTTGACAAATGGAGGAGGAAGAAGGGCCCTGGGCCTGGGGAGGGGCCAGACTTTGGAGTGGTTTTGGAAGGCAGTCAGGTGGTCAGGAATCAGAGCCCGTGACCATATTCTAAGGGAGTTGGGTAGACAGCAGGACAAGAAAAGAGGGTGCTCTGATTATGGAGTGGCTGCTGGCTGTGGATTTATGGCCCTGCACCTGGAGTCACAGGTAGATGGCCAGGGCCTGGGGATCAGGCCGCAGTTCCCTCCTGCTGCCGTCTTTGCTATGGGCCAGGTGGTGGGCAACTCCATAACTAAAGAGGAAGGAGCTCATCTTGTCCAACCCATCATGCCATGAAGAGAGCAAGGCACAGAGTAGGCAGCGACTTCCACAAAGGTCACAGGGCACAGCTGGGCCTCTCCCCCTTGGCCGAGTAGGAGATAGTCCAGTGCTCACCTCATTCTCTGTGGGATGCTCTTAACCTCTCTCCAACAAGCCAGCGGCCTCCCCAGCACAGCCTGGACAACTCCAGAGGGCCACTGCTAACCTGCTGGTCTCCTGCTGGGCACACAGGTGAACAGAGGCCACTGGGTGGCTCTTGAGGGGCTGGTGCTGGTGGAGAGTTCAGGCTGTGTCTTAGGCTTGGCCTGCCTCACACCTGCTGGGGAGAAGCCTAGCCCAATACGGAGGGCTGCCCCACAGAAGCAGCAGGTGGGTAACAGGAGATGGATTTCTCAGTAACAGGGTCTCTCTGCCTGTTTGTCACTGGGATGGGCCCATGGGGCCTCTCTTTGGAATGTTTCTCCTACCGGCCTAATTGGGGAAAGCATTTGCATTTTCCCCTCAAGCCCGGCTGCTTCCCAGCAGGAACAGTTGCTGCCTAGTGGGTGAAAGGTGCTGCCTGCACAGTACTGCCCACAGCAGGGGCCAGAGTGCAGGCAGGGCCAGCTCTCCATAGCTCCCTCCATGCGAGGCAGCATCTGCACCCAGGGGTCTTGGGCCCCTCTAGCCCGGCCTCCATAGCCCTGGCTGTCACTGATTGGAGCTGAGGCCCATAGAGGCCTGCCCAGGGTCAGGCAGCATCATGGTGGCGGAGTGGGCTGGACTGAGAGCTGGAGCCTTCTCACCTGCAGAAGAGCAGTGGGGCCGCCCCCTCCCTCCATCAGGGGCTGGTGGCATGGAGGGCACCGCCTGGAATGTGAGGGGCCTAGGTGAGCTCTGAGGCCACAGGGAGGTGGTCTGGCCGGCATGGATGGGAAGAGGAGTCTGAATTCCCTCTGCTCTGGGTCAGGTGCTGCCCGCCCAAGTTGAGGGGACTCTGAGGCAGAAAGCCAGGCTGGACCCTGGCCTTCAGAGGCTTCCACTTTGAGGGTCCCCTGGGTTTTCTTCCTGCTGTTTCCTGGGGCCTGGCCCACATCCGGGGTGGGTCTGGCGAGCTTGGGAGAAGGGCAGGAGAGGGGCTGCTTTCCCGGCGTGCTGCCTGCTCCTCCACATTGGCTTCTTGGCAGGCACCAGCCAAGGACCCCTGCTGGTCCCCTCCTGCCCATACCTCCCCAGACCCCCCTCCTGTCACTGGTTCAATGCCTCCTGCCTGTGTCCACAAATCACTGGGACAGGAAGACGCCTTTGTCGCCTGTCCTCTGAGACGCTCATCTTCTCTGTGGCGACAGGGAGTCCCACATACCCCAGCGAGGGCTAGGGCTTCCCCTGGTGACAGCTGGGTGGGGTCAAACAACGTTGTCGAGAGCAGCTGGGATGAGCTGGGGTCTGGGGAGGGGTTGGCCGTGGGAAGCCCCAGGTGACCCTTTGGGAGGGACTTGGAGCAGCTCCAAGAAACACAGCTCACTGTGTCATGGAGTCACAGATCCAGAATGTTGGCTGTGGGGGGACCTTGAAGGTCTGTTCGTGTAAGGAAACGAGGAACAGAATAGGACGCAGCCACATGGTGTGTGAGAGGTATGGGGCCACAGATAGTCTCTGAGTGCCTACTTGCCATCAGACCCCGTGCCAGGGGTCCCGGGGATGAGGACACTGAGGGAAGAGCCCTAGACCAAGTCCTGGCTGTGAAGTCTTGGTCAAGTCCTCCACTTCCTGGCCTCCCTCCTTACAGGGGACCTGGTTGAGGTCGCCTGGAGACCCTATCTCTTCAGTGGGGCTTGGTGCTGGCACTCATGGAGTGACATCTCTGTCCTCTGCCACACCATGGGACACCAGGTGATCCTGACACACCCCAGTTTTCCCTCAGCCTGGCCCAACTTCCTCCCTTGCCTCCCCTTCAAAGATGTCCTGCAACTGTCTCCCATGTGGCTTCCCTGAGTGTGGGACCTCATTTTGACACGTTGGTGTTTGCACCTCCTTAGTGGAATGATTGGGCAGAGTGGTCAACCTGCAAGATTTTAAGGAAGGCCTTTTTCAATTTAAAAGCAAAGATGCAGCCAGGCACGATGGCACATGCCTTTAACCCCAATACATGGGAGACTGAATTAGGAGGATCACAGGTTTGAGGCCAGACTCAACAACTTAGGCTCTCAGCAGCGTCACAAGGTTCTTAGCAACTTAGGGAGACCCTATCTTAAAATTTTAAAAAAAGGGACTGGGGAGGCAGCTCAGAGGTAGAATGCCCCTGAGCTCAATCCACTGTACCACAAAGTAAATAAATAAAAAATAAATAAAAGCAAAGATGTCTTCACCCAAAAGTGGTTCTCCCACGCCACCCTTTTCTTCTTTTATCCTCTGCTTCAAATCCTTCAGATGTCTGCCTGCCTCCTCAGCACCTGCAGCTCTTTCCTTCTTATTCTCCCCAGGTGGGATGGGAGGGCGGGATGAAGGGACTGGGGTGTCACCTGCTGATGGATGGTGGTGCCTGAGCCCTAGCCATAGCCCGCTGGGCAGCACAAAGCCTAGGCTGGGCCCCTCCCCCACGCTCCGTGGGTGCCTGCACACTGTGGGAACGGTCTGCCTCCCAGCATTGCCTAGAGCCTTGAGTCAGCGGCTGTCAGCGTGTGCTTCTGGGACTCAGAGAATCAGCCCCTTGCGGGGATGGAATCGCTGCCATCCACAGCTCATCGACACCTCTGACTCTGGCAGTAACTGTCATGGAGCTTAGAGTGCACAGATCAGTGCTGTGGCCTTAGAACTGTGGGTCCTTAGAAAGAACCTGAGACACAGCAAAACTGTTTTAAATATGATAGGCCATGGGATCTTTAGGAACAGCACATGTGTGGGGAGGGGTCAGAATTTGAACCCAGAGCTGCTGGATCCCCAGGCAGCTGGCGATGTTCTTGGAGCCCAAGGGTCCCCTGGAGGCCCCAGCAGGGCGTTGAGGGCCTGATGAAGAAACAGCCGACAAGGTCCCCCACCTCCTTCCTGTCCTCTTCCAACATGGTAGCTCCATTTTTTGTTTGTTTTAAACGCTGGCATCTCACTTGGGAAAGGGTTCCTTTGCTCTGAAATGAAGCATAGTCTGCCAGGCCCTGCGCTATGCCCCAGCTCCGTGCCAGGCCCCGCTGCAGCCTGAGAGGGTGGTGCTGGTGGTGGGTGGGTGGCAGGCAGGGCCCCCTGTGAGGGGTGCAGGTTGCTGGGCCACCGTCTCCTCCCCCTCTCACTCCTGCTGTGTTGTTGCTGCAGCCAGAGAACACTGGGGTCTGTGGTCCCGTTGACTGGGGTGACAGTTTAATAGTAGCTTCCTGGGCTGTCATTTAAATCTGCCTGCCAGGTTAGTAGGCCAGGGGCGGGCTGGCACGCCCCCTGCCCCCACCCGGATCCTGTCATTCTGCTGGCCGTGGTCGTCTTGGCAACGCCAGGGCCTGTCGAGCTCTGCAGAAGGGCAACTGTGGGGGGAGCAGCTCTTTCATCTCCCCGACCCAGGGACAAGTGGCCCAGCTGCCTTAGGGCTGGCTGCAGTTAGAGCCAGGCCACCCAGTGCTGGCCCAGGCCTGGGAGAGGAAGTGGAGCATCCCAGTCCCTTCTGGGTGTGTGTTCCAAGGTGTAGCTTTGCAGATTTGCTGTCTCCCAACTGCACTAGGGCCCCAGGCCACTCAGCGCCTGGTGGAGCTGGGATCCACTCTTCCTAGGGCCTCTCTCTGCCCCTCGCTGGCCCAAAGGGCAGGCAGCCTCTGACACCCCACATTGCTCATCTCCCTGACCAAGTAGCTTGGCATCGATTTCCTCTTCTCATCCTGAGCCCTCCTCTCAAAGAGCTGCTGCTCAGAAGACCAGGGTCTCCCCGGTGAGGCCTCCAGCTCCACTGTGGGCTGAGGGCTTTGAGTGTCCGATTGCTCACGGTCTGTTGTGTCCCCGAGACACGGGGGTCAGACTCCTCCAGGTGACTGTGTCGGTCCCTCCTTCTGTGGCCTCATCTTCTCATCTGTGGGATGAGGGGCTTATACCACACAATACTTTTCCACAAATGGCTCACTGGGCCACTTTGTCTTGGGAAATTAATAGGCATGGCATCCACAAAAGGAATTTCTTGGTTAACCAAATTTGGAAGCACTGGAGGAAGCAGTACTAGAGGCCTTCTCAGAGCCTTGGTAAGAAATAGACATTACCATGGATCTCCAAAGGGAAAAGAGCATTTATTCCCATGTCTGGTGGGTGGCCACCCCTGCACCCTGTCCTGCCCTCTGTCCCCTTTGGCCCTTTGGCCCTTTCATGGGGCCAACTGTCCATTTGTCCATCTTCACCAAATCCCATAGCAAGCTCCAGCAGCTTGGGGCTGTGGGCTTTGATGGCTGTCCTGTGCTTGGCAGGAGGCTGGAGGGGTTGAGGAGCTCGAGGACAGCCAGGCCCTGTGCCGAGCCTCTGAGGGGCAGCCTGGTGCCTGGTGGGGCCATCTGCCCTGGCACTTGCCTCCTCTCCAGGAGGTGATGCCCCAGGAGGCCCTGTTGTCCCGCTTCCTAGATACCTGTCATTGCTCTCTCCACACATGGTCCACTCCTCTCCCTTGAACACAGTGCCCTCCTCTGTCGGCCTGCCCTGGCTTCCTGGCCTTAGTGGGAATGGAAGTTAATACTTGGGCTCAGGTGTGCCCTCCCCACCCCCACGTGCTGTGTCCTGGACCAGGCACTTCTCTGGGCGCGTAAGATGCGGGGGATCTGACATGCAGACACTCAGATGACCAAGAAGAAAGCACCAGAGCAGCCGTCGTGGCAGCCCGGCCCATCTTTGTTCCAAAACCAGACTCTCTGCACTGGGGCTGCGGATGAGTGTGGGGAGTGGGGAGGATTGTGTGGGAGGGTGCTGTCTCAGGGAAGAGTGCCTCTGGGTGGGAAGCTGGGAAATGCTGAGTGATCATAATAATTTCTCAAGATCACAGTCTTGGGGTGCAGAGAGTGGCTTGAGAACCAGGCAGCCCCACACCTCCATGTCCCAGTGCAGAGGCAGGCCCAGGCAAGTCTGCTGACAGGCCCTGCATCACACACACACACCACAGGGGCCGGGCGGTGGCGTCATACTCCTCACAGGCACCTTTATGCTTTATGATCCATAAAGCCCTGATGCTGTCCTTACCCCTCAGAGCTGGCCTGTGTGTTTTGTAAGGCAGACACAGTGTCCCTGAATGTGGATGAAGCGAGGCTCAGAGTAGTTGGGCAGCTTGAGGAAGGTCACAGAGCCCATGTGCTGCAAGCAGAGCCCAGCTGACCATGGCCTGTCTGCGCTTCCCTCGGCCAGTCTTCCTGTTATAAATAGCAGCTCCTGCGTCCTTTGTCCTGGATTTCCCACTCTCCCTGCTCTGCCCTGGGGTCGGCCCCTCCTCACCACCCTCTGGAATCCCGAGTCTTTTGTGGCAGCCCATCTGTTGCTATGGCACCAGATTATGATGTCGCAGGCCCTGGATGATCATGTATCACTCCTGGGCTGTGGAGTATGGGGACTCACAGAGGTGGGCATTGTCCAAGGGGCAGACTGGCACGCAGGGACATCAGCCCCTGGAAACGGAGCCACGGTCTGGAGCCCAGCTGGGGAATCGCCCTGGGAACCGGAGCCAAGGCCAGGACAGCGCCAGGTCTGGCTCGGCTTGTTCTGACAACCTCAGACCGATTGCTCGGCCCCCGCACTTGGCCAGGCTGAGATGGTGGACGAGGACCATCGGACCGTTACATGGCATGACCCAACCGGGGTGTTCCCTGAGGTCTCCCCTTTTTACCTTTTGTCCTGTGGCAGTACTGCATGGGAAAGCCGCCTTCCACTTGGTCAGAGAGGGCAGGGACTTGCCGGAGCAACCCAGCGAGGCGGCGGCCCTGTCGGGATTGTTTTAGCTCTAATGCCAAATCCTTCCATGAAGTTACACTTCCAATAGGACCTTCCAAGGTTGTGTAGTCTAGTCTCAAACCTGAAAATTGCCATGCTGCCTCAGTTTCCCGAGGGCAGTGCAGGAGCAGAGCCCAGGTCATCACAAGCCAGGTTTATTCTGTTTCACACCTCTGGGCAGATAGCAGGGCACGGTCTCATGCAGGTGCCTCTGCTGTGTGACTGATCTGCCCCACTGGCATGCCCTGCGTGCCCTGGGCCCCGAGAGGCACGTGGCTGCCTTTGCCTCTCCAGGGTCCTCATTCTTGTTTGGTACTGCCGGGCAGCTGCAGGCCTTGGTGGAACGAGCTTGAGCTTTGGCAGCAGCCACATTTCTGTCACCTATTGTCTGTACCTCTTTGAGCCTCAATTTTCCCTTCTATAAAACGGGATTAACAACAGGTAACAGGATAGCTGTGAGGAGTCTCGGGATAGGGGTGAAAGGAGCCAGGTGGAAATTGTCCAAGCTGGCCTAGACAGTGAACACGTCTGACACCCGTGGGACCCCTGCCCCTGGCTGACTTCTGAACCACCCTTCAGGACTCTGACAGTGCTTTTGGCTGCTCTGGCCTCTTGCCCAGTGCCTGCCAGGGTCTGGCACCCAGGAGGAGGCCAGAGTATCCCTGAGCATCCAGAATCCCCAGGAGGAGAAGGTCCTGGGAGGCTATCTGGCTGTCTTGCTCCGGGTGCAGAGCTCTGCCGTCGCCTTGTTCGGGGCACTGCCCTTGCTCTGAGCTCCTGGACATTGGCTGCCTCCTCTTTCTTGTGTCCCCAGAGCAGAGGTTCGTTGAATGTTGACCAAAGCATTCTAACCATTTGGGAATTTTCTTCCACTTTCCCCACTGAGAACTGGGGAGCTGTGATGGGAAAGAGCAGACATCTGGCTGAAATTTCAAACTGTGGCCCTGCTCTGGCCCAGTTGTGACTTTTGGCATGCAACTTAACATTTCTGGTCCTGGATTCCTCTTGCATCGGATGCAGATATAACTGGCCTATTGTCCTGGGATTTTGGTGGTAAAACAGCCAGCACAGGCACTGGTACCCAGGAAGCGCTCAGGAATATTAGAACAGGAAAGAGAACAAGGAGATCTGCTTCTTGGTTTGGATGCTGAGCTTCTTGTGGGGAAATTTTCCCCAGGCTCCACCATTCATACTGAACACACTTCAAGACGGTCATGGACTGTGATTTATCAGGTGGTGGTATCGACTGATGACCTCTTCAAGCAGAGCTCAGGGAGGGCATCTGGTTCTCATCTCTACCTTGCTGTGTTTCCCTGGGCTCACCCCTTTCCCTCTCTGAACCTCAGGCTCCGCCCTGTCTGTACTGGACTGATTCCTCGGGTTTCTTCTAGCTCTGATGACTGAGGCATCTAAGGAGAGTATGAAGAAAACTCAGAATGCAGATGTACTGCAGAGACTCCATGGAAGGAAAGGCAGAGTGGACCAGGTTCAGGGAATCCAGTCTCTCCCTGAATCCCTGAAGCAGCTGGAGGTTTAAACAAGGCCAGCCCCTGGGAAGGCGCTTCCAGGGGAAAAATAGAGCTCCCAGCCCTTGATGCGTGTGAGCAGAGGCTGGACATGTGGTTCAGTGTTCCCCTGAGACCTACCCTGAGTCTGACACAGTCCCTGTGCTGCTGGAGGGACGGAGGAGAGCAGACCAGCTTGGACGGTGGGGCCAGTGATGAGCTAGAGCATCGGTCATGAAAGAGAGGCCACAGGCCAAATTCAGCCTGCTGCCTGTTTTTGTAAATAGACCTTTACTTATTTATTTATTTTTATTTATTTTGAAATAGGATCTCACTAAGTGGCAGAGGGCCTCACGAAGTAGCTGAGGCTGGCCATGAATCTGCGAATCTCCTTTCTTAGCTTCCCAATTATTAAGATTACAAGCGTGTGCCACCACACCTGACTTAAATAGACCGTTATGGAAACACAGCCATCCTCACTCACTCTTTTACCTATTGCCTTGATGGCTTCTGTTCCACAGTGGCAGAGTTGAGTGGTATGATGGAAACCAGTGACCCTCAAAGTCTAAAATACTATCTGGTCCTTTACAGAGGAAGTTTGCTGATCTCTGCTCTAGACAGGCACGTGGGAGGTTTTGAGGTTTCAGAGGAGGCCCCAACAAAGACGAGGTGATCAGGGATTGCTTTTTAGAGGAGATGATGTCTAAGGTGTGTCATGGAAAGAAGGCAATTTGGAAAAGGAGCTTTCAGACAAAGGACAGCTGAACAAGGCACGATGTTGTAGAATAAGGGGTGTGCAGGGTCCTGCCAGAATCGAGGTGGGCCAGAGTGAGAAGCACAGGAGGGGAAAAGAAGGGAGGACCACAGGATGGGGCCCTGGAGAGAGGCAGTATCCAGGTGGCCCCTGATGTCACGTCTGGCCCCCAAGTCAAGGGGAGGACTTCAGAGGTCTGGGTTCCCCAAGGCCTGAGGGAGTCTTGCTGTGCTGAGGTACCCTCCTTTGGGCTGAAAAGAGACCCCCACCCCTGCCACTTCTGGGCTTCCTGATATGGAACTACCTTCTTCATTAACAGATTATATCTCACCAAGTCATCTCCCCTTTTCCCAGTGAAGAAACAGAGGGCCAGAACGGGACAGGGCTTTGTATGAGGGCACACAGCAAACAGCACAGCAAAGACAACTTCAGGCTTCCTGGCTCCCTGCCCAATGATCCAGTGCTCTCTTTATCTCCACTTTGCTGCTCCTTAGCAGGTCTCAGACCCCTCAGCCCAAGCCTGAGCAGGGTGTGTATAAATTGAAAGCAGATTCTATGCAAAGACACCCCTACAATTCTGAGACCCAGGGCTGCTACGGAGGATGCAGGGAGTCTAGACTGGGGGTTCTCCAGGCCTCATTCCCCACATGCACCTGCCAGGGGTAGCCAGGCAACCCCCACTCACCCACAGAAGCCGTCAGGACAGCTGCCTTCCCGCTGCCCTGGCCTGCACATGCAGACTCCAGCAAGGAGCCAGGCACCAGGGCAGCACAGAGTGGTAATAAGCAGGCACCTTAGGACACAGCCCTCTCTGGCCCCGAAACTCTAGCTCCTCTCAGGACAAGGCACAGCGGGCAGCAGGCGTGGGCTGGGGCTACTATCCACTCTTTTTTTTTTTTTTTTTTTTTTTTTGGTGGTACTGGGGTTCCTGGAAGCCCTTCTACCTCCGGGCTACACTCCCAGACCGATTTTTACATTTTTATTTGGAAACAGGGTCTCCTAAGCCAGCGCGCGCGGCTGGCTTCGAACCTGCGCGATCCTCCTGTCTCCGCCTCCCAAGCGCGGGGATTACAAGCGTGCGCCACCACGCCCGGCTACTATCCACTCTTGTCCCCACTCTGCCGCCAGCTATGGAATTAGCCTTCGACCTCGCCCGTGCAGGCGCAGAGCACCCTGTGTCTTCCACTTCTGATTAATGCTCAAACCAGGGAAGCAGCAGTAGCTCCACTCAGAGCCTCTGCTGAGCACAGGTGCCTCCCACAGCGTAACTTCGCGCCCTCCTCATAGATAGCCCTTTGCTTCCTTCTCCCCCTCACATGGTTAAGAAAAGGGAGGCTCAGAGGTTAAGCCACGTCCCCAGGGCCGAGCAATGCAAGGAGCCCAGCTGGGATCCAAAGCCCTGGTGCAGGACAGAGGTTTCTGGCTGGACCTTGTCAATGCCTTCGTAGGGAATGAAGTGGTGTTTTGCCCAGTAGATGCTCCATCACCACTCTGAGCACAAAATACCACAAAGGAATTGTTTACTATTTTTTTTTTTTTTTTTTTGTGTGTGTGTGTGTGTGTGTGGTTCTGGGGATTGAACCCAGGGGCAGACTACCTCTGAGCTACACTCCCAGCCCCTGTTTTATTTTTTATTTTGAAACAATCTCACTACATTGTTGAGGGCCTTGCTAAATTGCTAAGACTGGCCTCGATTCTATAATCTTCCTGTCTCAGCCTCCCAAGTACTGGGAAGGAATTGTTTACATTTAGAGCTTGTGCTGGTGAAGGGGCCTGGGCTTCATCAGGCTGGGGGTGGAAGAGGCAGGTGACGGGCTAGAGAGCTGGCTGAAAGGGGAGGGAATGCCCTTTGGAAGTGGTGACAGTGGAACTGGGAACTGGGCTTGGAGGGAAGTGAGGGGTGTCAAGGATATGATGGACCCTGTCATCCTTGCTGGACTTGGAGGGTGGCCCCATGTCCTGTATTTGCCTGTGGAATGAACCCCTTGGTCGGTGAGGCACTCCGTGGCCTCCTGCTGCTGTGGGAGGTCGTGTGGTCCACCTTATAAGCTGAGCACGTTGCAGTCTCTCGACTCCTGACTGTGTGTCTTAGCAAAGCCTCCTGTGCCCACCAGGCCCCTCACATGCCTTCTCCTTGCCCCACAGCCAAGAAGACCTGTGCGGACAGCGACTTCACCTGTGACAACGGCCACTGCATCCCTGAGCGGTGGAAGTGTGACGGAGAGGAGGAGTGTCCTGATGGCTCCGATGAGTCGGAGGCCACTTGCAGTAAGTCCTGCCCTTGGGCTCGGGGTAGGGGGGGACCCACAGTTTCCTCATCAGCTGCTCTGGGCTGGCAGGTGTGAGGTTCAGGTGAGGCAGCCTGTGTAACTCTGTGCCCTGCTGCTAGCCAGGGATCCATTTGCTGGGCACCTTTCTGGGCTTTCTTCACAGCTCTCTTGCAGGTTGGAGCCTGCTCCTGTAGCCCAGAGAGCTAGAAACAGCCCATTGAATGCTCTGTCCAGAAGTAGCACCAGAGCGCATCCTCCAGGCCTCCCGCTTGTGTTCCTGAGGACCCTAATCATAATTCCAATGGCGTTGATGGCAGCTGGCACTTGTTAAGCGGTTACTATGTGCCAGACACCGTGTTCAGCTCTTTGTGTGCGATAATTCCTTTTATCCACACAGCAGCCTCAGGAGACAAGTACTTTCGCTTGCTGAATTTTGTAAAGCAGGACACTGAAGCTCAGAGAGGTTGAGTGACTTGTCCGTGGCCACCCAGCCAGGAACTGAGGGCCTGGCCCTTTCCTCTGCATTGGGTTTGGGCTGAACCCAGGAGCCCCATTGTCCACGGCCAGCTGGGTGGCCACAGAAGCAGCCAGGGGTGAGCTGTAGGGCCAGAGCCTCCTGGCGCACTCGGGGCTTTGGTCTCCATGATTTCTTTTTCCAGGCCCTAATCCTCAACGCAAACTTACACCCTCCAGGTCATTCCGTGACATTTGTTAAATTAAAAAGGAGATGAGCAGGGGGCGGGGAAGGCCCCAGTGGTCCAGAGGCAGAGCCTCAGCAGTGTGAGGCCAAGACAAAAGGTTGGGGCCAGGGGGAGCATGTAGAGGGTGGCGGGTCTGCTGGGGACCCAGGAGCCCCTCTTTAGGGGTAATAATGGACCTACAGGCAAAGGCAGGGACAAGGGAGGCCAAAGACCCATCTAAGGCTGCAGCTGATGATAACTGGGTTCCCTTGTCTCCTAGCAACAGAACTACCAGTCTCTGTGTGTGAGAAAGAAAGAGGGAGAGAGGAGCAAGAGCGACCCCTGCCCCAGGAAAGGGGCCCTCATTTCCTTGTACAGCTGCCCCTGCCCTCCCCAGGACCCCATCCTTTCTTCTCCCCACCGAACAGCCAAGCTCCGAGCTGTCCAGGCAGCTGCGCTGGGCAGGAGGGAGGCCCAGGGCTTTGTCCTGAGCTTCAGAAAGAACAAAGCCCGCCACGCCCACCCTGACTTCCATCCTCATGGCAACCTGGGGAGGCAGTGGATCCCCACTTAGAGAGAAGGAAACTGAGGCTGGAACTGTGCAGCCCCTTGGCCACAGCTGCCACCTGTAGTGTGCCCGGGAGGAGGGCCGTGGCCGCAGGGGGCTTTTCTCCTGCAGTTAGCCAGGTCTGCCATCTGTACCCCACTCCTGCAGTAACCAAGGACACGGGCGGGAAGGAGGGGGCGAGTAGCCTCTCTGTGGCTATCTGTGGGGGGCTAGCTCAGCCTCTTACCGTTGATGTCGCTTTTCATCTCTCCTGGCCCCCTGGGGCTCCACTCACCCCTGCTGTTTTGGCCCCTCCCTTCCCTGTCATCCCACTCCCCCCTGCCGGCCCTTGCAGCCCTCTCTCCCCTGTGGGCTATGTGGGGCCTGGCTGCTCCGCTCCCGCCTCCCAGGCTCCCTTTCATATGACAGCTGAGCAACTGGAGGCCCAGAGAAGTTGGCAGGCTCGCCTCAGACACACAGAGTATTCATGGCAAGTCCTCCTCCTGTGGCAAAACAAGCTCTCTGAGGTTTGCCAGGACACCTATAGGAGCAGCAGCCAAGGCCAGCACCCAGAGAGGCAAGGTCCAGCTCTCCTTTGGTAATTCCCAGTAATTCCTGTGAGGTCTCCCTGATCGCTAACATTCTAGAATTTCAGACTCACAATTCCAAGATTCCTGAACTCTTGGAATTGTGAACTCTGAGGCCTAGGACCCCCACGTCCCGTGCAGGTAGCATTGGTGAGAGGCAGGCAAGGCCTGTGGATGGGGAGGGCCACCTGGAGGAGGTTGTGTACTGTGGCAAGGGCCAGGCAGAACTTGGGGCAGCAGGACCTGATAGCCCACTTGCTCACAGCTTCCCGACTGAATGAGAACCCGGCAGCCAGCCCGCTGTCCATTTAATTGGCGTTGCCATAACAACCTTTATCGCCTACCAGGTTTTTGGGGCTGTGCCAGCTCCCAGGATAGAAACCCACTCCTCACCCCTAACAGAAAGATTACAGACTGTAAAGTGTAGGGTTTAGCTTCTGAAATAGTTGGGTCAGGTCTTTTAGCCTGTAAGACCTCATACAAGTTGCCTAGTTTTCCTGAGCCTCAGTTTCTTTGTCTGCAAAATGGCATAGTGGCACCTGCCTTACGGGGTTCTGAGGGATTGTGAGGCTATTTGGATTCTAAGTACTCTTCCTCCAGTACAACAGCTTATTAGAATATTATAGTCTTAGAATAGTATAAGTGAAGCCGGGTGTGGTGATGTATGCCTGTAATTCCAGTATTTGGGAGGCTGAGACAAGAGGATCACAGGTTCAAGGCCAGCTGGTGGCACATGCTTGTAATCCCAGTACTTGTGAGGCTGAGACAGGAGGATCACAGGTTCGAGGCCAGCCTCAGCTACTTAGCAAGGCCTTCCACAACTTAGTAAGACCCTGTTTCAAAAAGGAAAAAATAGGGCTGGCTGGGGTGTAGCTCAGAGGCAGAATGCCTCTGGGTTTAATCCCTAGTAACACACACACACACACACACACACACTATAGTGTAAGTGGGGTTCTGTTGAGAGGGAAAGGGATGAGAAACAGGCCCAGTTCTTATGTTTCCCCTACTATGTCTTCTGCCTCAGCTGGCTAGGGTGTCCTGTAGCTCTGGTTCTGAATTCTGTACTGATTAAACATAGCCAAAGTCCTAATGGAAAAGCCCAGAACATTTGCCTAATGAAAGCAGCATTTTGGCTCTAATTATAGCTCACTTGATTGGGGACCGCTCTGACCCACCTTCAGGTGTCTGTTGGGAGGGGGAGGAGAGGGTAGCTTCAGGGGAACAAGATACACTCCGGGCACTACTTTCTGAATATGGAATAAGTGCTTGCAGCTTAGCACCTGGAAGGGAGACCGCACTCATTAGCCAGGCTCACCTGTTACAGATCGGGAAACGGAGGCTCAGAGGTTTTCTAAGCACCCAGCCATTTAGGGACTGACCCAGCTAGAGGCATTTCGCCTGACCCTGTGGAAGAGCTTGGCGTGGCTCCCCCTTCGCTCGCTTAGTTCCACACTCTTTGCTGGGCCAGGGGCCTGCCTGCGTGGCGCTGGGACTTCCCACCACCCAAGTGCCCAGTTCCCTTAGAGCTGGCAGTCCCCACTGGAGGTTGTTTGCCATTGTAGATCTGCTCCGTCAATGAGCAGCTACCAAGTTACTCTCATTATTTTCTTTATTAATTTGCAAACTTATGAATTGGATAAAATGCCCATGGATCTGTATTTGTGGGGCAGGATTCTCCTGATATCAATAAATGCTTCCAGCTATTCCCCAGGTGGAGTTTCAAGCCCCTTTCAAACCAACTTCAGAGGCTCCCAAAGTCTGAAAGACAGTAGGTTCTTCACGCCCACCTTTTAGAACCTGGGCTGGGTGTGTGGACAGCAGGCCAGAGGGCCCGTGGGGACGCCTGTCACAGAGAAAGAGGCCTTACTTGGGGGGGGGGGCTGTGTTGTGAGCCATATGGATTCATGTGGCCCCCGGGGCAAAACCAGGCCCCTCCACCAGCCATTTGTATTTACATTTCATGAAAGCAAACAAGGGTGACTGTTTTCTGAACTCCAAATTGTTCCTAGGATCTTGAATAGAGGGATTTCAATGTTTCCTCATTTAAACTACCCATGAACCCTAGATTATTCAAGCCTGTTTTCAGACGAGAGTGCCTGGGTGCCGAGCAGCTGAGTGACCTGCCTAAGGACCTTAGTGCTCGTCAGTGAAATTTGGACCCAAGTCTATCTAACTCTAAAACCTATGCTCTTTCTCCTACACCATGCTGCCTGGGGATTTGGCCTCAAGGATCCTGAAAATGGACATCAGCTGGCCTTCTTGTACAACACCTCTCCAGCCCAAATGTGCTGGCAAGACCAGCAGGGTCTGCTTTTCTCATATACAGAGGTTAAATACCATAAGTTAAGCAGTGTAAGTTAAGCTACTCACCCTAAAGCCGTGAACAAGCAACTTACCCTCTCTGGGCTTTGCACTCTTCATTTGTAAAATGGAGGAAATAATAGAACCCATCCCTTTAGAGAGACACTGCACATCGGTACTGCCTAGGGAGAGAGGCCTGACCTGGTAGCTGGAGAGCCAGTTCAAGCCCAGCTTTGGAGAAGAACCACATCACAAGAGAGACCGAGGTTCCAGGAGACACTGGTGTGTGGGACACCGAGACTCCTCCGCGTCTCTGGACCTTGGCTCCTGCCACTCCAGGGATGCCCATCGACGCACCCTCCAACGCCTTTCTTGCCCTGGCATTCCAAGAGCCTCTGCTCTTTGGGGTGAGGGGGCCAATATCAGACAATGCTGAGTCCTTGAGAGCCTGTAATTAGAGCTGTCTATTTAGGGAGACAGCAAATGTCTTATTAATTATAAAGAAAGGAAGCAGACGGATTGTTTAATCATCGTCCTTGTTGAAAGGTTATGCTATTAACTGTATAAATATTCATTAAAAGTTCAATCGGCTGCCTGCTGCACTGGGGTCTGCAGAACCAGCCTCTGGAGGTGGTGCACATGGCCGAGGGCCGTTTCCGTCACCTCAGCTTTGGGGAAGAGAGTTTGGGACTGGTTCTGGAGTTTACAGGGTTTGATGGAAAGGACAGGGCTCTAGTCAGAGGAACACAGACCCTGTCCCTCACCTGCTCTGCACTTGGGGCCAGTTGCTTAGTCTCCTTGAACCTCAGTTTCCTCATCTGTGCAAGGGACTGCTTACCTGCAAGGCCACTGCCCTGCTCCACTAAGAAAGGCATTCCTTTCTTACACTGTGAATTCTATATTCCCAGTGGATTCCCTTATACCGCATAAAATATATTCCTAGGGGTATTATTGGCATGATGAATTTTGTGAATGGAATTTGTGCTCACAGCCAGCAGGGCCTGGTTACCTGTTGGGGTTAGGGTGATGGTGTATCTTAGTCAGGTCTGGCTATTATAACAAAATACTTTTGACTGGGTTATTTATTTACTTATTTATGGTACTAGAGATTGAACCCAGAGGCCTTCTACCTCTGAGTTATACCCCTAGCCCTATTTTATTTTTATTTTGAAACAGGGTCTTGCTAGGTTGATGAGAGTCTACTTTACTGAGGCTTTCCTCACACCCGCTATTCTCCTGTCTTAGCCTCCCAAGTACTGAAATTGCAGTCATGCCCTACTGTGCTGCTAGACTGGGTAATTTATAACCAACAAAACCTATTGCTTTTAGTTCTGGAGGATGAGAAGTCTGAGGATCAAGACTTTGGCAGATTTAATTAATGTCTGTTGGGGGCCCATTCCTCATAGACCACGCTTCCTCACTGAGTCTATGGCAGAGGGGAAAGGGAATTCTCTCTTTTATAGTTCTTGTTATAGTCCCTCTTTTATCAGTGCACTAGTCCCATTCATGAGGGCTCTGCCCTCACGACTTAATCACCTCCTAAAGGCTCCTCCTCCTAACACTGTAACGTTAGGTTTAAATTCCAACACGAATTTGCGGGAGAGGGGGACACAAACCTTCATACCATGCAGCAAGGTGAAATGAGAAAGTATAAAATACTTGGCACCCGACCCCGCAGGTGCTGGTAACGCGGGCCTTTCAACTCCGCTGTGACGTGCTGCTTCCCGCGGCCTGGCTTAGGGATCAGTGGCCGCCTTGCTCTTCCACCCCATTGCTTTCTCAGGTCCCCGAAACACTTGGATCATTTTTATCCCATTATCTTTCCGATGGGCACAGTACTGTTCTCAGAGGTCCTAGTAATCACCTAGGCTGGGGTGGAGAATTGCTAAAATGCAGATTCCTGGGCTCTGCCCTCAAAGTCTAGATTCAGTTAGTATGCGCTGAGGCCCAGGAACCTGCACTCCTAATAGCTCCCTCGCCCCTGCCCCTTGGTCCGAGGACCCTCTGCAGTGTGCCCTGGAAGACCTCATCTTTAAGCTCCCATTCCCCCTTCACTGCCCAACAATAGCCCTGAGATGGCCTTTTTGAAAGGTCGCTGGGTATAGATGCTTTCCAGAGTTCTACCCAACAGTTGTATTTGTAAAGGGAAATTTCTTTAAACTGAATCCTATTGTTAAAAATGAATTTTAGGCAAGCCTTCAATTAAGAAAAGGCAAGGCAGTTTACTTCTGCTGAGAAGGGGGCGAGCACCCCGGCGGGCAGTCTGCTCAGCCTTTTATCTCCTAATGGGAAGGCCATGACGTGTTCCCCATTGGCTGGAGTATGGCTCTTACAATCTAATCCGGTTGGCTAGTTTTTACTGGGCAGATTTTACAAAAGGAGAAATATAAAACTGGCACATCCAGGAGTGGAGCAAATAGACACGTGTACAAAGGTCCAGCATGGAGACCCAAGCTCTAGTCTGGTACACCGCACAAAATGGAAGCCTGCCAGTTTCTTGTGATCCTGTAGCTTCCATAGAAAAGATGGCATTCCTTTCTTACACTGTGAATTCTATCTTCCCAGTGGATTCCCTTATACCGCATAAAATATATTCCTAGGGGTAACTTTGGGGTCCACACTTGGGGAGACCAAAAGTACTCTTCTCCCATGGCATAGTATTGACCAGGACCTTGTTCCTGACAGTTCCCTGCTCCTCCACATTTCTGTGCCTTTTCTCCTCGTGGCCTCTCATCCCAACTATTAAGAGGAGAAAACTGGGCTGAGGCAGAGATCAGAGTGAGACGTAGTAGCCACTGCAATGGGGGTGCAGTGGGCTCTGCCTGGTCTCAGATGTAGCTGCCTGAATCCTCATGCCACTCTACCAGCTACGTGACTGGAACTTGGTGCTTATTACCATGTCTGGTACACCGCAGCACCTAGTCAGTACTCACTGAATAGATAACCAAGACTTGAGTTCTCATCTATTATGTGTGGATAATAATAAGCAACATTTATTGTTAAGAATACCAGCTGGGCGTGGTGGTACACGCTTGTAATCCCAGCATTCAGGAGGCTGAGAATGGAGAATGGGGTTTGTGGACAGCCTCAACCACTTAGCGAGGCCCTTTGCAACTCAATGAGACCCTGTTTCAAAATTTAAAAGACTAAAAAAGCCGGGCGTGGTGGCACATGCTTGTAATTCCTGCGCTTGGGAGGCTGAGACAGGACGATTGTACAGGTTCTAAGCCAGCCTCAGCTACTTAGTGAGGCTCTCAGCAACTTAGTGAGACCCTGTTTCCAAATAAATATAAAATTGGTCTGGGAGTATACCCCAGAGGATGTAGAAAGCCTCTGGGTTCCACCCCCAGTACCACCAAAAAAAAAAAAAAAATAGGACTGGGGTGTAGCTTGGAGGTACAATGCCCCCTGGGTTCCATCCCCAGTACCACAAAAAAAGAATACCAGTAATGTGTACTGTTAGTAATAATAATAGGCAGCACTCAGTACTGGGATGAGTGTTCTTCTAAGTGCTTTATTGATATTAAATTGGTCATCATAACAGGTCCTATAAGACAGGTCTTAGCTTTATCCCCACTTCATTGGAACAGAGATAGACTTTTGCCCAAGGTCACATAGCCAGTGACATCAATGATTGAACTAGGATTTGAACCCATGCGGGCAGGCTCCAGAGCCCATTCCTCAGTCTCCATGCTGAGGTTATTAAAATTAAATGGAAGCGTCTGGCACTGTCACTGGCACATCCTAGAGACCACTGGATGGGGCTGCCTGCACACCCTGGGGTCTGAGATGCTTCTCCCTTGGTTGTCACGTGGAGCCGGAAAGCTCAGGATAAGAGCTGCCTCAGCCCTGTGCAGGGTTCTCATTCTTCCAAATTGAGAACCAACCCTGGGGCTTCAGGTCCCTGACTGAGTCAGTCAGCCTCTGATTGCGGCTGCAGTAATTATAGCTGTGCAGTCCCGCTGGGCCCTGCCATGCAGCGGCTGCTCTCAGCAGCGGGCTCACACCATCAGCAGGAGAGGGGGCTTGGAGGGGTGGGCTGGAGTGGCAGGGGCTTTGGTGAGCCCTCCTACAGCGTCACTGATCTGGGAGGCAAACCCAGCTTCAGTCGGGCATCAGCTGGACGGTGGCAGGAGGGTGCAGAGCATGGCGCTCTATTGCTGGAGCTTGAAGGGCTGGAGGAGTGGGAGGGGCGGCCGGACAAGGCAGGTAGGGGCCATTGGATGGGCCATAGGAGGGACTCAAATGTCAAGGACAAGGGGGCCATGAAAGAGTGTTAGGCAGGGCAGTGGTGGGAACTGATTTGGAATTTGGAAAGACCTAGGGGCACATAGGAGATTTAGATGAAGAAGCTGAGGTGGGGCAGGAGGACCCTGGTGGAGCACCCTGGGCCAGCTGGCCGGGGCTGGTAGTAGGACAGGTTGGCACAATCCTGTGTCTCTCTTGACTAAGCCATGCATGGATGTCTGTTTCCACAGCCAGGCAAGTGTGTCCTGCAGAGAAGCTGAGCTGTGGACCCACCAGCCACAAGTGTGTTCCTGCCTCGTGGCGCTGCGATGGGGAGAAGGACTGCGAGGGCGGAGCGGACGAGGCCGGCTGTGCTACCTGTGAGTCGGGGCCAGAGCCCAGCGGTGGCTGCTTCTGGGGAGGGGCGTGTGTCCCCGGGGGCCTGGCAGGTGGGAAGGAAGGGAGCACAATCAGGACAGTAGGAACAGCCAGGCACTTCGGAGACATTTTCTTCCATCTTCACAACTGCTTCATGAGTAGCCATTGCCATCCGCATTTTATGGGTGAGGAAACTGAGGCTCAGACGAGGGAGGAAAAGCGCCCAAGGCCGAGTGATGGAACTGAGATTCAAATTCAGGTCTGGACAGCGAAGCTTCTTACCATGGCTGACATCACTCATCCATTCCACCAGTGTACCAACCTCCAAGCAAGGGCAAGGGAACCAGGGATCGGGCTGAGTGGAGAATCTGGTGGCCAGGGCATTGTGCGGAGGGGACAGATTCCTGAAGTGTGGGACGACTGTTGCTGAAGTCTCAGATTCAAGCGCACACGTCACAGGGCAGGGAGGACATTCCCGGCAGCCACAGCAGGGACAGATGGAAGCGGTCACCAGGACAGTTCCACATCGCTGAACTTCAAACACAGGATTATCTCCTCCCAGGGAGCAGGCCAGCAAGGTCTGGGCCAGTGGGGACCATGACCGGGCCTCACTCATTTCAATCTGATGGGTCCCTACTGTGTGCCAGGCCTGGAGCAAGGCTCTGGAAGGGATGAGATGGACCCTCCACAGCCCTCCCACTGGGGCACGTGATTATAGGAGAAAACAGACTGGCTGCCAGGCTGTGCTGAGATACAGAGATCCCTCAGGACGGCTCCTGCCGGGCACTCACCCACTGCCGCTCTTGCCCCACCGCCCTCCACCACCTCCCTGTGTGCCCCAGCCATCCCTCCTGGCCCAGGGAAAGGCCACCTCCTCCCAAGGATGCTGAGTCCCAGCACTCTGAGATTCTAGGTGTGGTGCTCTGATAAAGCAGCTGGTGGTGTATGGGCACGGTGGTGTGGGGGGAATCCTGGCCGGCACCAGCAGTTCCAGTGCCCCAGTGATGGTAATGGTTCATTTCTTCAGCTGTGATAACTGTTTTGAAGACTCACTGGCCCATGAGAACCCTCTTCCCTCCTCACCCCCTGCCCTCATAATCAGATGATCCCTCCAATATAAAGGTCATCAGCCACTACTACAGAGGGTGAGAGTATCTCTCACTAAGGCTTGTTGGGACAGGAACATTCCCCATTAATTACAGGAGCCAGGGGAGTTTGAAGGTCTTCTGGACTTTTGTGCTACAGAAAAAAAATATCCTCCCTGCTCCCACCCCTCAGCACCTCTTCTTTTGTGAGTGCTGGAGTCGGGTGTCTGGGCCTGGGTGGAATGGATCTTAAAGTTACTGTCAGCTTCAGAACCTTGGTGAGGGCTCAGTATTAAGAAGCACTTTCTATCAGAACTGTCAAAAGGCAGTGAGTTCTCCCTCCTCCAACATGCACTGGCCGAGTCTGGTCAGGAGAGAGGGAGCCAATCTAGGCATCAGCATCCTCTTGGGGGGCTACTGTACCTGTTTCCATGTGCTTTCCCTACCAATGCTCCAGTATCTCAAAAGCCCAGGATAAAAAAATGCAACTGCCAGAAACTTGGTAGAGCTGTCAGAAACACATGGCAGCAGCTGCCTACATTGTGACACCAAAGACATCATTTTATGCTCAGTGACAATGAAAATCTACATTTTCCCATCAGAAACACAGACTTTGGGTGCCCCCCTGTGGAGAGATCTGGTGCTGCCACCACCCGTTACCTGTGGTCGTAGCCCCTGCACCCAAGGCCCCAGGCCAGATCTTGGCGAGTGTCTAAAGACAGAAGAAGAGGTTGCTGCCCCAAAAAATGCTTATACTCCAGGACAAGAGAAGAAACCCAGAAAAGCTGAGAGGATGAGTCAGAGAGGGAAGGACGTGCCCTAAACCTGAGTTCTGGTTCTCTTGTCTTCGGGGACTCTGTGACCCGGGGTTTGCTCAGCGTCAGTCTGAGCCTCAGTTTTTCTACCTATGAACAAGCACCTGGGCTGGCTGGTCTCTAAGGTCCTCCTGGTTTCTGAGCTCAGACCAGCTCACCAGAGGGAAGAAGTCCAGGGCCCCCGGCAGGCCATGACCTGTGCCCTTTATCATGTGCACTCCTAGTTACCCCTCACACCCCGGCAGTCTAACCCATCTGCTCTGCTTCACACCACCTTGTGCTGGGAGCTCCTGCCAGGCCCTCAAGGCATCTGGGCTGGCTGTGAATGCCACACAAAGGAGGGCAGAGGCAGAGAGAGATGTCCAAAGCAGGGAAATGCAAAATGGTTATAGAAGGAGGAAGTGAAATTTGGGCCCTCACAGGACAAGAAGTCACAATAGAAAAAGGTAGAGGCAGTGGCAGGCAAAGGTGGGTTCCCAGCAGATGGAGCCACTTGAGCAAGGCCTCCGGTGCAGCCACATGCACTGGGCCCAGCAAACTCAAAGGTGGCTGGAGCTGGGGCATGTATGTTCAGGACTGAGGCAAAGGGGCCAAAGCAATAGATGCCAGGTGGGCCTCAAGTCAGCAGGCGGGTTATGCTGTGTGCATAACCTGTGTGCATGCTAGAAGGGGACAGCCCCAGACCCAGTTGCCTGGGTCAGTGCCATGACACAGCTTATTGCCTGACCTTTGAGACTGGCAGGGCTTGGCGCCTTAGAGCACCCCGCCTCCCACCATGCTGCTGGCAACGGGGCAGGAGTCCCCACTGGTGTAAGCTTGGGAAGGGCAAGTGTGTAGCCAAGGTTTTCACTGGAAGCTCCCCTCTGCTGCCTGATGGCACATCCCACCCAGGGCTGCAGCAGGACTCACTCTGGCTTGGAGGTGAGAGGCCAGGTAGTCAGGGGATGGGCCCTGCCGGCCGACCGGCTCTCTGTCCTGCGCAGTGTGCGCCCCGCACGAGTTCCAGTGCAGCAACCACTCCTGCCTGGCCGCCGTGTTCGTGTGCGATGGAGACGATGACTGTGGCGACGGCAGCGATGAACGTGGCTGTGCGGACCCTGCCTGCCGGCCCCGCGAGTTCCGTTGCGGTGGCGATGGTGGTGCTTGCATCCCGGAGCGCTGGGTCTGCGACCTCCAGTTCGACTGTGAGGACCACTCTGACGAGGCGGCTGAGCTCTGCGGTCGAGGGGGCCTGGGGACCACATCCGCGCCCGCAGCCTGCGCACCCACCACCCAGTTTGCCTGCCGCAGCGGCGAGTGCATACACCTGGGCTGGCGCTGCGATGGTGACCGGGACTGCAAGGACAAGTCAGACGAGGCCAACTGCCGTAAGCCCCCTCCGCATCGCCCAGCCCCGCCCAGGGCCTGCGGACGCAGGCTGCCTTGCCTTACCTTGATTGGAATACACTGCTTGACCAGGGAGACTTAGGCTGGGAAAATAAAGTGACTTGCTTGAGGTCATGCTAAGCGGTGGAGCTCAGAGGCCACGCTTCTTCACTGGCACCTGACACCCCCATCATACCTCCACCGGCAGCCCTGCCCCAGGCCAGGCAGTCTTGCACTGGTCTCTGCCCAGAGACCTCCCGCTGGCCCTTCCTAGTGTCCCCAGGACCCCGCTGCCTCCTCTCACAACACACCTCATGCTGTGATGTCCTCATTCATGTACTCCTCAGTTCCTCTATGCACCCCAATCTCCTTGAGACTTGGGGGCTTAGGTAGTCGTGGCTCTCCTTCCCCAGCACAGCACCTGGTTCAAGAAGGGTTGGCTGAGTAAACCAAGTGACTAAGTCTTGAGCACCAAGACTCAAGGGAAGGCCACATGTCTGTTCTGGAGGAGTGGTCCTGGGAGAGGATGTTGTCAGGGAACAGGAGGCCAGAGTGTTCATTCTGGCTCTGCCAGCCAGAGTACCACATGACCCTGAACAAGGCCTTCTCCCTCTCTGAGCTTCAGTCTCCCCATTTGTACACTGGCGGTGCCTTGGCCAGGTGTCCTCTGAGGACTTCTCAGCTCGGCTACCGGTTCTGTTCTTGCCAGGGGTGGATATGGCATGGGGTTTGGGGGGAGAGCTGTCCTGGCACTTGCTAACCCTGAACCTCTCTTCTTGCCCTTTCCTGGCAGCGCTGGGGACCTGTCGTGCAGAGGAGTTCCAGTGTGGGGATGGCACTTGTGTCCTTGCAATCAAACGCTGCAACCAGGAACAAGACTGTCCAGACGGGAGTGATGAAGCCGGCTGCCTACAGGGTGCGTCCAGTCAGGCAAAAGGGCAGCATCCTCCGTGAGGCCAAGCCTGATCTCTGCCAGGCCTGGAAAGAGCAGAGCTGGGAGAGGTCTCCTCTCAGTCCCTGAGATGCATTTCCCCCAAGGCATCCTTGCCCCCTGAATCACCTGCCCCCCAGGGGGTCCTAATGGCACCAGAACTGGATTTTTAAGCACTTTGCAAAAGGTGAAAGAGGCCTAGGGAGGCGTGAAAGGGCACTGCAGGAATTCCAGCCCACCCATTGTTAACGTCCTAGCTTCCAAGTGGCTCCCCTCACTAGTTCTCAGGCTGAGCAAAGGCTAAATCCTGCTGCCCCCCCCCACACACACACACACACACAGCTCCCTGAGTCCTCAGATGACTGGAAAAGAGATGGTCTGTCCAGCCTCTGAAATCTCTAGAGCTGCTGCAGGGTCCCCTCCCCAGGCTTCAATACTGCCAAATCAGACACACACGCCCATGGCCCTGCTCAGCTAGAGGACACATGGACCCTGAGATCCCTGGGATCCTGTCCTGTCCCAGGCCCTAGAGTGTATTGTCTGTCTACCTCTTGAGACTGGTGGGGGTTGGGGCTGGTGCTGGAACTCTGCTTGTCCTCTGTGGGCTCCAGCCCAGCCTAGCCCTGGCTGTCCTGCCAAGGTCTCATGGACACTATCCACTCTCTTGTCTGGCCTGACAGAGTCTACTTGTGAGGGTCCCCGCAGATTTCAGTGTAAGAGTGGCGAGTGCGTGGACGGCGGGAAAGTGTGTGATGCTCAGAGGGACTGCCGGGACTGGTCAGATGAGCTGCTGAAAGAGTGTGGTATGGTATCTGTCTACATCCAACAGCTGGACTTACCTTCCTGCCACATCCCCTTCTGGAATCTGGGCTGGGGCCCTAACATGCCCCTCTGCTCTGACCCTCTCTCTGGACATGTGCCCTGTCCTGTGGCCTCAGATGGGGCTCGTTGTCCTTGGGGTGTCTTGTTCTGTATCTCTGAAGCTCTGAGGGCCTTTCCTTTCCAGCTCAGCTGCTAAAATTTATGTATGATGCTTTTCACAAACTTGGCCTCTCATTCCTTCCATGTTCAGACCTCTGAGTGTGTGCTCTCCATAGTTTTCTCTCTTCCTTGGTTCAGGCCCTACTGATCTAGCCAGGGCCCTGGCCTGAGACCTCTAAGGCCCTGCAGGAGACCCTGGGGAATGCAGCCAGGCAGCCAACTGAGGGGCATCAGGGCCACTGGTCAAGCCAGGCCTTGGTGGGAGTAGGGCGTCCCCTGCAGCAGGAAGTGGTACTATCCTAAGCCCTGAGGGGAGGGGATCAGACTCAGGGCTGGACTAGCTTGAGAACTGGAATGAGGCAGCCCCTGAGGGCCAGAGCTATCAGGGTGGGTTTCAACTAGAGGCAACAGAGGCTGGGGGGGGGGGGGCATCCAGAGAACACACTGGAAACCCAGCTTGGACCCAGGATGTTTCATTCATCTTTTCTCTGTGGATTCCAGAATCTCAGGGATTCAGGGAGATTTGTACAGAAAGCCCTGAGAGAAGAGTCTAGATCAGCCCCCCCTTTAATTCCCCCCAGCACCTCCCCTCCTAGGCACTCAGAGAAACTCCATTCTCTGAAGCTCCCCAGGAACAGGAGCTTTCCTCCCTTTTTGAAGATTAAAACAACAACAAAAACAAACAAAAAGATTATAGAAGGAAGAATAGCTGGGAGACCTTAATCTGAGCTTGTGGGAAATATACTCTCTCCAGCCTCAGGCCTTGCCAAGAGAAGGCCCAGAAGCAGGAACCTGTGGAACGTGGGACGGGGAAGCAGGAGCAACTCAGCCCAGCTCCCCACACACCCACACTTGTAGTTAGCCAGGGACTATTGAACTTCTAAACTCTTTTCTATTTTGCATGACACGCCAAAGAGAAGTATGTACGCATGTGTCTGTGTCTGTGTGGTCCTTTTGACTCTGCTGGTGAGAGGCCAGTGGCCAAATCCATGTCTCCTCTGAGCAAGGTGGGGAAACTGCATTTATATTTCTCTGCACGTGTTCCCACACCTGTGTGAATGTGTCCATGTAGCCCGTGGGTCTGTCTGTGTCTCTGCACATAAGCTTGTGTGTGTGTATGTGTGCATGCAGGTGTGCCGTGCAGGTGTGTGCATGTGCTGGGGAAAGTGACATCACGGCTTCCTTCCATGGACGCCTCAAATGTTATTCAGGCATCTCTGAGCCACTACTCCCTTCCTTCCTCTCCTGGCTCCCCAGCAGAATCACCTGCAGCTCAGCAAAATTAGGGAAGACCAGAGACTTTCCCTCAGGTCTTCACAGAAGGGTTGCCATTGATATGTAGATCCATTATCTTTCCTCTTCACCGTCAGCCCTGGAGGACTCTGTACCTTTCTCTTATCAGAAGCCAGGATCACTTTGATCTGTCACTCCATCAAGTGCTCAGTAAATAGAACTGTGGAGTGCTGCTACCTGCAAAAGGAGAGGAAGGAAGCGAGGGGATGCATGGATGAGGTAGTGAGTGAATGGGAGAGCAAATGAAAGGATGGTGATCAGGGAATAACAGTACAGCAGAGGTCAGGGCGGCTTGGAGTGACACGATTCCTGAAGGTGGTACCCCAGAGAGCACTCCAAAGCTAGCGTGTCTCATCCCAGCCCAAGAGGCGGGGCTTCCGAGGGCTGGTCCTGACTGAGCCACCCCTCGGCTCCTGAGTCATGGGGTTGCTGTGGTCTTGTTCTTTCAGTGGCACCAACATTCCAGGGAAACAGGAGGAGGCCCAGGGGTAAAGGGGACATTCCCTAAGCATGGCTCGGGCTGGAGGAGGGGCGCCCACAGCTATGCATGGCCTGGGGCGGGCAGCTCAGTTCAGCTGTATGCATGGCCGTGGCTGGCTCAGCTCAGCTCTGCTTGGCTTGGCTGGAGTGGCAATGCATGAGTTGGTGGGCAGAGGGGTGGTGTGGTATCTTCCCTTGGCTTGGAGATTTAACCTTCTGTGATTCTAAAGTTCAGGAGATGCTGTGAGAACTTGGTGAGCCTTGGTCCTGGACTCCCTGATCTCCCCTAGGACCCTCCAGAAGGTGGTGAGGGAGTAGAGGATGGGAAAACCAGACCCAGATGACCTCCTGGCACCCCTTCATCCCTTGCAGCAGTTGGTAATACTGGGACCAGGCCTGTGACTAGGTGGAGGAACAGGGAGGGACAGGTTCTGAAAGTAGAGTAGTTGAAAAAAAAATCCATCATGTTAGTTCATGGTAGGAGAAAGCAGACTTGGTAGCAGGTGAGCGTAGAGAAAGGCCTGGCCTGGGGGTCTTAGAGAACTACAAGTGTAGAAGTGGGCATCCTGTGTTTAGACTCCTGCCTCTGGGTCCTGCCCAGAGAAGCACATAAATAGATGGGGTGTCCAGAGAAAGGCCCTGAATGACAAGGGCTCAGAAATCAGTGCTTCCAGGAGATTCTGAGAGAGCCACTGCTGGCCAGCTGTGCACAGCAGAGCCACCGTGGGCAGGGCTGCTGGAGGAATCCCTGCAAGGCATCACTTCATGAGGGGCACCAATGTCCCGGAGTAGAGCTGGCTGCCCTGGGAGGGAAGTGGGTTCCTGATGCCAATCATGTGCAGACAGGGACATCTCAGAGGGCCTTCTTGGGGTCACCCAAGGGCTCAATGTTATGCATGCAAACCCCTTCAACCCAGAGGTCATGAGGAAGGAGGGGCTTTAAGAAAACTGGTTGTGAAAGGAAAGACCTCAGGCCACCAGGGAAAGCCTTCCGTCTTCGGCCTGGCGGTGGGCAGAGCGTGGCGGGGAAAGCCAGGGGTCTGTGCTCTGCACCTCCTCTTCCCAGCCGCCTGGTTGGTGAGGCTGAGGCTCAATGAGGTCTCCAGCCCTCCTGTCTGGGCAGGAGTTCTGCTTCCCCAGGCTTTGCTTCCATGCTGCTCCCTGCCCTGCTCCCACCCCCTCTGGGCTCCTGGCCTCTCAGGAGTTCGCTTCTCTCCCCAGGGCTGAATGAGTGTCTGCACAACAATGGCGGCTGTTCCCACATCTGCACTGACCTCAAGATCGGCTTCGAGTGCACCTGCCCAGCAGGCTACCGGCTTCTGGACCAGAAAACCTGTGGTGGTGAGACGCCCATCCCCACCTGCCCAAGCAGAGGCAGACTCGCCTGCTAGTTCTGACCTCACTCCTCCCCACAGACATCGACGAGTGTGAGGACCCAGATGCCTGCAGCCAGATCTGTGTGAATTACAAGGGCTACTTTAAGTGCGAGTGCCACCCTGGCTACGAGATGGACTCAGTGACCAAGAACTGCAAGGCTGTGGGTATGGACACCCCAAAGGCACCCCAGGCTCCAAGGCAGTACTGGAAGCAATATGTGTCTACATGCATGAGGAGTAGTTATGGGCATGTGCATGCACACATAAAGCAGGTTGCATACACAGTGCTTAGGTGTGAATACATATACTTACAATGTACTGCACACACTCACCCACACAGACATTGCACAGAGCCACCAGTATGGCCCACAGAGAAGGCAGCTGCACAAGACAATGTAGAGATACAAACGAGGACCACGTGCACAGCATAGGCAGCCCCCTCGAGGAGCATGACATGTATGGCCTACACACTGATCAGCTCGGCCAAGTGAAGTAATTCAAAACGAACACCTAACTGTGTTAGAGGCACTAGGGGTTCAGCAGTGAGAAAAATAGACACGGAGCCTTGTCTGCCCTTATTTGTTTGTATTCTAATGGGCGAGATAGACAAGAAGTTAGATAAGTAAAATATAGTGCCTGGCAGGTGGTGATAAGGGCCAAGGAGTGTAAAGTAGAATATGGGGGGGGGGTGCACCATTGTTTTAGGTGAGCAAGGAAGCCCTTACTAAGAAGGTGACATCTGAGCAAAGAGCTTAGGGAAGTGAAGGAGTGAGCCACCCAGTTATCATCCACAGGAACAGCATTTCAGGTGGAGGAAGACAAAGTACAGAAGCCCAGAAGCAGGAACAGGCCTGGGGGATTGAAGGGTCAGCGAAGAAGCTGGTAGAGTTGGAGCAAGGAGACCAGGAAGAGATGAAGTTGCAGAGGTGACTCAGGGAAGATCCCAAATAGCGGACCTGATTTCCTGCTAAATCTGATAGAAGCTGCTAAGGGTTCTGAGTAGAGGAAGAACGTGTTGTGCCATTTAGGCCTGACTGGCTGCAGTGTTGAGAACAGACTGCAGAGAGCAAGGAAGAAAACCGGGAAACCATTTAAGAGATCATTGCAGAAGAGAAGAGAGGTGATGTGCCCGGACCGGGGGCTGCAGGGGATACTGAGAAGGGGACAGACTGTGGCTACGTCTTGAAGGCCAGCCAATGGGATTTGCTTATAAATTGAATGTGGGATGTGAACTATAAAGAGCAAAAGATAACTCTAGGGTTTTGGCCAAACAACTGAAAAAAATAGGATTTCTATTTGTGGACTTGGGAAATATGGTGAGAGAAGCAGTTTTTGGAAAACTGTTTAGAAGTCCAAGTGGAGGCATTTAGTAGGCAGTTGGATATACGAGTCTGGAGTTCATGTACATGAACACAGTCTCTAACACATAGATCACAACTACACAACAGCCATAATATTAGATATATAGTAGCCCATAAACCCAAATTCACCACCCACAACATATACTATATAACATACATATCACACATACCATCTAACCTGTGCTTACCTCCACACAGGACACATGTGATGTATGACCATTATTTATGTACAGTGGAGACAATGCACAACTATCCACATATGCACAAAGTCCATACATATGACCATCTGAAGTACAATCACAACAAAAACTCAAGTCATAGACACACAGGGTCCCTCTTCCTGTCACAGCTCTGATTCAGAATTAACTCAAGCTCCCTCTCACCCAGCTCCTGACTCCAGAGAGGTGACACATCACTGTTTTCATTTTGAGTCTGTTGGTGGCAGAGCAGGTCCCAGGACCTAGCTCTCCTCCTTACCCCTTCCTGCACTTTGAGCCCTATTTTCTGTGCTCTGTATCACAGATGTGAGGGAGGGAGGGAGAGAGGGAGGGAGGGGATGCAGGGACAGGCAGCTCCAGGGGCAGTTGTTGCTAGGAGCTGCTGCTCCATGTTGGTACCCAAGAGTGACCCAGTCATCTCAAAACAGCCTGCGAAGCCAAAGGCCTATGGACAGGGAACTTCTATATGGAGTATCCAGGAATGCCTAGGTTACTGATGATCCTCATAAACTCCAACCCTAAGTCTAAAACTGAGTTTTGTGTACATATGGACAGGTGTGTGTTGTGTCTCTATATATAATCTGTGTCAGATTTCACACCGGTCTCACCTCTGCCACTAGCTCAGGATGAAGAGCAAATATCACCCAGGTCATAAGGACCCTTTGTAATCTGGCCTCTGCTAATCTTGTGCCATCTTCTCAAACACACGCTGAATGAAGACTCCCAGCAACCTCTTCAAGGGTTCCACGTCTGCCCTCCATGCTGAGTCATCTTTCTAAGGCACTAACTTACTCAGGGGGCCCCTTGGCAGTGGAGCCCCAGGCCCAGGAGGTAGTTGCTGGGAAGAAATGCGTTCTAGGTGGGGAAGGGCACAAAGCCGCCCCTGGCTAGGTAATGACAGATAGTCTGGTAGTTGGAATCAAGGTGTGTTGAGGGGTGCTGATGAGGCTAGACAGGGAGCATGGATTACACTGCACAGGCCTCAGTGCAGGCCTAAGGAAGAAATTGGAAGTCATAAAAGGCTTGGGGGAGTTTTTATTTAATGAAAAGAATAAAACTGTTACGCATGGTGCTTTGCATCTTGTCTTTTTACACTAATTATACCATCTGCTCCTCTCTCCTGTGACGTAGGAATTACCACACCTATTCTATGGGGAAATGAGCCATCACCCAGCAATCTAGTGGCAGAAGCTTGGTCTTCAGACCCCCTGCCTCTTTTGATGACCCTCTTTTTTTTTTTTTTTTGGTGGTACTGGGGATGGAACCTAAGGGCCTCCTACCTCCGGGCTACACTCCCAGACCTATTTTATATTTTATTTGGAAACAGGGTCTCTTAAGCCAGCTGAGGCTGGCTTTGAACCTGCGGGATCCTCCTGTCTCAGCCTCCATAGCGTGGGGATTACAAGCATGCGCCACCACACCCGGCTTGATGACCCTCTTATCTCTCAATTTCCCTACATGGCAGCTGGCAAGAGCCCATCCCTAATATTCACCAATCGGCACGAGGTGCGGAGGATAGACCTGGTGAAGCGGGACTACTCACGGCTCATCCCTATGCTCAAGAACGTTGTGGCACTAGACGTGGAAGTTGCCACCAATCGCATCTACTGGTGTGACCTCTCCTATCGCAAGATCTACAGGTGAGCGGCAAGTCTCTTATGGCCAGGCCTGGACGGGTGGGCTGAGGAGGGGTCGATGGAGGAAGAAAGGAAGGGTGGCCTCTGCCTCTAGGGCTTCTCAGGACAGAGTTGGGCTTGGAAGGAGTACAGGATCACAGTGGCTATGGAAGACCAGGACTTCATCCCCTGGGCAGCCTAAGCAGAGAGCTCTGTTGGGAGAGCAGCGTTGAGCCCACATGCCTGGACTGTGTCTGCCTCTAGTGAGGAAGTGCAAGGCAGAGCAAAGAGGAAGAAACCCTTTGCTCAGGTGAAGACTAAAAGGCAGCTCACATCTGTGTGTCAGACCCTGGAGACTCAAAGTTGATGCAGACCTGGTCTCTGCCTGGAGAGTCCCACTGACAATATAGTGACATCCATTATGGTAATCGTGCAGGGGAAAGTACAGGGGAAACCTCTGATCCAATCTGGGGGTTGAGAAATCCTTCTGGACAGCAGCACTCCCAGCACCCCTGACCAGGACCACAGTAGTGGCTTGGGCACTTGGGAGCTCCCCGCACGCCCAAGGAGGTTCTTGTTCTGTCTCAGATGCCGCCAGCCTATCTCCTGCATGTCCTGATCTACTTGCAGGACTTCTGATGGCCAGGCACTGGATAGGCACTGATTCACTTTTGAAAAATTATGGGATAGATGGGTAGATGGAAACAAATATCTCAAGTACCACTCTTTGACTATGAGATTCCTACCTCCCCCCACACATAGAAACATTGAGTTCACATGTATATACACAGAAATGAAGCTACAGCAGAACCTATTTAACATGCGTAACCAGAAGAGAAAGATTTGGTGAGAGATTGAGTATGGGACCGAAGGAAGAAGGGTCAAAATTAAATTCCAGGTTAATTTGAGGAATCTCAGGTGTTTGGCTTGGGGGTTTTGTGAATGGTGATCTGCTCTTTGAGATGGGAGGTACAGGAGGACAATCTGGAGCCGGGGTTTGGGAAGTCTGCCTGTTTGGTAAGGGTTAAGAATGGGGATAGATGTTATGGGCATGTTGAGTTCAAGATGTTCATGGGACATCCAAGGACAGCCAGTTGGCTTTTACAGTCTTAAAAGAATTGTCAAGATTAGAGAGTTAGAATTATGGACGTAATAGACAATATGGAACCAACCATCCAGAGAGGGTATGGTCATTATATCTACCTGCCAGTTTCTGTCCCCCACTATACCAAGCTCCGCCAGGCCAGAGTGTGCTGATTCAAGCCTGAACCTCTATGTGGTGGCCCAGGGAATGTACTGAATATAAATGAGCCAGGTTCCTCTAAAATCCACTGGCATGGCCCAGAGGGAAGAAAGCAGTGCACAGGCAGCTCCGGAGGGGCCTGTGGGTGGAACATCTGCCAGCTCTGGTTTCTCCTAAGTGCCTACATGGACAAGGCCAGTGACCCGGCAGAGCAGGAGGTCCTCATTGATGAGCAGCTGCACTCTCCAGAGGGCCTGGCAGTGGACTGGGTCCACAAGCACATCTACTGGACAGACTCAGGCAATAAGACCATCTCAGTGGCCACAGTCGATGGCGGCCGCCGATGCACCCTCTTCAGCCGTGACCTCAGTGAACCCCGGGCCATCGCTGTCGACCCCCTGCGAGGGTGAGTGTCCCTATCTTAACTTCCCGTTTCCCCACCATAGGTGCTTAGTCCTCATATGTCTATCACAGAGGTATCTTGAGGGCTGCTTAGACAGGCCATGGAGAAGCAAGTCCATGCATGGCCTATATCCTGTTAATCCCATCCAGTGGTTCTTTGGCCATTGGTTGGCAGGGTTCTCCCTGGGCTCCCCATTCA
Source organism: Muscardinus avellanarius (assembly GCF_963383645.1). Taxonomy (NCBI): domain Eukaryota; kingdom Metazoa; phylum Chordata; class Mammalia; order Rodentia; family Gliridae; genus Muscardinus; species Muscardinus avellanarius. Next base: position 45,494,984 of record NC_137788.1, on the reverse strand, counting down.
CTCTGTTGTATCACAGAATTGGAGCATCCCAGTGCAGAGCAGGGCTCTGTAGATTGTCTTGTACAAGCTCCTAGGCAGAGGCCTTTCCTTAGGCTGCTATAGGTAGGCATCTGGCAGCTGCTCACATACTTCCAAGGACAAGGAGCTCATTACTTCTCACGAGGCCTATTTCACTGTGACACAGCTCTGCTCATTACAAAGTAGGTCTTTTTTTTTCTCACAGTCTCAAATCTGTCTCCCTATAACATCTTCTGTTGTACCTCAGGAGTTAAATAAAGCATGTCTACAGGACAGCCAGCAAGATTGGAGGACCAAGGTCACTGGGTCTACTCTGCTCCTGGCTTCCCACCTCCTTCCCCACCCCGTTGTCCAATCACTAGACCCCTCACCAACTAGGCTGCCTTACTCTGCCCACACCTCAGTTTAGAGGGTCAGAGATTCTGAACATAACAGGACCCTTTTCTTCCCTCAAAAGAGATGGTATTGGTTGCTTAGCAGCCATACTATGTTAAGTTTCACCAGCTTTCACCAATTTCACCAGTATCACCAGCTTTCTCCTGCTGTTTCCTTGGTTGTTACACTGAGATTTAAAACAGCAACAACAACAACAACAAACCCTTAGCCTGACATGGTAGCACATGCCTATACTCCTAGTACTTGGGAGGCTAATACAAGAGGATCTCAGATTCAAGAACAGCCTCAGCAACCCAACAAATCTCTACCTCTCTTAGAGAGATTGTTTCAAAATAAAAAATGCTGGAAATAGTTCAGAGGTAGAATGCTCGGGAGGTGGGAGAGAAGGAGAGGTCTTCAAGTCAGGTCAGGGGCTGGCCACGTGAGAGGGTGTGTAAGCCCTTCAGAAGAAACAGCTGCCATTTACCAGCAGGAGTCCAGTGCCCCCAGCACAGTACTAGGTCCTTGTTAGACAGAGACATCTCATTAACCCCCACTTCAACCCCACTCACTGTTCTCACGCAGACCTGGTACTGCACCTGCCACACCCTATCTCCCAATACAGTTCCACCCAGCCTTGATCCACTATGGATCTGTCCAGCTCCCAACAGGAAATGCACTACACACTAAAGTAAGGTAATGAGAAGAGGGAGTGACAAAGGGAAACTGTTTACAAAGAAGTGCTATAGCCCTAATAGGCCCGAGGCTTCAGGAACACAGAGGGTTCCCAAGTTGTAAAGGTCATCTACTTTCTCCTTTGCAAACCAGGAAAGATAGCTACAGGACTCTTACTATGCTGGCACTCTAGGGGTCTGGTTAGAGCTTCCAGAAGTGGGAGAGATGGGCTCACAGGCTGTTCAGCTAAGGTTGGTGGACTTGTGGGGAATCTAGGCTTACCCAGGTCCTCAAATGAGGTGAAGGCTAAGGTGCTGCTAGTTCTATGATTTGATGGTTCTAAAGGATTTCAGAGCTATTCTCAGACCCCATTAAGGTTCACCCTCAACTGTTCAGTGGGTCATTGAGCCTCTGTGACTCAGAGCACCCCAATCACATCCTCATCAAAGCCACTGGGTTCTTCTATCTTCCAGGTTCATGTATTGGTCCGACTGGGGGTACCAGGCCAAGATTGAGAAGTCTGGGCTCAATGGTGTAGACCGGCAAACACTGGTGTCAGACAATATCGAATGGCCCAACGGAATCACCCTGGGTGAGCCCGCCTCTGGGTTGGGAGCCTGCTCCAGCCTCCTGAATCTTGTTTTGGGCCTCCTTGTGGTGCCAGTGTCCTTGTTTCCTGATGGTTGTTTCTGAAGCCTGGGATTGCGGGCAGGAAGAGGGACAGAGGAACAAAGATCCAGGCTAGAGTCCCAAGTTCACGACCTGAGCTTCCCCCTCTGTCTTCCTCCCCAAGATTTGTTGAACCAGCGCTTGTACTGGGTAGACTCCAAGCTGCACCAGCTGTCCAGCATTGACTTCAGCGGAAGCAACAGGAAGATGCTCATTTTCTCCACTGACTTCCTGAGCCACCCCTTTGGGATTGCTGTGTTTGAGGTGAGCCCCATGAGGAGAGGTGTGGCCCTGTTAGGAAGCTGAAGCCTAAAGGAGGCTTGTTCAAGTAGGATGCGTCCCTGAGACTTGTCCAAATGGAAACAAAGGCACAGGGAAGCGGACTGACATGTCTGTACACAGCTGCCTACGCACACGGGCCTGGCAGCTTCTGTGTTCCCTTCCCATGAGCCCTCCCTCAGAGCATTACAGGTGAGTTGCTAGACACGGATGCTCCCTCTTCAACACGCAGCACTGTATCTCATATACTAAAGGCTTCCAGTAAGGGGAGGAAGGGAAGATGGAATATGTTTCCCTAGACTCATTTACTGTAGGAAATGGCCTCAGAGATGCTGTGCAGTTCGGTACCTTTGTTGGACCCTGGGGTCACAGAAGTGAGTCAAACACTATCTTAGTTCTCAAGAAGCTTCCAGAAAGGTGAGGAGTCAGGACCCCTCTTTGCCCTGATCCCAACCTTTCTGAGGAAACTAGAATCTACCAAGACCTCACATACCCACCTCTTCCCTGAAACTAACCGTGCCACCATAAGGCCTGGGGACAGTGGTCTGTGGTGGGCACTGGCACTGGCAGTATTTTCGTGGAGCAGCTTCACTCAGCACTGCTCTGGGATTGTGGGCAAAGCTCCACCTCTAAGTCCAGCTCCTGCTTCAAAAAGACAGGTGTGTTTGGACACATGTATATGTGTTTGAGTATATTTGTGGCATGTATAAAGTATGTGTATGTGCACGTGTATATCCAAATGCCTCAGAGTAAAAGTATGCATTCCTGTATGTCCCGGTGCTTGTATTGTGCTCTTGGTATAAATGTGCACACCAATATTTAGACAAGCTTGCTGAGGTGCAAGTATGCTTTTATGTGTGTAGATGAGCATCTGAGTTTGTGACTGGATCTGTGTATGGATGCATGGCTATATCTGTAATTGTGAGTTTGCCTACAGATGCATGTCTAGCCTATATGGACTACCCATGCAGACCCGTTTGTGTATCAGAGGCTGTAGAAGGTCCAGCAGCAGGTAGCCCTCAGTAGTTCACACACCCCTCCAATCCTAGTCCCAGGCCCCAGTATTGGTTATAACATAGAGATCCAACCTTGGGTTTCTGCTGGCTCCCTGAAGCAAGCCTAGCTCAGCATTAATGAGTAGGTTTTTGGCCTTCAGGCCAACGCTCAGAATGACCAAATAAGGGGAGAAGAGGAACAGGGGCGTTTACATCACGGAGCAGAGGCTGAGAGCCCCTGAGACTCTGTGGCCGGGTGGCTCACAGACACCAGGGCAGTTCTCAGACTGAAGTCATGAGTTTAGACTCTAGGCTCCCATCCTCCACATCTGTACTCCACAGGACAAGGTGTTCTGGACGGACCTGGAGAATGAGGCCATTTTCAGTGCAAATCGGCTCAACGGCCTAGAAATCTCCATCTTAGCTGAGAACCTCAATAACCCACATGATATTGTCATCTTCCATGAGCTGAAGCAGCCTAGAGGTGAGCCTTCCCTGGTCTCTGGTCCCGACCCGTGTCCTCACCCACAGTGAGGGGGCTGTGTTCGCATTCTTGTTACAAGTCAGCATCCCTAGGAATAACAACTCTCTCTCTTGTTGGTAGAGTGCTTTGTCATCACATATTTTGTCTCATTTTGCCTCAAGCTCTTTGTGAAATAAGGCTGCATATAAATATATAAATTTCCTACTCTTGTCAATTTTACCAAGTATGCATATTATTATTCTCATTTTGCAGTTGAGGAAAAGGGAACTCAGAGAGGTAAAATGTTAGCAGGTAGCAGAGCTACTGCCTAAACAGATCTGATTCCAGAGTTCCTTCCACCGTGACACATTACTTCCCATTTGCTCTTTGTACCCGTTTTGCAGTATACCTAAGCTACTGCGCCATAGAGCTGTACATAGCTTGTTGGTTGGATACAGAATCGAGGATCATACTGCTAGGCTGTCTCCTCTTGTCACTAGGATGTACTAATTCTAACTATAACTGAACAACTGAGGTGTTGGCTACCAGGAAACACCCAGTGGGAAAGCAAAGAGGGTAAGAAGATAAAATTGGTGCCTATTTCTAGATCCAGAAATCTGAATAAGAGAGACATGGCATGTGGCATAGAGGGGGAAAATATGGGCTTGGGACTTCAATATACCGCAGTGTAAATTCTGTCTCCAAAATTCCTATACCTCTAGTATAGCTCAGACAGATTTGTTCTCTTTGACCCTAGGTGTCTTTATAATATCCGCTTCTCAAAATTGTAACAATCAGAAGAGAGTAGGGATAAAACACCAAGTACAGTGTTAGAAGGTGCCCAATAAAACAGGGAAAGCTTTTTAAGCAAGCCGAGCGGGAGGAGCCTCATCTCTGGGAGGCAGAAAGACCTGGCTTGTCCTATCTGTGTCCTACCTGTCTCTGTCTTTCTGTCTGCCATTAGCTGCAGATGCCTGTGAACTGAGTGCCCAGCCCAATGGAGGCTGTGAGTACCTGTGCCTTCCTGCTCCTCAGACTACCAGCCACTCTCCCAAGTACACGTGTGCCTGTCCTGACACCATGTGGCTGGGCCCAGACATGAAGAGGTGCTATCGAGGTAAGCAGAACTCCCAGGGTGGGTCGCCCTGCCCTGCAGAAATCTCCCTTCAGCTGCTTAGACACAATATGCTCCTGTTTTTTCTCCATCATCTATGTCTAACTGTTACCTTTGCACACTCGTCTTTTTTTTTTAAACCTTCCTTGAGCTGGGCGTGGTGGCACACGCTTGTAATCTCCACGCTTGGTAGGCGGAGACAAGAGGATTGCACTGGTTCCGAGCCAGCCTCTTTGGCTTAAGAGACCCTGTTTCCAAATAAAAAGTATAAAATAGGTCTGGGAGTGTAGCCCGGAGGTAGAAGGGTCCAGGAACCCCAGTACCACCAAAAATAAATAAATAAATAAAAATAAATAAATAAACCTTCCTTGAATGCTCCTGTCCCATGGACCTTCTGAGGCTTTCTCTTCTCCCAAGAAAAAAATGCACATATACATAGATCTTTCTTTTTTCTTTTCTTTTTCTTTTTCTTTTTGTTTTTTGGGTACTGATATTTGGGGCTCATACATGCTAAGCAAGCAATCTACATCCTTTTTTTTATTTTTTATTTTGAAGCAGGGTCTTAGTAAGTTCCGCAGGCAGGCCTTGAACTTACAATCCTCCTACCTCAGCCTCTTCAGTAGCTGAGATTATAGGCATGCATCACTGTAGTCACCCATAAAACATCTTTAATTCAATTTTCAGGAAGCTTCTAGAACCCCTTGAAAACTTCAAGAACCCCTAATCTCCATAGCTTTAGTTACTATTTTAAACAGAGATGACTATGTGTTTGCCTGTCTTACCTAGAACTTACATGATGTAAAAGCCCTTTGGTATGACTAGGACTAACAGTCATAATACTTAAACCACATAATTTATGTTTATTTCCCCCATCTTGATATATAGCCAGTCATGGCCTGTTGTGTGAACATAAGTCTGCTGCATTGTTTTTGATTTCCAGGTTTAATTGTTTAAAGTAGACTAAGAAACTAAACCTAATGATGTAATAACATCAGGGTAAAATGCTTCTAGGCTTATATTGACTGAAGCGGCATTTGAGCTAAGTCCTGAGGATAATAAGTTCCTACAGGTAACTCATAGAGGCAAAAATGTAGACACTAAAGCAACAAAATATTCTGTCCAAGTGAACTCTATGGTCTTTCCCCTCTAGCACCTCAATCTACCTCAACTACGACGTTAGCCTCTATGACGATGAGGACATTAGCTGCCACCACGAGAGCCCCTGGGACCACCATCCACAGCCCCACCTATCAGAATCACAGCACAGAGACACCAAGCCTGGCAGCTGAGGTCCCAAGCTCAGTTAGTGTCCCCAGGGCTCCCAGCATCAACCCGTCTACCCCAAGCCCTGCAACCAGCAACCACTCCCAGCACTGTAAGAACATGAGCTCTGCATTCTATCATGGCATGGAGGGCCTGCGGGGCGGGGCGGGGGGGGCAGAACTAAATACTGGATACCTCTGAGGAGGAGACAAAGGGAAGGAGAGTACCAGCCTGTGGTTTAGGAGCTCTAAGTGCCCCTACATCTTCTAACCTACAAAGAGGAAATACTAATAACTCACTCCCTGCCTGCTTCACAAGATTGTCAAGAGAGACAAAGGAGGTGTGTAAGTAAACATGCTCAAACACGCAGCCTGTGCCACCTCTGTGTGTGTATGTCTGTGTTTCATACGTATGCATGAGGGGTATACTTTGGGGTTGGAAAGCTCTAGTCTTGGTTCCCAGCAGCCCCAGTGAGCTGCCCAGATGGTAACATCCATAACTATGGTCTGTTCATTCCTCTTATCAAACCCGGGGCTGAAAATAATTAAGTTCACTGCTTATTAAATCATCAGGATCAGTAATTGTCACTGCTAGAACTGTTCTATCTCATTAACCAGCAAATACCTTTTTAATTGAGTTACCTGCCGGGGGGAGTTCATTTAAAAGGATAAACTATCTTTTAACATTTCTTTCATTCACATATGGCCCAGAAACCAAGCAGCCTGGTGACACCTTTCTGATTAGGTCTGTGTTGCCAGCAGAGACCGAATCCTCAGAGTTGAGCACTCACCTTGAAGTTTGGAGGCAGAATGTGCGTGAATTCCAGTTCCTCTCCAGTGGGGGCAGAGACTCTGACCAGCCTCTTCCCACAGGCCTGGTCACATGCTAGGTTCAGCTTCACTACCCAGTGTTTGCCCCAGCCCCAGAGTGAGAGTTCTGTGGTACTGCCAGTTAGCTGTGTAAACAGTGCAGCCCTCTTCTCCCCTGAATAGTCACATTGGCTTGAGGTGACTTGCAGAAAGACACATGGACAGAATGGGATTGGGCTGCTGCCAGGGAGCAGTCATCCCCTCACCTGGAGCAAATGTGGATGAGAGCTCCTCCTCTCATCTCAGAGGGCTGTTGTGAGGATTCAAGGGGAAAATGCTTTTTAAACTGTAAAGTGCCTTACAAATGTTTTCATGAAGATGGTTTAAGAGTGAGAAAGATGGCACAGTATACTTTAAAAAAAAATACAGTGTATTTTCCAAGTACTTTTTAGTTTAGGATGTGTGTTTATATATCTTTCTAAATTAGACCTCACAACAACCCCTACTCCACTCACCACATTCTTTGAACCAAGCAAGGCTGTACTAGGCATTGCGCTAAGTATTTTATATGACTTTTTTTTTTTTTTTTTTGCAGTACTGGGAATGGAACCCAGAAGCATTCTACATCCGAGCTACACCCCCAGCCCAATTTTTTATTCTTATTTTGAAACAGGGTCTCACTGAGTTGCAGAGGGCCTCACTAAATAGCTAAGGCTGGCCGTGAACCCAGATCCTCCTGTCTCAGCCTCCCAGATGCTGGGATTACAAGCATGCACCACCACGCCCGGCTTTAAATTCTTACATATCCCTAGGAGGAAAGTAATAGCATATCACCATTTTCAAAATAAGAAATATAAAATGTTTTTACATATATTTTTGTATATATGAAGCATATATAACATTTTATATATAATATGTGTGTATATAAAAATATGTGTATATATACATATATATAATATGTGTGTAATATTTGGCCAAAATCACATAAGTAATAAATAATAGATTGGATTTGTACCTAAGAAGTCTGACCAGGAGTCTGTGCTCTTGATTCCAACACACTATTATGTCCCATTTTGTTGACTGATAATGTGGGAAGAGAATGGAACTTGAATCATGCATTTGAGTTCAAGTCCCAGCTCTGTCATTTATCTGTTAAGACATAATTCATAATTTCCCCATCTGTGAAATAGAACTTCTATCCTGATTTCCTCACAGGAGTGTTTTTGTTTGTTTTGTTTTGCGTGGTACTGGAGATGAAATCCCGAGGCATTCTATTTCCGAGCTACACCCCCAGCCCTATTTTTTATTCTTGATTTCGAAACAGGGTCTCCTGAGTTGCAAAGGGCTTCACTAAGTAGCTGAGGCTGTGCACGAATCTATGATCCTGTCTCAGCCTCCTAAATGCAAGTGTGCACCACCACGCCCAGCATGACAGGAGTTTTGATAGGATCTAGAAAGACTGAATTATTAAGCATTAGCCAGGTTCATTTAGAGTGAGGCTCACGGTTGGGTGGTCCTTATTGCTTGAAGCCAGCAAGGTTTGGACTTACAGTAATGGAGCATCATTCTGCAAATGCTTGTTTTTCAGACGGGAACGAAGACAGCAAGATGGGCTCGACAGTCACTGCTGCTGTCATTGGGATCATCGTGCCCATAGGTAAGTGGCCCCATGTCACTGTGAAGAAAAAAAAGAGACCCCGCCCAGCTCCTGGGGAACGGCACTAGGAGAGAGAACGAGGTACACTGAGCTGCCCCACTGACCCATCCCGCCCCAGCAGCCTTCCTGCCACCTCTCAGGCCTGATTTAATTTTGTTCTTAGCCTGGCACACAGGCTGGCTAAGACCCCACCCCAGCTGACCATCCAGCTTGCCTCCCCCGTCCTCCTATCACTACTCTGCACTGCCTCCATGTGATGCCCAGGAGTGCTTCCTGGGGACAGAGCTCGGTGCTCTTGCTCACACTCTCCTGGCTCCTGGCCATGGCTGGCACATGATAGGAAATTACCTATTTGTTGAACTGATGGGTAGAGCTGCTTGCCATCCAACAAAATTTATCAAGCAGCTACTCTATGCCAAACTCTGTGATAAGGGGTGGGAAGGTGATTAAAGGTGAATAAGACATGGTGGTCCTCTCCTTCAAATGTTAAGTCTCACTGAAAAGACAATATAATGTAGAAAAGTTCCTTATGACATGGTAAGTCCTAAGGTTAAGCTGTGTGCTCTGAGATTAGTGGGAGTGCCAAGGAAGAACTAAACTTAGGGAGAGAGAGAAGGAGGGAGGAAGGGGGAGAGAGAGAGAGAGAGAGAGAGAGAGAGAGAGAGAGAGAAAGAAAGAAAAGCAGGGCAGCTTTCCTAGTGGAGATGATGCCTGAGCTGAGTCAGCCATGTGAAGGAGAATCAAGAGCAATCCAAGCACTGAAGACAGCATGAGCAAGGCGGCAGGGGACAGGACTGGAGTCTGAACTAGGAGCTCAGCGTGGCCGGACTGTGACACTGCTTAAGACCTCACAGAACCCTGGGCTGACTCATTCTCTCCCAGCCCCATGCTCACATAATTTCCTCTACATCCTGTTGTTCGCGCCAGCCTCAGCTCTCGGCGGGGTCTTTGAATCGTGGTTGTCCATTTATAGGTTTCTCTCCTTTTCTTGCCCATGAATACCTCAAGGAGAGGGCCTTTGTCTTTTGATCCTGGGAATCCCCAGTACAGTGGTAAATTAGTGAGTGAATGTGTTAAAAATGTCTCTCCTGTGTAAGATGCTGTATCAATTGCCAAGGATACAGGGGGGAAAAAAGATAAAGACTTTAGGAGCTACTCTGATTAAAGACTACTAAAGTCTACTAAAGACTGAATTATAATAGTGATACAAGGTAGATGTTAATACGTATAATGTGCTGTAATAGAAATGATGATGGATAGAGAGGCATGGTAGAATTATAATAGTGATACAAGGTAGATGTTAATACGTATAATGTGCTGTAATAGAAATGATGATGGATAGAGAGGCATGGTAGAATTGCGGCCTGATATTCTGGTAGAGGAATAGTGGAAGGAACGGTAATTCCAGAGAGAAACTGTTGAATCTGGAGGAGATGGCATTTGATTTGGCCTTGAAAGGCTTTACTAAAAAAGATGATAGAGACTATTATTCCAAGCTTTTTTGAGTGGTGTAAAAGACAATTCAACCCTATTTCTGCCATCCTGTGCTCTATAGAAAGGCATATATGGGCTAGTTCACTGACATAACCCAACCTGGTATAATCAGTACTTTAAATTTCTCCAATCTAGCCAGGCGTGGTGGCTCACGCATGTAATCCCAGTATTTGGGAGGCTGAGACCGGAGGAGCGCAGTTCACAGACAGCCTCAGCTACTTAGTGAGGCCCTCTGCAACTTAGTGAGTCCCCTGTTTCAAAATAAAGAATAAAAAAATAGAGCAGGGGGTGTAGCTCGGAGGTTGAATGTCCCTGGGTTACATCTCCAGACACGCAAAAAGTAAAAAAATAATAAAACATAAGGTAACTATATAAGGTAACTTATTTGTAGAAATATTTACACATAATGAATACTAGATAATAAATACTAAATCTTTTTTTATTTTTTTTATTTTTTTATTGGTGCACTGTATTCATACATCATAGTGGGATACAAACTTTTGTAGACATACATGCACACATCGCCCAGTCAGCCCCCACCCGATCCCCACCCCATTCTCTCCCCATCCCTCCTTCCCATGCTTGGCTTAGTGGTCGACATCTAGTATTATAGCAATTTATCCAAAATTAAAAATGATAATTTCACATAACAGTTTCATTTGTCTGATACCAAGCTTTTGATGACTTAAAGATAACATTTCAATATTTCTTTCTGCTTTCTTTCTTACCAGAGAAGTTTTTTACTATTTTTTTTTTTTAGGTGAAACTATCATATATTTATATATTTATTTTTCAGAAAAAAAAAATCTATCCTAATATGGAATATGGACTCTAGATACCCAAAACGATCTTGAAAAAGAACAAAGCTAGAAGATATATATTTTCTGATTTCAAACCATATAAAGCTACAATAATTGAAACAGTGTAGTACTGTTCTAGAGGCAGATATATAAACCATTGGAGTTAAATAAAAGCCTAGAGATAAATTCTTCCCTATATTGTCAAGTTATTTTTGACAAGGTTTCCACGAACATTTGGTGGTGGAAATAATAATCTTTTAACTAAATATTGTTGAAAAATAATAATTACATGGAAAAGAATAAAGTTGGACCCTTACCTAATCCCATATACAAATATTAACTCAAAATAGATAAAAGACCTAAATATAAATCTTAAGACTATAAACTTTTAGAAGAAAATCTGGGTCATAAAACCTCACAACATTGAAATTGGCAGTGATTTCTTGGATATGATTTCTATGGCACAGGCAACAGAAGAGTATACAAACTCCCTAAAAAATAAAAAAATATTGTATATCCAAAGACAATGTAAACAGAGTTAAAAGTTACTAATAGAATGAGATAAAATATTTCCAAATGCTATATCTGAAGGTATATTAATATTCCAACTAGACATCCTAAAAATTAACAACAATAAAGGCAAACAATACAATTTAGAGGTAGATAAAAGACTAACATAAATAATGAATCTCCACAGATAACCAATCTTAGTTGTCTGTTGGATGGAAAATCTTGTTTCTCTGGTTCTGGTGTGTGTTACCTATTTCTTCTTTGTAGTTAATCTCTTTGAGTATTTTCTCTAGCACTGGTTTTGAAGACATAAATTCCTTCAGTTTCTGTTTGTCATGGAAGCTTCTTATTTCCCCATCTAATTTGATAGAAAGTTTTGCTGGGTAGGAAATTTTTGGCTGGAAGTTGTTTTCTTTCAGAGTTTGGAATATGTTACTCCAAGCCCTTCTGGCTCTCATGACTTGGTTTGGGAAGTCTGGAGTGATTCTAATTGGTTTGCCTCTGAATGTGACTTGGCCCTTTGTTTTTGTTGCCTTTAAGATTCTCTGCTTGGCTTCCACATTGGTCATTTTGACAGTTATGTGGCGTGGGGATCCTCTTCTCTGATCCTGTCTAAAGGGAGTTCTATAAGTTTCCGGGACCTGTGTATTGACCTCTTGCTCTATGTTTGGAAAATTTCCTGCTATTACTTCCTTGAAGAGATTGTTGATCCCTTTGGTTTCACCTTCTTTTCCCTCCTCTATTCCAATTATTCTTAGGTTAGCTCTCTTAAAATGGGCCCATATTTCTTCAATGTCAGATTCCTGCTGTCGGATATTTTTTCTAGATTAGAAACTATGCGTTCATTTTTGGAATGATCATCTTCTAAGAGTGAGATTCTGTTCTCCATGTGGTCTAATCGGTTGTTCGTGCTTTGAATTGAGGCCTTTACTTCATTAATTGCATCCTTTATCTTTTGGCTCTCTCTGAATTCTTTTCGAAGCACCTCTATTATTTCTACAGTTATTTTCCTGATTTGATCTTCTAGAAATCTCTGATTTTCTGTTTTATCGGGTTCTGATGTTGTGGGGTTGTGGGCATTCATTGCTCCAGTGTTATTCCTCTTTCCCATGATTTCGGAAGTTTGTGCCTTCTCTGGGTTCTTCCCTTGGGTCACTATGACTTCACTTAAGGTGCTCTGGATCTCGAGACTGTAGTATCTCTGACCCCACTACTCCTTTACTGAGTTGTATCACAGAGTCTCCAACCCAGGGAGTCGATAGAGGCTGCTTTAGACTATGGTGGGTGCCAGGTTGCACATTCTCCTATGGTGTGATATCTCTGCCACCGCCACTCCCCCACTGGGTCAAGTCCCAGGGATTACAGTACTGGGATTTCTCCTCTGTGGCCCACAATTTGACTCACTGTTCTTGAGTACGCAGATGTAGCTGTACTGGACTCGGTGAATTCGCTGCTGCTGCCACTGGTGGCAATATGGCGCCGCTGCTATGCCCTCGGCCGTGAGGCTGGCATATTTCTTCTTGGTTTTGAGTTCTACTCTGAGTCCCTGCAGCATGTGCTGAGCTCAGCCACTGGGAGCTTTAGATGCTCCCTGCGCCAAAAGATCCCACCTGGCTGTTCCGCAGCGGCTCACCTCAGCTTGCTATAGCCGTCTGGTGAATTCGCCGCTGCCGCCACGTCCTCGGGCATGAGGCCGGTGTATCTCCTCTGTGGCTCTGAGCTCTGTTCTCAGTCCGCTTTCTCTCTGGAGCCTGGTGATTTTTTTTGTTTCTCTGGTGATGGTGTTTTCTGGCTATGAAAGGCGCTGATTTTGTGGTAATGGAGATTGGTTGTTAGCGGGGCTCTTAAGCCCCGCTTTTCTCGGTCGCCATCTTCCCGGAAGTCCGCAATACTAAATCTTTATATGTGTTAAATATTTTCTCCCAGTCTAATATTTGATTTTTAATTTTTATGGTATCTTTTGCCATACATAAATTGAAATTTTTAGAAAAAAATGCTACTGTGAATGTGCTTTAATTCCATTATATTTTCTAAATGCAGATCTGATTTTTAAGTATCAGATCTGTTAATCTTTTGTTTTATGATTTCTGAGTTTTGTGTCTTGCTTAGAGTGGCCTGTCTCATTCTGAATTATTAAAATATCCTAATATTTTCCTCTTGTTCAAACTACTTTTAGAATTTGCATTTTTATATTTGGAAGTTATCTTAAAGCATAAAGTAGAGATTTAACTATTTTTTTCTACATACCTGTCTCATTTCTTCAAAACCATCATTATTATTATTATTATTATTATTTTGGTGGTACTGGGGTTCCTGGAAGCCCTTCTACCTCCGGGCTACACTCCCAGACCTATTTTTACATTTTTATTTGGAAACAGGGTCTCCTAAGCCAGTGTGCGTGGCTGGCTTTGAACCTGCGCGATCCTCCTATCTCTGCCTCCCAAGCGCAGGGATTACAAGCGTGTGCCACCACGCCCAGCTCAAAACCATTATTAACTGGTCCATCATTTCCTTCTGACTTGAACTGTCACCTTTAATACATGCCTAAACATACTAGACTGTTTATTCTCCTCCACTGATTATCTTTCTATCTCTATAGTATCACTCCATGATATGCTCATAACATTTTCTCAGCTGTTTTTATTCAATTTTCTTCTATATAAACTTTAGAATAATTGTGCCAGTTCTACAAAAGTTATGATAAAATTATTATTGAGATTGTTTTTGATATATAAATTTATATGGGAAGAATTCATAATTTTGTAATATTGAAGTTTTCCATCCTGAAACATGACATCCATCTATTTCAATCTTCTTTTGTTTTCTTTAGTAGAATTTTATAGATCACATATGACCTGCATATTTCTTATTAGGCTATCCCAAGTAATTTATAGTTTTTTATGTTTTCTCATTGGTTATTGCTAGCTAAAAAGGAAACTTTGGATTTTTTATGTTGATTCTTAACAAATTTAAATTTTTTCTAATAGTTCTTTTTAACCTGCTTCTCTAAGATTTTCTAAACATACAAATAGCTGTTAATAACAGTTTACTTTCTTCCTTTCCCATATTTATACCCTTCATTTTTTATATAGTATTACTGTACAACTAAATCTTCAGGATATTAAATAGTGGCAGTAATAACAAGCATTCTTCATCTGTCCTATCTTTAATAAATATCAGTTTTCATAATCTTACTCAAACAGAAATTCCTTTACAGAGTCCTAGATTAGTTGATCAACCAGCATCCACTAGAGTGCCTAGAGAGATTGCTTACTACTTTATGAAGCTGCTTGCCATTTGTGTCCAGCTTTGGTGGAGAAAGCTTCCTCCTTATTAATATATTCCATTATTCTAACTCAAAGCCTATGTTACCCTTCTGTGTGCCCTCCTAGACTTGTTCTTCTGGTGCATCCTCAGCTTTGGAGAAAAACCCTCCACCCTCTCCCACCCTTCACTCTCCTGCTTGGGGAAAGAATGGTTTTCTTAGAGATCCAGAGAAGCAATAGCAATTGAGCAGAAGAATGCGGCAGAACTTCACTCTTTCAGCACATGTCGCCAAGTATCTCTTCAGTGCTAGCCAGGCACTGGGCACAAAGATAAATAAAAAAAACACGGTTTAACTAAATATATGTGTGTGTGTGTGTGTGTGTGTGTGTGTGTGTGTGTGTGTGTGTATACCCAAATGCTTGTAATACCAGCATTTGGGAGGCTGAGACAGGAGGATGCCAGTTCAGGGACAGCTTTAGCTACTTAGTGAGGCCCTCTGCAACTCAGTGAGACCCTGTTTCAAAATAAAGAATAAAAAATAGGGCAGGGGTGTAGCTTGGAGGTTGAATGCCCCTGGGTTCCATCCCCAGACTCGCCAATATATATATTTATATATATACATATATGTGTGTGTTATAAGTAAGATATATGGTCTGGGAGCACACATATAGGAAGAACAGACTATGCCTAGAGCCCTTGGGGAAGACTTCATCTTTAAGCTGGATGTTAAAGGATGCGTAGTTAAGGAAAGAAGAGAGGAGAGAAGGGCTTCCAAGCAACAGAGAAGGAACACATCGTAGTGCCTGAGGAGCAAAGGGCAGTAAAGTTGGAGAGGTGGCAAGATTAGCACTGCTGTCTGAGCCATGAGCCAGAGCCTCCTGGATGTCCAGTGTAACATGTTCCATGTCCCTTTCTCCAGCGGTAATAGCCCTGCTCTGCATGAGTGGCTACCTGATCTGGAGAAACTGGAAGCGGAAGAACACCAAGAGCATGAATTTTGATAACCCAGTGTACAGGAAAACAACAGAAGAGGAAGATGAAGATGAGCTCCATATAGGGAGGACTGCTCAGATTGGGCATGTCTATCCTGCAGTAAGTGTTCCTTGGTGGGAGAATTCCTTCCTTCTTTCCTTTCCTCCCTTCCTCTTTCCCTCTCTCTTTCTCCTTTCCTCCTTTTCCTTTCCCCTCCCTCCCTCCCTTCCTCCCTTCCTTCCTTTCCCCCCTCCCTCCCTTCCTTCCTTTAACATTTATCAAGAACCTACCATGTGTCAGGCACACTGGGGAACAGAGACAAACTGATGTAGGTGGTTGGGTAGTAGGGTATCAGGACCCCCTTTTACCTAGAGATTCTTCCTAGCAGGAAAGAAGCCAGATATCTTTCTGCTGAGGCCTGGAAGGGTCACTTCGCATTTAATTTGAATGTATTACTATGTTACTGTATTCTAGTTTTGTTCCAAGGACCTCCTTAGACATCAGGGTTTAGAAGTAAATAAGAAATGCACTTGCTCCCAGGAGCTGGTGGAGGAGTCAGAGATACTGTGTACACTTCCATAACTGTGCTAAGGCCATGGTGGAAGCTTAGGAGTCCCTTACTCTAGGAAGCTTTCCTTGGTTTGGTTTGTTTTCCTACAATCCCCTAGCCTCTCTCCATCCCAGCCACACTCCACTCCACTTGTCTTGTACTTAGTGGTCCTCCCCACTAGAATGTGAGATCCTTGAGAGCAAGATCTGATATGATTAGTCTGTTTCCCTGGTGCCTAGCACAGTGTAGTTGGCTTCCAACAAGTATTTGATGAACAAATACTACAAAAACACCAACAAGGGAGCTATTGATTCTGTCCAGAGAATTAGGCAAGGGCTGTCTCACAGAGAAGGTAACAGATGAACTATGTCTTTAAAAGATTAATAGCAATTTTCCAGGTAGAGAAGGAGGGAGCTGGCATTCCAGGGAGAAGCATGTCTTAGAGGTACAAAAGAGCATGGCCTGCTGGGGGAGCAAAGACCACAGAGTGGTTGGAGCAGGTATCACTGTTGTGAGCAGAGTCAGGGGGCTGAGTGTGACCTCAGAGGTCATCCAGTCCATCCCCCTGTCAGGCAATCAGCAGCTTTGATCGCCCACTGTGGGCTGAGCCCTGTCTTGGGGAGACCAGAGAACCGGAAGACCCAGCCCCTGCCCTCAAGGAGCTTTTTGTCTTGCCGGGGGAACCAAGGTCACAGCTGCACCAACTCCCGAAGAACCCTCTTTCCGAGCTGCCTGTCGTCAAGTGCAAGGTAGGGCAGTGCCACTCTGAGCCTGAGGGGCTGGTGAGTGAGGTTCTGAACCCAGGCAGATGCAGCCTATCTTAGAAGGCTTTCTGGGTGTGGAAGGCTGTGAACTGTAAGATGGGTGTTGGGGCAAAGCGGAAACATGGGTTAGTTGAAGACCAAGGAAATGGCACATGGAAGAAAGTGACTGAATGTGGGGCAGACGGAGCTGCTGAAGTGGCTGGGTGCGATGGCGCAGGCCTATAATCACAGCTACCTGGGAGACAGGCAGGATGATGGCAAGTGTGAGATCAGCCATAGCAACTTAGTGAGACCTTGTCTCAAAAAAAAAAAAATTAGCAATGTAGCTCACTGGTAGAGTGCCCCTGGGTTTAAACCCCAGTTCCACAAAAAAAAAAAAAAAAAAAAAAGAAGTAGAACTGCTTCTGCTGAAGCAAACTGCTGATAAAAGAGAGATGAGAAATGGAGTTGAGCCAGTGAGCAAGGTCAGCAGATGGCCTAGAGGATCCTTAGCCTCGGCCAGTCTAAGCAAATAGCCAATTTTGTAAAGCTTGGAAAGAGGATAGTGCAAGAAGCATTGAGCTTGGAATTAGAAGATGACTCCCAGTTCTACATCCCGTAGCCCTGTGAGCCTAATCATTTCTCTCTTACTATTTGTAAATTATTTGTAAAATAATTTTTTATTTGTAAAATGAGAATCCTAGTCCCCATTCAGTCTGCCTCCTAAGTTTAGAAAGTTCAAGCAAGAGAGCACTTTGTAAAGTACGAAACAAGCTGCACTGGTAAAGTGGCATTGTTCCTAGAGAAGGAAATGACTCCTGATGAGCCTAAGGCTGGAGTGATAAGCTCCTGCCAGTTACAGAGAAATAGAGTTAACAGAGTGAGAAACTTGTTTAGTGAGCGCTTACTATGTGTCAGACACTGTTCTCAGTGTTTCACACATAGTTTCACAATTACCTCATAGAGCTGATATTATTAGCCCCATTTTGCAGATGAGAAAACTGGAAACGCATAGAAATTGAATAATTTGCCTAAGAATCATAGCCAAGAAATGGCAGAACTGGGATTCAAACTTCAGTCTCTATTTACACAAAGGCCTTTGCTCTTTTCACTGTGTCATGAGGTAAATAGCCTGAAGCTCTGGAAATCAGTATTCTCAACCACCTGTCCTCTTCCCCTGTCCCTTTCTCTAGTAGCTCTGCCTTCACTACTGGGGCCTGTCTTGGTCAAGAGATCTGTCTTGGATAGAGTGGGAGGGTGGCTGGACTAGAATAAGATGGTCTCAAAGGGTCTGTGTGAGTGGAGCATAGCCATGACAGTCATGGAAAGCCACAGATAAGCCAAAGATGACTTGAAATGCGCAAGAGTCACTTTTTTATCATGTGCAGAATGTCTAGATGAAGATAGTGTACACTGCTTAGATTGATATGGATACTCCAGATCCCATGTGTGTTAGGTACTGTATCAAGACACTCTACATGTATTATTTCCCATCAACCCTATGAGATCCTTCTCAGATAAGTGAAGTGGCTAGCCCAAATTCACGTAGCTATGAGGAAGATAGTGAAACTAGAGTCTATACAAAGGAGGGTATCCGGGAATTGGAAGAGCAGCAAACAAGATTAAGACCAGTTAGAGGAAAGCTAAATGTGTCTCCTGGAAAGGAAAACAGAATGAAAAGAAGGGAATTTTGAATACTTTATGTAAATTTCAGGGTTTTCCTAGTTAGAACTTTGAGTCTAAGGCATAGAATCAGAGAATATTAGAAGATATAAAGACATTGCCGGGTGTGGTGATGCACGCTTGTAATTCCCGGGCTTGGGAGGCGGAGACAGGAGGATCAGGCAGGTTCAAAGCCAGCCTCACTGACTTAAGAGACCCTGTTTCCAAATAAAAAATATATATAAAATAGGTCTGGGAGTATAGCCCAGAGGTAGAAGGGTTTCCAGGAACCCCAGTACCACCAAAAAGAAGAAGAAGAAGAAAAGGAGAAGAAGAAGGAGGAGGAGGAGAAGGAGAAGAAGAAGAAATAAAGACACAACTTTTACATCATTATAGGGAAGAATTCAAATCTGGTATCCACAAGGGAATAGGCTGGCTCCGGGGTTAGTGAGCTCACCATGTAATAGCTGTTTGTGGAAAAGGGAGTCTGGCATCTGTTCTCTGGGAAGTAGAGATGAGGGATAGAGGGAATGGACTTAATTTACCTGCATTGCCTTCCAATTCTGTTTAACCAATTGGAAGGAGTATGGTATGTTACCAACGTTAATTGTGATTAGCATCTGAGAGACAAGTTGCTAATAACCAATGATTTAACATTTGACAGAGCTAACCCACTGAAGTTGACCCAACCTAAAATGCTATAAGGGAAGAAAGTTTAAATCTCTGCTGCCCTCCTTTACAAAGAGAATGATTTAAAGTTACAACTCTGGATTTACATAGAACTGGGATCCAGCTTTAGTTGAGATACTTGCTATGTGTCCAGAACAAATATTTTGTAAGCTTGGGAGTCTCAGTTTTCTCATCTGCAAAAGAAATATAATAAATATTGTCTCTTGGCATAATTTGAAGATTATTGTGAACTAATACCTGTAAAGTAATAGTATGTCTGGTACTTTGTTGACAATCAATAGTAGCTTTTGTGGATCTAATGATTATTTCTTTGGTCTATCTCCCCAGCGAGTGGCATTAAGCCTTGAAGATGATGGACTGCCCTGAGGATGGGACCACCCCTTCGTGCCTCATGGAGTTCAGTCCCATGCACTACTCTCTCTGGATGGTGTGTGACTGGATGACTGAGTTTCTATATAGGAGTCTGTGTGAGTGAGTGTGTGAGTGTGTAACTTTTTTTTAATTTATGTTGCAGAAAGGTAACCACAAAGTTATGATGAACTGCAAACATCCAAAGGATGTGAGAGTTTTTATATGTATAATGTTTTATACACTTTTTAACTGGTTGCACTACCCATGAGGAAATCATGGAATGGCTACTGCTGAGTGACTAACATGATGTACATAACCAAACGGGGGCTGATGGTACAGTACCTTACTCATCGTATAAATACTATATTTACAGAGAGTGTTTGATTTGGGGGGACTTTTTTAGGTTTGGGGGTTTTGTTTTTTTGTAAATAAAATGATTATGCTTTGTGGCTATCCATCAACATAAGTAAAAAAAGAACACTTCAACTCCTTCCCCCACTTAATTATTTATTAACATATTTCAAAAATAAGATTAGTTCTATAAATAATTTAGAGAAGTGAAAGTATTTATTTTTTGTATGATTGGCCCACCACACAGACTCTGTGTGTGTTTATGTGTGTGTATGTGAGAGAGAGAAAAATCTGTAGAAAAGAGGCACACCTATGGTTATTATTCAAGTACATATAAATAAATTTATTTTAAAACTGTCCACAAGAAGGGTATCTGCAGTTTTCAGAGAAACCTTTGGAAATTTGGCACAGAAAGTAGATACGCATGTGATAGCAGAGACAGATCTCTTCATCTCCGGCTCTTCCCGAGACCCCAGTAGGCCAGGAAAAGCCTTTCGGCTCACCTGTGGACTGTGGCTGCTGTGACTCCACCTGGGCTTCCTTATCTGTGGCTAAGGTCAGTGTACAGATTTTACACCACTCTGGAAGCTCTCATGAGCCTAAGACAGAATATACCTAAGCCTCAGCAAGTCCTTGTTTTACAACTTAGCTCTTTGAGTAACGTCTTCAGTTTCCTTCAGGACACTGGGGTTGAATTCAGGAAGCTCCCTCCGAAGCACCCTGAAGGCTGCCATCTTTACCAAGCTAAGTGGGGAAGTTTTCTGAACAACTCTAGTTTACTATAGGGACTGCTCAGGCACTGAACCTCTGAGACATGCTCTGGATGAGGCTAAGGGTGGTGGAACAGGTTTTAGTACATCTCTATTTCTCTCTTCCCCTTCACTCTACCATTTTTTTTACGTGGGGGAAACATTTTAAAGTAATAAATAGGCTTCTTACCATCACATGTTCATATAGGTGAAATTCATTTTTGGCTTAAGTCAGAAAAAGTGGCCAAACCTGAAGTCATATTTGAGAGGAAATGGCATACACAATATTACAACATATTGAGTATATATGTTCTCACAGGGATTTGGTTTGCTTTGTAAATAAATGGAAAAAGTCTTGAGTATATGTATAGATTTTTTTCATTTTGGACACCTTTGCTTTTCCTGGGCCTTGGGGTAGGTGGGGAGAAGTACTCTTTTCTGTCTGTGGAATCTACCATCGGAAACAATCCTGCGTTCCCAGAAGGAAGTCAGTCGCCACTGGCTTTCTTATCCATGATGTGACATTTTCTCAACTCTGCTGTCCTGTCACTTCACTCCCACCAGACAACGAGGGACACACACAACACGGAAGTGTTTGGCTTAAATAGGAGCAGAGGACATGTATCTAACCTTAGCATAACTTAACACCCTTCAGCCAGTGTCGCCCTACCCTCCTTCCAGCCACCCCCAACTCAGTGAAGCGTGGATGGCTCACCAGCTTGATGGCCTTTGAATCTCCAGGCAGACAATCCGCAGTTCTATCGTCCTGTCTCTAGGATCTTGCTCTACATCACTCATGGTCTCCTAACCTCTAAAAACTGTTCTGGAGCTCAGGCATTCTATTTTATAGCTTCCTGTGACATGCATGTCTTGATGGTCCTGAGACCCTGAGAGGGTAAATGCAGTTGCCCTAGATGACCGATACCAAGCAGAATTTTGAGAACACATGGCCAACTCCTGTGGAGTTTAATCACCTTCTACTGTTCTTTGAAGAATGGAAAGTCAAAATACTTTGGACTGAAGAAAAGTGATGAATGAAAAACATTGAAATTTATACAAAACAAACAGCTTTTCCTGTAATCTTCCTCAAAACAAATTGTATTTCCTGGGGAGTTAAATTATAACAGTGGCTAATGCATCATTTTAAATTCTCAGTCAGAGCCTGGCCTCTCCAAGGAGGAGAACATACCAGCTGGAATCTCACAATGACGATGAAATTCACAACTTTCTCAGAAATATCCATGTTTCCACAATATGCTACAACTGCAGTTTGAAAGAGGCAGCTATGAGAGCAACCTACAAGAAATAAATTGAGGAATACGTCTTGAATGGCAGTCAATTACATGAAGTCTGAGGAGTTAGATCCCCCTTCCTCCTACTCTTGGAGGCTTTTTGAACCTTATTTTGAGGTTTCATTACATAACTGTTGCCTTTGCCCCACGTGTATATGTATCTACAGCCAATAACAGATCATGGAGTCATTGGACTATAGAGCTGGAAGGAGGCTTACCGACAATGCCGAAAGTGCAGAATACTTATCACACAGTATTTCCTTTATTAAAAGAAGCCACCCCATCTTTCCCCTCCCTTTGCTTCTCCAAGAGACAACTCTGGGCTACCTGAACATTGTTTCAGACCTGCTTCCTATCATGTGGCTATTGTTCCAGTGGATTTGGCAAGGCACTGGCAGAAATGGCCTCCCAGAAACAAGGAAGACAAACTTTATTTAATATTTACTACTACTTTTTTTGTACTGAGGATGGAACCCAGGTGTGTTCTGCCTCTGAGCTACACCCCCAGCCCTATTTTATTTTTTATTTTGAAACAGGGTCTCACTAAGCTGCTGAGGATCTTGCTAAGCTGCTGAGGCTGTCCTCGAACCTGCAATCCTCCTGTCTCAGCCTTCCAAGTCCTGGGATTACAAGTGTGCGTCATGGCACCTGGCTATTTATTACTCTTGATAGCATGATTATATAAGAAACATACTGAAGTAACCTGTAACCTCAACTGGCAAAGAGAATGAGATGGGGACTAGATTTATGGCAATAAGTACTATTGATCCCTTTGGTTATCTCCATGTGAGTACATTCATTCCCTAAAACCATTCACTAAGTGCTAACCGTACGGCAGGCACTGCAGATGTAAAGGTCAATCAAATATTTTCTTTCGTTATGGAGTTCATAGTAGCAGTAAGGAAGACATATACAACAACAAAAAGGAACAATTTGGTGTACCTTTAAAAAGGCACAAAGGAGAGAGGGGCCAGTCTTCCTAAGGAGATGAGAAATGGGGTCATCACAGAAGAAGTAATCTTAAGCTAAGTCCTAACAATTAAGAAGGGGTATCCTGGCTGCTTCTAGCACAGGAAACCCTGAACAAAGACAGAGGCATGAACCTGCATGGGGACTTCACTACTGCATATTCATTATAAATGGAATAAAAAAAACTCAGTGGGACTTAGCAAAAAATGAAGCTGAGTAGAAAGACAGGTTCAACATAAGCACTTTATAAAATACTTATATTTAATTTCTGATTTAACTAAGCAAACATTTCTTGGTTATTGCGTACAAGGCACTAAGTGCACTGTGGAAAACGTAAGATGCGTTGCCAGCACTTTGCAGACATGACATTATCCAGCCTCACACTTTCCAGTGGCCAAAGGGAAATGTTGACTGCTTTTCATATATTTGAGTCAGAGACTTTTGATATGGTAAATGAAAACAAATTTAAAGGCAGTGGGATTTTCACAGAAGCATGCCATGTTGTCAAGAGCCTCTTAGATTTTCTCAGCTGTGAGAAAGAAAACTGGAAATTATAAAGATGTAGGGTCTGGAAAGAGGATCCCAGTCACTGTACAGTCGGGTACTAGTGGGAATGCAGGAGGGCCATTCGCATCCCACAGGAATGTGAACCACCCCAAACTCCATGCATACACATCATTTCACAGAATATAAATAAGTTAGCAGTTAAACGTTTCAGAGCAAGTAATTTCCTTTCCCATAAATGCATGAGGATAGAGTATCGATCTTCTCACACTGTATTCTTAGGGTATTGGGAGTTTTCAGGATATGAAGAATTTAGAAGGTGGAGGAATTATAGCTTCAAATGTTCAGTTAATAAAAATCAGGAAGCTCTTCAGGCTATGCACCATGTGCACAGCCAAGAATCAGCAGAAACCTGCATTTGCAAACACTTTGTGCTATAAAAAGTAATTTTAAAAAAGCCACCTGTATAAATATATATATATTTAAAGACAAGGTTTTGATACTTTTTTTTACAAAAACTACAAGAGAATACAAATACCTGTACAAACCCCGTGCTTTTAAAAGAGCATTTTGTTCTATACAAATTGTTAATTTAAGGGTTAAGTACTGGTTTGCAAACTCCATTGCATTGTATCCAAATAAATTTTCCTTGTTTGTCTCCTTCCCACCCCAAGTTTCCCGTAACTTGATGTAACAGGCACGTTAGAATGTTGGGTTCCACTAACCGTTTCCGTTCTCTTTGTCTGTCATTCCAAGGTTTGTTAGCTTCTGTACTCGGTTCCCTCTTCCCTGGCTTCTGTTCCAGAGACAGAGGGACTGAAGGTGACGAGCTGCATCTCACTAGCTCTACTCACATCATCCTGGTGAACTGAAAACCAAATGTGGATATTTGTAAAATCAGTACACTGTTTCTAGAGAGAGATTAAATTCATTTTTAAAAATCTGTATCGTTCCATTGTGATACTTTCATGAGGGGGAAATGAACTATCACTATTTGAGTTCCTAACATGTGCCAGGTGTTCTACATAAATCAGCCCAATCTTGGCAATAATCCTGTAAGAGAAATATGATCAGTGCTACTCATCCCCATTTTATAAATGAAGTGGGTGAAGTAACTGCCCCAGTCAGTGATTTTTGGTGGCCTCCAAAGAGCAAACTTACATAGCATTTTCTGCCTCTTCTGGCTAACTCACGTCTATCTTTGAGTACCCCATTCAGGTAATACCCCCCTGAAGCCTTCCCTGTTCTCTCGGTCTAGGTTAAGTAATTAAACCCTGTGCTTCCATAATAATTTTTGCTATTTGCATCCCAGTGACCTGATACTCTTATGCCAGTGGAGTTGCTTTTACCAAGGCCATCCAGGATTTCCTTCATTATAAAGCATTCCCCATCCATATCTTGGCCTGGAAGCAGTATTTAAACAGTTGGCCCCCTCCTTTCTTGGAATTCGCTTATTTTGGCTCCCATGACACCACACTCATGGTTTCCCCCACCTCTAGCCATAGCTTAGTCTCTGTTGCCTACCACTTAAATTATGATATTCCATCTCAAGTCTACCTTTATTTCTATTTCCATTGCCACTCCCTGAATATGAGTCACTATCATTTTCACCACTGCTATGGATTACTTTTAACAACTACTTATCTGAATTTCATATGTTTAGTTTTTTCATTTTCCAATCCAACCTACAACATGGCAGTCAAAGTTACCTTTCTATCTTGTAAGTTGCATTACATCGTGTCACCACACCTCTTACCTTTTTTCCACTTTCCTGCTTAAAATTTCCTTTGGCTGGGCGTGGTAGCACACACTTGTAATCCCAGTACTTGGGAGGCTAAGGCAGAAGAATCGCAGGTTCAAAGGCAGCTTTGGCAACTTTGCAAGGATCTCAGCAACCTAGTGAGACCCTGTTTCCAAATAAATGAAATTGGGCTAGGGGTGTGGCTTGGAGGTAGAATGCTTCTGGGTTTGATCCCAAGTACCAAAAATAAATGAATAAATAAAACTTCCTTTGGCCGGGCGTGGTGGCACATGCTTGTAATCCCTGCGCTTGGGAGGCGGAGATAGGAGGATTGTGCAGGTTAGAAGCCAGCCTCACTAACTTAAGAGACCCTGTTTCCAAATAAAAATATAAAAAATAGGTGTCTAGGAGAGTAGCCCGGAGGTAGAAGTGTTGCCAGGAACCCCAGTACACATACAAAACAAAACAAAACAAGAAAACTTCCTTTGTGTCCAATCAAAATCCAATATTCTTGGGTATCCTAAACTCTTCTGGCTTATAAAGGGCCTTCCTGATTTGGCTTCTTCCTCTTTGCCAAAACTCATCATTAATTTCTCCATATTCTAATCACATCATCTGGGCCCTCTGGAACATTTCCTTCAAGAAGCCTTCTCTTAGGGCCCTCGACTGGATTAGGAGCCACCTCACATACTTCCAGAGTGGTCTGTTTCCTCTACTGGTAATCCTTATCCCTAGATTATGGTCACTTGTATACTCCTTAATTGCCTTCTCTGTGAGCTCTATAAAGATGGCTTCTCATATTGTATCCCTAGCACATGACACATCTTAGATGCTCAATAAATTACAATGAATTCAGGGATTACAGACACAAACCATAGTCTTTTAGCTATACCCTGTCACATATCAAAACCCTGGATTCGTTTACAAATGTCCTTTAAATTTCTCAATACTCTTATTATTTGCCATATTCACACATGCCCAGATTCTCCTGTTACATTATAATTATTATAATTTCACTCTTGGGGAAAGATGTGTCAGTTCAGTGCATCTAGATACATAACTGCTATTATCACCTAAAGATTGTTGTGACGATTCAAAGGACAAGCACATTTAAATGGGTTCAGCCAAGGGATCAATATGTATTAGGCGTTTAATACCTAATGGTCCCCTTCTCTTTCTATACAATTTCCTGTTACCATTCATATCTATTGCCTTGTTATAAAAATGCCTCATGATCTTATGGGAATTTACAGTTGGCAAAGTATTTTCCAAGCCATTTCTTTTGTACAATTTTATTTAGTTCTTATTTGTTGTATTCACGGTGCTAGGGATCAAACCTGTGCTAGACCAAACACTTTACCATTAAGCTACTCTCCCAGCTCTATTATCTTAACTTCAAAGATAAAGCAATTCATATCTAAAAAATTGACTCTCTTTGCCTTTGGTCACATTAATCGCTGTTAAGGAATTATTTTAAACTGAGTCTCCAATGGTCTTTTTCTCTCTGGCACACCCGCTCAACTCTACCAGCAATGCTTTTTCGGGGAGAAAAGGACTAAATGTAAAGACTGAGAATAAGAATCAGAGACTAGTGGCCCAATTTACAGAGTAGTATACAATTATAGTCATCAATAATGATGTGTACAGTTATAATCTCCAATGATTATAGGCCCCACTAATGATATCATTTTAGCCCTATTTACAGAGTCATTCAGTAACTGCAACTTTTAAAGCAGCCTTCTATAATTGGGATTTTTACTGTTCTTAGCCTATTCCACCTTAACCAGAAAGCTTTCACGGAGGTCAACAACTTCAGCATGAAAAAACAAAACCTCTGGTCAGTGGTCCCTGTCCCTGTCCCACCTGGGAGCTTTACCAAAAAATACCAATGTCTAGGTCCTCCGTTAGAGATTTTCATGGGTTTGGGGTGAGGCCCAGGCATTGATCTTTATTAAAGATTCCAATGTGTACACAGGACTGAGAATCACTGGAAGATCAAATATCCAGTTTAACTTCCCTACACAGCACTTATTCTAGAGGCCAGTGAGGCAGGAAGAGACGGGAAGAAATAAAAGGCAGTCAATCTCCACCATCTGGTGTCAAGGAGGTGTGTGTGTCTTTTACTAGGGATTGAACCCAGCGGTATTCTACCTCCAAGCTACATCCTCAGATCAATTTTTTTTTTTTTAAACAGGTCTCGCAAAGTTGCTGAGGGCCTGCGATGCTCCTGTGTCAGCCTCCGGAGTACTAGGATTACAGGCACGGGCCCCCACGCCCAGCTGAAAACCCATTTCTTAAACAGAATAGTTGGGTCAAAGCCAACTCTAGACCTCCACATCATCGTTGTGCGGGGTACTCCAAGGAGATGGGTCATTTCACCTCACTGACTGTCAAGACGACGTAATGAGGAACTTTGACTCACAAACGTATCCTTTAAGACGCAGGTAGAGCCCGACAGAACGAAGGCTCGAGGTGTTGAGGCCCAAGTCTCAGCAAAGTCTCCAGATCTCAAAGTGGAAGCTTGGAGGCCCGCCCCCTTGTCCACCAGGAAGGGCGCGGAGGGCGGTCCAGGTCTCCCTCGCTCCCGCCTCCGGCGGAGGGGCGTGGCCTCCATGACCCCGCCCCCACGGCCGCCCACCCGGGCGGCGCCCTCGTCTGACGTCACCGCCGCGCGCCGCTGTAAACGTCAGTATCCGGCGCAGGCCGCGGCGGAGCGGTTTGCTCCTTCAGTTCCGTCTTGGTCTCCCCTTGAGAGCCATGGAGAGTGACTTTTATCTGCGTTACTACGTGGGTCACAAAGGCAAATTCGGCCATGAGTTTCTGGAGTTTGAGTTCCGACCCGACGGTAAGAACGGCCTCCCGCCGGCCAGGAGCTGGGCTAACCCCGGAGGCGGGCGAGGAGGCGTGGGGGTCCCGGGATGGCGGAGGAATCGAGCCCCGTGCAGCCCGGGTCTGAAAAGGACACTCTGCCTCCACTCCTCTGGTTACTTCTACTCATAGGTAGGGATTCTGTTTGGTGACAGTTTTGGTCAGGTTGCTTGCATTTCAACAAATGTTGATTGAGCCCCCACCTTATGCCACGCTGGGTCTCACTCACTAGGGATACAGCAGCGAAAACACTTCCCCTCTCGTGGAACTTGTGTTTTGGTACTGGTAGAGATCATAAACAAGCAAACGAACATACAAAAAGGTGATTCCAGATAGCGAAGAATGATCATAAAATATTTTTAGAATAATTGCTGGATGAGCTACTTTAAGATAGGGGGTCTTTAAAGTTCTCTGAAGAGTGGATATTCACACTGACTTGTGATTGACAAGAAGAAACCAGCCTTGTGACGCTCAGGAGGAAGAACATTCTACTGAGGGAGTAGCGAGTGTCAAGGTAAGAACAAGCCAGGCATGTGTCAGGTGGTCAGTGTGGTGACTGAACAATAGTGAGCTCTGGAGAGAATAGGAAGAGATGGTGTCAGGTTGATAGGTGTGGACCACATCAGGTAAGTGTTTATAGGCCATGGTGAAGAGTTTAGATTTCTAAGTACAGCAGGATAGAATTGGAAAGTTTTAAACAGAGAAAAGATATGACCTGTTCTTGAAAAACTATTCTAGCATTAGGTGCAGAATGGGTGAGAGGCACAGGGCAACTAATGAGAAGTTGCTTACAGTGTCAAGACAGAGGATGTTGGTTGTGACTAAGGTGATATAAGTGGAGAAGACTTAGCATACTGTTGAAGGTAGAACCAGTTGGACTTGGTTGGTTGACAATGCTGAGAGGGCATCCTGTCGTGAAGGAAAGAGAAATCAAAGATGATAGAAGACCTGAATTACATGGAGTCACAAAGATGAATCCCAAAAGCCCCAACTGTTAGGGAGATAGATTTATAAACACACAATGACAAAACTGTATTAGGTGTTGTGGTAGAAAGAAACAGGGAACTTTGGGAGCATTCAGACAACTGATCCAGCCTGAGGGTCAGAGAAAACTTATTTTCATAAAATTACTTGGGGGAGGGAGAAAGGACACACAATAGTGTTTAGGAGTTGGTTAAGAGATCAAGAGTCAAGGTGTTCTGGGCACAATTCACAGTAAAGAGGCTGAAAGTTAAAAAGTGCTTGGGATGTTTCAGGCAGAAACAGAGTAGTTTGATTCCAGCTGTGTGAGAAAATACTGCAGAGCTGAAGCTGAATAGGAGGCAAGGGTGAAGCTTAGCTATATGCCATGTTAAAAAGTTTGGGTTTTTGCTGGAAGTGGTGGTACACATTTGAAATCCTAGTATTTGGGAAGCCGAGATAGGAGGATTATAGGTTCTAGGACAGCCTCAGCAACTTAGTTAAGGCTCTCAGCAACCTAGTGAGACTCTGTTTCCAAATAAGAAATAAAATTGGTCTGGGGATATAGCTCAGAGGTAAAATGCCCCTGGATTCAATTTCCAGTGACACACCCAAGTTAGGGTTTTGTCAGGGAGGCAGAGGAAAACCATTCACATTATCAGCATATTAGACTAACCTGATCAGATAGGTCAGTTACTACAGCACCTTATCCACTGTATGAAGAATGAACTGAAATGGAAGAGACTTAAGAGAAACAGTGCAGAGGCTGTTAGAATAAATTATTTACTTTTTTTTTTTAACTTGTGTCTTCTGTAGAGGAAAAATCATGTTTTCTATTTCCTTTTATATTCTTCATCCCCACCAGATATCCAAACTAGCCTGTTGGTTACATGCATGACCAAAGGGCCTTATGAACCAAATGTGCTCAATGACAAAAGCACAATTTTTCCATTACCGAAATGAGTATTGCAGCCAGGCGTGGTGGTGCACACTTGTAATCCCAGCATTTTGTGAGACTGAGACTGGAGGATTGTGGTTCCAGGACAGCCCCAGCTACTTATTGAGGCCCTCTGCAATTTAGTGAGACCATGTTTCAAAATAAAGAATAAAAAATAGGGCAGGGGTTGTAGCTTGGGGGTTGAAAGCCCCTGGGTTCCATCCCCAGTACCGCAAAAAAAAAAAAAAAAAAAAAAAAAATGAGTATTGCATGGTTACACGCTACTATTTGTAAACAGCATCCTACATTTTTCAAAATGCTTTCATAACTCATTTGAACCTTAGCACATCCTCTGTGCAGGTAAGTTACCAACCACAGTTCTTGTTTTCAGTTGAGGACATTAACCTGTGTAGAAATGTGATTTGCCAAAGTCACAAAATAGTTGGCTTATGTTGTTTTACCACACCATAATTGCCTTTGCTTAAACTGTACCTCAGTATCAGCTGTATTTTTTTTTTTTTTTTTTGCTAGAAGACTGTTAAATAGTGTAAAGAACTGAAAAGATGAGTGTCATTCAAACACCAAAGGTCTAAGTAGTAAATTTGTTAAGAAACTTTGAAGACATTGTTGGTGGGATTGCAAATTAGTGCAACCACTTTGGAAAACAGTATGGAGAATCCTCAGAAGAATGGGAACAAATCTACCATTTGATCCAGCAATACCACTTCTGGGTATCTACCCAAAAGAAAGTAAACCAAACTACCAAACTAATGCATGTGTATCTATGTTCATAGCTGCACAATTCACCATAGCCAAACTGTGGAACCAGCCAAGATGTCCATCAACAGATGAATGGATTACAAAACTGTAGGATATGTACACATGGAATTCTACTCAGCCATTAAAAAAAACTCAGTTACATCATTTTCAGGGAAATGGATGGAACTGGAGGACATTATGCTAAGAGAGATTAGTCAGTCACAAAAAATAAGAAAGCAGATGCTTTCCCTAATATGTGAGAGTTAGGGAGAAATGGGTCATAGGAGGAACTCTAGATGAAAAAGGAAATCCTATACAGGAGCAAACAAGGCAACCTAAAGGAGGAGAAAAGAGGGGGGAAGAGGAAAATCTCTAAAACACACAATGTACTTAAACATATCGAAGTCAACCACTAAGCCGAGCAAGGGAAGGACGGACGGGGAGAGAAAGGGGGGGGGGGAGGTTGGGTAGGGGTTAAATCAGTGATGTGTACATGTATGTGCACACAAGTTTTTTACCCCAATATGATGTACAAATATAATGCACCAATAAAAAATTTTAAAAAAAAGAAACTTTGAAGAGCAGTTAGGATACATTTTAGACAGCAGGTGATAGTCTTGGGAGGCTAATAATACTTTATTCGTGTTTTTATTGTATTGGCATTTATTTATTTATTTATTTATTTTTCCCCTCACAGGGAAGTTGAGATATGCCAACAACAGCAATTATAAAAATGATGTCATGATCAGAAAAGAGGTATGAGCCTTTCATTCACTACAATTTTGCCTTTGCCTTACATTTTTTCTGTTCTTTCTAGGAATAGTATTTAAAGATAATAGGAAAGTAGACACGTGTCTGTCTCTTTCTCTCGTTTATGTACTTATTTATTTATTTTGGTTTGTATTTCATTTATAATGATGAGTCCAGTTACTAATAATTATTTGAAGTCTGGTGTACCTGGGTTTGAACCCTCAGTCTGCTCCTTACTAATCAGTGTACCTTGAACCTGTTCCGTGGCTGAGCTTGGTCAGCCTCTATTTCTTCATCTATAAAAACAGGGACAATAAGACCATTCTCAAGCCTGTCATAGAATTAAGTATATTATTGGGGGTGGGGGGTTCCTGGGAATGAACCCAGAGGCATTCTATCACTGAGCTACACCCTCAACCGTTTTTATTTTGAAATAGTGTCTCTCTTAAATTACCACATGTACTAGCACACCCAACTTAAATATATTACTATTAAAGTGCTTGGTATATTCCCTCAACCACACTACTTTTCTTTGTGTTGTATGTGTGTTATTGGAGATCAAACCCAGAAGCATTCTATCTTCAAGCTATACTGCCAACCCTGTTTTATTTTTCTTTTTGAAACAGGGTCTCACTAGGTTGATGAGTCTCACTACTTGCTAAGGGTATCCTCAAACCTGCACTCCTGTCTCAGCCTTGTACTTGGGAGTACAAGCCTGTGCCACCATACCTACATAAAGGACAGTACTTCATGAAGAGAGCTATTTAATTTACATCAAAAGGAAAGAAGAGCGTGGGAAAGCAGTAAGCATCATTGAGTGCATGTTAGATGGCACTAGTCTTTTGTATTCAGACTAGAGGTTGAACCTAGGGACATTCTACCTCTGAGTTATACCCCTAGCCCTTTTTGAAAATTTTATTTTGGAGTCGGACATGATGGCGCACGCTTGTAATCCCAGCACTTGAGAGGCTGAGAAAGGAGGATTGAGCAGGTTCAAAGCCAGCCTCAGCTACTTGGTGAGGCTCTCAGCAACTTAGTGAGACCCTGTTTCCAAATAAAGTATAAAATAGTTCTGGGGGTATAGCCTGGAGGTAGAAAAGCCCCTGGGTTCCACCCCCAGTACCACAAAAAAAAAAAAAAAAAAAAAATTAAATTAAATTTATTTAGAAACTAAGTTGCTGAGGCTAGCATCAAATTGGCAATTCTCCTGTCTCAGCCTCCCAATTACTGGGATTATAGGCTTGTGCCACGTCACCCAGTTGATATGTATGATCTTTTTTAACCCTGATGATAAGATCATGTGGTACATGACATTATATCCCCTTTACATGTGAGAAAATGAAGGCCAAGATATTAAGTATGGGGCTTATACAGTCATCCTTGCTAGTAAGAGAAGAACAGCAGGAATCTAGATTGGTGTTCACCTCAGTAAAGTCCATGTATTCCCATTCTGCTATTTTCACCACACCATTGAGGCTTCAGCAAAGCTACTCTTTCCTTTTAACCACTTTGCTACTTTTGAAAATATCTTAATACAGCTTAGTGTGTACATAATTATACCAGGAGTAAACTAGACCGTTTATATGAGTAAAGCAAAAATTTGGACACCTGTAATTGGAATTACACCTGTACTTGGGAGGCTGAGATAATTTTATTTTTGAAACAGGATCTCATTATTTTATTGTGGGTTTGAGGCTAGCCCTAGCAGTGTAGCAAGAATCTCAGCAACTTGGTGAGACACTGTTCCAAATAAATAAATAAATAAAAAGGACTAGATATGTAGCTCAGAGGCAAAATGCCCCTGGGTTCCACTTCTAGTACGTACATACATACATACATACATACATACATACATACATACATACATACATAGGCTCGGATGTAGCTCAGTGGTAGAGTGCCCTCAGGTTCAATCACTAGAACCACCAAAAAAATAAAACAAACTAGAAGGGAAACAGAGGTGTTATCATTGCATACTGCTGACCTGGTGCTCATCTCCAGCATGCTGAGGCCAAGCAGTGCCTTCCCACTTATGGAGAGAGTGCCAGATAAGAGAGTGTTGCTTAGAGGATACCACCTAAATTCTGTTTTTTAACTTGCTTTCAGGCTTATGTACATAAAAGTGTGATGGAGGAACTAAAGAGAATAATTGATGACAGTGAAATTACCAAAGAGGATGACGCTTTGTGGCCTCCTCCTGACAGAGTGGGCCGGCAGGTGAGTATTTTATTGACTATCCTTATAGTACTAAAATCTTCAAGGATGATGAAGTTTACTGTTCTGCATGACATTGAATCCGTGTGTATGTATGATATTGTTTTACCACTTATAAAACTTTTAACTCCATTAACTCATTGAGCCATCACAAATATTCCTTTACACTAGTAATCTGTTGGCTAGTATAATTAGAAACAAAATTCCATCCAGAATAGCAACAAAAGTTATGAAGAATTTGGGAATAAATTTAATAAGATCTGCAAAAACTTAAGGAAAGGACTTTATAGAAGGACCTAAAAATTTTGCTTTTGTTGGATAGGAACATTCATTATCATGAAGAAGTGACTTTTCAACAAAGTAATTTACAAGTGCATTCAAGTTTATAAAAAAATCACAACAGGATCATCTCTAGAACCTAGTAGAATAAGTTTTAAAACCAGGCATGGTTGTATACACTGTAATTCCAGTACTTAGAAGGCTGAAAGTGGATCATCGCAGGTTTGCGGCCAGCCTCAGCAACTTAGACCCTGTTTCCAAATAAAATAGGGCTGGGAGATGTAGCACAGAGGTAGAATGCCCTGAAGTTCAATCTCTAGTACCACATACACACACAAAAAAAATGTTTTAAATTCATGGAAGTTCAAAGGAGTAGGAATAGCTAAGATAACACTGAAGGTTTCTTGTAAACTAGTCATTTGTAATATGGTATTGCCTCAGGAATTGACAAACCAGTTGAACAGTATAGAGAGCCCATAAACAAATATGTGAATACAGGAATTTAGAACAGTATATAACAGAGATGAATTTCCATATATATATATATATATATATATGGGGAAAGGATAGATTGTTAAATTATAGCAGGACAACTGGCAGGATATTTATGGAATATTTTTAAGTTGTACCATTTATATAAATAAAGCAAAAATTTATAACATAGAAGAAAATATAAACTTATTATTTCTGGCTAGAAAAGTTTTTTAAACTCATCAAGGTAAAACATTGGTAAATTTGACTGCTTTAAACTTAAAACTTCTGTTTGGCAAAGATATCAACAGAAATTAAAAAATAAGCCACTGAGGGTGTAGCCTTGGAGACTATATACAGGAGGGGACTCCTGCTCTCTCTGCTTCAGGCCGCTGTGCTGACAGCAGCTTTTCTACACAACACATCCTGCTGCTGCAGTTCCTGCATTGGAGCTGGCTGACTGGGCAGAACCTCTAAAATTGTGAGCCCAATAAGCCTATTGTCCTCTGAGTTGTGCTTGTCAGTGTTTTGGTCACAGCAAAAGAAAAATTGAATAAAACAGACATCAAGATAAAGTTGAAAGATAAGCTAGAAGGAGTTATTTGAAAAATATAATTAGCAAGGAGTTTCTATCCAGACTACATAAAGAACTACAAATTAATAAAAAGACAACCCAGTGGCAGAATGTGCCAGGGTTGCCGGGCGTGGTGGCACAAACTTGTAATCCCAGTGCTTGGGAGGCTGAGACTGGAGGATCGCACAGGTTCAAAGACAATCTCAGCTACTTAGTGAAGCTCTCAGCAACTTAGTGAGAGCCTGTTTCCAAATAAATTATAAAATAGGACTGGGGGTGTAGCCTGGAGGTAGAAAGCCCCTGGGTTCCACCCTCAATACCACAAAAAAAGAAAAAAAAAAGAATGAGCCAGGGTTATGAATTTATAGGCTTAAATTAGTGGCCAATAAATATGAAAAGATTTTGTTTCATTTGTAAGATGAAAATTAGGAAAACAGTGAGATACTGTTTCAAATCTATTAGAATAATCAAAAAAGGCAACATTTTAAAAAAGGACTTGGGAAAAAATGAAGTTCTGTATACTGCTGGGAATAAAATTAGCACAGCTATTTTAAGGAGCCATTTGGTAGTATTCCAGCAGAGTTGAAAGATTTTTTTTTTGGCAATTCTAGGGATCTACCCAGGGCCTCCTGTGTACTAAGCAAGTACTCTGCCACTGAGCTACATCCCCAGTCTCTGAAAATACTTTTATCCTTCTTGTAGGAATTTTCCTAGAGACATTTTTACATAGTACAAAGATATACATAGAATATTGCCACTTTGTTTATTGTAACAAGAATTGGGAACTCCAGCTTGCTTCAGTAGAAAAATGGAATATCCTCAAACATTTAAAACAAATGAATAAAATCTATGTAACTCAACATGGATAAATCTCATAAATAATACTGAATGAAAAAAGTAAAAATGATACATTTAGTATGACCATTTATTTAGAAACTTAAATTTTTTTTTCTTATTGGTGCATTGTAGTCATACATCTTAATGGGGTACAAGATGGTAAAGGCATACATGTAGACATCACTCAGCCCTTCCCCAATGCCCACCTCATTCCCTCCTGCTCATGTGTGGCTTAGTGATTGACTTGGATATGTTTGTGAATGTACATTATGCATATTAGGGAATTTCCCACCCTCCCTTTCTCATCCCCCTCAGGTCACCTTATTTGCTCATCTAAGGTTTCTCCTCCTTTGTATAGAGTTCTACCTATTGACCCATTTCTCCATTAGGGAGGACATCCGATTTTTTACTTTTTGTGACTGGCTAACCTCACTTAACATAATGTTTTCCAGTTCCATCCATTTCCCTGCAAAAATGACATAATTATGTTCTTCTTTATGGCTGAGTAAAATTCCATTGTGAGCTGGGTGTGGTGGCGCACACTTGTGATCCCAGCATTCGGGAGGCTGAGACCGGAGGATCACGGTTCGCAGACAGCCTCAGCTACTTAGTGAAACCCTCTGCAACGCAGTGAGACCCGGTTTCAAAATAAAGAATAAAAAATAGGGCAGGGGGTGTAGCTCGGAGGTCAAATGCCCCAGACCTGGGGTTCCATCCCTAGGCCTGCAAAAAAAAAAAAAAAATCCATTGTGCACATATCATGTAGAAACTTTTTTAAACATACTGCCAAACATAAAAGCACAGTGGAAAGAATGCTCTCCAACTTCAGAGGATGGAGGGAGGAGAAAGAATGGGAGATTGATATAAACTTCATAATATTTCTTTCAAAAATGAAGGAAAAATAAGTAGTGCTCACTAGAATGTAAGTAGTCC
This sequence comes from Muscardinus avellanarius, assembly GCF_963383645.1. Taxonomy (NCBI): domain Eukaryota; kingdom Metazoa; phylum Chordata; class Mammalia; order Rodentia; family Gliridae; genus Muscardinus; species Muscardinus avellanarius. Next base: position 45,458,440 of record NC_137788.1, on the reverse strand, counting down.
TACAGGGGCAGAGATCTTTGGTTTTACTGATCTTTGTTCAGTATTATGAATAATAACTTGCACAAGGCAGGCCTCCTTAGATACCTGCTGAAGGTTTATGATATTTGTGTCACTATTTAGAAATTGAGATCTGAGGTCATATAGCTACAAGTGGAAAAGCTGAGATCAAACCTAGGTTAAGGATATTTTTTCTTGTTCCATGTTGCCCAGAAAGGTTGGATCTTTTAGTATTTTATTATGCATTTATTTATGAAAATGGGGATTGAATCCAGGGGCATTCTACCCCCAAACTACACCCCTGGCCTTTTTCTCTTTTTTTTTTTTTTTCTTTGGCGGGTCTGGGGATAGGATCCAGGGCATTCAACCTCCAAGCTACATCCCCTGCCATATTTTTTATTCTTTTATTTTGAAACAGGGTCTAAGTAGTTGAAGCTGTCCGCAAAGTGTGATCCTCCAGTCTTAGCCTCTCGAATGCTGGGATTACAAGCATGTGCCACCACACCCGGCCCCGGCCTATATTTTATCCTTTATTTTGAAACAGGGTCTCACTCAGTTGCAGAGGGCCTCACTAAATAGCTGAGATTGGCCGTGAACCTACAATCCTCCTGTCTCAGCCTCTTAAGTACTGGGATTACAAGTGTGCACTGCCACAGCCAGCTATGGTATTTTAACTTAAAACACACCACTATGTCATACCACATTTTATTTTGTTTTTTGTGGGTCTGGGGGTGGAACCCAGGGGCATTGGACCTCCAAGCTACACCCCCTGCCCTATTTTTTATTCTTTATTTTGAAACCGGGTCTCACTGAGTTGCAGAGGGCCTCACTAACACACCACATTTTAACAATGTAAGTACATGCAAAGTAGTTTGTAAATTCTAAATCTCAGAAATAACGGAGCCTGGAGGACGCAACTTTCACTTAAGTGGATGAGTTTCTTAAGGGCTAAACCAGCTCTGTCCTATTGCCCAGCACTGATTGGTGCTTAAAGTAAGATGCTTATCAGCCGGGCGTGGTGGCGCACGCCTATAATCCCCGCGCTTGGGAGGCAGAGACAGGAGGATCCCGCAGGTTCGAAGCCAGCCGTGCGCGCTGGCTTAGGAGACCCTGAATCCAAATAAAAATGTAAAAATAGGTCTGGGATTGTAGCCCGGAGGTAGAAGGGTTTCCAGGAACCCCAGTACCACCAAAAATAAAAAATTAAATTAAATTTAAAAAGTAAGATGCTTATGTGGCCATCTATAGTAGGTTTGGGTGATCTGGCAAATAATGAGTCCCTCTTCTGTGTACTTGAGAAGTGTTCCAGTTCCGCTCCACTTGGGATTTTTTTTTTTTTTTTAATTTCTAGGAGCTTGAAATCGTCATTGGAGATGAACACATTTCTTTTACAACATCAAAGATTGGTTCCCTTATTGATGTCAATCAATCCAAGTAAGTGTATATGTTTTGGAGTAAGTTGATAAACCCATAACCATTATGGGAAGATCTGATGCAAAAGCAAGACAGAGTTGGCCCGCTTTCTTCTTTGCATTAGGAAGTAATTATAGTCATTCAAATTATAGATAGCCCACACTGTTTATGGGGGATTGGTTCCAGAACACATTGTAGACATCAAAGCTGTGATTGCTCAAGTTTCATATAAAATGGTTTCATATTTTTATATAACCTATGCATTCTCATGTATACTATAAATCATTTCTAGATTACAGTATCTAATACAATGTAAATGCTATGTAAACAGTTGGTGTACTGCTTTGTTTAGAGAATAATGACTAGAAAAAAATCTGAACATGTTCATTATAGACACAACCATCATAAACCTACCAACATTTTTTTTGTGTGTGTGGTACTGGGGGGTGGAACCCAGGGGCTTTCTGCCTCTGGGCTATACTCCCAGACCTATTTTATATTTTATTTGGAAACAGGGTCTCACTAAGTTCCTGAGAGCCTCACTAAGTAGCTGAGGCTGGCTTTGAACCTGTGCGATCCTCCTGTCTCAGCCTCCCAAGCATGGGGATTATAAGCGTGCGCCACCATGCCCGGCTAACATTTTTAATCCATGGATGATTGAACCCCCAATTGAACAACCAACTCAGAACTAGTGCATGCAGAATCTACAGATTTTGGTCAACTGTATTTTTAAAGGCTATTCTATTATGGTGTTTGACAGTCAGTGCTACTAAATATTCTGAGTGACGTAGACTAATGGATGGGAGCAGCCAGAATAGGAAATGAAGTATGCCCAAAGAAATGCTTGAAATAAGCTGTGGAATAACCGAGTTTTCCAAACGGCTTTCTCAGTGTGACCCATTCAGAATAGCACATCTTAAAGTCTTGGTGAAATCTGAAATATTTTAGGATATGAATTTAAAAATTCACATTGCCAACAAGGCAAATGAAAATGTTGAGACAAATCGATATGCTATAAATAAAAGTCTTTAGAGCCAGGCATGATGGTGCATGCCTGTAATCCCAGTAGTTGGGAGGCTGAGACAGGAGGAGCACAGGTTCACAGCCAACCTCAGCAACTTAGTGAGGCTCTTAGACCCTGTCTCAAAATAAAAGACAAAATAAAAAGGGCTGAAGGTGTAGCTTGAGGTAGAGTGCCCCTGGATTTGATCCCCAATTTAAAAAAAAAAAGGTTGTTTTTGCCAGTTTTTTCAACTTTTTAAATATATTTTTTTTCCTTTCTTGCATTTTAGGGATCCAGAAGGCTTACGAGTATTTTATTATCTCGTCCAGGACCTGAAGTGTTTGGTCTTCAGTCTTATTGGATTACACTTCAAAATCAAGCCAATCTAGATCAGATTGGTCTGGACATAAGGGGGGGCAGGAGTAGTTTTTAATTACCATTATCAGGAAATTTTTGTGTATATCAGGGTAGTATTTTTTATAAACTATAAATGATTGTCTTTAATAAATATGTTTTAAAAATCCAGATTTGTTTTATTTTATAAAGATCTGAATGTGTAAACACTCCTCGGTTACTCTGTAAAACACAAACATCAGCTGGGCCTGGTGTTAAATGCCTAAAGTCCCAGTCCTTGGAAGGCTGAGACAGGATAGCAGGTTCAAGGACAGCTCCAACAACTCAGCAAGGCCCTCTGCAGCTTAGTGAGACTCTGTTTCAAAATTAAGAAATAAACACACAGCGGAATTCTACTCAGCAATAAAGAAGAACAAAATCATGTCATTTGCAAGAAGATGGAAGGACCTGGAGAACATTATGTTAAGTGAGATCAGCCAAGCACAGAAAGAGAAGGGACATATGTTTTCTCTAATATCCCCAAACTAGGGAGTATTAGTGATACCACAGGGACTCCAGACAATGGAGGGGGAAACTCAGCAAAGCTAGAATGGAAGGGCAGGGGAGGAGCAAGGCTGAAGTTGATTAATGGAGGAGCTACATTCGAATATGTGTATAAGTGTGAATGTAGCATGGTTAACCTGGACACTCATTGTTGGGAGGGGGGAAAGGGAAAGCGGGAGAGGGGGAGACCAAGTACTGTGTGAATATATGCCATTGTCAATATGATCCACATTATGTGAAACTTTAGTTTACCAATAAAAATTCAAAGTAAAATAAATATAGAGTTGAGGATGTAGCTCAAATGAAAAATCCTGTGTTCAATCCCCAGTAAATAAAATAAAAATTAACTCCCACAAGCATCATATGAAAGTATTGCCAAAAAAATCAAGCCAATTTTTTTAGAAACTACCATTTCAGGGAATGGAGAAAATAGTAAAAATATGAGAAGCCTGGCATAGTGGTACATGCCTATAACCCTAGTACTTGGAAGAGAGACAGTGGGATCGTGGGTTCAAGACCAGCCTCAGCAACGTTGCAACTCAGACCCTGCTTCAAAATAAAGAATAAAAAATAGGGCTGGGGAGCCAGGTGTGGTGGCGCACGTTTGTAATCTCCGCACTTGAGAGGCTGAGACAGGAGGATCGCTCAGGTACAAAGCCAGCCTCAGCTACTTAGTGAGACCCTGTTTCCAAATAAAATATAAAACAGGTCTGGGAGTATAGCCCAGAGGTAGAAAGCCTCTGGGTTCCACCCCCAGTACCACACACACACACAAAATTATGTGTGTGTGTGTGTGTGTGTGTGTGTGTGTGTGTATGGTTGGTAGTGTAGCTCAGAGGTAGAATGCTCCTGTGTTCAATCCCTAGTACTGCTCCCCTCAAAAAATTATACATACATAAATACATACACAATGAGGATTCAATTAGCAACATTCAAAGGAAATTCCAGAACAAATAAATTTCAAAGAAAACTGAAATGGAGTGGAAACCTATAAGGGAAATTTAAAAGATATTTTCATTGCTGGGGTATATCTCAGTGGTAAACCAATGACCTAATTTCATTCCTTAGGACTGGTATACCAAAAAGAAAAGAAAAAGAAAATGCAGTCAATGCAGTATTTGGACTCTGGGTTATGACCAAAAGCATTGAGACCAATGACCGATAAGGAAATTTGAACACTGGTTATTTGAAGACTTCAATGAAGTAGTGTTAATTTTTAGATGTGAAGTTGCAGTGTGATTAGGGTTTTTTGTTTGTTTGTTTTGGTGGTACTGAGGTTCCTGGAAACCCTTCTACCTCCAGGCTACACTCCCAGACATACACCACCATGTACACTTAAAAGATTTTAAAAATCTTTTAAGCTGGGCTCGGTGGTGCACACCTGTAATCCCTGTGCTTGGGAGGCTGAGACAGGTGGATCGCACAGGTTCAAAGCCAGCCTCAGCTACTTAGGCTCTTAGCAACTTTGCAACCCTGTTTCCAAATAAAATATAAAAAAGGGCTGGGAGTATAGCCTGGAGGTAGAAAGCCCCTGGGTTCCACCCCCAGTACCACCCCCAGTACCACCAGAAAAAAAAATCTTTTATAGACACATGTAATATTTCAGTAGCTATCACAGTGTGTGGGGCAATACTTTGGTTTAATACATTATAAGATATAAAATGCCTGGTCACAGAAAAGTTTCCCAGTAATCCACTTTAAAATCAGGAAACCAGTGGCCAGTAAAAACTAAAACCAAACCAAGAGGTACAAATACTATGGGAAACTATTGAGCAGATAGATCTGTTGGGAACTTTTTTCTGCTAAACTGCATGGTTTCTCTAGGCAATTTGCTAGATTGTACCTGCTGAAAGGAAGTGGGCCTTAAGTCTCTCTCTCTTTTTTTTTTTTTTTTTTTTTTTGGTGGTACTGGGGTTCCTGTAAGCCCTTCTACCTCCAGGCTACACTCCCAGGCCTATTTTTACTTTTTTTTTTTTTTTTTTTGGAAACAGGGTCTCCTAAGCCAGTGTGCGCAGCTGGCTTCAAACCTGCGCGATCCTCCTGTTCCTGTCTCCTAAGTGCGGGGATTACAAGCGTGCACCACCACGACCGGCTTTAATAAGCCTCTTTTAACTCAAGAGAAATGACTCGCTTAAATTCACATCCCTAAAGACAATCCAGCTTGGGATCTGACTCAGCTCAGTGCTTTTTCCATCACTCTATTCTGCCTCCTTCAGAAATTACGGGGCAAGTTAGGGGCAGCCCAGAATCCAGTATATCAAGGTCCATCTTCAGTGCATCTCCTTCCATAAAGGGATCTGGGGCAACAAAGGTAATCTGGTGGTACAGTAGATCTTAAAAAAAAAGTCACTCCAAACATTACAGAAATGGCACTGAGGACCTCAGAAGGTAAAAAGTCTCAAATGGGCTCTACTTTCTAATGTTGCTGCCCATAACTCCTGCATGTAAGGTACCAGTAAGGCAGGTGGGAGCTTGGAGGAGAGCCATCTGAAGGAGGATGTGTAGGACTACAGTAAGAAATGGGTACAGGGCCGCCCCTACAGAGGCTAGATATCAGGTCTTGAAGGCAAATCAAGGAGCAGTTTTAGAGAAGAAAAGCACCATTTCCAAATCTTGAAGGCTGCTCCTGATGCCAAAGAACAGGAACTTTTGACTCAGTGTCAGTAGAAAGGACATTGGATCACTGGTGCATGAATATACAGGTAAAACTGTGTGTGTGTGTGTGTGTGTGTGTGTGTGTGTGTGTGTGTGTGTGTGTTACTGGGGATTGAACCCAGGGACATTCTACCTTTGAGATACATCCTCAGCCATATATTTAATACTTTATTTTGAAACAGGGTCTCACTAAATGGCAGAGGGCCTCACAAAGCTGAGGTTAGATGCGAAGCCTGAGATCTTCCTGTCTCAGCCTCCCAAGTACTGCGATTACAAAGGTGCACCACCACGCCCGGCTAGGCAAGACTTTTATAGAAGATTCTGAGAAGGAAGACACTGGCTCCCCGCAATGACAGAAAGTGCTAGTTTTATTCTTGTGAAAGGGCTGCTTACAGGGGTGAGCTAGAGTCCAGGAATGCTAACTGGCATTAGGTGCATTTTTTAGGGTGGCTCAGTTGACATCTTGAAGTCAAAGTTACATTCCTCATACCGATGATGTACCCTGTATAAACATCTTTGCCCTGTGATAAGGATGGGTTGCTACTGCTAAGAGTACATCGGTGGGAAGTAGAAGAGAACACAAATCATGCAAGCATCAAGTTAAAGTCCCTGGAAGTTGCTGTTTGGAGCATCTCCTTTAGATTATGATTGGAGAGTTATGGGCGGGGAGAGCATCGCAGCTTTGATGATAAGGTTATTTGAGGGTGGGTGAGTGAGGCACATACAAGCTTTTGATATATGACAAACTTTGAGTTAAGGTAGGGAAGTAGGAAAAAGCACACACCACCTATAAGGAGTACAGAGGCAGGCAAAGCAGAGGAGAGCCGCAACAGAGAGCACCAAGGGGCAGGAAGAGGCCTGGCGGAGGTTTGGAGCAGGAACTATTTTGTTCCTTGGCAAAAAATCAGAGCACCCTGCACTCTGCTCACCTCCACCAGTCCCAGCAGCGCTGGGTGGTGCAGCAACCGCCTGAGTGGCAGCGTGGAGGCCCCGCCCCCGGCGCGCAGGGAGTGTGCGCAGACCCGCCCCCCACCACGCCTTTACGACAGGCCGGAAAGTACTGGCGGCAGGCGGCGCCTTGCTGAGCCGGGCCAGCATGGGGGTAAGGGGGGAGGCGACCCGTAGCCGGGCCGGGCCGGACGAGGTGGCGAGGGTCTGGGAGGCAGAGCCCGCGCCTGGAGGGGAGGAAGGGAGCGGGCTCGCGCTGAGGGGTCGGGGCTGGACGCGGGCGCGGCCGACACAGCCAGTCTGGTCCTCCCTCCCCTCAGAAAATCGCCCTGCAGCTCAAAGCCACGCTGGAGAACGTCACCAACCTCCGGCCGGTGGGCGAGGACTTCCGGTGGTACCTGAAGGTGCTGGGGGCGGGGCCTGTGGAGGGGCGTGGTCTGGCCCTTAGGCATCCTGTGCTTCTAGGACTTCCGACCCCAGAACAAGTCCCCCTCCTCGTTCTCGATTTTCAACAGGAGCGTTCTCTTCGGCCGCAGGAGAAATATTTAACCAAACATATTACAAGTTTGGATTTTTTTTCTGGCTGGAAGGTTTAATTTACTTTTTAAGTTTTTATTGAATAATCTTACAATCTTGAAACTCTTCCTTTTGAAAGGTTTTTTGGTTTTGGTTTTGGTACTGGGGATGGAACCCAGGGGCATTCTACTCCCGAGCTACAACCCCAGCTCTATTTTTTGGTCTTTTTATTTTTGAAACAGGATCTCACTGAGTTGCAAAGGGCCTCACTAAGTAGATGAGGCTGTGCGCGATCCTTCTTCGCCTCCCAAATGCTGGGATTAAAGTGTACCCACGCCCGGCCCCTTTTGTAATTTTTTATGTTTACTAAATATTTTATGGTCTGGAAGCAGACACTAAACGAATGCTACTTGAAGAAAACTTGTGACAATTCACCCATTCTGTTTGTTGATCTGGTTTTATTTATTGTGAAATAGCTTAATTTTGTGCATTATCCACCCTACTCCCCCCACACACATACACACTGGTAAACCTGGTACCCAGTGGTATGGTTTTCAGAGTCCCTCTTATTTGAACAATTTTAAAGCCCTTTCCTGTCCCGGATCCCAAAGCTTGTGCTCTGTTCTCCTCCTGGTGTAAACCCTAGCGTCCCTCTGTTGAAAGCCTTGTCTTCAAGAAGCCATCTTTGACCACTTGTATTTCCAAATATATTGAAGACTGAGTTCCAGGGTCAGTTGGGGAATGAGTATTCTTTGGTTTCAGAAACCACACAGTCTAGTGAAAGAGACAGAACAACAGGAGAGTGATGAATACTTAATCCGCAGACCAACAGGGCATGCAAGAGCACAGAGGAAACTCCTAACACCATTTCTATACCAAATAATCCCTGAATTCCCAGCCAGACTGGGCACTGCGGAGAGGAGACTGGGCACACCAACATGAGAAACAACTTGACTTGTTCTTTGCCCAGAGAGAAGTCTGGTTTTGTCCTAGTAGGGGCTGGTTGTGAGGTTAAAGTGAGAGTACATCAAGAAGGTAGACTATGAGCCTGCCCACCTCACACAGTCCTTCCCCTTCCCTCAGTGTCTGCCCAACTAAGCCAGCTGTTTACTAATACTCTTTTCTCCCCCCAAGATGAAATGTGGCAACTGTGGAGAGATTTCAGAGAAGTGGCAGTACGTCCGGCTGATGGTAACGTTCCCCCCCACCCCCCCATATATATATATATGTATATATACATACATACACACCTCTGGGCAGGGATCTGGGGAACTGACCTTCAACTCTACTGTCCTCTGGAACCTGCTTCTTGTGGCTGGTGATTATTAACTAAAGTGTTAATTCGCCTTATGTTTTATTTGTTGATCCAGTTTTATTTATTTATTTATTTATTTATTTTATTGAGGATTGAACCTAAGGATTTTTACTTGGGAAACCTGTGTTCTGCCACTGAGCTATTCGCCCAATCCCAGTATTCTTGTCCCAACAAGTCACTCATCTCTCTGGGTCTTGGTCTCTTCAACTGCATAATAACTGGTGGGACAAGGTCTCCTCGGGACCCTTGCGTGTGGTTGAGATGTGACCAGAGGTTCTGTTTACTCCTTGCCAGGACAGTGTGGCACTGAAGGGAGGCCGAGGCAGTGCCAATATGGTCCAGAAGTGCAAGCTGTGTGCACGAGAAAACTCCATCGGTAGGTCATACCGTGTTTGCTGCGCTCCGCAGGCTGGCCCTTAGCTCCCTCATACAGGACCAAAAGCCGGCTCATCGTAGGTCCGTGATCCCTGTGGGTGAACTCGGGCCTGAGGTGCTGAAACCTGTGTAGTTATTTTTCTTTCCCAGGGCCACATCTGGGCACCTGGGTGGGGCCCAGGTATGGAATTGAGTCAGATTTATCTTCTCTTTTATGTTTCAGAGATTCTGAGCAGCACCATCAAGCCTTACAATGTAAGTTTGTTGCTCTAGTGGCAGGCACGGTGGGATTAAATCTAAACTGGAGGCCAGGAGGCCTGGGTTCTAGAATTATTGCTGTGTCTGAGTGACCTGCCGTAGGGTCACTTGTTTGACCCTATGGGTCAGATGAGCACATCAGTTCTTTAATTCACTGAGTTGCTCATTCACTCAGTCCCTCATTTATTCACCATACACTTGTGCTTGCTAGAGAAGACTCAGGACAGGCTATTGCTGTCAGTGTTTAACTCAAGCCAGCTGCTTAGTTCCGTGACTGAGAGCGCCTGCCTTGTATACACCTTGGACTGGTAAGCCTTCTCTGAAACCATGGCAGGGAACTGGCAAGCCTCTAAAACCATGGCAGGGATGGTCCTTTGGTGCAACTCATCTTGGAGAATGCTATGTTATTATTAGAGAGTTATTCGTTACTGTATAACTAGTTAACCCAAATGTGAGGGAGAAGGGATGTACTCTGAGTCTTCCCCCTCCCCCTGTACTGAGCAGTTATTTGTATTTATCCTTTCCTCATTTTACATTTATTTTACAAATTTGAATCTTGTCCAATTTTCACAGTGTCCCAAAGTTAAAGAGAATAATTAAATGAAGACTTGCCCTCAAGTAAATCATAATGTAGCAAAAGATACAGACCAACAAACAACAAACCAAGACCCAACAGACAAGTGCTTCACCATGCTGGACTTGTGGTTAGAGTGCAGGGATGTTACCATGAATGACAGGATGAGAGGGAATATTGGGCATGGCACTTGGGTTCTCCAAGCTTATGGCTCAGGAGATGAATTTCCTGACTACCCACTCCCAAAGAGGTACCCCCTCCACATACATATCCTGTTTCAAAAATTTTAACATTACAGCATTACAGATGGTTAGCAGAAAGCTATGGCCAACGGTGCTAGGACCATTTGGCTGATCTGGAGACTCTGTAGCTTAATGTCCTTATTTATATTTTTAGTATTTATAATTTTATCTACTATTTAATGAGAATACTGTCAGGTCCTATGCTGGGCTCTTTGCACATATTTCAAATTATCATAATTAACCTAGAGACGCTTCCTCAGCTCCATTTGACAGTTTAGGCATCTTTTGTCCAGAAGGAAAGAGAGGCAGAGTTCAGCCTTGCATCCAGGCGGGCTAACCCCAGAGTCCACACTCTTCTGAAGCATCCATGTCCTTAGAAGTCCTGTGGGGAGACGTACCCCAGGCAATCTCCTTATAGAAAAGGATTGAGTTGAGCAGAGTGTACACCTGTAATCCCAGGACTTGGGAGTCTAAGACAAGAGGATCACAGGTTTTGAGGTTAGCCTCAGCAAGTAGTAAAACTCATTAGCTTAGTGATTCTCTTTTTAAAAATAAAAATAAATCGGGTTGGGGGTGTATATCAGAGGTAGAATGCCTCTGGGTTCATTTCCTAGTACCAAAAAAACAAAACAGGTACTGAGTTGTTCCCAGTTTCCAATCCAGGCTCACAGGGGCAGCAAGGGCCCACGTGGCAAGGACAGGGCCATGGGGCCATCCCGAGGGTCCCTTTGGGCCTCTCCTTAACACACTTTCTTTCTAGGCAGAGGACAACGAGAAGTTCAAGACAATAGTAGAGTTTGAGTGCCGGGGCCTCGAACCGGTTGATTTCCAGCCCCAGGTGTGTGTGTCCTTATGGAGAACCTGTGTCTTCGGTGAGGGGATGTAAGACGGGACAGCAGAACCTAGCTTCCTACAGAAGCCACCGACTAGGAATCCCCCTTGCTGAGACTGTACAATTGTCACTTGCTCAGTGCCTTCTGTATGCTGGGCCCCGTGCCTGTCACTTTTCGTGTACTTCACTTAATCTTCGCAGTAACCCTGTGAAGTAATTCATCCTACTTCTCAGCTGGGGACAAATCTTGAGAGGTCTTGCAGGTCGGCCAGGGGCCACAGTGAGCTGTAGCTGCACCCAGGTGTGCTGGCTCCGCCGCGGCGTTCATCAGCCCTGATGCCCCTTGTGGGGCGTCTTCACCTTCAGCAGATCTGTGACGTGAGGCAGGAGACACGGTGTTGTCATCCCCATTTCGTGAATAAGAAAATTGAAGTCCAGAAAGAGGAGTGACGTACCTGGGGTCATTCAGCAAGTCAGGAGGAGTGGACGGGTTTACCCCTGTCCTCCTACCGTCAGGACCAGGGCTGATCCTGAGGCAGCTGCCAGATCCTGGAAATGCAGCACTTACTCCAGAACAACTGCTTTTCTGTCCTCCATCCCAGAGTCTTTGCTATAAAAACCAGCTTCCTGGCCAGTGCTCGCATGCCAGTCCAGTGCCTCCTGAGCCTCAGACTAACTCCTGCCTTCCTGTCCCCGCAGGCCGGGTTTGCTGCTGAGGGCGTGGAGTCGAGGACAGTCTTCAGTGACATTAATCTGCAGGAGAAGGTATGCCGCTTGGGTGCCTTGCAAGGTTCTGTAGGATGCCTGTGGGAATTACCCTTTTGGTGAACAAGGCTTATCAGTGGAAAGCTGGTCTGCATTTTGTGCTTTTTATGTGTTGGCTGGGGTCAAGGGTACTGGGGATTGAACCTAGGGAATTCTGCCTTTGAGCTACAACCCCAGCCCTATTTTATTTGATTTTTTAAATTTGGAAACAGGGTCTCACTAAGTTGTGAAGGGCCTTGTTAAGTAGTTGAGACTAGCTGTGCACCGGTGATCCTCCTGGACCACCATCCCTGGCCGTTTTGTGCTATTTGTTGGTGATTTTATTGTTAAAATGACCACAAATGTGCTGAAGTGCTGTCTAGTTCCTACCTGCAAGAAAGCCAAGAGGTGCCCAGTGGAGACGTGTCTGATACGCTGTTTGGGTGGGAGTCACAGTGCATTTGTCCTTGAACTCCATGTTAGTGAATCGACACGTTTTATTGATTGATTGATTGATTGATTGATTGCAGTACCGGGGATGGAACCCAGGGGTATTATACCTCTTAGCTACACTCCTAACCTGATTTTTTATTCTTTATTTTGAAACAGGGTCTCATTAAGTTGCAGAAAGCCTCACTAAGTAGCTGAGGCTGTCAAACCGCAATCCTCCTATCTCAGCCTCCTGAATGCTGGGATTACAAGTGTGCACAACCATGCCCTGCTAACTACACATTTTAAACAAAGTGTCTTTAAACAGAAAAGAACACATGTAAAACAACATTATTTATTGATCAGTTGATGAAAATGTGACCAGAGGCTTGTAGGAACCAAATCCTGTATAATTCCTGGGAGCACTGCTTAGTATTGTTTAGTGTTTTTAGTGACTTCATAGAACCTACCCACTATTACTGTATTACCAAGTATCTGTATTATTGAGCATGTTACTACCTTGCAGAAAGAAACTCTTATCCTCAGGCCTCAAAGGAAGGGCAAAAACTTCATTCCAAGCCAGGTACAGTGGTGCACACCGGTAGTTCAAAACTCTGGAGGCTGAGGCAAGAGGTTCGCTTGAGTTTAGGAGTTGGAGGCCAGAATAGACAACATAGTGAGACTGGCATCTCAAAAAAAAAAAAAACAAACCCCACCCACTCGTTCCACTTACATAGCACCTAGTAACATCAGCAGCTGGCGTTTACCGAGCTCCTCTGCACCAGGCGCTGTGCCAAGTGTCTTGACAGGTGCCTCCCATTTGAGTCTTGCAGCATTCGATCTGAAGTCTTCTGTCATCTTGTTTTATAGAGGACAGAAGTAAAGAGAAGTTAAGTGACTTGCTCACAGACACAGGCTGAAGAGCTGGCCTTTAGGCCTGAGCGGTCTGTCTCTGTTTAGGGTTGTACATGTTGATGAAGAGCCTGAGCTGGGCCTCTTAAGCCCTAGTTCTCTACTCTCCGCAATGTGTCCTTGAAAGGCTAACCCTGTGCTCCTATTTTATAGGACTGGACTGACTATGACGAGAAGTCTCAGGAGTCTGTGGGAATCTACGAGGTCGCCCACCAGTTTGTGAAGTGCTAAGCCCTCTTCCTGCACACTTGCCCTAGAGAACTGAGAAGAGACAAAGTGCCCCAAGCAGCAGCAGGCACGGAGCAGGTGCCCTTGCCCCTCACTCCTGGCGGCTGTGCCAAGCCCTCACGGTGCGCATGCTGGGCTCTGTCACGGTTCCCAAGCCCCACCAATAAAGCCCCAGTTCATGCCACACTGATACATGAAGGCAGAGCTGAGAGCACCCCTCTTCCACAAACAAGAATTCACGTCGGAGGTCTTTGACTGCTTTCTGCACCTTCCCACTGTTTAAAGCCCTGCACTGGATCCCATTTGCAAGAGGTGCGGGAGCACGCATTTCTGAGGGCTCTGCAGGTCAGGGAACGTGGGCAGGTCAATCCAGAGGATGACAGTCCAGTGGCACAAAGGGCAGGGAACCTATGGGATGGTGCCAGGCGCCTCCAGTCCTCAGCCAAAGCACTGCTTGGGCCAGCGCGGTTCCCACGTGAACCCAGGCACCTCTTAGGTGGTGTCAGAGGTCAGCTCTCACCCCTGGCATGTATCTGCTCTTAGGACTGATAGTCTTCAGGTCTGCTCACTTGCTATGCAGGGTCACCCCCAGCAATAAAGAGACTCAACATGAAAGTTCCTCCTGTTCTGAGTCAGCCTCTCTGCTCCCTAGAATGTCCTCTGCCTTCCTGCTCCTTTTCCTGTTTTTCACTCTTATGGCCACACTTAGGTGTTCCTTTACCTGCAGGCAACACTTTGGAGTTGTGGAGACTGGTCACAACCTGCTAACTCTCCTAGGCCTGCTTCCTGGATTCTGATCCCCACACAACAGACAAGGTTGTTCAGTGCATTTCTAGGCAATGAAGATGTCCATTTGGAATACCTATCAACGTAGACCTTGTTTCTTCAGTGTTTTGCTGGAGCCTGAAATTTCTTGAAAGAACAAATTAGTTCCCATGTTTTCTACTTTCTAAGAGTAGGTAAGTGCCCACTTCCAGGCTGGTTGTGGGGAACTGGATCCCCTGGTTTCAGACAAAGCTATCATGTCAGGGGTGGTAGGAGGTGTTCGCCTTCCTCCCTTTCAAGTCTGGCCACTATATTGTGTCTTCTAGGTCCCCTGCATTCCCTGCTTCCCAGAATCTCCTACACCTGACATCAGGGCTTTAGTTTTCCCTCAGCCGGCTCCCACCCACTGGGTCTAGTCCCCACCTTGCCTAGAAGCAAGTAATAGAGGAAATAATGGGCTGAAGAAGCCGCCTTTCTTGTTTTTAGTCTCTGTACCAACTAATTTGTGTTAAGTTCATAAAGTCAAACACTAAAGGGATCTCAAGATTTTCTTTATATTTTAAATTACTTTGTCATCTTTCAGGATAGGTAGGGGAACCCAAGGAGTTATGAACAAATTAAAAGGAAAATGAACTAGATTGTCAAGAGACGTAGAAAAGATGGCTCATGCCTGTAATCCCAGTACGTGGGAGGCTGAGACAGGAGGGTCAAAGGTTCAGGCCTCAGTAATTTAGTGAGACCTGTTTCAAAATAAAAAAATAAAGTAGGGCTGGGTGTGTAGCATAGAAGTATAATGCTCCTGAGTTCAATATCTCATACCACAAAAAAAAAAAAAAAAATGCAGAAAAGCTGTTTAGTAAAATTCAAAATCCCTTTCACATCAGGTTCTTAGCAAACTAGGAATAAAAGGGTACAACCATTACCTCACAATGGATATCTACAGAAAATCTATAGCAAGTGCCATGTTTAAAAAATGAGGAAATAGCTGCTGGGCTATCGGCGCACGCTTGTAATCCCCACGCTTGGGAGGCTGAGACAGGAGGATCGCACAGATTCAAAGCCAGCCTCAGCTACTTAGTGAGGCTCTCAGCAACTTAGTGAGACCATTTCCAAATAAAGTATAAAATAGGTCTGGGAGAGTAGCCCAGAGGTAGAAAGCCCCTGGGTTCCACCCCCAGTACCCCCCCATAAGCACCGAAAAATAAAATAAATAAAAAGTGAGGAAATGTTTGAAGAATACATTCAGTGTCAAGGTACAATAAGGACTCCCATCACTGCTTCTGTTTCTTATGGCATGACCAGATAATAGAAAGTAAAAAGAGATAGAAAAGGAAGAAACAACTCAGTTTTCCATAGATTTTTCAGTTAAGTCCAAAAGAACTAACAAGTGCTGGATTTAAGGTCAATATTCAGAAATCAAATGTATTTCAGTATGCTACTAACAAGCATAATTCAAAAAGTAGGCCAATTAGAATAGCAACCAAAAAATACTTCCCCAAAGGTAAGTAGGAGTTCGTCTATCAAAAGCAATTCATGCCTGGGAAGCTGAGACAAGAGAATGACAGGTCCAAAGCCAGCCTCAGCAACTTGGTGAGACCCTGTTTCAAAATAAAATAGGGCTGTGGGTGTAGCTCAGAAGTAGAACACCCCTGCATTCAATCCCTAGCATTCCCCCTAAAAAGAGTAAGTTCGGTTCCCTTGTGCCCTTTCACCTTCCCCCTCGTGAAGATGCAGCAGGAAGGCCACACCAGATACTGTCACCCTCTGCCTGTAGATCTATGAGCCAATGGATTTCTGTTTGTTATAAATGGGCTAGCCGGGCATGCTGGCACACTCTTGTAATCTCAGCATGTGGGAGGCTGAGACAGGAGGGTTCCCGGTTCAGCTACTTAGCGAGGCCCTTGGCAATTCAGTGGGATCTTGTTTCAAAATAAAGAATAAAAAATAGGGCTTAGGGTGTAGCTCAGAGGTAGAATGGCGGAATGTCCCTGGGTTCCATCCCCAGCAACACACACAGCCATATCTCTGATAGTGTTATGGCAGCAAGAAATAAAGAAGGATTAATAACTGTTTGGGATGGTCCAACTTAAAACATAAGCTAGCTAATAACCACAATGAGATACCAGTTCAAACTCATCAAAATGTTTGTGATTTATTTATTTTGGTGATTCTGAGGATGGAACCCTTCTATCTCAGGGCTACACTCCCAGACCTATTTTATATTTTATTTGGAAACAGGGTCTCTTAAGCCAGCGAGGCTGACTTCGAACCAAGCATGTCATTACAAGTGTGCACCACCATGCCCTGCAAAATGTTTATGATTTAAAAAGACGGATGAACTGGGCACAGTGGCACACAACTATAATCCTGGCTGCTCAGGAGGCCGAGGCAGGAGGATCACTAATTCAAAGGCAGCCTGTGCAACTTAGTCACTGTCTCAAAATAAAATATAAACAGGGCTGGACATCATAGCTAACCCTGCTAGAACCCTTCATCATATGACTCCAAGACAAGACAGAAAAATGGAGCTGTAGAGAAGAATGCTGAGCAGAGACAGGCCAGTGTGCCCAGCACACGCACCCTGAATATAAGCATCAAGGATCAGCCCTGTAACACTCAGTCGAGGAGTTGGTATTAAGAGCTAACAGGAGGGGACCTTGCTGTTCAAGTGAGGTCAGTACCTCACTAGACAGTGGAGGAGGAGAAGCAGACACTACCGAGCAGCAGCAGGACACACATTAGGCTCTAGCTATGTGCTTAAAGTTAATCCTTGTGATATCCCCACTCCTTAAGAATTGTAAAGAGGATTAAGTGACAACATATTGAAAGCAATTTGTAACCAGCCTACAAAATGCTTGGCTATGCCTCTACCATCTTGCACTCTATTAAGATGTATGACTACAATGCACCAATAAAAAAAAATTTTTAAAGCTGGAGCTGGGCATGGTGGCACTCGCTTGTAATCCTAGCATTTGGGAGGCTGAGATGGGAGGATTGTGGTTCGCAAACAGCCTCAGCTACTTAGGCCCTTTGCAACTCAATGAAGCCCTGTTTCAAGATAAAGAATAAAAAATCGGGCTAGGGGTGTAGTTCAGAGGTAGAAGGCCCCTGAGTTCCATCCCCAGTACCGAAACAAAATTAAAGAATTAAAAAGATGAGATAGGAATAGGGGTATAGCTTGAAGGTAGAATGTTACTGGGTTTTTTTAAACAGTTGGCATCTGTGAAGATGAAACAGTGCTTTCCATACTTCCTATATCGCCAGGAGCCAGTGGGAACTTACTGCCAGAAGGTTCTTTGTGGAGATTAGGAAATTAGGTTAAAAATACACACACACACACACACACACACACACACACACACACACACACTAATAATAATAATAGAAACCACTTCTAAGCAACAATTAAATTTTATTTCTGCTTAAACAATAAATAAACCTGAGTTATTTTTCCGAACCTCATCTCCTGATCGATGGATCTTAAAACTGAAATCTCGCATTATCTTTAGCTGTGATCTAGTCCCACTCAGAAATGATGTGTTTAGCTTCGACACCATGATCTTGCATCATGACTAGCTTTGTTAGGCACAGAACAGCACCACATGGGGCCCCGTTTTCATGATGGGGAAGCAGTGGGGCCTTGACCCTCCCCCACCCAGAAGCTAAGTCTTGATAGATTTGCCCTCTAAGGCATCAAACATGTCTTCTAAGGACTTCTCAACGCACTGGAGGAACTCCCGGGCATTGCGTCCTGGGTAGGAAGAGACGTTGCAGCCTATCCAGTTGTCGTGAACAGCATACCCAATGCCAAAACCATCAGGGACCACAGGTGCAAAGCCGCCGAGGTTCACTGCTGGGCTGCTCAGCGTGCTGGTAGACAGGATGTTGTGATTTATCTGCCTGTATGCAGGGTCCAGGTAGATCTCGGGCAGGGTGATCCCTTTGGCTGCTGCCAGGCACCGCAGAGCAAACAAGTGTCGGTCAAAGCCCTGGCCTGTCAGAGACAAAATGGGAAACCAGGAGTCTAAGAATCTCAGAACTGAAAAGGACCTTATGTGACCCTCCCATCTGTGACAGAAAGTCCCTGGAGAGAAAAACACGGGCCTGTCTACCTCTGCAGGTATACCTCCAGCTCACCAACCTTTGGAGCAGCTTATTCCAGAATATTTTACATTATTTTAATAATACTTCCCAGCTGTTAACAGCTGAGCTAAAAATGAGCCTAGAATAAAATTATTCTTCAAAAAATTCTGAATCAGTTTAGTCAAAGGTTAAGTTAATAGTTGAAGAAAGCTATGGACTCAAAAACTAAGATAAGTTGTGGCTGTAGCTCAGTGGTAAGTATGTGCTCAGCATGCACAAAAGGCCCTGAGTTCAAGCCCTAGCACCACCGAAAATAAATAAATAAAAAGACAAAACCCCAAGTCCAATTCATATGTAAAAGACAAGACTGAACCAGTGGAACAGAACACGAGGGATCCAGGACCAGGTTCTAATCTCAGCTGCCTACTCAGTTGCATTTGCTGTGTAACACGGCCAGTGACCTCAATTTCCTACCTATAAAATGGAGTAGGAAAACATTGGGTCTTGGAGGTCCCTTCCAGTCCCAGGACTTTATAGCTACTTGAAAGCACTGGACTATAAGATCTATCATGCTCTTTCCAGGACTTTATCACGTGAATTTTTATCACAAAGAGGTAAAGAAAGACTGTGCTCACACTTGGGAAGAGGCTGGGCGTGGCAGTGCATGCTCATAATTCCAGTACTTGGAGGCTAAGACAGGAGGAGTGCAGGTTTGAAGACAGCCTCAGCAATGTAGTGAAACTCACAGCAACCTCACGAGAAAGTTTCAAAACAAAAAAGAAAATAGGGCTGGGTATATAGTTCATAGGCAGAACACCCTGAATTCAATTCCCAGTACCCTACCCCCCCCAAAAAAAAAAAAAAACCTTGGGAAGAGCTTCTGAAATGACTTTTTTTTTTTTTTTTTTTTTTTGGCAGTACTGGGAGTGGAACCCAGAGGCTTTCTACCTCCGGGCTATACTCCTAGACCTATTTTATACTTTATTTGGAAACAGGGTCTCACTAAGTTGCTGAGAGCCTCACTAAGTAGCTGAGGCTAGCTTCAAACCTATGCAATCCATGCCGGGCGTGGTGGTGCACGCTTGTAATCCCCGCGCTTGGGAGGCGGAGACAGGAGGATAGCACAGGTTCGAAGCCAGCCACGCGTGCTGGCTTAGGAGACCCTGTTTCCAAATAAAAATGTAAAAATAGGTCTGGGAGTGTATCCCGGAGATAGAAGGGCTTCCAGGAACCCCAGTACCACCAAAAAAAACAAAAAAAAAGCCTATGCAATCCTATGTAATCCAGGGATTACAAGTGTGTGCCACCATGCCCGGCTTGAAATGACCTATTTTTAGGGATCTGAGGTGGAAGTAACAGGGTCTGGGGGCTTACAAATCCTCAACTGTCAAAAGTGAGTGTAAGCCAGAAGTGGTGCATACCTGTAATTCTAGTAAATCCTAGTACTTGGGAGGCTGAGACAGGTCATAGGTTTGAGGCCAGCCCCAGGAAATTAGCAAGTCCCTCAGAAACTTAATAAGACCCTGTTTCAAAATAAAAATAGAGCTGGAGTTATAGCTTGGAGGTAGAATGTCTCTGGGTTTAACCTCCAATAATACCCCAAAGTCAAATCTAACAAGCAATAAATGATAGAAAAGAGAAACATGAGTCACAATTGAAAGTGACCTTAAATGAGGGGAAAGTTAGATGTATTTCCCCATCCCTGCTCAGGACACAAGAACATTCTGATCCCTAGTGGCTGGTCTGGCTACAGACTGCGAGGGCAAGAAAACCTCAGTTGGGGAGCTGGCAGGTGAACTCGGCTGTGGGTGGAGTGTTACTGAGGCCTCACCCATTGCCGCCTCCTTGGTCAGCTGGCCGTGGTACTTGGAGCACTCGGCCATCATCTGCTGCAGCTCGCCGGCACTGTGCTTGGCAGGCTCCCTGACGAAGGCCTCAGAGCACCTCTTCGTGAAGACTGAGGCAGGGCGGATGGTCTCAGTGCGGCCGTGCTTGAACGCTGCTGTGCTGCAGGACTCGTAGGTGGCCACCGTCTGCCCATACTGCCGCAAGAAGGCCATCTGGAAGGCCAGCTGGGCCACGGCGTCTGGGCTCAGCTTCTGCTTCTTCAGGAATTCTTTGCCTCCTCTCTGAAACTGCACACAGTCGATGTTGAGGGTCTTCATGGTGGCATCAAACTTTTCCTTAGCAGCAGTGATGCCGGCCTTTAAGGCACTGTCCAGCTGGAAGCTGAGTTTTTGCACAGAAGCAGAAGAGTTGGTGATGGCTGGCTGGCTCTGGGGAGTGATGGCAGGGGCCTGAGTGCTGTCTTTAAACACTTCATTGAAAAACCTGAGCACGGCCACACCATCGCCCCAGGCGTGCTCAAAGTGGACTGCGGCCGTGCCATCCTTGGCTACGATGAGGTTAAAGGACTTATCAAACCAGCGGTTCGTGCCATCGCCGTGCAGCATAGTGTGGGACAAGTGGACGAGGTCCTTGACGGGGAAGTCGTCTAGGCAGAGGCAGAACACAGCGGAGTCCACCTTCCTCAGGGTCTCCTCATTGCCGCCACGTGCCAGCTTCTGCCTGAGCTCTGCCCAGACGTCTCGGTTCTCACTGGTCAGGTATGACAGAGGGAACTCGGGCGCGGGGCTGCTGTCTGCAAGAATGTACTTCAGATGTGCCTGGATTTCTGAGGGGTTTACAATGTTCCCATCTCGATCCAAGACATCAAAGACATAGAAATGTCCTTTTCTTAGTACAAGGAGGTGTCTGGCCTTTTCGTCAGTGAAGAGTTCATCCCGATTGAGTTTGGGTAAACGAGTTGAATTGAAAAGGCGAAAATACTGGGACATGTCCAGGGGATATGCATTGACCAAGTAGGCCCCATACCAGGACAGAGAGGAAGGCACAAAGCGTATGAGTCTCTTAAAGGTCTTAGTGTCACTTTTGGCAGGGTTCAAGTGGAACACTTCTGGCTCCAGAAGGCCAGCCCGGAGTGTCTTCAGAAACCGGACGGCAGAAACAGTCATGTTGGTGGCCCGGGTGAGCTGGTCATTGTACTCAGATTTGGGGTCAGGATTGAAGGCCATAAATGGATTAAAGTTCAGAACAATGGAATCTCGAGCAGTTAAATACATATCAAACCAGGGGCCTGAAAGAAAGGGGGGGGGGAACATCATTAAAAAGTTAATGCAGGCCGGGCATGGTGGCACACGCTTATAATCCCAGCATTTGGGAGGCTGAGACAGGAGGATCATGGTTCACAGCCAGCCTCAGCTACTTAGTGAGGCCCTCTGCAACTCAGAGAAACCCTGTTTCAAAATAAAGAATAAAAAATAGGGCTGGGGGTATAATTCGAAGGTAGAATACCCCTGGGTTCCATCCCCAGTACCACAAAAAAAAAAAAAGAAAGAAAAGAAAAAAGAAATACAGCAAAATGGTCATGAACTGACCCACACAAAAACACCTTATCTAAATTTTTAGAACATAGGGGACACAGAGAAATTTCTAAAAGCTTCCTGAGACAAAGGAAACCATCATAGGATCAAGACTAAGAATAACAGAAGACCTAGCAACAGTAACACTGGAAGCTAACACAATGGAGCACAGCCTTCAAAATTCTGTGGGAAAATTATTTCCAAAATAGCAACACAAGTTACCACTAAAGCATGAAAGTGGTTTTAAAACTTTTGCTTTTTGTATTCTGCATCAGGACAATAAAGGGAATGTGTGTTCTGAGAAAGTAAACTAGAAGCTAAGAAAGGGGAAAATGTGAAATCCAGGAAATAGGAATCTCAACAGGAGAAAAATGCAGAGACGCCCCAGCTCATGTTGAACTATCCCGGGAACTTCACCGCAGGCCAAGAGTTCACAGATCCGCCCAGAGCAAGCCAGAAGTTCTGAAAGAAACTTCATCAAAAGACCAAATTAACAGAGTAGCTAATGTGCTCTCAGACATTCAGAGGAGATTCAGATGGCTTGGGAGAAGCATAGGGATAAGTTATTAAACAAAAGAAAGGATGAGCCGGCGTGGTGGCACATGCTCGTAATCCCAGTATGTGGGAGACAGGCAGGAGGATCACGCAGGTTCGAAGCCAGCCTCAGCTACTTAGTGAGACTCAGCAATTTAGTGAGGCCCTGTTTCCAAATAAAAAGACAAAAAACAGGTCTGGGAATGTAGCCCTGAGGTAGAAAGCCCATAGGTCCCATTCCCAGTAACACACACACACACAAACACACACGAAAGAAAGGGTAAGAATATCAACTTCAGAGAAAAATGTTTGTATAGGAAAGGAAAAGTAGTCCCAGTATACTATATGACTCAGCTGACAATAGCATTTGTATGATCATAATAGTCAAAATGAGATATTCAGTTAACAAAAATTATAAATAACTGGAAAAATGAAGGGCTAGGAAGGGTGTGATTTTATACATTGTGAGGGAATATAAAAGACTGCCAAATTATAATAATAGATGTCAATTGATAATGACTAAAACTAAAAAAAAAACAAGACACAGTAATATATGTTTATAATTTTTTTTTTTGCAGGTCTAGGGATGGAACCCAGGGGCATTCGACCTCTAAGCTACACCCCCTGCCCTATTTTTTTTTTTTTATTCTTTATTATGAAACAGGGTCTCACTAAGTTGCAGAGGGCCTAAGTAGCTGAGGCTGTCTGCAAACCGTGATCCTCTGGTCTCAGCCTCCCAAATGCTGGGATTATAAGCATGCGCCACCATGCCCGGCTCCCAGCCCTATTTTTTATTCTTTATTTTATTTACTTATTTATTATTATTATTATTATTATTATTATTATTATTTTATTTTTTTATTTTTTTGGTGGTACTGGGGTTCCTGGAAGCCCTTCTACCTCTGGGCTACAGTCCCAGACCTATTTTATACTTTTTTTATTTTTTGGAAACAGGGTCTCTTAAGCCAGCACAGCTGGCTTCGAACCTGCGCAATCCTCCCTCCACCTCCCAACCGCGGGGATTACAAGTGTGTGCCACCACGCCCGGCTTTATTCTTTATTTTAAAACAAGGTCTCACTAAGTTGCAGAGGGCCTCACTAAGTAGCTGAGGCTGGCTGCAAATCTTCCTGTCTCAGACTCCCAAGTACTGGGATTACAAGTGTGTGCCACCACACCCTGCTAAAATAAGATTTTTTAAAAAGAGCTGGGAATGAAGTTCAGAGACAGAACGCTCCTGGGTTCAGTCCCCAGTACTGCCAAACTAAGGGGAAAAAAAAAAAAAAAAGGAAGTGGGAAGAACTTGGATAAAGACCTAGAAGAATGGAAGGCTAGTAGGTTCAGGGAACTCTCGAGTTCAGATTGGAAGTGTGAAGTGTATCAGGGAGAGTCATGGGAGAGGAGGCTAGAGAGGGCAGCTAGCCATCCTCTTCAGACTGGCCCCTATTAGGTTCCATCGCCATCGACCTACAGAGAAGGCAAGTCACTGCTCCAGCGCATGGGCCCCAGTCTGCACCTTAGTGGAAGAGCAACTCACGCTGCCTTCATAGTTCTTTCAGGAAGCCGGGGGTGTTGCTTCAATGCTGCTCTCACGGAAAACATCCCTGAGACCAGAGCAGGAGAAAGGTGCCTTATTTTCCACTATGGGAGAGTCTGGGGAAAAGTTGTGCCCACAGCACAGCCCACCTACCTGAAATGTAGCTTGTGTGTTTATTCTGCTTGTCCTGAGCAACCAGCTCATTGTGCAATTCTTTTCCAATCCCATTTTCAAAATTCTTAGAAAACTGTTCTGTTTTCCTGAAATGTTCAAGAAAAGACAGAATTAAACCATAGTAGGAAATACATAATTTTTAGGTTCACGGCCAAGAATTCATATAGGGAGCTTTGGGTCCCCAACAGCATATCCCTAGAACTTGGGGATAAGATTAGAAAGTACCTGTGAATAGAAGGACAGGAATCAGTCAAAACAGATAGACCTAGGAGATGAGGACGATTAATCAATAGCTCACAAAATAATCTGAACTCCAGGAAGTAGTTTGGCATAGAGGAAAGGACATAAGCTTTGGAGTCAAAAAGAGCTAAGTTTAGCCAGCTGTGGTGGCGCACGCTTGTAATCCCCGCGCTTGGGAGGCGGAGACAGGGGTATCGCGCAGGTTCGAAGCCAGCCTCAGCTGGCTTAAGAGACCCTGTTTAAAAAAAAAAAAAAAAAAGGTCTGGGAGTGTAGCCCGGAGGTAGAAGGGTTTCTAGGAACCCCAGTAACACCAATTAAAACACACACACACACACACACACACACACACACACACACACACACACACAGAAAACCACAAAAAACAAAAAAAGAGCTAAGTTTGAATCCTAGCTCCATCACTTTCAAACTGTGATTTTGCATGTTACTCAAGCTCTCTGAGTCTCAGCCTCTTGATGAGTAAATGAGAGATAATAACACCACCTTACATAAAGTCTAAAACATAATACTCAGTAAGTGGTAGCTATTAATTTATTATCATATTAAGAGAAACTTCAAATGACTAACAAGGAATATTTAAAACCAGAGTTCATCTGCTTGTTACTATCCATTCTGATTTGAATGGCAATGTCAGTTAACTGTACCAAAAATTCCCATTTAGTTTTGGGGGTGTGGTGGGGTGGGGTGGTGTGTATGTGTGCACACACACATTTTATATGGGGGATTGAATCCAGGAGAATTTACCTCTAAGCTACATACCCAGCCCTACTTTATTTTTATTTTGAAACAGTCTCACTAGGCTGATGAAAATCTCACTACTTGCTGACACTGGCCGTGAACCTATGTCCTCCTGTCTCAGCCTCCCAAATACTGGGATTACAGGCACGCACCACCATGCTTGGCAAAAAATTTCCATTTTGGAAAAATAATACTGAACAATACTAGGCTATAAAAGCTTAATGCAACCCACTTTTTGACAATATCCAATGTTATTTATTTATCTATTTATTTTGTAGTACTAGGGACAGAACCCAGGGGCATTCTACCTCTGAGCTACGCCCTCTGCCCTATTGTGTGTGTGTGTGTGTGTGTGTGTGTGTGTGTGTGTGTGTGTGTGTGTTACTATGGGTGGAACCCAGGGGCTTTTCTACTTCCAGGCTATACTCCGAGACCTATTTTATACTTTTTTTGGAAACAGGGTCTCACTAAGTTGCTGAGATCCTCACTAAGCAGCTGAGGCTAGCCTCAAACCTGTACAACCCTCCTGTTGTACTGGGATTACAATACAAGCATGCGCCACCACGCCCGGCCCCCAGCCCTATTTTTTATTCTTTATTTTGAAGCAGAGTCTCACCGAGTTGTAGAGGGCCTCACTAAGTAGTTGAGGCTGGCCAAGAACCCCGATCCTTCTGTCTCAGCCTCCCAAATGCTGGGATTACAAGGGTATGTCACCATGCCCAGCTCCAATATTATTTCTGAATTTATACTGTATTAGTTTCCTAGGCCTGCTATAACAAACTACCACAAAATAGATGGTGCTTAAAGCAACAGAAATTTATTCTCTCATAGTTCGGGAAGCTAGAATACAAAATCAAGACATCAACAGAACCGTATCTCTAAGACTCTAGGGGAGAATCTGCTCTGGGCCCTACTCTTAGGTTCTGGTGTTGCCAGTAATCTTGGTGTCCCTTTTTGATGCCAACACTAAGCTCACATGGCTGTCCCTGTGTCTCTTCTACTCTTCTTATAAGAACATCAGTCATACTGGATTAAGGACCTACTTTACTCCAATAGGACCTCATCTTAACATACTACATTTGTGATAACCTTATTTCCAATAAAGTCACATTCTGAGGTTTTTAAAAGAGCATAAATATGGGAGGCGCATCATCCAGCCCCATAAACATGCTCGACAAGGCAAACTTCTGGCCTGCCATTTGGTCCTCAACGGGCCTCCCTATCAGGCACATATGCCCTCTGCAAAGAACCAGTGCCAGCAGGCCTCCCAGGCACAGCTGCCAGGATAAAGTACAAGTGTGGCATTGGGCTTATCAGCCATCTCCTGCTGAGTCTGGTGAGAGGGACTCTCACCTCAAGGCTTGGTCAGTCCTCTATGAATGAAAATCTATCTCCTGTACTTGCAAATGCATAACCTAGGTAGGCTCCAGGGACCCAACCAAGTCAATGCTGCCTGAAGTGTGGTCCTCCGTATATGCCAGCAGGCACTTCTGAGCCACCCAGCCACGGTCGTCAGGGCTTCTCAGTGTTTACCTGAACTGGCTGTCATCCAAGAGCGGCTTCTGTGCACTGAGGTATCTCCTAATGGTGTCTTCGAGCTTGGGAATAGGCAGCCTGGAAAGAAAGCGAGGTCAGTGTGAGGCTGACAATATGTGGAAGAGGTTAATTAACTTCACAGGCAAAGCAATAAACTAATTACTGATAATTTCCCTCCACACAACAGCAACAAAGGGAGGCCCCTGACAAAACAGAACTGAAGGATGGAGCTGGGGCTGGGCTCACGTAGAAGGCTTGCCTGGCACACATTGGCTCAAGTATGAAGTCGTGGGTCTGATCCCCAGCAACACACACACACACACACACACACACACACACACACACACACACACACGGCAAACACAAAAATAGAATTAATGAATTTACTAATGTATCAATGAATACTCTACCTTTTTTTTTCAGTATGAGGGGTTGAACCCATAGGTACTCTACCACTGAGTTATGCCCCAACCCTCTTTATTTTTTACTATGAGACAGGGTCTCCTTAGCTACTCTCAAATTTGCAGTCTTTCTGCCTCAGCCTCCAGAGTTATTAAGATTACAGGCATGAACCATTGCACCTGAAATTTATAACTATGATTTTAAGTAAAATAAGAACATAATCATTTTTAATAATAATTCAATATGGGAAATCAGAGACCACCGCCAAGTATTCCTATTTCCTGGCCTTGGTGACAGTTCCTATGCTAATACTGTATTGGCATTGATTGAATCCTACCCTTAGGTTGAACAACTGTATTTTTCTCTATTGAGATAAACAGAAAAGGGTTTCGTTTTAAAAATTCTCTTGTGCATTTTACAACAGGGAATCATGTAAGAGTATAACACAGATCTATCAAAAAGCCAGCCTAACTTGGGGACTATTCACTGAAAGGTAGAAACTGAACGCCAAGCCATGCCATGCCACCAGGAATCCTACTCAGAAACACCGGACGCTCATTGCTTAAGTAGCAGGAACAACAGCTTGCCCACGCATCACATCTCTACCAGGAGCTTCCCAGCGATGCCTATGGTGGTGAGTTACTGGTCCAGGGTCAACTGAAAAAGCACGGGCAGGAGGTGAGGTGTATTTTCTTACATCTCAATACTCTTACTGAAAGAGAAATACCCTAGTATTAAAACAACAGTAGTTACTAGGTTACCTCTGGCAACTCAAAACTAGCACCAATATATGCAAAATACCCAGAGGTATCAGTCACTTAGGAAAACTGAAACCTTAACCACAAAGCATAGTTTAAGAGTTTAGTTTAAGCCGGGCGTGGTGGCGCACGCTTGTAATCCCCACGCTTGGGAGGCAGAGACAGGAGGATCGCGCAGGTTCGAAGCCAGCCGCGTGCGCTGGCTTAGGAGACCCTGTTTCCAAATAAAAATGTAAAAATGGGTCTGGGAGTGTAGCCCGGAGGTAGAAGGGCTTCCAGGAACCCCAGTACCACCAAAAAAAAAAAAAAAAAAAAAAAGAGTTTAGTTTAAGATATTCTGTGGTTCTTCCACTTATTTTTCAATGCATGTTTATCCATTACATGATATTAAAAATAAATTTGAATTATTTACAACCATTGTAAACTAATGCCCTAAGTACTATTCAAAACAATGTAACACTGTAACTACCCTTACATTTACACAGAAAACCCTTAACACAACCTAATATTAGAGAAAGTTGTCTACTTAAATTTCTCAGGACAGCCAGGTAAGGTGGCTCACACTTATAAATCCAGCAGTTGGGAGGCTGAGACAGGAGGATCGCAGTTCATGGACAGCCTCAGCTACTTAGTGAGGCCCTTTGCAACTCAGTGAGACCCCGTTTCAAAATAAAAAATAGGGCTGGGAGTGTAACTAGGAGGTAGAATGCCCCTGGGTTCCATCCTCAGTACTGCAAATAAATATATAAATACATAAATACATAAAAATAGGGCTGGGGGTGTTGCTCAGAGGTAGAATGCCCCGAGGTTCCATCCCCAGTACTGAAAAAAAAAAAAAAATCTTAGGACTTTGTATTGACACTAAGGATATTAATAAAAGTTTATCTTCAGGAAAATTCTAAATTAGAGACAATGACAATTTGACAAACAATCCCTTATTTAAAACTTCAAAAGTATTAACTCCAGACTTATGTCTCTTTAGTGGGGTAGCAAATTTTCAGAGTGATGACTTATGTTTGAGTTACTAATATAATAGAAATTAAATTTCCCAGAGAGACCTAAGATGAGGTAGCATAGACTATACATAAAAAGTGTTATCATGGATACAAAATCCATGTTTTCTATAAGATATAATAATGGTAACTTAATGAATATTTATTTATTTATTTTTGTGATACCAGGGATTGAACCCCAGGGGCATCCTACCTCTAAGCTACAACCCAGGCTTTATTTATTTTTTTTATGGCACTGAGGATTGAACCCAAGCGAATTCTACTTCTGACCTACACCCCCAGCCTGATTTTATTTCTTATTTGGAAACACTAAGTTGCTGATGGCCTCACTAAGTTGCCAAAGCTGACTATGAACCTGCTATCCTCCTGTCTCATTCTCCAAAGTACTGGAATTACAAGTGTGTGCCACTATGCCTGGTTCTTTGTTTGTTTGTTTGTTTTTGTTTTTGTTTTTGAAACAAAGTCTAGCCAGGTTGCTGAGAGTCTTACTATATTGCTGAGGCTGTCCTCAAGCCTGGAATCCACCTGTCTCAGCCTCCCCAGTGTTGGTATTACAGGTGTGCAACACCGCGCCTGGCTTAATGAATATTTAGGTCTCTATTTTTGCCTTCTATCAAATATGTTCATGTAAATGCCATATAGCAATATGGATCACATCATGAGATTACTTAATACCTGGCAGACAGTGGCCATGACTGTGAAGTTACTGGCTCACGATGAAATGAGAAATATATGGGCAGTGTAACGAGCTGTTCACAAAGCTAAATTTGCTTCATTTACGTCTGGCCTGAGCTGGGCTTGGTGGCTTATGCCTGTAATCCCAGTACTTGCAAGGTTGAGACAGGAGGATTGCAGGCTTGAGGCCAGCCTCAGCAATTTAGTCAGGCCCTGAGATACTTAGCAACACCCTATACTTAGCAACACCCTGTTTCAAAACAAAAAATAAAAGTGCTGGGGTAGTGTAGCATGGAGGTAGAAAGCCCTGGGATCAATCTCTAGTACTAAAATAAATAAATAAATAAATATTCCTAATTCTATTATTATTATTATTATTAATTATTATTATTTTGCAGTACTGGGGATGGAACTCAGGGGCATTCTACCTCGAGCCCTATATTTTATTCCTTATTTTGAAACAGGGTCTCATTGAGTTACAAAGGGCCTAAGTAGCGGAGGCTGTCCACGAACCACGACCCTCCTGTTTCAGCCTCCTGAATGCTGGGATTACAAGTGTGTGCCACCACACTCAGCTTAGATTATGTATTTTTGAGGGTCATTAAATCCTCCCTTAAAAAAATTTTTTTTGTGGTACTGGGGATGGAACCCAGGGGCATTCTACTTCCGAGCTACACCCCCAGCCCTATTTTTTATTCTTTATTTTGAAACAGGGTCTCACTGAGTTTCATAGGGCCTCACTAAGTAGTAGCTGAGGCTGTCCTCAAACCACGATCCTCTTGTCTCAGCCTCCCAAATGCTGGGATTACAAGCGTGTGCCACCATGCCTGGCTTAAATCCTTCCTTTTAAGAAAATACTGATAGAAGTATTTCCCCCTCTAATTTCACTGATCTGTGAAATCAAAAAGTATAAGAACTATTGGCGAAGCCAGGCCTGGTGGCGCACGCTTGTAATCCCCGCGCTTGGGAGGCTGAGACTGGAGGATCGCACAGGTTTGAATCCAGCCTCAGCTACTTAGTGAGGCTCTCAGCAACTTAGTGAGACCCTGTTTCCAAATAAAGTATAAAATAGGTCTGGGAGTACAGCCTGGAGGTAGAAAGCGTCTGGGTTCCACCCCCAGTACCACACACACACACAAAGAACTATTGGCACATTGGAAAAAGAATGAGATTTATAATCAAACCTAGGCTTGGATCCAACTTTGCCAGTTAATTGCTAATTATATGCATATAGGCGGCAAATTATTATAAATTATAGGTGGTAATTATTATTCCATTTCTGTGCTAGAGTTGGAGAGAATCACCTCACAGAGAGATCTGAAATGCACCTATCAACTTCCAATCTCATCTAGCACATGTAACATGTGAGGCTAAGTTCATAGTCTCTGGACTCACACAGACCAAGTCATACCACCTTCTCCCTTATCTTCATCTCATTATCATTCCTACTCTCATTATCCAACCCAAGGAGAGGAGGAGGATGGATCAAGCGTGAACTGTAGTATTTACTGATTTCTGTGATGTATCAGTACTCCCACTGTGGCCAGTTTCAAACTACCAACACTCTATCACTGAGTGCAGACCCGGGAAGAAGTGCACAGAACTGGCTCTTGTGGTGGTGGCATGTATAGAGAGGGGCCTCCGTACTCACGGTTCTTCCTCTAAAACCCCTTCCCTGACCTCTGTTGCCACAGAGAAGGCCTTTAATAGGTGTCCAATGAATTGATTACTCCTGTTTTACCCCCTTAGTCTGTTTTATGCTGCTATAACAGAATACCAGAGACTGAGTCATCTGTAAAGAAAAGAAATTTATTTCTTATGGTTTGGGAGGATGAGAAGTCTGAGATCAAGTGGCCAACACATCATGAGGGTTTTCTTGTTGCATCATAGCATGGCAGAAGGCATCATATGGTTGAGCGGGGCCTTACATTTATTTATTTATTTATTTATTTTGAAACAGAGCCTCACTAAGTTGCAAAAGGCCTAAGTAGTAGCTGAGGCTGTCCTCAAACTGCCATCCCCAACAGTGGTACTAGGGATGGAACCCAGGGGCGTTATACCTCCCAGGCACACCCCCGGCCCTATTTTTTTATTCTTTATTTGGAAACAGGGTCTCACTAAGTTGCAAAGGACTTCACTAAGTAGCTAAGGCTGGCCTCAAACCTAATCCTCTGTCTCAGCCTCCCGAATGCTGGGATGAATGCTGGGATTACAAGCATGCGCCACCACGCTCAGCTCCAAACTTACTTTCAAATAAAACCCACCCTCTTGATAACAATATTAATCCATTCATGAGGGCAGAGCTCTCAAGACCTAACCACTTTGTGAAGGTCCAACCTCTCAGTGCTATTGCATGGGGATGCGGTTTCCAATACGTAAACTTTGGGGACAACCCCAGCACCCTAGATCTTTCTCTGTCACCTCAGTGGCATTTATTTATGTCTCTCTCCATCTGACTGTGTGATCCTTAATGGATGCTTGAAACTGAGATCCTGTGGAAGACAGAGATTCTCTCCACCTGCCCCCTGGGTCTGACGTCCTCTCATGTGTCTCTCCCTCACTATGTCTTTCATCCTAAATGCACATGTTTTCTCAATGCTGGGTCCTCTGCCCTCTTCTGGCTGTAGAGTCCCTCCGTTGACTCCTGTGACAATAGTTTTGAACTTCAGGGTCTCCTCCAAACATGCAGTGAAAGAGATCATTGAAAGAGCACGATCCTGCCACCTATAGACATATTCTTGCTTAGGCCCTGGGAGATAGCTGGGAAAAGTACAAGCTGTGAAATTAGACAAACCTGCGTTCAAATATTAAGTCACTTTCTAGAAGGTAGGGAGATTAATGGTTACAAAGGGTGGCAGGAGGGATGGGATGGGATGGGTTTGAGGAGAGCAGGTTTGGGAGAGCTTTATGTTTGTTTTTACTGTTCTGGGGATCAAACCCAGATCTGGGAGAGTGTATGCAGCATTGCTTGGGGATAAAATTATTCTGGAAGTCAAGATGATCGATGTGAAAGACATGCCTTTGGGACCCAGAACATTACTGCTTCCACCTCTGTCTCACACTCTGGAATCTGCCTCTCCTGCCTCCCTCATGGATTCGGTCTGTGGTTTTTCTTAAGTTTTTAGGTGATAACTGGTGTTACCAGTTATCACCTAAAGTGATCAAGGATTAAGAAAAACAATAGATTAAGAAAAACCACAGACCTAACTTGGGGCCTGATAATGGCCTGTAATCTCATGTTGACACAGGAGGATCACAGGTTCAAAATCAGCCTCAGCAACTTAGCTAGACTCTCAGCAACCTAGTGAGACTCTATTTCAAAACAAAAACAAAACAAAACTAATAAAAGGGATGGGGCTGTAGTTCAGAGGTAGAATGCTCCTGGGTTCAATCCCAAGTACACACATACAAAAAAAAAATCTAGCTGAAGTATACACCTAAGAATGTTTAAAATGGTAAAGTTTATGTTATGTATTATTTGTCATATTCTCACAGGGGAAAAAAACCAAGAGGAAAAAAAAACCTTATAAAACAAGCAAATGACCTGGGCATGTTGGCACATGCCTGTAAATCCTAGTACTTGAGAGGCTGAGACAGGCGACTTGCAGGTTTGAGGACAGCCTTAGCAAGTAGTAAGACTCTCAGCAACTTAGATCATTTCAAAATAAAAATTAAATGTGGCTGGGGGTGTAGTTTGGAGGTAGAATGCCTCTGGGTTCAATCCCCAGTAACACACACACACACACACACTCAAATGACAGTGCAAAGGTTCCTAGTGAGAGTCAAAGGCCACCTGGTTAAAAGGCAGCAGTGATGGGTCACTGATAGATCAGTTAGAGGGAGGAAATGACTGGTAGGTTTCCCTATCTCTGACATCTTATCTCAGTGTCATCTCTACATCAGCTCCAGGAGTTGCATGTGGCCATTCTGACTTCACAGGTACTATGGCTCTACATTAAACTGAATTGCCCAAAATTACAGCTAAAGAGTTGTAAATATATAGAGTCTTAAAGTAAGTCCTACCAGACTTCAAAGTGAGGGCTTCCCACCGTGACATCAATATGAGCGTCAAAGACAATACATTTTACTCACCCAGAATCTCAGACTCAAAGAATTTCATCTCTCACCTAACTCCCACTTTATAGGTGAGGTAATGGAGACCTGAGGAAACTGGCTGCTTAATGGGTGATGGGTGGTTGTTTGTACTTCTAGATTTCTACAGATTTTTGTGCTGTGGATGGGGCTAGAATAAACAATCTTAGTCTTTTCAGCTTTTCAAGGCTGAACTGCAGAAATATCCTCTGATTTTAAACCTGGGTGTGGCCCAGGCCTGCCTGAAAGTCAATGACCATGACTCTGAGCTTGGCAAGTGAAGACAGGGCTGTCAGTCCTCACCTTTCCCCCACATACTGACGTAGCTCAGACACACAGGCTGAGGAGGAGAAGGCAGGTCCCAGGCTTATCCACACACACCCTTTATTCCCTCCCCCTCCCGTCAAATCCAGATAATCTCATTTTCATTTGTCTTAGATGTTTGCACACTGTAATTTCACAAGAATCACCCTTGGATGATCTTCCTGAAAGGCCAGGGTGGGCAGGGATAAGGCTAGGCTAAATGGAACTCCTGGGTGGAGAAAGGCAGCAGTCCTGTGCCGAGGGCAAGGCCTCTGCTATAAAGCTGTTCTTGAAGAAGCAGCTCTGGCCTGGGGATGCCTTGTGGCACTCTGGTGAGGGAGAAGGGCTCTGAGACAAATTTGGAAGTTGGCTCCAGGAACTAAATGGTGAATGAGCAGAGAACACAGTTTAGGTTTGGTTTTAGAAAGTGAAGAAAATTTCTAATACTGGAGGAGACCTGACAAGTTAGAGGAAGGCTGGGAGTCAAAAAAAAAAAAAAAAAAAAAAAAGCCAGGCGTGGTGGCGCACGCTTGTAATCCCCGCGCTTGGGAGGCGGAGACAGGAGGATCGCACAGGTTCGAAGCCAGCCGCGCTGGCGTAAGAGACCCTGTTTCAAAAATATAAAATAGGTCTGGGAGTGTAGCCCGGAGGAAGAAGGGCTTCCAGGAACCCCAGTACCACCAAAAAAAAAAAAAAAAGAAGGAAAACTGAAAGCCAGATTTAAGGAAGATTAAGGCTACTTCGATAGAGGAAGTAGATTCGGGGTGAAATATTTCAGAGGGCAGGGGTAGCTTAAGGTGAAGGGTAGTGAGAATGTGGGAGAGTCCTGCATCCAATTTGAGTAAGATGGAGTTTGGGAGGAGTATTGAGGTTGGGCTCAAGTTACAGGGGATGAAGCAGGCGAGGGAGGAACATTTTAAAGGAAAGAACCTGAAGCGAGAGGTGCTGAGGAGGGTTTGGTGGGGGTGAGAAGCTTCTGGGTAAAGACTGGACATAGAACTTAGGATGGACTTGGGTGGAGGGTAAGTTGAGGGTAAGAGTGAACATGAGGGGTGTGCTTGTGGGATTGATGGGGCATAAAAAAAAACAAGGTACTGGAGAGATGAGGAGTGAGGCTGAGCATTCTGGGTTGTGGGTAAAGAAGGTGCAGTCCTGGGAGAAGCTGAGGGAGGGTAACCAATATTAGTGTCAGGAATTGCCTACCCCTATTAGGGAGGAACGCTTGAAGTACCACCCATGCACCCCAGCGGTAGGGGTTAGAGTGGTGTGGGTGGTATAAACGCAGGTAGAACATTTTCCAAGGAGAAATGTGAGGAACTCAGGATATCTGGTTGGAAGTCAGGTTAGTGGGAAGGGTTCACTAAGGAGAATCTGGGAATCAGAGGACGATGGGAAGATTCTGGAAGAGAACTAGAGGGTTCCAGGGTTCTGGGCTGGCGATTCCGAAAGTCACAGTACTTCCAGACTGGGGGATGTGGCTGCCTCCAAAGTAGGGGACTGGGGCGGAAGCAGGTCCTGTAGTCCCGAGCCAGCGGAGTCGGGCTGGGCCCATCCTGGGCTGGCGGCGGGGCCGGGCTCACCTGGGCAGGCTGTCCTGGTAGTGCATGGTGGGCACGATGCTGTGCTGCAAGTACTGGGCAGGCCCGGGGCCGGCGCTGAGGGGCCGACAGGGGGCTCCGGGGCCGAGGGCAGGGCCCCGGGGCCAGGCGCGCAGCAGCAGGCGAGGCACCATCGTCCAGGGCGGCAGCGGCGGCGAGAGCACGGCGGGCGGGGGAATTCTGCTGCGGAGAAGGCCGCTGCCCTCGGAGCCGGGGACACAGCGTCAGGGCCTTGGTGTCCAGTTTGTCTCCGCCCACGGGGCCACTTCCGGCTGTGGGCGCCCTCTGGCCCCGCCCACATTCCGAACACGCCCAATCGCCGGGCCCACCCACACTTGGACACGCCCGTCCCCGGGGTCCGCCCACGGACACGCCCACTGCCTGGTCCCACCCACGCCAGGCCCGCCCTCCTGACCTGGCAGCCTTCTGACGGCTGATCTCCCTTGCTGTCCCCCCGGAGGCGGCAAACTGAACCCCCAAGCTCTCCCTTGTCTTGGTGTGGAGCAAGCTAGGCACGCCAACTGAAGAAAAAGAAAAGCAGAAATACATTTTTTTCTGCAATCTGATAAGCCTATAGGGAACGAAGGCTCTGTCTCTGAGAGACTCTTGGACAACATTTTAAACTTCTCTGTCTTCACCTAAGTAGATATCATGAACAACATACCTCCCACAAGTTTAGATTTACTTAAACAAGATAATTTCGTATGTAAAGTGCTGGTGATTATAGGTAAGCAGCAAACGGTAGTGGTTATTATTAGTAATCCGCAACATTTGCCCCACTGACACCTTAGACCTTTTTTTTTGTTTGTTTGCTTGTTTGTGATACTGGGTATTGAACCCAGAGGTAGCCCTTATGTATGTATGTATGTATGTATGTATGTATGCATGCATGTACTTATTTATTATTTATTTTGTGGTACTGGGGATGGAACCCAGGGGCTTTTCTACCTCCGGGCTATACTCCCAGACCTATTGTATACTTTATTTGGAAACAGGGTCTCGCTAAGTAGCTGAGACTGGCTTCGAACCTGTGTGATCCTCCTGTCTCAGCCTCCCAAGAGCTGGGATTACAAGCGTGAACCACCACGCCCGGCTATTTATTTATTATTTTTGGTACTGGAAGTTGAACCCAGAGATATTCTACCTCTGAGCTACATCCCCAGCCCTATTTTTTATGTCTTGTTTTGAAACAGGGTCTCAGTAGGTTGCTGAGTCTCTCTGAGTTGCTGAGACTAGTCTTAAATCTGTGATCCTCCTATCTCAGCCTCCCAAGTACTAGAATTACAGGTGTGCACCATCACGCTGGCCCAGATAATAATTCCTAACACTGCTCTGCTGGTTCTTAACACTGCCTTGTCAGCTCAGCTGAACAAGTATTAGGGGGGAAAATGTACAGAAACCAAAAACCATGGAATCTCAGAACCCGGCTAACTCTTCCGTTTAGAAAGCACTTTTTGAGCAGAACCCCTCCTGGGAACATCGTTTCTCAGCTTGAACAGCTCCAAAGACAGAAGTCTCACTGCTAAGAAAAGACACTTTGTCCTCTGGCTCTGGAGAGTCTTCCTGGCCAGTCAACTGCAGGAGGCTGCCTGTCACCATACCCTGCCCTCAAGACTCCTTCCAGATCTCGTTGGAAGAAGAGGAGGTATCAGAGACATAAAATTATGCTGACTTGCCGGAGGCACAGCAGAATTCCATTCTGAGGACACAACCTTCCTTTAGTACTAGCTCTCCATCAGGACCCTGTGAGTTTGAGGCAGCCAAATATAAATAGACAGGCAGAGCCAGGCGCTGGACACAGCCGAAAAGAGAACTAGATCTGGAGTCAGAAGACCTGAGGCTTGGTCTCAGCTCTGCCTTTACCTAGGCATCTAGATCACTAACCAGGTCTTACACTCATTCCATGGTGATTACAAATACTGAGGAACTAGTTTGAAACTTAGAAATATCATCTAATCTTCTTTCCTTGAGGAGAGAACAGACCCAACTGACCCAAGTGCAAAGCATCAGTGCCATTTGCCTTAATGGACAGTGACACACAGAGAATATGAAACCCCTTCTGGAAAATATCATCTGCCTCCAAATCCTAACGGTTTTCAGAAACTTGAACCCCGAGGCATACCTGGATCTGTGTGGAACTAAGTGGGTCAGAGGAGCAGGAAGAAATAGTGGGCCTAGTGGAGGAGCAAAGGATAGTGCCCATCCCACCTACTGGCTAGCAGAGGGCTCCAAGGCCTTCTGTGGGTGGACGGCCAGTAGGAGTGAGTCTCACCCCCAGGCTCGTGTCCAAGGCCTTCTGAATTCTGGCCCCACCTGCTTCTCCACTCCCCTCACGTCACCCGAAGTTCTCTCTGCGTCCAGCAGGAGTGACACTGGACTGCGCATCATCCCACCCCTTGTCCTTATTTCAGGCCTTTTTTTTTTTTTTTTTTTTTTTTGGTGGTGGTGGTGGTACTGGGGTTCCTGGAAGCCCTTCTATATCCAGGCTACACTCCCAGGCCTATTTTTTTTTTATTTTTGGAAACAGGGTCTCTTAAGCCAGCGCGATCCTCCTGTCTCTGCCTCCCAAGCGTGGGGATTATAGGCGTGCGCCACCACGCCCGGCCGATAAGCATCTTACTTTAAGCACCAATCAGTGCTGGGCAATAGAACAGAGCTGGTTTAGCCCTTAAGAAACTCATCCACTTAAGTGAAAGTTGCGTCCTCCAGGCTCCGTTATTTCTGAGATTTAGAAGAATTTACAAACTACTTTGCATGTACTTACATTGTTAACATGTGGTGTGTTAGTGAGGCCCTCTGCAACTCAGTGAGACCCGGTTTCAAAATAAAGAATAAAAAATAGGGCAGGGGGTGTGGCTCGGAGGTCCAATGCCCTGGGCTCCACCCCAGACCTGGTAAATTCTTACTCATCCTTCAAAGTCCATTTCAGAAATCACAACCTCTGTGAAGTCTTTCTCAATTTTCATCATTCTTCCTCCCCACAAGAATAAATCCTTCCCACTGATCTCACAGCTTTTTTCTTGTTCTTTTAAAAAAATTATTATTATTGAGCCGGGTGTGGTAGCACAGTTGTAATCCCAGCATTTGGGAGGCTGAGACAGGAGGCTCTCCAGGAGGATCGTGGCTCACGGACAGCCTCAGCTACTTAGTGAGGTCCTTTGCAACTCAGTGAGACCCTGTTTCAAAAGAAAGAATAAAAAATAGGGCTGGGGGTATATCTCGGAGGTGGAATGCCCCTGGGTTCCATCCCCAGTACCGCAAAAAAAAAAAATTATTATCATTATTATTAGGAATAGTAGTAGTAGTACTGGGGATTGAACTCAGGGAGCTGCACTCCCAGCCCCCCTGGGGTTTTTGTTTGTTTTGGTGGTGGTGGTACTGGAGATTGAACCCAGGGATGCAGGGATGTTCTTTTTTTTTTTTTTTTTTTTTTGGTGGTACTGGGGTTCTACCTCCAGGGTACATTCACACACACACACACACACACACACACACACACACACACACACACACATATATATATACGTTTTTGTTTTTTTTTTTAAACGGGATCTCTTAAGCCAGAGAGCCAGAGAGGCTGGCTTCAAACCTGCATGATTCTCCTGTCTCCGCCTCCCAAGCGCAGGGATTACAAGCGTGCGCCACCACGCCCGGCCAAACCCAGGAATGTTCAATCTCCAGGCTACACTTCCAGTCCTCTCTTTTTTGGTAGTACTGGGGATGCAACCCAGGAGCATTCTACCCCTGAGCTACATCCCTACAACCTTATTTTTTTATTTTAAAAAATTTTTATTAATTGTGTGTGGGGGGGTTGGGGATGGAACCCAGGGGCATTTGACCTCTGAGGTACACCTCCTGCCCTATTTTTTTTTTTATTCTTTATTTTGAAACCAGGTCTCACTGAGTTGGAGAGGGCCTCACTAAGTAGCAGAGGCTGTCCACGAACCGCGATCCTTTGGTCTCAGCCTCCTGAATGCTGGGATTACAAGCGTGTGCCACCACACCTGGCTATTTTTTTATTTTTTTGAAACAGGGTCTTACCAAGTTGCAGGTGGCCTCACTAAGTTGCTGAGGGTGGCTGTGAACCTGCAATCCTCCTGTGTCAACCTCCCAAGCACTGGGATTACAGATGTGTACCGCCATGCCTGGCACTTATCTCAATTTTTTTTAACTGTTAAATATGTAAAGCACAACTGTATCATGAGTTATTTAGTTAGCAATTATTTA
The DNA here is from genome assembly GCF_963383645.1 of Muscardinus avellanarius. Lineage (NCBI taxonomy): Eukaryota > Metazoa > Chordata > Mammalia > Rodentia > Gliridae > Muscardinus > Muscardinus avellanarius. Next base: position 45,418,988 of record NC_137788.1, on the reverse strand, counting down.
ATGATACCTTTGTCTCTCACCCTAAATTTTGCGGTCCTCTGAGGCAGGTGTCTGGCCAGGTCCCGCTGTGGTAAGTGTTTTGCTTCCTTTTCCTAGCGATAGCCCTGGGGATTGTACCACGTTACCGACAACATGAGCTGGGAACCCAGAGAGACCATATTTTTCTGTGTAAGGGTCAAGAGAGTTCATCTACTAGAGAAAAATCCTGAAGAATAAATTGTTTGTATTGAAGTAATCCTTAGAGTTTTGCTCTGTTTCGAATTAACTCTGAAAAAGCAGAACACAGTGGCCAGATTAAAGTAATGTTCATTTTCAAAATAAGAGTTCTTAAAAAACAGCCGACTTCCACTGGTTAGCAGAAGAGTTCGCATTTCATCAAAAATTAGATCCAGTTTTTTAAGTGTGACCAAAGACAGCAAATGTGAACACAAATATTCAAAGAAAGGGCAGTTACTCCTGGTGCCTCAAGCTGGCCCGGCTGGAGTTCCAAGTGCTCAGGTTCTATGCATTTTACCTGGACCAAATAGTGCTTAAAATAAAGCTATTCAGAGACAAGACTGGATCAAGCACTGCTGATTTAATGGAAACTGTATTACAAAATCTAAATCTTTAAAAAGAAATTGACTATGAGAGAAAGTACAAATACAAAAAAGTGAAACCGAAGCACAAAAAATGTTTTTCCGCCGGGTGTGGCGCGCACTTGTAATCCCAGCATTCGGGAGGCTGAGACCGAAAAGATCATGGTTCCCGGTTACGGAAAGCCTCAGCTACTTAGTGAGGCCCTTTGCCCTTTGCAACTCAGTGAGACCCTGTTTCAAAAATTTTAAAAAGACTAAAAAATAGGGCTACAGGTGTAGCTCAGAGGTAAAATGCCCCTGTGTTCCATCTCCAGTACCGCAAGAAAAAAAAAGTTTTTCCTGCCGAATGAAGGAACTTTTTTTTTTTTTATGGTACTGGGGGTGGAACCCAGAGGCTTTATACCTCTGGGCTATACTCCCAGAACTACTTTATAAGCATGCTTGTAATCCCCGTGCTTGGGAGGCTGAGACAGGAGGATCGCACAGGTTCGAAGCCAGCCTCAGCTACTTAGTGAGGCTCTCAGCAACTTAGTAAGACCCTGTTTCCAAATAAAATATAAAATAGGTCTGTGAGTATAGCCTGGAGATAGAAAGCCTCTGGGTTCCACCCCCAGTACCACACACACACACACACACACACACACACACACACACACAAATGCTATAGAAACAGGGTCTCACTAAGTTGCTGAGAGCCTCACTAAGTAGCTGAGGCTGGCTTCGAACCTGTGTGATCCTCCTGTCTCAGCCTCCCAAGCGCGGGGGATTACAAGCGTGCGCCACCATGCCCGGCTCGAATAAAGGAACTCTTAAAATCTAGTTGTGGATATACCAGACATTTGATTAAACCAATCAATGAAGAATTATTGTGTAAAAAAAATTGGAGTTAGGCATAGTGGTGCATGCTTGTAATCCCAGTACTTGGGAGGCTCAGATGAGAGGATCGCAATTCACAGACAGCTTAGCTACTTAGTGAGGCCCTTTGCAACTCAGTGAAACCCTGTTTCAAAATAAAAAATAAAGCAGGGCGTGGTGTCGCACACTTGTAATCCCCACGCTTGGGAGGCTGAGACAGGAGGATCACACCAGTTCAAAGCCTCAGCTACTTAGGCTCTCAGCAACTTAGTGAGACCCTGTTTCCAAATAAAATATAAAAAATAGGTCTGAGAGTATAGCCCAGAGGTAGAAAGCCTCTGGGTTCCACCCCTAGTACCACCAAAAAATAAAATAAAATAAAGAATAAAAAATAAGGCAGGGGGTGTAGCTCGAAGGTAGAATGCCCCTGGGTTCCATCCCAAGTACCGCAAAAAAAAAAAAAAAAAAGAAAAAGAAAAAAAAAAAGGGGGGGATCTCCAGCATGCCTGCACAGTGCTTTTTCTTTTATTTTATTTTCTACTGATTTTTGTAATAAAGACTTGTTAAAGATGCAAAAAGATGGTTTTCCTTTATTTATTTATTTTTTATTGGTGCACTGTATTCATACATCATAATGGGATAAAGAAAATACTTTTGTAGACATACATGCACACATCGCCCAGTTAGCCCCTACCCGATCCCCACCCAATTCCCTCCCCATCCCTCCTTCCCATGCTTGGCTTAGTGGTTGACATCTAGTATTATAGCAATTTATCCAATATTAACAGTGATAATCTCACATAACAGTTTCATTTGTCTGATATCAAGCTTTTGATGACTTAACGATAACATTTCAATATTTCTTTTTGCTTTCTTTCTTACCAGAGAATCTTTTTTTCTTTTTTTTTTAAGGTGAAACTATCATACACTTATTTATTTATTTTTCAGAAAAAATCTATCCTGATATGGAATATGGACTCTAGATACCCAAAACAATCTCGAAAAAGAACAAAGCTAGAAGATGTATATTTTCTGATTTCAAACCATATAAAGCTACAATAATTGAAACAGTGTAGTACTGTTCTAAAGGCAGATATATAAACCATTGGAGTTAAATAAAAGCCTAGAGCTAAATTCTTCCCTATATTGTCAAGTTATTTTTGACAAGGTTTCCACGAACATTTGGTGGTGGAAATAATAATCTTTTAACTAAATATTGTTGAAAAATAATAATTACATTAAGAAGAATAAAATTGGACCCTTACCTAACACCATATACAAATATTAACTCAAAATAGATAAAAGACCTAAATATAAATCTTAAGACTATAAACTTTTAGGAGAAAATCTGGGTCATAAAACCTCACAACATTGAAATTGGCAGTGATTTCTTGGATATGATTTCAATGGCACAGGCAACAAAAGGGTAAACAAACTCCCTAAAAAATAAAAACATATTGTAAATCCAAAGACAATGTAAACAGAGTTAAAAGTTACTGATAGAATGGGATAAAATATTTCCAAATGCTATATCTGAAGGTATATTAGTATTCCAACTAGAAATCCTAAAAATTAGCAACAATAAAAGCAAACAACACAATTTAGAGGTAGGTAAAAGAATAACATAAATAATGAATCTCCACAGATAACCAATCTTAGTTGTCTGTTGGATGGAAAATCTTATTTCTCTGGTTCTGGTGTGTGTTACCTATTTCTTCTTTGTAGTTAATCTCTTTGAGTATTTTCTCTAGTGCTGGTTTTGAAGACATAAATTCCTTCAGTTTCTGTTTGTCATGGAAGCTTCTTATTTCCCCATCTAATTTGATAGAGAGTTTTGCTGGGTAGGAAATTTTTGGCTGGAAGTTGTTTTCTTTCAGAGTTTGGAATATGTTACTCCAAGCCCTTCTGGCTCTCATGACTTGGTTTGGGAAGTCTGGAGTGATTCTAATTGGTTTGCCTCTGAATGTCACTTGGCCCTTTGTTTTTGTTACCTTTAAGATTCTCTGCTTGGCTTCCACATTAGTCATTTTGACAATTATGTGGCGTGGGGATCCTCTTCTCTGATCCTGTCTAAAGGGAGTTCTATAAGTTTCCGGGACCTGTGTATTGACCTCTTGCTCTATGTTTGGAAAATTTCCTGCTATTACTTCCTTGAAGAGATTGTTGATCCCTTTGGTTTCACCTTCTTTTCCCTCCTCTTCCAATTATTCTTAGGTTAGCTCTCTTAAAATGGGCCCATATTTCTTCAATGTCAGATTCCTTCCGTTGGATTTTTTTTTCTAAATTAGAAACTATGCGTTCATTTTTTGAATGATCATCTTCTTTTTTTTTTTTTTTTGGTGGTACTGGGGTTCCTGGAAGCCCTTCTACCTCTGGGCTCCACTCCCAGGCCTATTTTATATTTTTGAAACAGGGTCTCTTACTCCAGCGCGGCTGGCTTCGAACCTGCGTGATCCTCCTGTCTCCGCCTCCCAAGCGCGGGGATTACAAGCGTGCGCCACCACGCCCGGCGTGAATGATCATCTTCTAAGAGCAAGATTCTATTCTCCATGTGGTCTAATTGGTTGTTTGTACTTTGAATTGAGGCCTTTACTTCATTAATTGCATCCTTTATCTCTTTTTGGCTCTCTCTGAATTCTTTACGAAACACCTCTATTATTTCTACAGTTATTTTCCTGATTTGATCTTCTAGAAATCTCTGGATTTCTGTTTTATCAGGTTCTGATGTTGTGGGGTTGTGGGCATTCATTGCTCCATTGTTATTCCTCTTTCCCATGATTTCGGAAGTTTGTGCCTTCTCTGGGTTCTTCCCTTGGGTCACTACAACTTCACTTAAGGTGCTCTGGATCTCGAGTCTGTGATATTTCAGTCCCCACTACTCCTTTACTGGGTTGTATCACAGAGTCTCAGACCCAGGGAGTCAATCAAGGCTGCTTTAGACCATGGGGGGTACCAGGTTGGGCGTTCTCCTATGGTGTGATATCTCTGCCACCGTCACTCCCCCACTGGGTCAAGTCCCTGGGAGTACAGTACTGGGACTTCTCCTCTAGGGCCACAATTTAACTCACTGTTGTTAAGTGCGCAGATGGAGCTGTAGTGGACTCGGTGAATTCACTGCTGCTGCCACCGGTGGCAATATGGCGCCGCTGCCATGCCCTCGGCCGTGAGGCTGGCATATTTCTTTTCTGTTTTTGAGCTCTGCTCTAAGTTCCTGCAGGGTGTGCTGAGCCCAGCCTCTGGGAGCTTTAGATGCTCCTTGTGTCGAGAAATCTGCCAAATTCCTCCCGGCTGATCCACAGTGGCTCACTTCGGCTCGCTGTCCGCTGCTCTTCTCTGGAGCCTGGTGGGCTGTTGAGAGTGTTGGTCTGGAGCCGTCCGGTGAGCTCGCCGCTGTGAGGCCAGCATATCTCTTCTGTGGCTCTGAGCTCCGTTCTGAGTTCCCCTCCTCTCTGAAGCCTGGTGCTGCAAGGGAAAATGGCGCCCGCCGCTTCGTACCGCGGCTCTGGCTGCAGCACTGCGGTCTGGTTTCTTTCTGGTGTCTCGTTTTTCCAGCCCTCTTTTTCTCTGTCCCTTGTAATTACATTTTTTGTTTCTCTGCTGATGGTGTTTTCTGGCTATGAAAGGCGCTGATTTTGTGGTAATAGAGATTGGTTGTTAGCAGGGCTCGTAAGCCCTGCTTTTCTCCGTCGCCATCTTCCTGGAAGTCTGGTTTTCCTTTTTTAATGTGGTACTGATAATTGAACTCAGGGGCATCCTACCTCTAAGCTATACCCCAGCCCTATTTTATCCTATTTTATTTTTTTATTTTGAAACAGGGTATTGCTAAGTTGCAGAAGGTCTCACTAAGTTGTTAAGGCCATCGTCGAACCGTGACCTTCCTATCTCAGCCTGCAAGTACTGGGATGACAGATGTGCTGCACTGTGCCAGCTCCACAGGCTTTTTTTTTTTTTTTTCTGGTGTTACTGGGGTGGAACCCAGAGGCTTTCTACCTCCGGGCTATACTCCCAGACCTATTTTATATTTTATTTGGAAACAGGGTCTCACTAAGTTGCTGAGAGCCTCACTAAGTAGCTGAGGCTGGCTTCGAACCTGTGCCATCCCCCTGTCTCAGCCTCCCAAGCACGGAGATTACAAGTGTGCACCACCACGCCCGGCTCCACAGGCTTTTTAAACTACCACTTTCACGGGTCTGCCCTGCTCATTTCCTCAGGCCGCTCAGCACCTCAGCTTTCCTGGGAAGCAGGACCGGGCACTCTAGGGTAAAGTTATGTCTGAGAAAGTCTACTTCAGATGTACCTGGACTTCAGCGGCTTCACAACAGTTCCATTTGTCCATAGAACATTTGAAATGTAAAAATAGCCCTTCCGCAGCACCAAGAGCTCTCAGGTCCTTTCATCTGTGTGAAGTTTGTCTTCCTGGAGTTGAGTGACTGGTTTATGTTAAAGAAGCAGAAAATGAGTAGTCCATGGAGCAGACTTTGAGCATGGAGGTGGTGGAACACACTGAATTTAGGGACCCATTGATTAAACTTCTTAAAGAAGTCAGGGTTAGTCATACACAGATAGGGTTGCAAGGCTTCGGGTTCTGGATAACCATGTCTAAAGACTTCCAGAAACTCAACTTCAACCAGCTGAGTGTGAGGCCCTGGTGACCTGAACTGTTGGTTCTGTTCAGCTCCTGGATCCTGATGGAATGCCAACCATGCTCTTTTTATTATTATTATTATTATTATTATTATTGTTGTTGTTGTTGTTGTTGTTGTTGTTGTTGAACTCTGGCATCTTACCTAAGAATCCATCTACATCTCTAAAAATAATGTGGAGACGTAGAGAGAACAGGAGGAAGGTGCCCTATCATGCAGCATAGAAGAAATAAATCACTGTCTTGTTGAGACGATTGGAATCGCTTCCTTCCTGTAGCTGGTGGAAGTTCTGCAGACATTTCTGAGCACCCTCTCTGTGTCAGTTGTACAGAAATAAATATGGAACTTGGCATCACCTGCAAATAGAAGGTAGACTGAGAAAGAAATGGCTACACTGCACAGGAATGCATGCAGCTATCACAGCGTGCCCAAGATGCCACCAAAGCACAGAGCAGGGACACTGCCCTCCACAGCCCCTCAGTAATGCAGGCCAGGAACTTGCGAGGCAGCCTAGACTCCGCCATCACCCACAGATCTCAGAGCCCCCACGTCTTCTTCACCAGAAATGCCTCTGGACTTGCCTCCTCTCCATCCCTTTCCAAGGCCTTGGACATTAATCGCTTCTTTTTCTTTTTTATGTTTTTATTTTATTTTTTGTGGTAATGGGGATTGAGCCCAGGGGCATTCTACCTCTGAGCTACACCCCCAGCCCTATTTTATTTTATTGTATTTTATTTTTGAAACAGGGTCTCACTAAGATGCAGAGTACCTCCCTAAGATTAATAACCAAAGATTAATTTTTACCCCCAACTCACTTGACTCCCTAAGTTGTTGAGGCTGGCCATAAACCTGCGATCCACCTGTCTCAGTCTCCCAAGAGATAAAGGAGGGAAGGAGTTCTTCTCCTGCAGGGGTGGAGGTCACTGAAGGATAGGAAGGCCTGAGGCTAGAAGGATGACTAGCAGCAATGTGGACCTTGAACCAGAAGAGAGAAGAAACCACACGAAACAGGGGAACCGCTGCAGGAGTATCTCTGCCATTCATTTATTCATTCCACAAATACCTACTGAATGCCTACTCTGCCAGGCCCTGTTCTAGGTTTAGAGACATCTAAGTCAAAAACACAAAGGCCGCTGCCCTCAGGGAGTTTACACTCTATTGCAGGGAGATGGGCAAAAATACAAGAATCACAAATCTATAATAGTTCAGATGGTACTAAGAGCAGTGGAGGAAAATGAAGCAGAGAAAGAAGACAGAGAACATGGCAGGGATTGCCATTTCAGTAAGGCGATGAGTGAAGGCTTCAGCGAGGGCAAGAGGGCAAGGGAGGAAGAAAGCCGAGCAAGCCAAGTCCTGTGGGAAGCATCGCAGGCCTGGGGCAGAGGCCAGGACCAGAGCGCCGGGGGGATGGAGACTGCAGGGAGGCCAGGGTGACAGGGGAAGAATCTCGTTGATAAGAGGTGTGTGTGTGTGTGTGTGTGTGTGTGTGTGTGTGCACATAAGAGATCAAAGACATTAAGGGGGTCAAACTGCATAGGACGGGGTTGGCAAACTTTTTTTGTAAAGGGCCAGGGAGTGAATATTTATGGCTTGGTGGGCTGTGTGGTGTTTCTTGCAACTATTCAAGTGTTGGGATGACAAGTGTGCACCCCCAGGCCCGGCTCTTGGTCACTTCTTATCACTCATCAGTGCTGTCTGGACCTCACAGCATGCCGCGGTTATGGCCTCATTTCTCCTCATCCCCAAACAACCGTCTCTACTTTATGTCTGTGGGACTCTGTTCCCATTGTCTTTGACCCCAGTATATCCCATCATCCTATACAGAATTAGAAACTTGGGACTTAAGGGGTTAACACTGCTCCCCACCCTCTGCCAAAACTGCTCCTGTCGCCCATGTTGCTAAACCAAAGATTAATTTTTACCCCCAACTCACTTGACCCATCCAGATTCAATGCCGTCTAGCAACCCCCTCCTTGCAGAACCTTTTCCCCTTGAACCCCAGGATGCTCTACCTTCTGAGTTTTTGTCTCCCTCGATACTTAGTGAGGCCCTCAGCAACTTAAGGAGACCCTGTTTCAAAATAAAGAATAAAAAATAGGACCAGGGGTGTAGCTCACAGGTAGAATGCCCCAGGGTTCAATCCCCAGTACCAAAAATAAAATAAAAGGCATTGATTAAATATTTGTGATTTAGCGCCGGGCATGGTGGCGCAGGCTTGTAATCCCTGTGCTTGGGAGGTGGAGACAGGAGGATCGTGGAGGTTCGAAGCCAGCCACGCTGGCTTAAGAGACCCTGTTTCCAAAAATAAAAAAAATTGGTCTGGGAGTGTAGCACGGAGGTAGAAGGGCTTCCAGGAATCCCAGTACCACACACAAAAAATATTTGTGATTTAAATTAATAAACATCTAGACTTTCATCATAGCGATTCCTACTTTATATCACATTCTTATTCATTCATTTAGTTTGACACACATTTTCACCTATTTGTGGTCTTCCAAGGCATTTCTTTCAGCACTAAAGATATACTAGTAAACAACATGCACGCAGATTTCTTGTTCTTAAAGTCTTATCTAGTGAAGAAGACCTTTAAGTGGACAGCCAGATATAACCTGGTGCGATGAGTGTTCACACGGATTCTGACAGGACCAGCTGACTTGACAGACTCCCGAGGTTCCCAAGGGCCCCCACTCGTGGCCCTTCTTGACCTGGCCCCCCACACGCAGGCAGCTGCTCTGTTTCCACAGCCCTCTCGGGGCCAAGGCTCTGAGCCCCTTGTAGCCCACTGTGGCTCAGGCACACCAAGCCCTGCTCTCTGTGCCCGGACCACTGTCCCTTTTCCCTGCTGTCCACTTCTGTGTGTTCCTTGGGAAACCTCCCTGAACCCGGCTCACCTGGCCCTCCTTGGGGTCCCTCTCAGGGCCCTGCTAAGCTCCCATGCCCAGCACCCGCCCGAATCATGGCCCTTACCACACGACCAGAGGAGATATGCTATATAGCATGATATAAGATACTAATAAAGTCAAATACTGTTATCTACAACTTTGAAATAATTCTACTCTTCCCAGAATAAATAAAAATTAATCAAGACTCAGCAGTACAACATCCCTGGGTCAATTCCCAGTATGAGAAATGAGGAGAGGGGAGGTGAGAGGAGAGGAGAGGAGAGGGAAGAGGAGAGAGGAGAGGGAAGGGGAGGGGAAGGGAGAGGAGAGGGGAAGGAGGGGAGGGAGGGGAGGGAAGGGGAGAGGAGAGGAGAGGAGGGGAGGAGGGGAGAGGAGAGGGGAAAGGGGAGGAGAGGGGAGAAGGGAGGGGAGGGGAAAGGGGAGGGGAGGAGAGAGGGGAGGGGAGAGGGGGGAGAGAGGAGGGGAGGGGAGAGGAGGGGAGGGGAGAGGAGGGGAGGGGAGGGGAGAGGAGGGGAAGGGAGGGAGGGGAGAGGAGGGGAGGGGAGAGGACCTGTGGAGAGGAGAGGAGGGAAGAGAAGAGGGGAGAGGGGAGGGGAGGGGAGGAGGGAGGGGAGGGGAGAGGGGAGGGGAGAGGCGGGGAGAGGAGAGGGAAAAGGGGAGGGGAGGGGAGAGGGGAGGAGAGGGGATGGGAGGGGAGGAGAGGAGAGGGGAAAGGGGAGGGGAGGGGAGAGGGGAGGAGAGGGGATGGGAGGGAAGGAGAGGAGAGGAGAGGGGAGGGGAGGAGAGGGGAGGGGAGGGGAGCGGAGGGGAGGAGAGGAGAGGAGAGGAGAGGAGAGGAGAGGAGAGGAGAGGAGAGGAGAGGAGAGGAGAGGAGAGGAGAGGAGAGGAGAGGAGAGGAGAGGAGAGGAGAGAGGAGAGGAGGTTCGCGATTTCAGAGCAGAGCATCCAAGTCTGTAGCGAATGGTGTTCACAGTCTGGCCACACAGTGGCGCCACTTTAGTTGGGAAACAGAGGTCCGGTGGCCACCTGCTGCCTGCTGTTTCTGAAGAGCCTGTTCCCACAGCAGAATCTCTGCGAGTTGATTGTAGCGCCTTTATTCACGTTTTGTGGCTTAACACCTTTTAAAACAGCTCGCAGTGGTGGCGCTACTGAGAGTGCTGGCCTGCGGAGGGCCAGCTGCAGCGGAGCGGACCTGGACGTGGGGAGGCACATCCCGTGGAGGAGGCAGCACAGATGCGCGCAGAGCCCGGTGGGCGCTGTCCTGCGTGGGCGCTTCCCAGGGAATACTGCCCAGGGGAGGAGCGCTGAGCAGGGCGCCGCGGCTCCGGCTCTGCCCTGCGTGCAATCGCTGCCTCTGTGGGCTGGCGCTTTCTACTGCGCTGGCTTAGCTGCGGTTCAGTAGTCAGGCCAGTCTACAGAGTGAGCCTTTATGGGCTCAAATCCTGATTTTATCACTTCCCAACCGTGATTTTAGGCAAGTCACCAACTCTTTGCCTCTTGTCTCCTTTTCTATAAAATGGGCCCCTAACATATTGGGCCCACAGCCGTCTGTGAGAGCTTCGTGATCATAGGGGCGCAGCCCGGGGCCTGGGGGCGAGTCGGTGCTCATTAAATGCCAGCCAGGCTTCTCTTCTTCAGCATCTTCCTTATCCTGGCCCAGAGCCAGCCAGGCCCCTGGGGGTGGAGCGTTCCCATCATGGAGAGCATCCGCCTTTTCTCTTCCGGCCTACACATAGTGCGCTGGCTGTGTGCATAGGATCAATGCAATCTTCATCCTATTTGAAATCTGTGGGGAAACTCTGGGACCTTCCTGGACTTCTGGTCTTCCTGGCAGCTGCCTTCCTCAGGTGCTGCTTCCTGCCCTGCAGCCGGTAGGGGCCCCCTCCTGGCGAGGCCAGCCCCTGACTGAGCTCATCTGTCTCCATGCCTGTCTTTCCCCATAACCCTGACTGAGCTCCTTGAGGCCTGGGACTGTGTGGTCACCCAGCCCAGGGTGCTGCACACAGTCAGCCTGCATTAGAGGTTCATCAGGTGAATGAAAGAGTGCAGGCTGTGTGAGTGGAGGGCAGAGTTCCACACACCTGGCAGGTGAGGCCAAGGCTGGACTGAGAGGCTGGGAGCTGGGAGTTAGCACAGGTGGAGTACCAGGGTCCGCGGGACAGGCTGGCGATTCCTATGAGGCTTCAGAGTGTGGTGGTGGCTGCGCACCAGAGGACAGGCAGGCAGTGGGAAGGACCAGTCACTAGATGGAGTGGGGGGGCAAGGCGCACACCCTGCTGCGTGCCTAACTAGCTTCCTGCTTGGATAATTCACCAAGTCTGCCAAGAGGCAACGAACATTCCATTAAACGAGGCCCCAGACAGTCTGCTGCGGTTGATTGACTTCCATCTTGACTTCCTGGCAGAGAAGGCACTTGTATTAGTCAGGGTCCTCCAGAGAAACAGGGTGTGTGTGTGTGTGTGTGTGTGTGTGTGTGTGTATGTGTTGGAGAGAGAGAGAGAGAGAGAGAGAGAGAGAGAGAGAGAGCGAGCGAGCGCACTGTGGAGGTTCAAGCCCAACATCTGCAGGGGGGACAGGAGGCTGGAGAGCCAGGGAAGAGCTGCAGTTCAAACCCAGTCAGTCTGTGTCGGGGTGAGCTCTCAGCTCAGGAACTCAGGATCTGCAGGGTCCTTGGCTAACATGATGGAAAAGAACTTCAGCACGTGCCAGTCGGAGACAGGAACCGGGGTTCACTGAGGGAAAAGAGAGGAAATACACATTCAAGAGAGAACTCGGGCCACCTCGGGATGAGGAAGGCATTTTGGGGAGTTCAGGGTTCTCTTCTTATAGGGGACTTTCTTGAGGGGTGGAATAGAGGAGCTATGCGAGGCAGTTTATGGTGGCCTGGTAGCCTGGTCAGCTTCAGGGTGGATGATCTCAGTCCGATAGTTTGGAGGCACTTTCCTAGTGGTATGGTGGTCTGGTCTGGGGTCCTCACTAGCTGACTGACAGTTAAGCTGGAGTATCCTAAATTATAGGCCTCTCTAAATATTTTATCTGTCTTGTTGTCAATGCACAGGGCAATTATAATATCTTTTAGTTAACTTTAAGATCTACAGGTTTCCCATTAATTTGGGAGAGTCAAGGCCTGGGAAAGAGAACTGGTTTGTGGACTAGAGGCTGAAGCATTTTAGCTTCAGGTTCTTATATTAAATTATATTTTTCCGGGTGTGGGTGGTGGCGCACACTTGTAATCCTAACATTTGGGAGGCTGAGACTGGAGGATTGTGGTTCATGGACAGCCTCAGCTACTTAGTGAGGCCCTCCGCAACTTAATTAGACTCTGTTTCAAAATAAAGAATAAAAAAATAGGGCATGGGATGTAGCTTGGAGGTCAAATGCCCCTGGGTTTCATCCCCAGACCCGCAAAAAAAAAAAAAAAGAAAAGAAAAGAAAAGAATTCCTTCTTTCTCAGAGGTGGTCAGTCTTTGTTCTATTAAGGCTTTCTAATTATTAGATGAGGCCCTCCATATTACAGAAGGGAAGCTGCTTTACCCAGTGTCCACTGATTTAAATGTTATTCTCACCCCAAAACACCTTCATAGAAACATCCAGGATACTATTTAATCAAGTATCTTGGAACCATGGTCTAATCAAGTTGACATATAAAAATAACCATCATAGCTAGGTAGGAACATAGGCACCATGGTCATCTGACCAGGGCTGGACTAGAGTCATGTGACCTCTGTTGGCATACACCCCAGCGTGGTGAGCCTGCAGAAAGGAGCAGGGGGTACGTGAGCCGACGCACCTTCCTCCTGCCTTCTTTGTCCCGTTGCTGCCCGTGGCTGTGTTCAGGTCGGCTTCTAGGGGCAGCGAGCAGGTGGAATAGGCCAGGGGGATCTGAAAACGGGGCCCTGAGGCTGGCAGAGGCCCCTTCTTACAGCCAGAGCTCTCGCTTCTTCTCCAAGCCTTCCTTCCTGACCTCTGCCTCAGAGCAGGTTGGTGACAGGGTCAGGAAACTTGCCTGGCTTTTCAATTCCTCTTCAAATAGCTTCTGTCTCACACCTGAGGTCTAGACCATTATGATGCTAGGAACTGAATTTGATTTAAAGGGCCTCTGTCTCCAAATTACACTCCATTCCTATTTTATTTTGAAGTTTCTGAGGCTAGCCTTGAACCTGTGATCCTACTAGGTCAGCCTGTCAAGTACTGGGATTAGAGGTGTGTACCACCACACCCAACACCTTGCTCTTCTGTGTGTATGTGTGGTACTAGGGATTGAATCCAGGGCTATTCTAGGTCTGAGCTATACCTCCAGCCCTATTTTATTTCTTATTTTGAAAAATCATCTTGCTAAGTTGATCAGAACCTCCACAATTTGCCGAGGCTAGCTTTGAACCTGCAATTTTCCTGGCTTAGCCTCTCAAGTCCTGGGATTGCAGGTGTGTACCACAGCACCCGGCTACAGCTTGCCCTTGAACCCAAGGGTTGCCATTCTTTTTGATCTGGCCCATTTCTGGCAACTCTCCCCTGGAGCAAACCATGCCCACTGCCCCCCCCCAGGTCACTATCTGAGGTGGGGGAAAGAGCTAAGCAGGAGAAGAAAGAACATTCTGGTAAATTTCTAAAGCTACTAATCCTCCACAATGGTTGATGTTTACTGAATGCTTATAGTGTGCCAAGCTCTGCAGAGCTTGTGCAAAGCTCCCCAAACGCCATAGTGGTATTTGTTTCTGTCTTACAGATGAGGAAACTGAGACTTCAGGAGGCCAGGTGACTTGCCGGGTGAATGAGATGGTGTTCCTTGAAGAGCCAGAGAGGCAGTGAGCGGACATGGCAGCCAGGGCTGTCACAGGTGAGGGGACACCGGTGCAGATAGAAAGTTTTTGTTTTGTTTTGTTTTGTTTTGGTGGTACCAGGAATGGAACCCAGGGGCTTTCTACCTCTGGGCTACACTCCCAGACCTATTTTGTACTTTATTTGGAAACAGGGTCTCACTAAATTGCTGAGAGCCTCACTAAGTAGCTGGCTGGCTTCGAACCTGTGTGATCCTCCTGTCTCAGCCTCCCAAGCGCTGGGATTACAAGTGTGCGCCACCACACCCAGCAATAGAAGGAGTTTTATACACAGGGATGGGGTGGAGGATGTCTGAAGATGGCACAAGACAGGAGACATTCCTGCTGAGACTCAAGAGACTGGCTCACTGGCTGGCGTGAGAGCAGGGTGCATTCCAGGCAATGGGAATAGCGCCCGGGAACTCAGAATGCAGTGGAGGGGTGGTGATGAGATTCCACTAGGGAGGGACCCAAGGGAAGAGGCCCAGAGGAGGGAGGCAGAGGTGTGTGAGAGGGGGAGCTGTCTTTGGCCTTTGTGGCAAAATAAATTCTCATGGCAGAATTCTTGCTGATGTGCTAATTCAAAATTTACTTGAAACATAGAACCTATAGTGATCAAGAAAGACCCCACACTGGAAATGTTAACTTTAATTTCATTTGTTTGACTTGTCCAAACACAGCAATTAAAGAGCTAAACAGAGCTTGAAAAGAATGTTTTGAATTTAAAAGGGGAGGCAAGTTGGGTGCCATGGCACACATCTGTAATCCCAGTACTTGGGAGGCTGAGACAGGAGGACCACAGGTTTGAGATCAGCATTGGCAATTTAGCAAGGCTCTCAGCAACTTTGTGAGACCCCATTTCAAAATAAAAAATAGGAGGATTGCAGGTCCAAGGACAACCTCAGAAAGGAGTGACACTCTCACTAAGCCAGCAAGACCTTGTCTCAAAATAAAAATAAAATAGGACTGGAGTGTAGCTCAGAGGTAGAATGCCCCTGAGCTCAATCCCCAGTACCAAAGATAAGTAAGTAAGTAAGTAGATAAATAAATAAATAAATAAATAAATAAATAAATAAATAAATAAATGGGTTGGGGTGTAGCTCGGAGGCAGACCCCCCAAGTGGAATCCCAGGATCTCCCCCCACACCCCTCCCACACACTCAGAGGCAGCAGAACCTTTCGGGATGCTCAGGATGATGTCATGCTCTGGAAGTGGCGCATGTGCCTTGCATAGTTGGCTGAACTGGAGCACCTGCAGACGCAGCGTCGCCATGCAGAGCAGCCTCTGGGGACATTGGCTGGGGCTTCTTCCTGCAGCTCTGATCCCTTCTTCTTCTGCTGCCCCCGGTAGACCTGACCATTCTCCTCATCACCACCCATCGGCCTGTTATCCATAATCTAAACACCCCAGAGATCAAGGAACCCCACAAGGGAGCGTGGAAAGTGTTGGCCTTCAATTTTATGAGCAAGAAATAATACAAAAAAAAGCCAGGCCTGGTGGCGCACGCTTGTAACCCCAGCATTCGGGAGGCTGAGACTGAAGGATCATGGTTCACAGACAGCCTTAGCTACTTAGTGAGGCCCTCTGCAACTCAGTGAGACCCAGTTTCAAAATAAAGAATAAAAAATAGGGCAGGGGGTGTATCTCGGAGGTCGAATGCCCCTGGGTTCTATCCCCAGACCTGCAAAAAAAAAAAGAAAGAAAGAGAAAGAAAGAAAGAAAGAAAGAAAGAAAGAAAAGAAAAGAAAGAAAGAAAGAAAAGAAAAGAAAAGGAAGAAAGAAAGAAAGAACGAACAAATAATACAAAAACAAGCTCCTTTGGGCATGGACTCCAACAACAGCCCCCAGATTGAGTGTAGCCCCTACAGCCAGCATCACTCAACTTCAGCAGTCTGTGTGGCTAGCCCACGTTCTGGGTGTCCACACTCTTCAGGGCAGTATTTGTAAAATTATAACTTCTCATCCTTTGCTTTAAAAAGCATTATGGACTCTCCAGTGAGGGACATATTTGAGGGCATTTGGATTTCCTGACCCAGTCAGGCAGAAAGTTCAATGAAGCAGAAAACTCCATTTTCTAAAAATATTTAGAGTAAGTAGGAGTTCCTTGGAATATCTCTAAAAACAATTCTGAATTTATTCCCATAAACTTACTCTAGGAGTTTGAATCTGCAACATCATACTTCACTGAAACCTTAGAGGGGGCTTCAGACCCCCGAGAATGATTTATTCAGCAGCTACCGCATGCTAGGTGCTGCTTTGGCCGTCAGGGCTCAACTTCCTAGACAATGGGCACAACCAAGGGGCAGAAGGCCACTGTGGAGGAACACAGCCCGCAGGCGTCTGATTCAGAACTGGCTTTTAGCAAGAGAGTCAGCCCCCAACTCTTGCATTCAGCAAAGACTCAAAGGCAGGCAAGGAAGGAGCAGAAGACTTTATTGTGGAAAAAAAGAAGAGAAGAGAAGGAGGAGGAGGGCTTCAGGAGGCTTGCTGCTAGAAGCAGGCATCTGTATGCAATGGGTCGGGGAGCATCCTTGGCTTTCTCTGGCTGGTCTGAGTTGTAAGTGGAGGGAAAGGAGGGGAGGCAAGAAGGGAGGGAGGAAATAAAACAGTCACTGGGCAAGCCCGGGCTGTCGCGGGGTGCTGCTGCTGAGGTTGTGGCTTTGGGTGCCGCAGGAACTGGGGGTCAGAGTATCATTGTCTCTAAGTACTCACACGCCCCTGGTTTTTACTCTCAGATTATTTGAGACATTCATCAAATTGGACACAAGCTTGAGGCAAAACTGGGCCAGGAAGAGAAGAGAGGGTTCCGCACTGTGATAGGGAGACAGGAGACACTTAATAAGCCTGTCGGCTCACTGGGGAGCAAGTTGAGGGCCCCAGCCTTCCATTATAGCTTGTTCTCAGTTCCTTTTGAGTTATTCTATACTAGTAGGACGCAGTGGCACAAGCTCGTAATCCAGTACTCGGGAGGCTGGGACAGGAGGACCATAGGTTGGAGGTCAGCCTCATGAAAGTAGCAAAACTCTCAGCAACCTAGTGAGGCCTTGTTTTCAAAACAAAAATAAAAAGGGGGTAGCTGGGAGGTGGAATGCCCCTGGTTCAATACCTACTGCTATGATATTATGATAGTCAGGCCTTCACTAGCTAGAGTGGTATGGTTCAGGGGCTCCTTTTCAGCTTCTTTATAACCATGAGACCATTGTCATATATGTGGTCCTTTGCTGACCCTATACTGTGATTGTGCCATATAACTCTCTTTATATATACAACCATATATATAAAATTGCCTTAACATAATATATATTATTTCTATAATTACATTTGTGATTATATATGATTATCATAACAAAAATAGGAGAAAGGTACTTAAATGAAGTATTCTGAACTATTGCCTTCTTGGTCACATAAATGATATTTAACAAAATGACCCTGGAAATCATTAACAGCAACACTTAGTAATAACTAATAATAGGATTATGAAACATCCTTGTGTAGCTACATAGAATCTTGTCAATTGAAATAGTAGGGTTAATTGAGCAGCAATATATGTGAGAAAAATATAACAATTGGAAATGTTTCCATAATGCTCTGTTCTCTGGGAGAGCGAGCTATTTCATATTTTAAAGCTCTTTATTGGCTATGTAAGTTTTGTAGACAATATTATTCCCATATGCTTCTGCAAGGCTGCAGTTCTTGCCTAAGCCTTCTTGCAGAAGCCTTGGAGAAGGAAATGGTGGGAGAGAATATTTATTTCATTTCACTTCGTTTATTCATATTTGTGGCAATGGGCATTGAGCCCAGGGATGCTCTCCCACTGAGCTACACCCCCAGCCCTTTTCATTTTGCATTTTCAGACAGGGTCTCGCCAAGTTGCCCAGGCTGGCCTGGAACCTGCCATCCTCCTGCCTCAGCCTCCCAAGTACTGGGATTACAGGTGTGCGCCGCCACGCCCAGCCCTAATTTCATCCTATTTTTTCAGGGAAGATCTTGCCATGTTGTCCAGGCTGGTCTCAAACCCTGGGCTCAAGTAATCCTCCTGCTTCAGTAGCTGGGACTATAGATGCAGGCCACTCACTACTCCTGGCTGGGAGAAATTATTTTGACCAAATATGTTAAACTTCCCTAACTTTTCCGGACCCTAGCAAGCCTGCTGTAGCAGAATGGGAATATTTTAGCAGAGGATTCTTCCAAAGTGCAGTTTTTATTGGGTTCTCAGTATAAATTTTTCTGGAGCCTCCAAACCTTCCTGTCTCATGGACTCAATAATAACATAGTACTCATTCTAAACTGGTCTGATGTGTTTTTTAGCCTGTATTGTAAGTATTAAAAGTCGATCATTGTTAAATATTGCAAGTGGATCATTGATCATCTCTAAGGGGGAAAATAACTTTCTTGGCAAGTGGCTCAGGCCCACACTTACCCTGTGTTTGAATTTTGTCAGCGTTTCTCACTAACTTGAGCTGCTTAAGTGCAGGGACACTGCTATGGACCTACACAGTTTTTTGTGTTTTTTTTGTTTTTTGGTACTGGGGATTGAATCCAGGCATTCTACCTCCCCGCTACACCCCTCCCCATCCCTTTTTATTTTATTTTTTTTTTTGAAACAAGGTCTCATTAAGTTGCTGGGTGTTTCTCTAAGTTCCTGGGGCTGACCTCAAACTTGTGATCTTCCTGTCTCACCCTTGTAAGTGCTGGAGTTACAGGCATGCACCACCACACCTGAGGTAGCTCTTCATCTTTACGCTAATGTGCTGTCAACCAACTAACTTACATATAGAGACGGGATATATGGAGTGTATGGCCTCTGCTGCTATCGTCTTTCAGTATTTCATATACTTATTCTACACGCCAGGCACTGCCCTAAGTCCTAAGGATACAGCAGAGAACGCAGCTGTAAAACACAGAATCTAACCAGAAGCTGGGACTCATCAACTTTCCTGTTCTAGGAAAGAGAAAGGGAGGGTGTCCTGAGCTCTCACTGTCCCCGCACCTCCCTGCCTCCCTCTGGGGGCAGCCCTACTGTAGAGTGGTTAGTTTGTGCTCTGTCTCCCCGGTAAGACTGTCCCCCGCACATTCACATCCCTGGAATGTAACTAAGAACCTGGCACAGCTGGATTCCCTGTAGATATTCAGTGACTCTCAAATGGAGCTTTTATTCCTGGCTCGAATTCTCCCTGTAAAACACTTCTGTATTGTGAGCCGAGAGGACACGACGGAACTCCAGGAAGTCCTTGCTTCAGGGTGCCGGAGGGACTGAGGAGTAAGAGGAGTGGTCGCTGCTCAGGGGCCATCCCCAGGGGTGCCTCACAGGTACCTGGGCTCACTCTGCATGGTGAAGGAGCAGACACTCCTGGCTTCCACTGCCTTCCTGAAGCGCGAGGCTGGTCAGGGGCCAAGCTGGGACTATATCCCAGCCTGACTCCTCTAGCTCCTGCCCAGGTAGCGGGTTGAAAGATACCGCGTATGGCCATAGTTTTGCCATTCAGTTTGAACGCAGGTTCCAGACTGAATGGAAGTCACAGAAGACGTTTACTTGAAGTTAGAGTGGATTAACATGAACAACCTGGGAAATAATTTATTTTTAATTAACAGATAAAATCATATATATTATGTACTATATAATGGGTTTTGGGGTGGAGACTGGGGATTGAACACGGGTATTCTACCTCTGAGCTACACCCCAACCCTAATTTATTTTATTCTTTTTGAAACAGGGCCTCACTAAGTTGTGCAGGGCCTCACTAAGTTGTGCAGGGCCTCATGAGGTTGCTGAGGCTGGCTGTGAATCTGCAATCCTCCTGTCTCAGCCTCCCAAGTACTGTGATTGAGGTGTGGTGTGTGCCACCACACCCAGCTTATTGTTTTTAATATGAGACAAGATTTCACTGATACCCTGAGTTGCTGAGGACATTGCTAAATTGCTGAGGCGAAACTGTGATCGTTCTATCTCAGCTTCCCAAATGCTGGAATTACAGGTATGTGCCCTGTAGGACTTTCTTCAACTTTATAGTTGTGTTTAGAAAGAAAAAAACATAAGCCAGGACCAGGGTCTTGGTGGGCTTTTAAAAAAAATTTCCAGTACTGAGGATTGAACCCGGGGTCATTCTATCTCCAAACTACACCCCCAGCCTTATTTTTTATTCTTTATTTTGAAACAGGGTCTCACTAAGTTGCGGAGTACCTCACTAAGTAGCCGAGGCTGTTGGTGAACCGAATCTTCCTGTCTTGGCCTCCCAAATGCTGGGATTATAAGCGTGCGCCACCATGTCCGGCCCTGGTGGGCTTTGAATATGACCTTTGAGGTACTGGTAAGGAGTGGATAGAACTCTCATTTAGGTGCACATGACATGCCGCCTTCCGTGTGAATATTAGAAGCTCCTGGCTGTGTGCCAAGAGTATAATTTGTTCTTGGACAAAGATCATTAGATTAGGGGCCATCAGAAGCACTGATTCTACACCTTGGCCTGTCTTGGTTCTGTGCTCACTGATAAAATACAGAAAAGTTGGAGGTGGTGGTATCACACAGCCAAAAGAAAGACTTGCTTATTTCTGTGCTGTCTGCCACAGAACTGAGATCAGTCCTTTTTGCAAGAAAGGGCAGAGCAGACCCTGGCCCAGAGGCTGGCCTGACCCTCCCCAGACATGGGTGTTGCCTAGGGAACTTGGTAGCCCAGAAGCCAGTGTCACAGGAGGCTGCTCACACCTCAGGGAGCAGGGCAAAAGCCAGGGCCCCTCAGCAAACACCAACCAGAAAGCACCCACAAAACAAGGCCACTGTGTGAACCACACCAACGCCAAGCTCCCCCAGCCTGCAGGCGAGGGGCTGCAGCTTTACCTGTGA
Organism: Muscardinus avellanarius; assembly: GCF_963383645.1. Lineage (NCBI taxonomy): Eukaryota > Metazoa > Chordata > Mammalia > Rodentia > Gliridae > Muscardinus > Muscardinus avellanarius. The sequence goes on along the minus strand of NC_137788.1, from coordinate 45,398,350 downwards.
CGGTTTCAGCCCTGTGCTGGCCTCCTGCCTTCTAGATGAGACTTGTAGAGTGTCCAGTCATAGAATTGTCTCTGCCGCCTGACAATATCCAACCCAGGAAAACAGTGGCATTCTACCTCTGAGCTACACCCCAACCCTATTTTTTTTTTTTTACTCTTTATTTTGAAAAAAGATCTCACTAAGTTGCAGAGGGCCTCACTAAGTAGCTGAGGCTGCCTGCAAACTGTGATCGTCCTGTCTCAGCCTCCCAAGCGCTGGGATTACAAGCACACACCACCACCCCCGGCTGTACATTCTTTTCTAACAGCCTTTACTCAGAAACCTCATGGTGCCCTCCAGGTTGCGTTCTCCTTTCCTATAACTTTTTAAACTAAAAACATAACTATACAACCTGGAAAGAAACAGGGAGGAAGAAGGAAAGACTGTGTCGCAGTACAATGGAACAAGTATAGATTAAGGCTAAGAAGGCTTGGGCTCAAAGTGTACTTCCTGTGTAACCTTGGGAGAGTCATTTGACCTCTCTGGGCCTTGATTTCCTCAACTGTAAAATGGGGATAAAGGGAAACCCAATAAAATTGTTGTGTTGATTAAATTAATTAAAAACCTGTGAAGAACAGCCTATGTCCAGGATGATCGCTGCTGCCAGTCATTACTCACCCCAAGTCACCCTGAGTGGGGTCATGTAATATCTTAGAGCCAGTGTCTTCCCTTATAAGGTAGGGCAATATTAACACCTCCCTCACAGGCAAGGGCCTAATGGGATGACTAGGAGCCCTGGTAGTTAGCTGATCTGGGGCCCCAGGAGATGGGAGGGTGAGATGGCAGGTGAGAATGCCTAGCCGACTCCCAGCCTAGCAGCTGGGATCATGTAGATGTTTCTATTAGACCCACAAATCCAGGATTTTATGTAATATCCCAGTTGTTTGTTGTTGTTGGCTTTTTTTTTTTTTTTTTTGTACTAGGGATTGAGCCCAGAGGCATTCTACCTCTAAGCTACATCCCCAGCAATCTTTATCTTTTATTTTGAAACAGTCTGGCTGAGCTGATGAGGGCCTGAACCTGTGATCCTCCTGTCTCAGCCTCCCAAGTACTGGGATGACAGGCGCGTGCCACTGAGCCCAGCTAGATTCCCAGTTTTTAAATGTTGGCAACTAAGTCCGGTTTTTGTAAGTCATTTTGAACGCCAATCAAAACAAGGGTGTGGGCCTGCAATCCGTGACCTGTTATAAACTTTTACAACTATTACTTAATAAACCGAGGGGGAAACTATGAAAACAGCCAATGCAATAACGAAGCTGACAATCTAAGAAGTAACTGACACGGGCTGGGTGCTGTGTGTCCAAACTTCAGCGCCTTTGAGTCTCCCGCAGCCCCAAGAGACAGGCTACACCCCAATCTACATGTGAGGACGCTGAGCTGCAGATGGAAGGTCACAGGCCTGGTGAGCGGCCACAGGGCGGGACCAGGGACTGTGAATCTCACTCAGATGGTGAGTGCGACTCAGCGGCCCCTGCGCTCTGAGCCCACAGCCTCACTGCAGAGCTCAGCGCAGCAGGCTGGGCTCAGGCCCACTGCCCACCCTGCCCTGCAGCGGGGAAAACCCACAGGAGACATCCAGGCTGATGCCGCTGCGGAGTTCTGTGTCCCGCCATCCCACACCTGAATCGCTCCTTACCTGACAGGGCCATTTAAATGGCTTTTCAGCCGGGCCTCCAGATCTGCAGGAAACCCAGAGGGAAAGGGGGAGAACCGTGGTCTCCAGACCAAAAGGGGCTCAGAGCTAGTCCCAAACAGCAGGCGAGGTCATGCACACCTGTAATCCCTGCACTTGGGAGGCTGAGACCAGGGGATTGCAGGTTTGAGGCCAGCTTTAACAACCGAGCGAGACTTTCAGTAATATCGAGAGACCCCGTTTCGAAAATAAAATAATAAAAAGGGCCGGGGGTGTATCTGGGAAGTAGAATGCTTCTAAATTCAATCCCTACTACCAAACCAAACCAAACCAAACAAAAACAAACTAGCCCCAGAGCAATGTACCAAAATGCAGCAACAGGGCTGGGGTACAGCTCAGTGATGGAACACTTGTCTGTACGTGTGGGGCCCTGGTTCTGTCCTCAGTGCTGGGGGCACGCACGCATACACACGCGCGCGTGCACACACGCACATTGTAAGGTCTGTATACGAATACATTTTGTGTGAATAATCCAAACCATAAATATTTGACATTGCTATGATTTAGACCTTCAAACAAATTAAATAAAAACCTGAGGATAGTAGGGGCATTGGTATGCTTTACAAGTTCACCATATGACTGACCAAGAGTCACTGATCTAGTAAACACTAACAGAATTCATTCATTCACTTTTTCATTTGGCAGCTATTTTGTGAGTACCTACTATATACCAGACACACACATCAGGGTTGGCTATAGAGTGGGTAACAAAAAGGCAATATTGTAGTAAAGTAAGTTAAAATTGGTTAAGGGGTCAAAGTAATTGAGGATTAATTTATTGAATATTTATCTTTTTTAAAAAGCTTTTTTCAGTACTGGGGATTGAACCCAGGGATATTCTACCTCCAAGCCACATCTCCAGCCCTATATTTTATTCTTTATTTTGAAACAGGGTCTCACTAAGTTGTAGAGGGCCTCACTAAGTGGCTAAAGGTAGCTGTAGACCTGCAATCTTCCTGTCTCATCCTTCCAAGTACTGGGATTACAAGCATGCACCATTAGACCCAGCCCTAATTTGTTTTTAATTAAGATTTTTTCAAGTAGGTAATTCAAGTGCCTCTGCCTCAATCTCTTTTTCTGGCTCAAGTGGGGTCTCATGAGCAGCTACATGAGCTCCCTGGGAGCGTTTTAAAGCCAGGCACGGTGCTGCACACCTGCAAGGCCAGCACCTGAGAGGCTAAACTGGGAGGAGCACAGTTCCAGGCCTGTCCCCGTGACTTAGCTAGACCGTGATTCAAAATCAAATAAGGCTGGGGGTCTAGATCAGAGGTAGAATGCCCCAAGGTTCAATCCCTCGTATCACAAAAGTTTTTAAAAAAGAAATGCACATTTGGGTCTCTACCAGACCCGCTGGATCAGAAGCTCAGGGGGAGCCAGCGATGTGGGCTTCAACAGCCCTCCAGGTGCCGGAGACCAGCTGACGCTGGAGAGCTACCGCTCTAAAGATAAACATTTCTCTAAGCTTCTCATGTGTCCTTCCTGTGTCTCTTTTGTAAATGCCAGTAACACAAACATTTATTCTTGTGTTCTCCTTTCTTACCCAATTATTCATCTCCACCTTGGTTTTATTGCTTTGATGTGCACTAGAGGCGTTACCATGGTCGACGTTTCCTCGGAGGTCCCAACTCCCATTTAATGACCGTAGGTTATTTCCATCTCTTGCTGTTACCCGTCGTCATTGCCATAGTAACCAACCTGTATGTGTCCTGTCATGCTCGTGCAAGTCCAAGGATGAATTCCTAGACGCAGGGCGTGGGATCAGAGGGCCCAAGAATTTGCAAATTTCAAGATGTCAAATTACATAGAGGTTCTGCCTTCCCATTAGCAAAGGTGAGAATGTTTTGCTTCACCACAAACTCACCAACAGAACGAGCTGGAACGTTGCCAATCTGTCAGGTTTAAAAAAAAAAAAAACTGTATCCAAGTGTAGTTGTACTCTGTATTTTTCTCCATTTGAATGAGGTCAACCACCTCCGCACATGTTGGAGGGCCATCTGTATGTCTCTAACTGTGAGCTGCCCTTTGGTGTCTTTTGCCCCCCCCCCTTTTAAATTTGATTGATGGTCTTTTCTTCCTCTATTTCCACAAGGTTTTATAGCCTCGGGGAATCAATCCTTGTGCTACGAGTTGCACATAATATTTCCCAGTTTGTCATTTGATTTAGCTTGTGGGCTTTTTGTTGCTATTGATATTGTTGTTGTTTTAGTTTGATTTTTATTTTAATATGGTTCTCTACCTCAAATTTAGAGTTTTTGTTTGTATGTATATTTTGTGATGCTGGAGATTAAACCTAAGGGCATTTGACATCTGAGCTACATCCCCAGCCCTATTTTATTTTTTATTTGGAAACAGCATCTCACTAGGTTGATGAGAGCTTTGCTAAACTGAGCCTGGATTCAAACCTGTGGTCCTCCTGTCTCAGCCTCCCAAGCACTGAGATTACAGGTATGTGCCCCCACAACTGGCTAAATTTAGTTCTTGAAAATGCAAATTTAGTAATTCATCCAAAATTTATTACAGGGCTCACTTGGACCTATCAGAGGCAAATAGCCATGCCCTAACCCTTAAAGGGAAGGCACCTGCTTCCTCTGCCCTCTTGTCAACTCTGGGTGGCCCCTGAGAACCAATCACAGGAAGTAGAAAGAGCCAGGCAGTGGAGGACTGGGGAGCACTGGCACCCCCACACTGGCGTGGTGGCCTCAGCACAATGACTCCCACCCTGTGGACCCTGAGGGAGCTTGTACCCACTACCCAGCGCTGTCAGCCTCCAGCCCTAGCCCTGGCACTGGGGCCTGGCCACACACGCCTCCCACACCCCGGCTCTGCCCTGCTCAGGAGCCACCCAGAGCGTCCACCGGGCTTCTTTGGCCTCATCTCTGATCTCTGGTCCCGGCTCCCCCTGGGTCTTGAAGGAGGGATTCAGCTTCTTGAAGGGGATCCTCTGTGTACAGGAACAAACATCTCCACCAAACACCTTTTCTTCCTTTAATCTACCTCGAGCATCGACTCCCAAAATTTGGTAAGGTAACAAATGCAAAAAAAATTATCTGCAATATTTGATTATGAAAATATTTATGTGCTACTCATTATGTATAGGCACAAAAACATAGGGTGAGATTTTTTGAGCTATATGCTTTCCCCTACAATTTCCCAATACAAATAGATATAACTGTCTATAATTACATAGAGTGGGTTAATTTTTTTTCCATGAATGGGACAAGACTCCATGCACAGGACAATGTGTGACTCTTTTTTTTTTTAATTTTTACTCTTTTTTTTTTTTTGGTGGTACTGGGGTTCCTGGAAGCCCTTCTACCTCCGGGCTACACTCCCAGACCTATTTTTTACATTTTCATTTTGGAAACAGGGTCTCCTAAACCAGTGCGCGCAGCTGGCTTCGAACCTGCGCGATCCTCCTGTCTCTGCCTCCCAAGCGCGGGGATTACAAGCGTGCGCCACCACGCCCGGTGACTCTTTTTTTTTTTAATCCCATCAAAGAACAAATGATTCTGAGAATCAAGCTGTGATATACAAGTGAAATTCTGGAATGCAGCCTACTTGTAGGTTCCTAAACAGATAGTGTCCCTTACATCTGTTGTCCAGTGCTGAGCTCTGAAAAGGCAGAGGTAGGTTCCCCAAAATACTCCCTCAATATTTTTTTTTTTTTCTTTTTCATAGTACCAGGGATGGAACCCGGGACATTCTACCTTTGAGCTATGGCCCCTACATTTTTAATTGCTTGTTTTTTGTTTGTTTGTTTGTTGTCCTGGGGATGGAACCTAGGGGCATTTTACCTCTGAGTTATACCCCCAACCCTATTTTATTCTGTTATTTTGAAGCAGGGTCTCACTAATTTGTGGAGGGCCTTGCTGAGTTGCCAAGGCTGGCTGTAAATTTGCGATCCTCCTGTCTTAGCCTCCCAAGTACTGGGATTACAAACAATGCACCCCTACTCTTGGATCCCTTTTTATTTTTTGTTTGGAAACAGGGTCTTGCTAGGTTGCTAAGAGTTTCTTTATGTTGCTGAGGCTGGCCTCAAACCTGTGATTCTCCTGTCTCAGCCTCTCAAGTACTGGGATTACAGGCATGCACCACCATGCCAGTTCTCCCTAAATACTTCTGAAAACACTTTATGAATCGCTGGATCCTGGAGAAGGTGGCCAAACAAATGCATTTATTTATTTATTTATTTATTTTTAGCACTGGGACAGAACCCAGGGGCCTTCTACCTCCAAGCTATACTTTAGACCTATTTTATATTTTATTTGGAAACAGGGTCTCACTAAGTTGCAGAGGGCCTCACTAGTAGCTGAAGCTGGCTTCAAACCTGCACAATCCTCCTCTCAGCCTCCAAAGTACTGGGATTACAAGCATGTGCCACCACGCACGGCCTATTTATGTGTTATTATTATTTTTTTGGGGGGGTGGTACTGGGGGTGGAACCCAGGGGCTTTTCTACCTCTGGGCTATACTCTCAGACCTATTTTATACTTTATTTGGAAATAGGGTCTAAGTTGTTGAGGCCTCACTAAATAGCTGAGGCTGGCTTTGAAACTATGCGATCCTCCTGTCTCAGCCTCCCAAGCGCTGGGATTACAAGCATGTGCCACCACGTCCAGCCTATTTACGTATTTTTAAAAAATGAAAGTTCCTCATGTTATATTGTTGACTGATTGATCGATCGATTGATTACTGGAGATTAAACCCAGGTGCATTCTACCTCCAAACTATACTCCAGACTTATTTTTAGTTTAGTGTGTGTGTGTGTGTGTGTGTGTGTGTGTGTGTTACTGGGAATGGAACACAGGAGCATTCTACCTCCAAGCGACACCCCTAGCCCTATTTTTTTATTCTTTTTATTTTGAGATAGGGTCTCACTGAGTTGCAAAGGGCCTCACTAAGTAGCTGAGGCTTTCCGTGGACTGCAATTCTCTGGTCTCAGCCTCTCAAATGCTGGGATTACAAGCCTGCACCACCACGCCCAGCTATTTATTTTATTTTGAAACAGGATCTTGCTAAATTGCTGAGAGTCTCCCTAAATTTCTGAGGCTGGCCTCTAACCTGCCATCATCCTGTTTTAGCCTCTCAAGTATTGGGATTACAAGTGTGTGCCACCACGCCTGGCACAGCCTTATTTTTTTTTTTTTGAAACAGGGTCTCACTGAGTTGCAGAGGCCCTCACTAAGTAGCTGAGGCTGACCTCAAACCTGTGATCCTCCTGTCTCAGCCTCTCAAGTACTATGATTACAAGTGTTTGCCACCTTACCAGGCTTAATCTGAGTTTTAAAACAAAAGATTTGAATAGATAAATTACCAAAAAAGAGATGTGAATGCCTAATAAGTACATTACAAGATGCTCAACACCATTGGTCACTAGGAAAATACAAGTTAAAGTACAATGAGATGCTACTTCACACATTTTAAGATGATTACAACAAAAAAAGCAAGTAAGAGTAACCAAGAGGAATGGGTGGAGAAGCCGAGACCCTCGTGCACTGCCGGCAGGAACGTGTCACCTCTTTGGAAAACAGCTTAGCAGGTTTTAGAAAGTTAAATTATTAAACAAGCCAGGCATGGTGGCACACACCGGCCATCCCAGTACTTAGGAGGCTGAGACAGGAGGTTGGCAGGTACAAGGACAGCTTCAGCAACTTAGCCTCTCAGCAACCTAGCAAGATCCTATTTCAGAACAAAAAATAAAATAAAATAGGGCTAGGGGTGTAGCTTGGAGGTAGAATGCCCCTGGGTTCAATCCCTAGTAACACACACACACACACACACACACACACACACACACACACACACACACACAAAATGAATAGCAATTTCACCAAAGATGAGATGCAGATGGTTCACAAATATATTAAAATATATTCAGTTTTAGTAATCAGAAAAATACCATAGAATGGCATTTCACATATACCAGATTGACAAGAGTTAATAATTAATCAATACCAAATGTTGGCCGGCATGTAGGCCCATGGAAACTTCCACACACTGTGAATGGAAGCATCAACTGGTAAAACTAATTTAGAAAGCAGCAGGTGTTACCTAGTGAAGTCGAACATCTGCATAACCTATGACCCAGCAACTCCACCACTGTGTATAGCCCAGAAACCCCTGCACACGTGCATTAGTGTTCAAGACATCTATAGCAGCCCTGTCATCACAGTCAAAAACTGGAAGAAAGCAAATGTTCGCCAATAGTAGATAATAAAAAATATTCCCTCCATATCATAGGATGCTATATGGCAGAGAAAAATGGATTCTACTTATATCCAAGGACATTGATAAATCTTGAGTATGATGTTGAATGAAAAAATTCAATGCAATTAAATTCAAAACTATGCAAAACTAAATATATTAAAATCTATTGAGAGAAGCAATGGGGTGATACAATACAAAATTTGGGACAGTGCTTGTTTTGGGAGGTAAAAATAAAATAATTCTCCTCTTTGAAAAATACAACACATGAGATAGTTACATGGGTAAGATCTACTTTCTTTTCTTTTCCTTTTTTCTTTTCTTTCTTTTTTTTTTGATACTGGAGATTGAATACAGGAATATTCTGCCACAAAGCTACACCCCCAGCCCTTTTTATTTTTCATTTTGAAGCAAGGTCTTACTAAGTTGCTGAGGGCTTCACTAAGTTGCTGCGGCTGGCTTCACGCCTGCAATCCTCCTCTCTTAGCCTCCCAAGTACTGGGATTACAGGCATGTGCCACCATGCCTGGCTAAGACCTACATTTTCTTTCTTTTTTTTTTTTTTGGTACTGTGGTTCCTGGAAGCCCTTCTACCTCCAGGCTACACTCCCAGACCTATTTTATACTTTTTTATTTGGAAACAGGGTCTCTTAAGCCAGCAAGGCTGGCTTAGAACCTGCATGATCCTCCTGTCTCTGCCTCCCAAGCGCGGGGATTACAAGCGTGCGCCACCACGCCCAGAAAAACCTACATTCGTAATTGTGGCATCCCTAGATTTCATTAATCATAACTTTGAACCAAGGGAAGCAGACAGCCCTATATCAAAGCCAAATCACCTTGACCTTGACCTAGGCTCCCCCCGCCCCCAAAGAATGCAGACACTGCTCAGAGCCAGAGATCAGAGCCAGGCTTACTAGTCCCAGCAGGTGCCAGCCCTGTCCACAGCCTCTTGACTGCTGAGCTGATGGCTAAAGATTCTTCACACCATCACCCAAATTGTCTTTCTCCAGTGCCATATGCACCATTCATCCATCCTTCCATCAATCAATGAATTAATGAGCCCTAGACTTACTTACAGCTCAGGGCTAGCTCACGTTTTGACTTTGGAGAAGTCAGTCCCCTTCCTTTGTGGTGTCTCTTCCCTCCTCTGCTAACCATTGCTTGTCTCCATCAGAGGTACTTTTCCTCTTGAACACATGGTCTCTTCAGAGGAAGAGAAAGGTACCAAACTCCCCAGAGCTTATGATGCGGACCATATCCAAGACCTCTCTACTCCCCCCCCCCCCACACACACACACTAGGAATCTTCTCATGGGCAAGGTTGGGCAGATGCAGCATCTCTACCCCAAAGCCTTAGTTAAGTTTTATTCTGTGATTCATGGAGTAAAGAAAGAGAAGATTTGTGTTTATTTTCCAGAAATAAAATTATGAAACTGGGTGTGGTGGCACATGCTTGTAATTCCAGCACTTGGGAGGCTGAGACGGGAGGATCCCGCAGGTTCGAAGCCAGCTTCAGCAACTTAGTGAGACCCTGTTTCCATCTAAAAAAAAAAAAAAAGTGTAGCCTGGGGGTAGAAAGATCCTGAGTTCCATTCCCAATACCACACAAGAAAATAATGATATTAACTATGCTTTTTCTCTTTTCTTTCCTTTTTGTGGCTCTAGGGATTGAACCCAGGAGTGTTCTACCTCTGACCTACACCCCAGCCCTTTTTACTTTTTATTTTGAGACAGGCTCTTGTGAAGTTGCCGAGGCTAGCAGCGACTTGTTAAGTACTCGGCAAGTACTGTCTCAGCCTCCCAAGTACTGGGATTGTAGGTGTGCGTCACTGCGACAGGCTTGAGTATGCTTCCAAAGCAAAAGCCTCAGAGGTCCCGCCATGCCCCTTGGGGGTTGTGGTGACCCCCTTCCCTCCCAGAGCCCAGAAGTCCTTCATCAGAGAAATCTGTGGCTGTGCGGCGCTCTGGTGTCGGGTCATATCCGAGCAAGCCAGGGAGGGGCGTGCAGGGCCCGCTCCCTGGCCCCTCTCCTCCTGTGAGGCTCACACAGGGCTGGAGATTCTCCATGGTTGCTGCTGGCCCTTTCTGGCTAGCTCTGGCTGAAGGCTCCACTGGACAGCAGTCTGTGCTGTTCTTCCTGTAGGACCAGCCCCCGGCTCCAAGAGAGGAGACCACCCAACACAGGCACGCAGGAGGATGTGGAAGGCCTGTGTGTCCCGGGTCTCCCTGGTGGCCAGCCCTCTGCAGGACTTTCCTGGGTACTGCCCCGTGGTCACCACCCCCTCCCTGGACCTGGGGGTGGGGCGAGTGGGCATTGTGAGAGGAAGAGTCTGGAAAGCTCATGGAGGGCCTGCAGCCCAGTGCCCCTCCCCTCCTCTGGCCCATCAGGTACTTCAACACCTTCTGCTGTGTGCCCCTGAGATGCTGCCCGCTGCTGGCCTTTTATTTGTTTTTCTCTGGGAACAAAGAGTTTACCTCCTACCAATTCCTGTAACCTTCTCTGGTTGTCAGATTCCAAAATGTTGCAGAGTTAGGCATAAAAATAGTGACACGGATGTCAGACAGGGTGGCACACGCCCACCGTAATCCCAGTACTCAGGATGCTGAGGCAGGAGGATGGCAAGCTTAAGACCAGCCTATGCAACTTAAGGAAACCCTGTCTCAAAATTTTAAAAAGCACCTGAACATGGTGGCGCACGTTTGTAATCCCTGTGCTTGGGAGGCAGAGACAGGAGGATCTCGCTGGTTCGAAGCCAGTCTCTCTCTGGCTTAGAGACCCTGTTTCCAAATAAAAAAAGTATAAAATAGGTCTGGGAGTGTAGCCCGGAGGTAGAAGGGTTTCCAGGAACCCCAGTACCACCAAAAATAATTTTTAAAGGTGGGGGGGAAGGAAACGGGAGTGGTGGCACACGCTTGTAATCCCAGCATTTGGGAGGCTGAGACCAGAGGATTGTGGTTCACGAACAGCCTCAGCTACTTAGTGAGGTCACCCGCAACTTAGTAAGACCCTGTTTCAAAATAAAGAATAAAAAATAGGGCAGGGGGTGTAGCTCAGAGGTCAAATGCCTCTGGGTTCTGTCCCCAGACCCGCAAAAAAGGGGGGCTGGGGTATAGAGCAAAGGTAGAATGCCCCCCCTTCCCGGTTTAATGTCCAGGACCAGACAGCAAGATTAGGCAAATGCGACTCAGTAGGACAGAGGGAAGGTGAAGCAATTTCAATACTCTGCTCTTTTGGCTTGGGCTTCATATCTTGCAACCAAGATTGGGGTCTCCATATCTGCAACCATTTTCTGAGCAGTTAGTGCATGCCAAGACCCATATCTTTTTTTTTAGTAATATTTTATTTAAACTTCCCCAGCCCTATGATTCATTAATGTCCTTAGTTCACAGACAAGGTGACAGAGAGCAGAGCCCTGAGGTGCTCATGTCACAAGCTAGAGGATGGCGGACCTGGGACGTTAATCCAGGTCTGCCTGAGACCAAAGTCTGCTCCTGACCGCTGCGCGCCCAGCCGCGCGGCCTCTTCACAGCCTCCTGAGGTTAGGAGTCGCCTTTGAGCTGAGGACCTGAGGCTCAGGGAGGCTCAGCGCCATCCAGAGCATTCTGCACCATCAAAACGAGAACCTGGGCATCTGCCTTCCCTGCCTCCGCCCCCTCGGCACGGGCCTCTGTGCTCTTGTCTTTACTCTTTCCAGATACCCAGGTTGAATCCATTGTCTGTCCAATTCCTTAATCTGATTAACACCTGTGGGCTCCATTCCCCAAGATGGCTCTTTCCCCAGTGGCAGCAACCATGGCTCCGCAGACCTGGAGCCTCAGCCTGCCTCCTGCTCACAGCCACTGAGCTCAGGACCTACGGAATATGTCTGGCAGCCAGAGGCGGCAGGTGGCAAGACCTTCGGCCCAGGTTGTACCATGATGAGCAGAGAGGCCGTGGGAGGAGGAAAGAAGAAAGGCTCTGTACTGTAATGCCTAATGCGCTTTCTCCTGCTTTGAACCAAGACTGTTCAAAGGCGGCTGTGTCTGCACATGTCCACTTGGCACTGGGCCCCACAAGTTACGTAGTCAGCCCTGCGTATACATTCCCTTTTTACCTACCCCGGCTTGACTTAATTTCCTGCGACTTGCTAACAAACATCCTAACTCACCTAGAAACTTAATTTGAACTTGCTTGGAGTTTTGACATTTTACTTTGCTCCAACCGACATACTCAAATGAGAGAAAACATGTGTTGTGAAGGACATGGGCTTTCATAGACGCAGCTCAGGGAGGCTCACTAACTTGGGCAAGGCCACCAGCTTCCTGAGACTTGACAGTTCAGCACCACTGTAGAAAGAACTTTCTGCAGCTGCACCGTCCAGTGGCTGCAAGTCACATAGAGCCGGCTACTGAGCCCTTGAACTGTGACCAGCTGAACTGAGGAGCAAACTGTAGACTTTTACATTTATTATTTATTAATTAATTAATTTATTTATTGATGGTATTGGGGTTCCTGGAAGCCCTTCTACCTCTGGGCTACACTCCCAGACCTATTTTTACATTTTTTATTTGGAAACAGGGTCTCCTAAGCCAGCGCGCGTGGCTGGCTTCGAACCTGCGCGATCCTCCTGTCTCTGCCTCCCAAGCGCGAGGATTCCAAGCGTGTGCCACCACGCCCTGCAGACTTTTAAATTTAAAGAGTGTGATTAGCCAGGCATGGTGGCGCACGCTTGGAATCCCCGCGCTTAGGAGGCGGAGACAGGAGGATCGCGCAGGTTCAAAGCCAGCGGTGCACGCTGGCTTAGGAGACCCTGTTTCCAAATTTAAAAAAGAAATGTATAAAATAGGTTTGGAAGTGTAGCCTGGAGGTAGAAGGGTTTCCAGGAACCCCAATACCACCAAAAAATAAAAGAAAATAGTGTGATTAGTGCTATAGTACTGGGTCGCACAGATTAGAACGTGAGCCTTGCCGTTAACCTCAACTCTTGACCAATTGGGTGAATGTTCTGGGGGTGCTGACCTGCTCCCCGCCCTCTGCTCATGGCCCTTCCCAGAGAGTGTGGCAGAAGCCGGAGAGTGCCCGACATGAGGGAAGTGCTCAACCAAGAGCGGCTGAATAGATCCTGGGTGCGCGGGCTTGACTTCCACAAGACGCGGCTAGACAGGAGGAGGGGCTGGCAGGGGAGGAAGGAAGGCGGCCTGTGGGGGCCTGCCACAAAAGTCACTTGCCTCCACCCTCTGAGGCAAGCGAGGGAGAGGCCAGTCCCTAGGCGGTAGAGGCTCCGCACCCAGCAGCTGAGCTACCCAGAGGTCCAGCCTCGTGAGCTGGGAGACATGTCCGGGAGTTAAGGCATGGCTGGTATGTCTCTGAAAAGTGGAGCCCTCTGCAACTCAGTGAGACCCTGTTTTAAAACGAAGAATAAAAAATAGGGCTTGGGGTGTAGGTTGGAGGTAGAATGCCCCTGGGTTCCATCCCCAGTATCACACACACACACACACACACACACACACACACACACATGCCACTTAGAAAGGACCTGGGGCTAATTAATCCTTGGCTGCGGTTGTCAGGGAAGGCTTCCAGAAAGAGGCGCATCTGACCTGTGACTTCAGTGACAACAACGCATTGGAGGCAGAAGTGCGGGCAGTGGTGGAGAGGGAAGCAGCCTTTCCTCTCCAGGTGCATGGGCGGAGGGCATGCTGGGGAGCAGAGGCCAGGCACGGGGCCTCCCTGCCTGGCTATTGCCCGCAGCCTTCACCCTGCACAGTCTCCAAGGTGCCTCCCTAACCCCAGCCACTGACTCTCTGCTCCAAGGAAAGGCAGGATTCCTATCAGCCTCAGAGACGTCCTGTGCATGTGCTGCCGCCGTCCCTGCTCTGCTGGTGTGAATCCCGAGCCCCTGTGGGCACCCATGGGGGAGCCAGGCGGCGCGCCAAGCACCGCGCGTCACCACGTCCACCCATGCCACATGCCCACTTGTCTCGACTGTAGAGACACACCGGAAACGTGCCCAGGATCCTGCAGTGTGGAGCAGGACTTTACCTCCAGCAGCCTGACTGAGGTGGCCTGGAGTAGAGAACCTGCTTGCCTTTGCTGCACCCACGTCCTCAGAACTTTAAAAAATGTAATCAAGCTGGGCGTGGTGGCACACGCTTGTAATCCCAGTGCTTAGGAGGCTGAGATAGGAGGATTGCGCCGGTTTGAAGCCAGCCTCAGCTGAGTGAGGCCCTTTGCTGGAGCCAGCACATGCTCAGTGAGACCCTGTTTCAGAATAAAGAATAAAGAATAAAAAATAGGGCTGGGGGTGTAGCTTGGAGGTAGAATGCCCCTGGGTTCCATTCCCAGTACCCCCCAAAAAATGTAATCATGAAAAAAATGTTTGCATACTTAGCAACATTGTGAAAGACAATTGATTCTGTGAGCAATGGTGAGCTGTTAAAGGGTTTTGATCCAGGAGAGTCTCTTTCTTTCTTTCTTTCTTTCTTTCTTTCTTTCTTTCTTTCTTTCTTTCTTTCTTTCCTTCTTTTTTTCTTTCTTCCTTCCTTCCTTTCTTTCTTCCTTTCTTCCTTCCTTCCTTTCTTCTTTTCTTCCTTTCCTTTTTTTTATTGTGTGTGTGGAACTGGAGAGTGAACCCAGAGGCATTCTACCTTCAAGCTACACCTCTAGCCTTGTTTTTCATTTTTATTTTGAAACGGTCTTACTAGATTTATGAGAGTCTCAATACTTGCTGAGGCTGTCCTTGAACCTGTGATCCTCCTGTCTCAGCCTCCTGCCTCGGGGTGTATGTGGGGAGGGGGGTGCTGGGGATTGAATCTATTCTATTTTTGAGCTACACCCCCAGCCTTATTTTGTTGTTGTTTTGGGTGTTTTGTTTTGTTTTGTTTTTGAAAACAGGGTCTTGCTAAATTGCTGAGTTTCACCAAATTGCTGAGACTAGCTTCAAACCTGATCTCCTCCCGTTTCAGCCTCCCAAATACTGGGATTATAGGCAGGCACCACCATACCCAGCTTCCAGGAGTCTTTTGATTTAATTCACAGATATCTTCAGTAAGTTAATTATCAGCCACTGAGACTTTAGTATGAGTTAGTTCTTTCCCCATTTTTGTGTAAGCTTCCTGAAGGTGAGTACTGTGTCTGACTCACTGCTGCGTCCCCAGTATAGTATAGAGATGTCAGGAGGACATTTACTTGGAGGAGTCATAATTCCCCTGTTGAAGACAGTGAGTGCAAGGGAAAGAAAAGCCTGGGGTCTGAGAGGCAGGTGGCGGCGGGATCCGTGTATGGGGAGAAGGGGCAGCAACAGTCAGGGGCGTATGGGGACCTGGGGTTTGGAGCTGGAGTGGGAAATGAGGCCCACCTACCGCTCACCTACCTCACGGCACAGCTGAAGGCCAGACCTGGACCTCGGTGGAAACACAAACCCAGAGGTCTGCTATGAAAGTTGCCCCCTCTAAGCAACAGCTGACTGCCCGGTAAGTAGGAAAGGAGGCATTTGTTGGAGTAGGTGTATCAGGAAACTTGTGTCCACCTCCCTCAAAGGGCTGCAAAGAGCAGGGGCTTCAGAAGGGACATTTGTTGGACGGAGGCTCTGTAGAAGCACACAGCCCGTTTTCCTCTTTCTAAAGAGGGCAAGACCGAGGCCCAGAGGGCAGGGTCTCAAGGTGTTGGAGTTGGGTGTGATCCAAGCATCTCCTCCCAGTCGGGAGCCCTGCCCTTAGCTCCAGCCTCCCTCTGTCCTCTGCCTGGCCAGCCCAGCCCCTCGCCTGGTCCTCTCCATCCCCCGCCCCCTGAGTGCACCCCAGGCTTCTTACATTCCCCACCTCCACACAGATCGCACTCCCTGCAGCTGCCTGACTGCCCCTAATGGGATTACAGATTCCAGGCAAAATACAGGAGGGTTAATTCCTCTGGCTTTAAAGGGCAGGCCAGGCCAGGCCGCCAGAACAGCAGGAAGAAACCCACCTCCAGCATGCTGTGGACGATCACCCGACCACCCGACAGACCTGCCCTGTTCAACACGCGAGGGTTCACCACAGCTTCCCCCAAGAGCCTCTGAGTGGAATCTACACCAGCCCTAGGAAAGCAGACACTATTATTCGGTCTATTTTACAGGGGTAGAAACTGAGGCTCCCTGCAGTGAAATGGCTTGTCCAGGGCCACAGAGCTACCAAGCAGCAGAGCTGGGGCACTCAGTGCAGATCTCCTGGGCTCTTCCATCTTCAAAAATAATCAGTGCTGCCGGGCGTGGTGGCGCACACTTGTAATCCCTGCGCTTGGGAGGCGGAGACAGGAGGATCACGCAGGTTCCATGCCAGCCTCGCTGGCTTAAGAGACCCTATTTCCAAATAAAAATACATTAAAAAAAAAATAGGTCTGAGAGTGTAGCCTGGAGGTAGAAGGGTTTCCAGGAACCCCAGTTCCACCAATAAAATAAAATAAAAATAAATAAAATAATCAGTGCTGAG
This sequence comes from Muscardinus avellanarius, assembly GCF_963383645.1. Taxonomy (NCBI): domain Eukaryota; kingdom Metazoa; phylum Chordata; class Mammalia; order Rodentia; family Gliridae; genus Muscardinus; species Muscardinus avellanarius. Next base: position 45,381,969 of record NC_137788.1, on the reverse strand, counting down.
AGCCAGTGAGGGACCCAGGTGTAGGCTTAAAATAGCCCTGAAGAGTGCATATGCACATCTCCACATCATGCGGAGCGGCCCAGCCCAGGTCAGGGCTCAAGTCAGGCCACCAAAGCCCCACTGCCTGCTCCCTGGTGGAAACTGCACTGTGCGTGTGCTGGCTCTGTGGTGGGAAGTCTAAGGGCCCTTGGAATGAGTTCCAGTGATTAGTGAAGGTAACACAGCCAGAACAGGCCTGGCACGCAGAGTTCATGCATTTTTTTTTTTTTTTTTTGTACTGGGCTTTTCTATCTCCAGGCTATACTCCCAGACCTATTTTCTACTTTATTTGGAAACAGGGTCTTCTAAGTTGCTGAGAGCCTCACTAAGTAGCTGAGCTGGCTGGCTTTGAACCTGTATCTCAGCCTTTGATCCTCCTGTCTCAGCCTCCCAAGTGCTGGGATTACAGGCGTGCACCGCCATGCCCGGCTAGTGCACTCATTCTTCAAACATAAAATGGTAGATTAGTGGTACTCATAAACATGCTTCTAGAAGGGAAACCAGGGCCCAGTAGATGCTTAATTAGTGTTGGCGAGCACTGATACCGTATTGCCTTGCTTTCGGTTCTTTCTGGAATGCAGTGGGGGTGATCGGACATCCTGCTTCTTCCTCCCAGCAGTGTCTGGCCCGCTGCCCTGTTCAAGACAAGCTCCCAGACCACGTGGCCTGCTCTAATTTCCCAGGCCCTAATCTGCTCCCAGGGCCTAATGATGCAGCTGGTAATAGGATTGTGGCTCCCCTCTGGGGCAGCCATGGTCATGGCATGTGTGCGGCTGGCCACCGGTGCTTAGCAGGCTGACCACCTGGCACTGGGGAGCCGGTGCAGCCCTGCGCCCCTGGCCGGCCCCACGTGCGTGGCATGGTGCTGCGCCCCAGGCCAGAAGGTCGGGCTCACCATGGTGCTGGGTGCTGCCCTGGTGCGAGGAAGAGACGTTTGCCGGCGGAACGGGCTGCTCATCCTGTCCGTGTTGTCCGTCATTGTGGGCTGCCTTCTCGGCTTCTTCCTGAGGACCCGGCACCTCTCACCACAGGTCAGTTGCCTGGAGCACCTTGGGGTCCCTGGTAGGAGGGGTGTGTGGGCCTGAGGGATCTGGAGCTCCCAGGGACATGTTGGCAAGAGCATCACCTCCCTGTGTCCAGGTTTTCTTATCTATAACATGGGTGTGATAAATACCTGTCAGGATCAGAATGAGACATCAATAATACAGTTGGGGGCTGGTAACAAACCTGGTATGGCCAGGTGACCAGAGGCAAGGATGCCTCATTAGAATAGCCACAGGGCATTGATGCATTGGCTACGCCTCTAATCCCAGTTACTCTGGAGGCTGAAGGAAGAAAATCACAAGTTCAAGGCCAGCCGAGGCAACTGAGTAAGACCCTGTTTCAAAATAAGAATATAAATAAATAAAGAGGGCTGAGCATGATGGTACATGCCTGTAATCCCAGTACTTGAGAGGCTGAGACTGGAGGATCACAGGTCAATGCCAGCCTCAGCAAATTAGCAAGACTCTCAATAACTTAGCGAGACCCTGTTTCAAAATAAAAAATGAGAGCTGGGTGTGGTGGCGCACACTTGTAATCCCAGCATTTGGGAGGCTGAGACAGGAGGATTGTAGTTCACGAACAGCCTCAGCTATTTAGTGAAGCCCTCTGCAACTTAGTGAGGCCCTGTTTAAAAATAAAGAATGAAAAATAGGGCTTGGGTGTAGCTCGGAGGTAGAATGCTCCTGGGTTCCAGGTTCCATCCCCAGTATGGCAAACGGCCAAAAAAAAAAAAAAAAAAAAAAAAAAAAATAGGGCTGAGGGTGTAGCTCAGAGGCAGAATGCTCCCAGGGTTCAACCCCTCAGTATCACCAAAATATAAAATAAATTTAAAAAATTAAAAAGCTGGGGGTGTAGCTTAGTGGTAGAGTGCCCTGAGGTCAACCCCCAGTACTACAAACAACAAAAGAATACCCCAGGGCTTAGAGCTGCGGTGGAAGAGAGTGGATCTTTAAGAGCCCAGAGATCGACCCCTACAGGCAGTTCAGTGATGGAAAATCCTGGAAGGGCTTTGCAGGCACAGGGCCTCGGAAGGTTCCCGTGAGTGGGCCAGGCCTGCTGTGGCTGCTGGAGTGGACAGTGCGAGGCAGTACTCAAAGGCCCCACCTCTGGACATGGACTTGGGGCAGCCATGAGATGCTTTGAACAGGAGAGCTTTGGTCAGGTCTGAGCTATAGGGATATGCCGGTGCTGAACGGGAAATGGGGGCACAGGAGGCAGGCAGGGGCCAATTGGAGGAAGGCTTGGGAGATGGAAGGCCCCCCAGCCCCCATCTCCTGTGGGGAAAGGGGATACTTATACAGTGTTAGAGAAGTTGTTCTGACATTTATTCAAAGGGCAAGGAAGACTTTATTTGGGGCTATTGTGACAGGTGTCAAACATCCTGAGGGACAGATAGGACTCAAGTCCAAATGCAGCAGACAGCTGGGGATTTGAGCTGGCCACAGGGGAGGGGCGGTGGGTAGGAAGGCACTGAGCGCAGACATCAAGGCTGGGGCATCCACTGGCAACAGCAGGTCACGGTGAACGGCTCCCGAGGTTGTGGGTGAGGAACCGGGAGAGAGGGGTTCTCACTAACAGACTTAGCAGGCTTGTGACACCTGCACCGTGCAGGCCCAAGACAAAGTCCAAAGACCAGGCCTGGGTGGGAAGGGGCTTGGAGGCTCCCAGAAGATTTTCAGTCTCATGAAACTCCTCTGCCTGCAGCTTACAGCAACCTAGTACCATCTCTACAGCTGGAGCTCTGGCACCAGACTTTGTTTCCAATGAAAAAGAACGGAGGCAAGCCAGGTGTGGTGGCACACACCTGTGATCCCAGTGTTTGGGAGGCAGAGACAGGAGGATGGCAGGTTCAAGGCCAGCCTCAACGACTTAGACCCTGTTTACAAATTTAAAAAAAATAAAATAGGGCTGGGGTATAGCACAGAGATAGAATGCCCTGGATTCCATTCTATCCCCAATCCCACAAAAAGAAACACCAACAAAAAAGAAATTGAGCCATTATTACTAGAGCAACCCGGGACTCCCACAGCTCCCCAGGAAGGACCATGGGCTCTGGAGGCAGACGAGCCTAGACTTTGCTCTGCTAGTGAATGGCTGGGCGCCATCCTCTCTCCTCTGTGGCTTCAGTTTCTTTATCTTTAATGCAGCGGAGGCATCTGTGACATGGAGAACTGAGTAGACAAAGGGTTTGTCAGTACCCGGCATACAGTAAGCGCTCACGAATGCCGCCTCACCCTCTCTCGCTGTCTACCTGTCAAAGTCCTCTCTGCGCCTCACGCTTCCCGAGGCTTACGTTCTGGTTCAAGAAAACTCATGAGTTATGCCGGGCAAGGTGGCACACGCTTGTAATCCCAGTCCTCGGGGGGCTGACACAGGAGCGTCACAGGTTTGAGGCCGGCCTCGGCAACATATTGAGACCCTTAGCAATTTAGTGAGACCTTGTTTCAAAATAAAAAATAGAAAGGGCTGGAGGTGTAGCTCAGAGGTAGAACACCCCTGAGTTCAATCCCCAGCACCACACACACACTGACAACTCTCCCGGAACCGTCTACATCTGAAGTAACAGTTTTGCCAGGTGCTCACCGTGGCCCAGCGGCTGGCTGCCTCACCTTCGCCCAGGGTCTCATTTCCCACCTGAATGCGAATGACTGAACAACTCATAAGCTTTTTTCCTACTGGGGTGGAACCCAGGGGCATTCTACCTCCAAGCTGCACTCACACCCTTTTTCAGTTTTTATTTTGTGTTTTGTTTTAGTTTTTTTTTTTTTTTTTTTTTTTTTTTTTTTTTTTTTTTTGGTGTCACTGGGGTTCCTGGAAACCCTTCTATCTCCGGGCTACACTCCCAGTACCTATTTTTATTCTTTTTTATTTGCAAACAGGGTCTCTTAAGCCAGCACAGCTGGCTTCAAACCTGTCTCCGCCTCCCAAACGCGGGGATTACAAGTGTGCGCCACCACGCCCAGCCATTTTTTTTTTTATTTTGAAACAGTGTCTCACTAAACAGCTGAGGGTCTCACTAAGTTGCTAAGGCTGTCCTTGGACCCGTAATCCTCCCGTGTCAGCCTCCCAAGTCCTGGGATTACAAGTGTGCGCCACCATGCCTGACACAGTTTATGGGTTTTCTTAAACCCCAATGTGAGTCTCGTGCAGTCTTAGGCACAGAGAGAACCTCAACTATGTGCTGTATTAAGCCGATGACAGCACAGTCTACAATCTGCTCTCTTTGATTTTCCTCAGCAACAAATATATGTTTCCTGCAGGAAGATTATTTTGTGAAAACAAATTGGAACGCCTATTATTAAAAGCCAACCCCATCTGGGGCCTCCAAGGCCAGAGCCGCCTTCCCCGTCTGCTTGGACAAGTAAATGTGTTCCAGTTGGGAATAACCTGCCAGATAAACTGAAGGAAGGATGTGGAGTCTGAGAACAATAATTTGGCAAGAATTGGCTTTCTTAGCATCTTACTTTGAAATCCAGGATTTCTCTGTTTGATTTCTTTGCCTGTGACTCAGAAACAAAAAACCCGTCTAATTTTGCAAGCTTATGCAACAGGCAGACATCATAAACAAGTTGGAAAATGGCCGAATGTTCTGTTTGTGAAAAAGGAACCTTACAAAATTTTATCTTTGGACATTAATGTCTCGTTAAAAACAATAGACAATTTTGAGACTTGCAGTTAAATCACGGGGAATTTGATTACACGCATTTGCCTTTCCCTCCTGGAAATCCATGAAAATTATAATAATGGAAGTTTTAAAGATTGTAAATCACCAAAGAGACTATAAAAGGAGATAGTTGAGAAAGGAAATCACAGGACTACAACAAATTAGGTGATGAGGGAAGTGGATAGAATTGAATGATCTCATTTAGCAAAGGCCAGAAAGCTAAAAGCTTATATGTCAGCCGGGCGTGGTGCTGCACGCTTGCAATCCCAGCATTCGGGAGGCTGAGACCGGAGGATCGCGGTTCGCAGACAGCCTCAGCTACTTAGTGAGGCTCTCCGCAACTTAGTGAGACCCTGTTTCAAAAAATAAAGAATAAAAAGTAGGGCTAGGGGGTGTAGCTCGGAGGTAGAATGCCACTGGGTTCCATTCCCAGTACCATAAATAAATAAATAAATAAATGCTTATGTCTCTAGAAGCGGACCTAGGTGGGTGATCTCGTGGAACTCCAGGAGGCTCAGGACTTGCAAGTGCCAGGCGCTGTCCTAGGCAGGGACAGTGGCTGGAATTTTGTTAATGCTGTGGGGTCCCTGTGATTCATGTGGGCAGAGGAGACCTCATTCTCCAGTCCCTGCCTCCTGCCAGCCCATGGCACCAGAGAAGTTGATTTAGGGTCATCATACTCACCTGAGTGTGCTTGGGAACAGGGTGGTAGTGAGGCACATGCTGCAAGCCAACTAACAAACGCCTTGTGGGTATGGCACCCCAAAAGGATTCAAGACCCAGCCAGCCTGCCTCAGGCACAGCCCCATCCCCAAGGGTAGGAAGAGACCAGCACTGAAGCCCCAAAGGAAAGATCTCTGAATTTTCTAGAAGGGAGCTTCCTCTACCACCCCACTTACCACCCTGTCCCAACACGCCCATCGGTTGACAAGCTCCGTTCCTAGACACAGAAGTTGTACTCTATATGTACGTATAAGCAGAAGGCCAAGTGCTAGAAATTTGAGGAAAACAGAGAATGTAAAGCAGACTTAAAAGGAGAAAAGTCCTTCTCTTCTTAAGAGAAGCAGAAACAATGCATTGAGAGAGGAAAACATTCTAAATCTTTTTTTTTTTTTAATGGCGATTGAACCAGGGACAGTCCACCTCTGAGCTACAGCCCCAGCTCTATTAATTTTTTTTTAAATTTTGAAACAGGGTTTTGCTAAGTTGCTGAGGCTGGCCTCAAACCTGAGATCCTTCTATTTCTGCTTTCCAAATACTGGGATTACAGGAGTGTACCACCACACTAGACTCATTTAAAATCTTCTCTTAAGATCTTTGGAGATATGAGAGAAGATAGTTATCATAAGACAGAACAAGATGTGGGGTCTGGGGGCTTAGCACATACAACACCCTGGATTCTATTTCAGCATCACAAACTCAAACAAAAACAGAATGAGATTCTAAAGAAAAGGAACAATCATAGAATAAGAAGAAGCTTTTGAAGATCAGAAATTTAAAAAAATTAGTCTAGTGGTGTGAGAGGGGTGTTGAGATCTCATAGTATTATTGTATTGAGATTTATGTGTGACTTAATGTAACAAAGAGTTTGTTTTATGAAAGTAGCTGCACCTATGTTTGGGACATAAATGTTGACTATTGTTATTTCCTCTTGCTGGATTGTTCCTTTTACCACTAAAAAATGACCTGTTTTGTCTCTTTGAAATTTGAAGTCAAACTTGTCAGAAATCATAGTTGCTACTCCTGCTTGTCTTCAAGTTCCATTGGCATGAAATACCTTCCTCCAGCCCTTTAGCTATAGTTTTTTACTATCTTTACTTGTACGGTGTGTTGCTTGCAGTCAGCAGATGGATTCTGATTTTTAATCTATTTTGCCACCTTACGTCTATTTATTGGGGAATTGAGGCCATTTATGTTCAGCATGGTTATTGGGAGATAATTTTTGTGTGTGTGGTACTGGGGGTGGAACCCAGAGGCATTCTACCTCTGAGCTACACCCCCAGCCCTATTTTTTAATTTTTTATTTTGAAACAGGGTCTCACTGAGTTGCAAAGAGCCTCACTGAGTTACAAAGGGCCTCACTAAGTAGCTGAGGCTGTCTGAGAACCATGATCCTTCTGTCTCAGCCTTCCAAATGCTAGGATTACAAGCATGCACCACCATGCCCAGATGAGAGATGATTTTTAATTCCTAGCATTTTGAGTTTTGACTTCTGTTTGAGGTGGTATTTGTTCTTCTTTGATTAGTTGTTTGCTTGATGGAAATTCTTATCTTGTTCTGGCATGTTTTATATTTCTTCTTTGCAGTTAGTCTCTTTGAGTATTTTCTCTAGTGCTAGTTCAGAAGAAATAAATTCTTGCAACTTCTGTTTGTCATAGAAGATTTTTATTTTTCCATTGAATTTGAGAGAGAGTTTTGCTGGGTAGAAAATTTTGAGCTGCAAGTTTTTTTTTTTTTTTTTTTTTGTGGTACTGGAGGTACTTTCTACTTTCTACCTCCAGGCTATACTACCAGACAAATTTTCTATTTTATTTGGAAACAGGGTCTCACTAAGTTGCTGAGAGCCTCACTAAGTAGCTGAGGCTGGCTTCGAATCCGTGTGATCCTTCTGTCTCAGCCTCCCAAGCGCAGGGATTACAAGCATGCGCCACCACGCCTGGCAAGTTGTTTTCTTTCAGAGTTTGAAATATGTTTACTCCAGGCTCTTCTGGCTTTCGTGACTTGGTTTGAGAAGTCTGGAGTGATTCTAATTGGTTTGCCTCTGAATGCCACTTGGTCTTTTGTTTTTGTTGCATTTAGGATTCTTTCCTTGGCTTCTATGTTGGTCAGTTTGACTGTTATGTGGCGTGGGGAACCTTTTCTCTGATGTTCTCTAAAAGGGGTTCTATAAGTTTCCTGTACCTGATCCAGGAATACCACTTTTGGGTATCTACTCAAAAGGATGGAAACTAAACTACCAAACTAATGCATGCATATCTATGTTTATAGCCACACAACTCATAATTGCCAAACTATGAAACCAGCAACAGATGAATAGATTACAAAACTATGGGATATGTACACAATAAAATTTTACTCAGCCATAAAGAACAAAATTCTATCATTTACAGGGAAATGGATGGAACTGGAGAACATTATGCTTAGTGAGATTAGTTAATCACAAAAAGTAAGAAATTGGAGCCAGGCATGGTGGCGCACACTTGTAATCCCAGTATTTGGGAGACTGAGACAGGAAGACCATGGTTCGGAGACAGCCTCAGCCACTATTTAGTGAGGCCCTTTGCAACTCAGTGAGACCCTGTTTCAAAATAAGAAGAATAAAAAATAGGGCTGGGGGTGTCACTCGAAGGTAGAATGCTCCTATGTTCCATTCCCAGTATCTAAAAAAGGAAACAAACAAACAAACAAACAAATAAATTGAATGTTCTCCCTAATATGTGGAAGCTAGGGAGAAAATAGGTCATAGGATGAACTCTAAAGAAGAAGGAAAAACTATAGATGAGCAAACAAGACAACCCAACTGAGGGAAATGGGAGGGAGGAAGAGGAAAATTCCCTAATGTATATGATGTACATTTCCAAACATATCAAGGTCAATTACTAAGTCAAACATGGGAAGGAGGGAGTGGGAGGGAATGGGGTGGGAATTGGGTAAAGGCCAAATGAGTGATGTGTGCATGTATCCCTCTACCATCTTGTACCCCATTAAGATGTATGACTACAGTGCACCAATAAAAATATTTTTTAAAGAAATAAAAAATAAAAGAACTGAGATAAAAATGTCAATGGCTGGGATACAGTTGCAAAAATCTCCCAGAAAGTAAAACAAAAAAGTGAAAATGGAGAAAAGAACAAGTTAAAAAAAAAAAAAAAAAAGGTGGGAAGCCAGGCGTGGTGGCACATGCTGGTAATCCCAGCATTTGGGAGGCTGAGACAGGAGGATCGTGGTTCGCATACAACCTCAGCTACTTAGTGAGGCCCTTTGCAACTCAATGAGACCCAGTTTCAAAATAAAAGAACAAGCCAGGCGTGGTGGCGGTGCACGTAATCCCCACGCTTGGGAGGCAGAGACAGGAGGATCAGGTAGGTTCGAAGCCAGCCACGCTGGTTTAAGAGACCCTGTTTCCAAATAAAAATATAAAAAACAGGTGTCTTGGAGTGTAGCCTGGAGGTAGAAGGGTTTCCAGGAATCCCAGTCTCACCAAAAATAAATAAATAAATAAAGGAATAAAGGAATAAAAAATAGGGCAGGGGATGTAGCTCAGAGGTCAAATGCCCCTGGGTTCCATCCCCAGACCCGCAAAAAAAAAAAAAAAAAAAAAAAAAAAAGTGAAATGTTAACATCCAACCACCTAGTAATAGTTTTAAAGAAAGCTAACAGAAAATATGTAGATAAGAAAATAGCAGAGAATACAAGTTTCTCAGAAATGAGAAGTAAGTGCAACACAAGAAAGCCAGAGAGAGAAAGAGGGAGGGAGAAAGAATAAGAGAGAAAGAGGGAGGGAAAAAGAATAAGAGAGAAAGAGGGAGGGAAAAAGAATAAGAGAGAAAGAGGGAGGGAGAAAGAATAAGAGAGAAAGAGGGAGAGAGAGAGAGAGAAAGGAGAGAGGAAGAGAGCGAGCGAGAAAGAGAAAGGGGTGGAATCCATCCTGTGTGGTGGCTCATCACCATGAAAATGCAAACACGTGAAGATAGACGGGGTCCTTAAATGATTCCAAGGAAATAAAATCAGGCCTCTTGTAAGGAGTAGGAAACAAGAATGGCTTTGAACATCTTAAGCAACCCTGGACGTTAAAGACAAAGGAGGAATGCCTTTAAAATTGAGAGGGAAGCCGGGCGTGGTGGCGCACGCTTGTAATCCCCGCGCTTGGGAGGCAGAGACAGGAGGATCGCGCAAGTTCGAAGCCAGCCACGCATGCTGGCTTAGGAGACCCTGTTTCCAAAAATGAAAAATGTAAAAATAGGTCTGGGAGTGTAGCCCGGAGGTAGAAGGGCTTCCAGGAACCCCAGTACCACCAAAAAATAAATAAATAAATAAATAAAATAAAATAAAATTGAGAGGGAAATGAATTTCACCTAAGAATCTTCCTTATAACCAGACTATTATCACAGGTAAGGGAGGATAAAATCTTATTCACGTAGGGACTCAGAAATTTTCCTCCATTCACCCTTTCTTGGGAAGCTACCAAAGGAGATGTGCCATTGAAAAAAGGAAATAAACAAACAAACAAAAACCCAACAGATCCAGAAGGTAGGAGATTCTCTACAGAGCCAAGTCCCAGAATGACGGCCAAGAAGAGGCTTGTGACGTCCCCTGGCTAGAAAGGCTGTTCCAGCTGGAGCAAGGAGATGGCGAGGGGTAGAGGGCTGAGGTCCAGGGAGGATCAGAGGGAACCGAGGTGCTCAAGTGAGTAAGAAAAGCTGCTGTTGGGCATTGTAATAGGCAGATTAAGCCAGTCGTGGTGGCCCACGCCCGCAATGCCAGTACTGGGGAGGCCGAGACAGGAGAATCACAGGTTCGAGACCAGCCTCGGTACCTTCATGGGGCCGTTAGCAACTTAGTAAGATCTTATTTCATACAAGCCAACAAACAAAAGGGCTGGTGGTGTATTTCAGGGCTAGAATGCTGCTGGGTTCAATACCCAGTACTAAAATAAATACATAAATAAATATATTTTGTAAAGAGCTGGGGGTGCAGTTCAGAGGTAGAATGTCCCTGGATTCAACCCCCAATACTACTACTAATACTACTACTAATACTAATACTAATACTAATACTACTACTACTAATAAATAAATAATGTAAAGATAATCATAGAAGGGGAAACAGAATGAGATGTGGTTTGTTCCTGGGAAGTTGGGGTATGGAGAGAGCAATGAGGGAGGGCCTGCCTCCTATCATTAGGGCACTATTTGATTTAAGGAATATACCATGGATTACAATTGATTTAAAATGTATAGGCATATGAGCATTTCTTTAGAAAGCAGACCTCTCTGGTGCATTAGAAATGGTAGCAGAATGCAACCAAGAACTCTGGAACTAGTTTTCCATCCTGCACTGTGCCTTGGTGGGCAGGTCATCTCCATCCCCCGGGTTAGCCCCTCCTCTGTGAAATGACTGAACTGAGCCAGACTTTTTTTTTTTTTTTTCAGTACTGGGAATTGAACTCAGGGGCATTCTGAGTTGTGCCCCAGACCTTTTCATTTTTTCCCCTTTGTAACAGGGTCTCACTAAGTTGCTGAGGGTCTCACTAAATTACTAAGGCTGGCCTCGAACCTGTGAGTCTCCTGTGTCAGCCTCCCAAGTACTGGGATTACAGGCTCCTGTGGATAAGATCTTTAATGCCCTTTTGTAGCACCCAAATTCTAGGGTTTGGGTTGGTTTTTTTTTTTTTTTTTTTTTTTTTTTTTTTTTTTTTTTAAGCATCAGACCATTAACCGATGGTTATATTTGGCATAGGGTTTTTTTTTAGAATTAGTTGCAAGCATGAAAGTGTAACTCGGATGGTATTTGAAAGCCCATTTGCCTGCCTCACCCACAACCTCCCTGCTACAGAAAAGATCCCGAGGCAAGGTTGCCAGAAAGAGCCAGAAAGAGACTGATTAATTTTAAACTTTAGAGATGGTAAACCCAGTTAAATTAGATTTTGTGTGGAGCAGGGAACTGGGGATTTGAACCCAGGGACATTCTACCTCTGAGCTACACCCCCATCCCTTTTCTATTTTTTTTTTTTTTGTTTGTTTGTTTTGAAACAAAATCTTACTAGGTTGCTGAGAGTCTGGCAACACTGCTGAGGCTGTCCTTGAACCTGAGATCCTCCTATCTCAACCTCCCAAATACTGAGATCGCAGGCCTGTGCCGCCACCACCACCGCCCACATCAGACTTTTAATTAAATAACAAATCATTCTTTAGAGGGAGTGAAGAATAAATTATTCGCTATTATCTGAAAGTCAAAGGCTCGGCGGCCACTTCTGCTTCAGTTGTGCCCCCCATCTATCATCAGGAGACAGAGCTGACTGGGATGGATTTGGGAAGGTCCCAGGGTAGGCTGGAGCCAGCAGCCCGTGAACTGTCCCATGGTGCACTTCACGCACCCAGTGGGTCCTGTCTCTTTCCACTTTGCAGAGGAAAACTGGTGTCTGGAGGTCGTGGTCTGCCTAGGGCCTTCTCCCTGTAAACAAGACCGGGAATTTCTACAAGCTGGGAACCATGCTGGATTCATTTTGGGTCCCCAGAGTGACGCCTGGTGGTGTGGGTGGCGGGGACGACGCTCAGCCCTTAACTTGCACTTACCCTCTGCATGGGAGGCAGATTTCACCCCGCTGATAGGCCAGAAAAGGCGCAGACGTGGGAGCACTGAGCAGCTGTTTTTACGCAGGCACCACGCTAAGTGCTTCTGTCTTTCTCTGACTTGAGCCTCTCAGTGACCCTATGACTTAGTTTTTATCCTCCTGTCATAGGGGGAAAGCCCAGAGAGGTTGAGTAGCGTGCCTACAGCCACACAGCTGGGTCTGGGGGGGTGCGAGGTTTGGAGACCAGGTCTGTTTAGCTCCAATGCCAGTCCTTCCTCCCTGGCCCCTGCTGCCCGCGTGCCAGACAGGAGCAGGCAGGTCAGAGAGCGCCTGGAAGACGGTGAGGAACAGGGAGCCGAGGGACCTGGACGCCTGCCCCGCCTGCTGTAACGCCAGCTCTCGCTCTGTTTTCAGGAAATTAGTTACTTTCAGTTCCCCGGAGAGCTCCTGATGCGGATGCTGAAGATGTTGATCCTGCCGCTGGTGGTCTCCAGGTGAGAGGCAGGTGGGGAGGGGCAGCCTCCCTGGTCCCCCGTGAGGAGTGAGCCCCTATGTGCCCTCCCTCCTGGCCAGGGCCAGGTCTCTTCACGCTCCCTGCAGGGAGGCTCCTGCGGGCGGGCGCTCTCGGGTCTCCCAGGACTCAGCCTTCCAAATCTGCGAAGATGCCACCTCCCTCGGGAAACCTCCCTGACTCCCCCACCCACTCTGGCAAATGCCTCCTCTTTGGCAAATGCCTTTGGGCCATTCACGGAATTGACTCATCTGTCCAGGTCAATAGCAACCTCCATGCTGCTAAGTGCAAAGTACGCTTCCGGTCCCTGTTCTGTGTGACCTCCCCAGAGGAGCTCAGCACCGGTCACTCTCCTGCTGGGAGTCCTTCCTCTGGCCTTGCCCTCGCCCAGCTTCTGCCCGCTCCCTGCCCCTCCATCCCAGTCCCCACCACCCTCTACCTCAGCCTCCACGCCACAGCTTCTCTGGCCTTCCTCGTCTAACCCCGTGGCTTTAACCTATCACCCGCGAGCCCTACACGCGCGGGTACAGAGAACCCCACGCCTCCTGTCTGCACCACACTCCATTAACCAGCTAGCCCTTCGACATCTCCATGGTCAGATGTGTTTCAGCTTCAAGGTTTCCAGCTTGAGAACCAACCCACTGTGCCTCAGCCCACCTGGCTCTCCTCACTCCACCCTGGTCCCCGCCCTCCGCACACAGCGCATGGTCATTCTGTAGATTCATCTGTTACTCATCTCTTTATTTCCCACTGGAGTGTAAGCTCAGAGACAGAAGCCGGGCGTGGTGGCACATGCTTGTAATCCCAGTACTTGGGAGGCTGAGATAGGAGGCTCGCAGGTTCGTGGCCAGCCTCAGCTACTAACTTGCACAGGACATACAGCTGACAAATGACAACTCAATGAGACACTGTTTCAAAATAAAAAATAGGGTTGGGGTGTACTTCAGAGGTAGAATCCCCCTGAGTTCAATCCCTAGTACCAAAAAAAAAAAAAAAAAATTAGTGACGGTACTCCATCAGCAGTTTTTTGTGTTTTTATTTTATTTTATTTTATTTATTTATTTTTTTTTTGTGGGTCTGAGGATGGAACCCAGGGGTATTCAACCTCCGAGCTACATCCCCTGCCCTATTTTTTATTCTTTATTTTGAAACCAGGTCTCACTGAGTTGCAGACAGCCTCACTAAGTAGCTGAGGCCGTCCGCGAACCGCGATCCTCCCGTCTCAGCCTCCCGAATGCTGGGATTACAAGCGTGCACCACCACACCCGGCTAGCATTCAGTTTTGACTTGTCAGCATCTTGCCAAGTGCCCGGCACATAGTAGATGCTCATTAATATTTGTCGAATGAATTAATGGACGAGTCAACAATCACACTGTGCTTTCTGGGCACTTATCCCTGTCATGGGTGCTGCTGTAGATACAGAGATGAACGGTGCTTCTCTGGCTCAAGGGCACAGTGGGTGAGGGAGGGAGTCAGTGCCCCTGCTAGGCAGCATGTGCCCTCTGCTGCTGACCTCCCTCACCGCCTGGGCATGCCTTCTTATCCAAAGCAGACACTCAGAGGCCCTGGAGTCGGCCATACCACGGCTTCCGGCCTGGCTCTGTCATTTGTCAGCTGTGAGTACTGTGCAAGTCAATTAGTTTAAGAAAAAAAAAAATCACGTTCAGCAGCCTGAGGCCGGATCCTACGCCTGTCCCCTCTTGTGTGACTGGGGCGAGGCCCCTGCCCGGCCCCAGCGCCCGAGTGACCAGCAGCCGGTCCAGCTCGAGCCCTGGCTCGCGCTCGCTGGTCCCGCTTCACCCTGCTGAGTACGTTCTCTTGGCTGGAACCGCAGCGTGGTATTACCTTGAGGGAAACCAGTGTATTCATTCATTTCATTTGTTTATTAAGCAGTTTGCACTGGTGCAGAGCAATTGTGCCACTGAACAACGGAAGCGCCTTAACATTTCCTTATTACAGGAGAATGAAACCTTGGGGGGGGGTGCGATTCTGAGCCCCAAACCTCTTGTCCCTAAATCTGCCTATCTCATAAGGTCTGGAATCCATCGTCTATCACCCTTCCCTGAGTTTCTGCTCCCAGCCAGCCCAGGAGCATCCCTGCCCCCCAGGAGCACCCACTAGTGTGCCCACTCCAGGGCACAGCGACTCATCAGGCCGCTTTGACAAACTCAGACATCAGGCCTCGCCCTGGGCTCACTGCACCAGAGCGCTAAGGGGCCCGAGCAAGGGTATGTTAAGCGCTCATTTGTAATCCCAGTACTTGGGAGGCTGAGACAAGAGGATTGCGGGTTCAAGGCCAGCCTCAGCAACTTAGTGAGACCCTTTTTCAAAATAAAAAATAAAAAGTGTTGGCCAGAGGTAGAATGCCCCTGAATTCAACCCCCAGTACCAAAAACTAAAAAATTAAAAATAAAAGCCCCACAAGCATTCTGATGGTTTTAAGCAAGCCGGTTTCTCTTGAGGTGCAGCCTCAGCTGGGCAGCTGAAGAGTTCAGCACCAGAACTCCGCTCTTCATTCCCAGTGGCTCCAGGGGAGTCAAGGGTCTTCTGCATCGTGATGACTGAAGTTGGAGGAAGCACCTTTTGGCACCTTTGCTTCTAGCTCCAGTAAGCTGCATGTTTGGACCTGAAGCTTGGTACCCGTTCAGCTCTCACCTCATCTGCAGGGAGCCCAGCTGCCCTCCCCCACCAAGCCCTGGAATCCCAGACCCTTTCTTCTCTTTATTAGTTTCTAAGCCACACTCTGCACCCATACCTAGCTCAGGGCTTTCCACACACACACAAATAGGATTTTTTTATTTGTCACTACTAAAAAAGTCTGCACTTTTAAACAGATTCTTGGACTGGTGATTCATATCCATCAGTCGCTCGACTTTAGCGCCTGTCTCATCCCCAGTAGCTTTTCCAGAACTGCTACCTTCACCGTGAAGCTCCATGCGTTTTCCCAATTCAAACTTAGGCTTCTTCAGCATCTTTACTTTTCTGACGAGACATCATGAAGAGGATAAGTAGACTGGCAAGCTTCCCTATGTCCTTCCCAATGCCATCTGGAATCAACTTACTGACTACTTCTAAGTCATTTGTCTGCACCTCCCGGGTCATGATTTCCATCATCTTCTTCCAGATTTGGCGGACCTGTTGGTGCTGGGCATAAGAGGTCTTCCGTATCTAATTGTTGCGTTTTTTAGTAAAACCAACACAGAAGAGATGCAGCAAGTAACCATCGGTAGTCTTGACATCAACACGAGCTTCAATCATGGTCTGCCGTTTTTTGACCATGGAACACATCTTGTCCCGCGTAAGATCCGTGCCATGGAAGTCAGTCAGGCGGTTTTTACCCTAATCAGTGATTAGCTTGAATTTCCTAAATGCAACTTCGTCATTCTGCAGATCAGCAAGGCTCACTCCAAACACACGACCCTTGAGGCCACCAGATGCGATTTTAGTTCCTTGAGTCCTTGTGATGAGTGTTCTCCCAATATTTCTTCTATTGAACATGGCCGGTGCTTTCACATCATACCAGTCTTTCTTAGAAAACGGATCAACCACTTTCTTCTTGGCTCCCCTTTAATAGGCGCTTGTTCTTGCTGACCGCCACGGTGCCGCTCCGAGAGCCAAAAGGCTAGCTCAGGGTTCTGTCCGTGAAATCCCAGCCCAGTCAACGACAGCTTGCGTCCTCAGCTGACAGCGTTGAAATCTGGGAGTGCTCGGTGTCGCTGGGGCGTGTGGCCGCAGCTCAGGGCCAGGCACCGCTTTCAGCACAGTAGCAACATCCATCGGAGTAAACGGTTAGCATTCCTGCTAATAACCACTCATCTCACTGAACAGAGAGCTGGGCCACTGGCAGGCCCCCTCCTTGGGGAGGGAGGGCCATGTGCAACCTTCCCAGGGAATCAGGGCTTTTTCTACCTGGTCCTTCACACCGACCTCTCCCTGGAGCTCAGTGTAACCGGTGGACGCAGGAGACTGGTCTCTCCACACTTAACTGAAGTCCTTTTTTGTTTCTGTTTTTTTCTCTAGCTTCTACATATGAGAGAAAACTTATGACCCTTGACTTTCTGAGCATGCTAATCTCATGTAACATAACATTCTCTGTTTCATTCATTCTCCTGCAAGTGACATCTTCTTTGTGGCCGAGTAAAATGTTATTGCATTTATACACCACATTTTCTTTAATCAGTCACCTGTTGATGGGCACCTAGGTTGGTTCCATGGTTATCGCTATTGTGAACTATACTGCAGTAAACATGGATGCGCACGCATCCCTGGAGCGTTCTACCTTTGCTTCTTTTGCAAAGATACTGAGGAATGGGATGGTTGGGTCATAGCAGGGTTTTATCTCTAGTCTTTTTTTATTTTTTATTTTTATTTTTATTTTTATTTTTATTTTTTATTTTTGCGGGTCTGAGGATGGAACCCAGGGCATGGGGATGAAACCCAGGGCCTTCCTCCTCCAGGCTATCCTCCCAGACCTAAAGCGTCACTAAGTAAGTAGGGGAGGCTGGCTTTGAACTTGTGTGATCCTCCTGTCTCGGCCTCCCAAGCGCTGGGATTACAAGCGTGCGCCACCACGCTCGGCTTCATTTTTAGTCTTTTGGGGAACTTCCATACCGACCTCCTCAGTAGTGAGAGATTCTTCTTTAAATGGAATTGGCTGCAAAAGGACTTGCTATCTCTCTCCACGAGCATAGGAGCCTTGAACAAAATTTAGAAACTTCTGCATCACATGACACTGGCACAGGAGCCTGCCGCAGTGCCATGGTGTCCTTGAGCAGGGCTCCTCTCCCATGGATGGGTGGGGACGGGGACACCACGTGGTTCACCACTCAGCACTCTTCCCTGCACATCCACTGCCGGCCGACCCTTTTTTATTAGGGAAAGGCCAGCCTTTGGGACCCGGGAGCCTTCCTTTTCCATTCTCTCCCAGTAAGGCTACTTCTCACCGCTCAGATCCCTTTTATTCTTTATTTTGAAACAGGGTCTCACTAAGTTGCAGAGGGCCTCACTAAGTAGCTGAGACTGGCCATGAACCTTCGACCCTCCTGTCTCAGCCCCCCAATGTGCTGGGATTACAGGCACGTGCCACCTCACCTGGCTCAGATCCCTTATTTCATTCATTCATTCATTCACTGGTGCTGGAGATTGAATCCAGAGCTATTCTACCTCTGAGCCATACCCATAGCCCTATTTTTTTAAATTTGGAAACAGGATCTCACTAAGTTGCTAAGGGTCCCCCTAAGTTGCTGAGGCTATCCTTGAACCTGTGATCCTCCTGTCTCAGCCTCCCAAGTACTGGGATTACAGGCACGCAACACCAGACCTGGCAACTTTTGCTTTTAATTTATAGACTAACTCTGTAAAAGATTGGTGACTTTCTGTTCCTTTAAGTTCTTGGAGGATACCTTACTGTTATTTCTATGAAAATAAATCTGCCTCTTGCTGTTTTTGGTTTTAATTCAGCATGTCATAAGACTTTCCGTACCGCACTCTTGCCTTGGGAATCCAGTTTTCCTCTCCCACTCAGGGCTGGAGCAGGATTTGCAAATCTCTTTTCTCATCATTAGCTATTTAGGGTACTGCTGTAGACACCACTGAGGCCGCACCCCAGGAGTCTGGAGTTTTCTCAAATTCTGTTATTTACCATGCTTTTAGCCTGCACCATAAAGTAAACTCAATAGCACCTGCAAATTTACAAGTGTGTGTAGGTGGTATGTGTGTGCCCACGCAAGTGTGTCCCCTGGGGCTGAGGTCTTGATAAGTTACTGTGTGCTGGCCTCAAACCTGTGATCCTCCTGTCTCAGCCTCCCAAGCGCTGGGATCACAGGCGTGCTCCACCACACCCGACAAAGCCTTGTTTTCACACATTCCAGATGACAGCATGCAAGGAACCAGGCTGGTTAAACCGGCATCTGGCTGCAGCTAGCACCTCCAAGGCTCGACTTGCTTCTTGCCAAACCTCTCCCCTCATTCCTCAGTTTCTGTAACCAGGCATCATTCAAGGAAAACTGAGCCATGTGTTTGTCATTCACTGGGGCTGGGCGTAGAAGCAGGTTTCATAAGCTCCACATCACAGCAAAGAAATCCGAGAGTGCAGGCTTCGCGTGGGAATCCACAGTATGTGTCGCTACGTGCGTGTGTGGGATGTTTGCGTCTTCCTGGGTCTGTATGGCTTTCCTTCCTATTTTTTGTAAAAATTTAAAACGGACTTTTCTTAGAATCAGGAAATCACGTTTAGCCAAAATAATCTCTCCTCTCCCTTCTCCCCCTGGCTGAGGAACTCTAGTTTGGCAGAAAACTCCCAAACACCCACGTTCTGACTTCTTGGAGCTGGTCCATGGCCAAGCAGCCGAGTCTAGTTTGGCAGCCAGTGCGCGGGGGTAGCGCCCCGGGCGGGCTGCGGGTGGGAGGCAGGCAGGAGGCCTGGGCAGCCGCAGGGCCGGGTCTGGCGCAGCCTGTGCTTCTGGACTGAGCCCTCGAGTCATGGGCAGCCATGGCTCCTGGCAGAGCTCTGGGAGCCTCCTGATGGGCGCCCTGGGAGCTGTCTTTGGCCTTTTTGCTGGTCAGCTGAGAGCTTTACTCACCAAACATGGCCCAGCTGCAGGCTGGGGGTGGGTCAGATCTTCAATCTGGTGACTGAAAAATCTCTACTCATCCCAATACCAGTGTTCTCGCCCCCTTCCCATTAGAAATTTCCTCCTCCTCCTCCTCCTCCTCCTCCTCCTCCTCCTCCTCCTCCTCCTCCTCCTCCTTCACCTCCTACACCCCCTCCTCTCTCTCTTCTTTCTCCTCTTCCAGTCCATTCACAGTTACCTCCTGGAAGCCTGGCCGCACTCCCAGGGGAGTAGCCCCTACTCTGGCCTATCAGTCACCGCCACCACCCAGGGTTGTCCAACCATAGGCCTCACCACCCACTGGACAAATCTCCTGAGGACCACAAACCCACCTAGTTTGTTCCTAGGACGCTGGGACGCCCAGAGCAAGTGTTCCACACAGGTGGGGCAAGAACAGTAGCAGGGGCTGGGGGACTGGGTGCAGCTTTGGAAACGCTCCAGGACAGTGTCATTCCACCTGGGGAGACCTGGCGACCGCCACATTCGGGCAGGCTCCCCTGAGCCTGTGGGGTGGCTGTGGATGGGGGGGGGCAAGAACCCTCGAGTTCCCACGTGCACAGGGCCCTCCCTTCCCTCGAGGGCAGGCTTCCATGACCAGCCTGACAGGTGTGCCAAGAAAGCCCCTACTCGTGGTGGAGACAAAGGTGTGGTGACCATGCGTAGAGACTCTGCCCCCACACTGGACATGCTTTGCTGCATGGGCGTGGCCTCCATGGAGGGGTGAGAAGGGCCCACTCTGTGGGCCTCAGCTGCAGTCCCTCCTGTTCTTGGCTGGTTCAAGCTTGTCAGCGCACAGGCCCTGTGGACCCACACTCTTGGTGCCTGGGGGCCTGGGAAGGAGGTCACTCCAGAGGGCAGCAATGCCCCTCCCACACGGAGCCTCCTGCCCCTATGAACCCTCCCATGGCGCCAAGAGTTGTGGCCAATGTGGCTGCCAGGGTAGCTGGGCCCCAGGGGGAGCCCTCTTCATCCTGGCACCAGGAAGGACTTTTTCCAGTAAGCCCCAGAAGCCTCCAGTGGTGGGGCTGCCTGGGGAGGTAGTGGGCTCCCTGTCCTCCGAGGCATGCAAGCACAGGTGGTCTAGGGCGTGCTGCCTTTGTGATGGGGTGCTGGGACCAGATGGCCCATATTTTAGGTAATTGGCTGGGCGTGGGGGCGTGGCCAAGCAGCTGGGGAGCGTAACCGCTAACGTGGCACTTGCTGTCAGCTGCTGGGCCTGTCCTCCGCTCAGGGGAACGAAGTCATCCAAGATGCTTGGAAGGGCTGAGGGGACCCTCTCACCCAGAGACACCCTCCCCCACCCTGCCCCAGATGCCTCATCTCTTGTCTGTCTCATGTCGGGAGGACTGTCTGCAGCTGTGTCCTAGGGCCCGGCATGGGAGGGGCTCTGTGACTATGCAGGCTGAGGTCGACTCCAGGGACTTGACCCAGGGCTCAGGCTCCTTCCTGTCCCCCAGGTCTCCCGGGGCAGGGGGCTGGGCCTGATGTTGTGCTAGCAGGCCAGAGCGCCTGTGTTCTCACTGTGTGACTTCAGCAGATCACTTGCATTCCTCCAGTGGCTGAGAGTTCACTCCTCAAAGTGGCTCCTTCCCTCAAAGGGCCACGTAACTGCTGGGAAGTTACTCCTGACGCTGAGCTGAGGTCCCCAGGGCTCCCATCCCTGCCAGCATCCCAATCGGCTGTGTTCCAGGCTTCTTAGCACCTGTCCCTGGGTGTTGTCCCAGGCCCATGGCACCTGCCACCTGTCCCCAGCTGTACTGTATGGAACACAGCCGCCTTCCCTGGCCCTTTCCTGGTGGGTGTCACCCCAGGGCAGGTCCATAGATGCTTGATGAGCCCCCGGCTTCTGGCCCTTCAGGAGAGCCCACCAGCCCTTTAATGGCCCCATGTCCCAGGTGACTCACCAGGCTGGCAGCAAACACAGCCCCAAAGCCCCGCTGCCGCCGGCTGGGCTCAGGCTTCCCCTCTCCCGCCCCCAAGCTGTTGTGCTCCCCGAGCTGTTGAAGCCAAGTGCGGCCCAGCACGTGTCTGTGCTCAGCTGCATCGTGTCAGATTTGGCCTGTGGCCCCTCATCTGACACATTAGCTGCTCCTCCCAGCTTCCTGAACGCTATAAATCGGATCCACATGCTGTCAGTGGCCTTGGCCAGGCCATTGATAAAAATGACCAGAGAGGAAAGATATGGAAGCAGAGCCCTGGAGTATTCCTCTAAGACCCTGTCTATGGCCTGAAGTAGCCGTCCCACTCCCTGCCTGTTGTCCCCAGCTCCCAACCTGCTCCTGTTAAGTTCTGGTGCCAACTGCCTCAGTGTCACACAGACACCCAGCACCAGGCAAGGGGATCAAAGCTGGCTCAGATGACTGGTTCTCCAGGACCCTCCAGCGAATGCTGGCAGTCACCGGAATCACAAGCTACCCCCTTAACAGTCAGGTCCAGCATGTCCCCATCCCCAGTTTAACATCACACATGTCTGTGCCCCTGTGCCAGGCCTACACAGGCCCTGGGACTATACCAGATCCAGCCCTGCGCTGGGGACCTCCCGGCCGTGGGGCAGGCAATCACAGAACAGTGATAACACAGGCAGTACTGACAACTGAACTGCACATGGACTCATTGTGTGGCAGGCACTCAACGGGGTCGTCTCCTGTGATAAACCCATTCTCCTCCCATTTATCCCCCACTGCAAAACTGAGGCAGCTCAGGATCCATAGCTTGCCAAGGGCTCCCAGCTGGTGAGGCGCCTGCAGGAGCTGCCTATCCCTGCCCGCCCAGAGGAGGGAGTGGTGTGGGAGACATGCAAGGACAGGAAGGGCAGGGCAGGGGCGGGGCAGGGACAGGTCCCTCCATCTTCCCTGTTTCACTCCACACTCCTCCCCTGCCAGCCTGCCAGGTGTCAGACTCCAGGCAGGACTCTGGGATTCAGGGTGAGCGCACTGCTGGGTATACGAGGCCCTGTAACAAACTGGGGTGCACAGGGCTGGGAGGGGTACAGTGAGCTGGCCGCAGCCACAAAGTCTCCCAGAGTAAGCCCTGTCTGAGCTGAGTTTGGAAAAGGCCGGTGGAAAGGTCTGGGCTGGGGAGATGGGGCCACACTTCTCTGTAACCAGCTGTAGGCAGAGGGCCAAGTTGCCCAGAGCTGCCAGTGGAAGACGGGCTTGCAGTTTCCACCTGGGGTTGGTGTGAGAACCAGGTGAGGGCCGGAAAGGAACCTTTTTCTCCCTCCATCAAGAGCCCAGCAGCTACGGCCGCCTCCCCTGCCCTGCAAGTGGAATGATTACCAGATTGAGACGGGCTGGGGCTGGGAGCCCGGCCAGCTTCCCGCTGCCTCTGCGGGTTAATGTCTAGTCCCGGCCATCTCTTGATCCCAGTCCCTGGGCTCCTAGTGGCAGCCAGATGGTTTGGGAAGGAGTTCCAGGCCTCTGGGCTCCTGGGGCTCTTCCCTGGGGCTCCTAAGGACCTCAGGGAACCTCAGGCGCACCCAGCCAGGTTGGAATAGGAGAGGTTAAGTCTGCCTATTGCTCCTCCACCATAATTACAGAGCCAGAAGGAACATTTGAGGCAACCCCATAGAAATGCCCACTCTAGCCGGAAGCCTCCAACAGGTGGCCGACCAGGCTCCCCTTGGGCCCTTCTTAAGATGAAGACGTCACCACCACAAACGTGAGGGAGGTCATGCAGCTGTGGGCAGGTCGTGAGCTCCGAGAGTTGAGCTGAAAAGATTACATGGGCTGCGTCATATTACAATCACAGTCAACCCCAAACAGAAGACCTTCCTCCTGCCTCCCAGGAGTTAAACCAGATCTGTACCACCAGGAAGCACTGTGAGAGAGGGGGACCTCCCCCAGGGTTCTGAATCAGAATCCTGTTCCAGTCTTGACTCTAGAACTTCCCAACAGGAGCCAGCGTGGTGGCACAAGATTATAATTCCAGTTACCTGGGAGGCTGAGACAGGAGGATTGTAGGTTTGCAGCCAGCCTCAGCTACTTAGTGAGGCCCTTCACCACTCAGTGAGACCCTGTTTCAAAATAAATAATAAAAAATAGGGCTGAGGGTGTAGCTCAGAGGTAGAATGCCCCTGGGTTCCATCTCCAGTACCAAAAAACAAAACAAAACAAAACAAAAAACCCAAAAAACCCACACCTTACCAAGAGGCATCTGGCTAATTTATCCCCTCTGCCCTGAACTCTGTTTTTCTTATCTGGACTTAAACCCACATGGTCCAATATCATAACCACCAGTCACAGGTGGCTACTGAGCAGCAACATGTGGCCAGGGCAACCAAGGGATTGACTTTTAGGTTTTATTGAATTAATTTTTTTTCTTTTTGGCAGTACTGGTGATGGAACTCAGGACACTACCTATGAGCTACACCCCCAGCCCTCTTTTTTATTCTTTATTTTGAAACAGGGTCTCACTGAGTTGCAAAAGGTCTCACTCAATAGCTGAGGCTGACCGCGAACCACAGTCCTTCTGTCTCAGCCTCCCAAATGCTGGGATTATAAGCGTGCGCCACTACACCTGGCTTGAATTAATTTTCATTGAAGTTTAAAATCAGTGTAGTGGGACATTTTTTATATTTGCTAATACATTGAAATGATAATATTTTGGATACATTACATTAAAAAATTATAAAAAAATTCACAAAAATGAATTTCATCTTCTTTTTCCTTTTTTAATGTAACTATTAGAAAATTTTAAATGATAAATGTGGCTGGCATTATGATTCTATAGGGCAGCACCAACTTAGAAGGTTTTTAAGGATCAAATGTGTTCAGGTGTTGGTTAACAGTAAAACTGGAGGCAGATTATGGTTTCTGTGTCTGCCCGGCGCTCAAGGGCTGGGGCTCGGCCTCACATAGACGTGTTTATCCTAGACATAATAGAGTACATGAAGAAAGATGAAAAACACAAGCTACCTGTAATCCCACCACCCAAAGACAACGATTGTTGACTATTTTCCAGTGTGTATATGTGTATGTGTTGTGGTGTGTGTGTGTCCATGTGGCCTCATGATTCCCACAGGTCGTCACTGCCCAAACTGGTAGGTTCTCAGAAAAGTCAGTTAATAGTTTGGCTTGCTGGGCACAGTGGCACACACCTGCAACCCCAGTGCTTGGGAGGCTGAGACAGGAGGATCATAGGTTTGAGGCCAGCCTTAGCAACTTACTGAGAGCCTTAGCAACTTAGTGAGATCCTGTTTTAAAATTAAAAATAAAAAGAGCTGGGAGTGTAGCTTGAAGGTAGACTGTCCTGAGGTTTGATCCCCAGTACCCCCCAAAAAAGGCCTGGCTCCAAAGTCTTGGACCTCAAGGCACTACCTCTGGGAGGAGCCCCAGGAGGCCAGGCTGCAGAACCTCGGCCTCCGTCCCCCATCACTGCGAGTCCAGGAGTGGCCTGGTCTCTTGTGGGATCCGTAGCACTTCCCCCTGTTCTTGGCTGCCACCATCGCCTGTGAAGCCCCTAGCACTGCCCAAGCCCACCTGGGTGGCCTGCTCCATGGCTGTGCCAGCCGCTCCCGCCCACCTGCACTGGCCTCAGCCAGTAGCAAAGCCCTTCCCATTTTGGAGGTAGGAGGGAGGTTCCAGAGCAGAGCTCCTGGGGTCCCTGGTAATGGAATTCCTTCCATGTCCTCATCAGCCCTCTCCTTCCCTGAGCAACAGGTGTCCCCGGGGCCTGGGGCCGGGGGTCTTGTTCTGCCTGGAGCCTGTACTCCCCCTCTCCCCACCTTCCACATCTGGTTGTCTCTGGGTTGGCACCACCCCATGCCGGGCCTCTTCTTCCTAGGCCCTTTAACCTCCGCCGAAACCTGGTTCTCATCGGTGCCCCTCTCCTGCGCGATCCCTCAAACACGTCTCCACATGTCTGCACTGTCCACACAGGACAGGGGTTTCCTTTCCAAGAGGCTGTGCGTCTTCCTGTGGGGCTACAAAGCTGGCTGGTGATTGGCTTTTCCACTTTCCATTTAATTAGAAACATTCTCTACTCAAGAGGCTGAGGTCGGACTGCCATTCAAGTTCAAGCCCAGCCTGGGCAACTTAGGCAGACCCTGTTTCAAAATAAAAAGGGCTGGGGGTGTAGCTCAGTGGTAGAGCACCTCTGGCTTCAATCACTAGTACCAGGAAAAAAAGAAATAGATTAGGACCATCCTCCCCAGGGTACCACCCTATGCAATGGCCACTCCAGGGTGCCAGGAAGGCTGTATTTTCTGAGATCCAAGGTTTTGTTCTTACCACTTAGGGGCCCTACTGCTGCACCTTGTGTGCCTGGACATTTTCAAATCTAAAGCATCTTCAGTTCCCCCCTCTCCAGCATCCCACAATTCTGCTGGATGAGCTGTGCTGCGGCGCTGCCAGGCCCCAGCCTTCCCCCTAAACCTCCCCTGGGTGGCTCCCAGTTCCCCTGACCTGGCATTCAAGGCCACTCCTGTGCTCAATCTGTCTCTCCTCTCCTGTTACCATACCTCAACGTGCCCTGAGCTCTGGCCACACTGAGGAGCCCCCGCGCTCCCCAGCCCCATGCTGCCTTCTGCCGCCCTGCCACCTGGCACATCTGCCCTGCCCCCGAATCCTCATCTTCCAAGAACCAAGTCAAATGCTGCCTCATCCGGGAAGCCCTACCTGACTGTCCTAGTGGGGGTCGACTCTCGTCTCCTGGGGAAGGAGCCTGCCCAGCCCCTCCACACATGGTGCTGAAGCAGCTGCCTTGTCCAGTGGTCACTGGTATCCCCTCTGTCCCAGTGTCCTTGTCTGTGTGTCTGTCTGTCTCCAAAGCTCTAGGGACAGGTTCTGAGTCCTCTCTGCAGGCTCAGGGCACGGCACAGCGCGGGCATGAATGAAAGAGGACAGGCCTGGAGTGGGGCCCGAGCTCGGGCTCAGTTGGGCACTAGTGTCGGCCATGGCTGCCCCAGAGCCCAAGGTTGGCCTTGACCTTGGGGTCCTGCTGCACAGAGTCCAGTCCTGCTGCTGCCTGCCTGGAGGTAATCCCTCTTAGATCATGGTCACAGCAGCCCCATTTCCTCTGCCACACAATCCCATTATGAGCCCTGCAGGATTTACATCCGAGACCCACCTTAAGCCCATCACTAACATATGGCATCCTGGCAGAGGAGGATGCCAGACGCCGTGAGCATCGGCTCACTCATTCATTCCCTCCTTCATTGAGCGACCTGCTCCTAGGCCTTGCTCTGGGGACCCCGCCTTGAGTCAGATCCCAACCTAGCACAGGAGGTGCTGTTAGAAAATAGCAAATATATATTGAGGTGGGGACGGGGACAGAGGGAATCACAGCGAGGGACTGTGGAGCCCAGATAAGGGGCCTCACTGGCCCTGGTTGGGAAAGGCTTCCTGAAGGAGGGACCCTGGCCCTGTGACCCTGGGGAGGGTCAGCCTTGCGTCAGTGAGCAGAGGAGAAACTGGCCTGGCGCTGGACGCTGCTGTGTGTAGTCTGATAAGAGCATGGACGGGGAGGGATTATCTGCTCTTGTTTACATGATTAAAACCAGACAAATACTTCCTTTATCTGGAAGAACGAAAGGGCTTTGGGGAAAAATCCTTTTGGCATCAAAACAAAGCACAAGCATTTCCTTAATTAATCTCTTGTCCTTCGCCTCACCCCCACCCCATCTCCACACCCCTGCACCAGCCACAGGCAGCGCTGCCTTGGGCCTGGCCTGCACGGCTGGACAGCGAGCTTGGTAGGGTCTGGCTGGCAGGAGGAGGGGAGAGGCGAGAGACCCATGGCCCCTCAATACAGCCTCCTGTGAGGGCAAGCCTGGCCCTAGGCACTAACCCAAGATGGCCCCAGGGTGGCTCCTCTGTGCAAGAGGCATCTCTCATGGCCCCATCTTGGAGGTGGGGATCCTGGGGCCCCAAGATGCAAGAGTGACTTACTGTCTAAGAGTCACACGGCCAGTTAGCAGAACTATAACCAGGTCCAGGTCAGGACGCCCAGCCCAGTGCCCGAACATAGGCGCTCACTCAGGAGGAGACAGTAGCCACCTGCTTGGAGCCAGCTCTTGCTGGACACTGGGGATTCACAGAGAAGCCAGACCTGTCCCTCCTCTCACCCAGTCCAGTGACAGACACACATAGGTAACAGACAGTGAGAATCAGGGTCACAACAGAGGAGGCTGGACGGGGGAGCCCCAGAATGGACTCCTACTTTTGGTGGAGAAGCAGGTCCTTGAAAAAGACTTCGCTGAAGACTTGGCACTGAGCCTGGGCTTCACGTGCAGCTTCTGAGAGGGAGGGAGCTGCTGGGTGTCACGGCGTGTACACAGGACTGAGATGTGAACGTGCTGGCTGGGTGACGCTGGGCTCAAGGGGCGAGACCAGAGGGAGCCTCAGGCCTGGGTCCTGAGGGCTCTCTAGAGAGTACAGGGGTGCCGGGCACAGCCAGGGCTGGAGCGGATATGCCCGAGTGCCCGCCAGGATGTGTGCCCCACAGACATGACCTTCTTGCCCCACCAGCTTAATGTCCGGCCTTGCCTCGTTGGATGCCAAGACCTCTAGCCGCCTGGGCATCCTCACCGTGGCTTACTACCTGTGGACCACCTTCCTGGCTGTCATTGTGGGCATCATCATGGTCTCCATCATCCACCCAGGCGGCGCGGCCCAGAAGGAGACCACAGAGCAGAGTGGGAAGCCCGTCATGAGCTCGGCTGATGCCCTGCTGGACCTCATCCGGTAACTGGCCTCCGCCCCCCTGCTCCGGTGCGCCTGCCTGTGCGGCTGGCCGGGGTGCCCACCCCCCTCCAGAGGGCAGCGCAGGGATGGGGCTGGGGCTGCTCTGGTGACCTGTGGTAACGAGGGGTGGGCACAGAGGTCCTAAAGAGGCCATTACCACCTGGTACCCTGAAGTCAATGACACGGCCCTGTGCCTGGCCCTGGGGCTCTGCTGGCTCATGCTGTGCCGTCTTCCCATCAGGCTGGAAGCAGGGGGCAGGGCAGGGCCCAGCAGGGTCAGTGAACAGCTGTGTGCACCTGGCCTGTGAGATGGAAGGCCCACAGTTATGGTTCTCCTCCTCTTTGTGTGTGTTGGGGCAGGGGTTACTGGGGATTGAAGCCAGAGGCATTCTACCTCTGAGCTATTTTCTCAGCCCTTTTTATTTTTTATTTTGAAACAGGGTTTTGCTAAGTTGCTGACGCTGGCCTCGAACCTGCAACTCTCCCGTCCTAGCAACCCAAGTACTGGGATTGCTGACGTGCCACCATGCCTGCTTTCTCTTCTTCGCGCTCCCTTTTTACAGATAAGGAAAAGGAGCTTAGAGAGGAGGTGTCATCCGGCAGGCAGGCGGTAGAGCCAGGACTTCAGGCCTGTCTGAAGTCCAGGCAGGACTGGACTCTGAACTCCCAGGACTGTGCTTCTTGCCACCCTCAGGATGCCAACAGGGCAGCTCCGCTGACCACGGCCCATGGACTGAGCCCTGGTCCCCAGGGACAGAGCCATGAGGGACCCCCAGGCTCCCAGCAGGCAGCCCTCCCCTACACCTCACCAGAGCAGCTCTACCAGGCCCCCCGAGGACGCTCAGTCTCCCCTGCCTGGAGGAATGGTCATTGTCTCTTAAAAGAGATAGACCCAAAAGTAGACAGAGACGACATGGGTGATGGTTTGGATGGCTGAGGGGAGAGGGCTGTCCCGGGGAGGGTGGCTGTGTGCAGGTCTTGAGCCTAGAGGGAATGGTATGGGGAACGGTCACAGCCGCCTGGCCCGGCCTGGTGTGACCACAGCAGGAGCTGAAGGGCAGCCGAAGACGCTGCCGAGACTCCAGCAGAACAGACCATGAAGGGCACCGTCCCCCAGGCTGAAAGCACATGTTCTCCTGAAGGCCACGGGAAGCGGCTTAAACACAGGAGTGGCAGGACCCGATTCAGGAGGCCTGCTGCCAGAGGGACCCTGGACCCGAGCATGGGCAGGGTGGGCTAGGATGGGGGCCATGGGACAGGGAGGGAGGGACAGACCATGGGCTGCCCAGCAGGAGGAGCGAGAGATGGAGGCCATCCGTCAGCCCTCGTTCATCTGTCAGCCCTCTTGCGGGACAGGTCAGCTGATGGCTGGCCAAGGGATCTGAAGCTCATGGGAGAGTCTGAAAGGATATGAGAAATTACCCGGGGTGAGGCGTTAGGTGACCTGGTGGTGGAGGGTCTCTCCAGACAAGCAGGTGTGGCCAGCACCACAGAGGCGCACAGGGGGAACGGCCTGGGGCTGACCGGCTGCCTCGTCACACTGCTCTGCAGCGTCCTCCTGGTCCCTCTCGTTTTCAAGTCAACGACACATGTAATAAGTCCAGGCTTAGAGGTAGAATGCCCCTCGGTTCCATCCTCAGTACTGAAAAAAAAAAAAATTGAAGCCTGTCTAATTTAAAGACTCGTCCCATTTAAAGTGAATCCTGCCTGAGCCTTGAGGCTCTGATTCAGGCTGGGAATCTGCAGCGGGCCGAGGGGCCTGGGGACGTCCTCTCTCTTTCTTGCTATGTCGCCAGTACCGGGTGGAGTGGCAGGGAGGGGTCTGCAAGATCCCCCTCTGCTGGGGATGGGTGAGCTGCTGCAGGGCTTCCTGATGGTTTTCCTTCAGAGAAACTTTTGAGGGTTCATTGGCGCCCCCAGCACTCATGTCTCTCACCAGCCAGGATGATCCCTGATCCATAGGGCCACTCACAGCACCCTCACCAGCCTGACCTCCAGTTAACCCCTCTGCTGGGGTCACCGTACCCCTCTGGGTGACCCTCTGGGGCAGGGTCCCTTCTGCAAGGGCTATATGTGGCCTGTGAAAAGTATACACACCTCTGCTAGCAGTGTGGGTCTTTCCTAGGGCCTTGGGACAGGAGGCAGGCGCCAGTCCCTACATTCCTCAACCCCTAAGGAACACAAGCCAGGTTCTCTGAGTAGTTCTCCTGGCTTAAAGCTGGGAGACACATGCCTCTCCTCCCTGTGGGGATAGACACCCAGCACTGCGTCTCCCCCTCTACCTAAAGAAACTCATCCAGGTGAGGTGGCAAATCCTATAATCCTAGTTCTTGGGAGGCTAAGATGGAAGAATCAGAGGTTTGAGGCTAGCCTCAGTAACTTAGCAAAACTCTGTTTCAAAATAAAAAAATAGAGGGTGCCTGGCATGGTGGTGAACGCTTGTAATCCCCGCGCTTGGGGGGCGGAGACAGGAGGATCGCGCAGGTTCAAAGCCAGCCATTCTGGCTTAAGAGACCCTGTTTCCAAATAAAAATATAAAAAATAGGTGTCTGGGAGTGTAACCCGGAGGTAGAAGGGTTACCAGGAACCCCAGTACCACAAATAAATAAATAAATAAATAAATAAATAAATAAATAATAAAATTAAAAAATAGAGGGTGATATATCTCAGAGGTAGAATATCCCTGGGTTTAATCCCCAGTACAAAAAAATAAATAAATAAAAAGAAAAGAAGCTTTCACCTTCTGTGTCAGTCACTGCTGTGTAACAAACCACCCAAGACTTAGGGGCTTAAAATAACCATTGGGTGTCCACAATCGGCTGGTGGGTCTGCTGGTCTGGACTGAGCTCACTCATGGTCTGCAGGAGGCTGGTGGCCCCTCTGTGAAACAGCTGGCCTAGGATGGCCGCGGCTGAGATGGTTCAGCTGGGCTGTGTGTGGTCTTCACACGTCAGCAGGCCAGCCTGACTTTATTCATGGAGGCGACAGGATTCCAGGAGAGAGATCACCTGGGCACCTTCTTGTGAGGAAGGTAGAAAAGAAAGAGAAAACAGAAACATGAAAGTGATTTTTTAAGCCTCTACTTTTGGCAAGTTCCCTAACTCAAGTCATGCGCCATATGCCACGTGCAAGCGTCCAGGGCAAGCCTTGTCACGGGCTCCTCCGGGGCTGTATGGCACTAGCGGAGCAGAAATGGGGGCAGGAAGGCAACCGGGAGAGCTGGTGTCCTGGCAGCCAGGACAGGAGGGATTCTGAGAAGCCTCATTTCTAAGACCCATTATTTCTAGGATTTGCTGCCTATGAATCATTATTTTTTAGACTCTATGATTCAAAACAGCTTTTGTACGTGGTGAAAGGAGTGGCCGGTGCTCGGGGAGCCCTGCCCTCCTGCCCTCCCTGCCCTCCTGCCCTCCCTACACTCCTCCTGCTCAGGGGCTCTGGATCCGGATGCACGTGTCACAGCCAAACATTCCAGAGTGTTCTCTGCTCTCAGCTGCTTCTCACATGGTGACAACTGGTCCTCCTGCTTTGAGGCTTTTGCTAGCTGGGCAGTGGGCCATCACCAGCACCATTTCTTGGTCAGAAAGTAAGGCTGCAGGAGGGATCACAATGCCTCCCGGGGAGTGGGGGAACAAGAACCCCAGAGACCTGCAGTCTCGTCTCAGTCTTGTCAGTAAAAAGCCACTGTGCGACCCCAGCCAGGCCAGGTCTTCTCCATAGCAGTTTCCCAGTGGTTTTTAAGATCCCTTCTCTCTATCTCTGTGGTTCTATGCACAAAGATCCACCACGAGCCGGCAAATCGCAGAAGCTCCTGGAGCAGGTTCTGGGCAGCTGGGCAGCGCCACAGCAGGAGGCACCGTGAATGTCGCAGGAGGGGCCAGTTAGCTGTCAGACATCAGGAGTGGGCACCTGGGGCAGGGGCAGGGGCATGTCTGCAATCCCAGTTACTCTGGAGGCTGAGGCAGCGGGGGCAAGTTTGAGGCCAGCTAGGGCAACTGAGCAAGAGCATGACTCAGAATCAAAGAAGGAAATAAAAAGGGCTGGGGATGGAGCTCAGTGATAGAGTGCCCAAGAGGTGAACTCCCAGGGCCAAAAAATGAGGGAGAGAGAGCAAGATAGATAATAGATAGATAGATAGATGATAGATAGATAGATAGATAGATAGATAGATAGATGATAGAGGTGTCAGCTGTAGCTGGGGATGTGGCTCAGTAGTAGAGTAGCATGATAAAGCCCTGGGTTCGATTCCCAGTACCACCACCGACAACAATAACAAAAGTTGGAACGGTTGGGCTGGAGAAGAACAGAGTGAGCAGGATACAGCTGGGGGCACGAAGGAGGGGTACGGCCACTTCCACTCCATCCACCCGCCTTCATGAAGCCCTTAGTCTGTGCAGGGGCATTGTGTTGGGAGCTGGGAGAGAAAGCACATGTCTCTGCATCAGGACTGTCCTCCATGTTAGGACAGAAAGAGGAGAAGGGTGTGAGGGACACGATTATCTGATGCTCAAGAGGCTGTGCAGGCAGTGGGGACAGCGGCAGGAGGGACCCGGGGTCTCCACCACACACACACACACACACACACACACACACACACCGTGCTCTGGCCCAGGTGCCTGGCAAGTGTTGATGACTGAATGAGAAAATGTAGGGCAGGAACAGGGAAACAAGGCCTGGGGGCAGATAGGACCATTGAAAAGCCAACGAGATGTGGGTGGGGGCAGCTGTACCGCTCACCTCTGGGGTGCAAAGGTCCATGCCTCAAAGTTGATTCCAGAGGAACACAACAGGCTGTGTCCCTGGATGACCCACCAAGACATGAATTCATTTCCCAGGGCTCCAAGTGGGGACTCCAGAAAACTGACGTCTACTCTCAGGGCGGCCTCGCAGGAAAAACCCAAGCGGAACACTAATCAGAGCTGGCCCTACTTCTTCTTCGTTTCTTTTTTTCCAATCTTATTAAAACACCACAGAGACTGAGTAATGACTTGGCTCCCTAGCTCCCAGTTACCATCTCAGAAACGGGATGAAGCTCTCGGAAGCAGCGTTTGTGTGAAAAAGAACAATCCCCACCTTTGGGTCGGGCGCATGAGGCTGGGGGCAAGTTGGGAACTGAGGCAGTGAGGGCCTACAATGGTAAATGAGGAGGGAAGCCTAGAGGCGGGCACTGGCTCTGCCTGGGGCCTGGGCAGCGTGTGTGGGTATTTGTGGGCATGACTGTTAATGTTTCCAGGCACAGTCTGTGTTTTATGTGGCTACCACCAAAAGCACAGGCTCTTGGGACAAACGGGAAGGCTTCCCTGGCTGTTCAAAGCCAAAAGAAATGCTGTATGTTTTCCCAATTATTATCAAAAGTATAATCCGCAATTAAATCTGCAGAATAAGTTTGCTGATTATTATTATGAGCAAACAGCACAGTCAGGACTTGCTTTGGGCTGCGAGTTACGAAAAACCTGCAACAGCAGACGCTTCCGTGAGGTCAAGCCTCGCATTCCCCCTGACTCTCCCTCCGGAGGCAGGCAGCTCCTGAGTATCTCAGGATCCCAGGCTCCGGCCACCTGTGCACTCTGCGTGCTCAGCATCTGGCTCCCATCATCGGCGGGTCTCATTTTAAATTGTCCTGATGTTAAAGGAAGTGATAAAAATGCCCTTAGTAGATATAAGTTCCACTTGGTTTCTTACCATCCTTCAAATGTTCTTTCATTTCTGCCCAAGCTAACACAGGCTTCCCTTAAGTTCCATTAGAAAACTGCCTCTCAGTAAACCTTGAACCTCCTGGGGCTGTACCGAGGAGAGATTCTCAAACTGTTTAACAATCCATGGACATCATCCAGCTGGTGACAGATGCCGGGGCAGGTGGGCTGCCACACCCTGGTGGGCTGTGCACACTGCCCAGGCACTAGCGCTGGCTCTGTGCTCTGGGTTTGCATGATGTCAGAAGTCCTTGCAGGCAGCAACCTTTGGGTGCATATAAAAAATCTGCGCCGGGCGTGGTGGTGGATGCTTGTAATCCCTGCGCTTGGAAGGCAGAGACAGGAGGATCACACAGGTTCGAAGCCAGCCTTGCTGGCTTAAGAGACCTTGTTTCCAAATAAAAATATGAAAAATAGGTGTCTGGGGGTATAGCCCAGTGGTAGAAGGGTTTCCAGGAACCCCAGTACCACCAAAAAAAAAAAAAAAAAAAAAAAAAAAGGAAAAAGAAAAAAAGAAATCTGCTTGCAACTCAGCTCTTGACCACTGCTTCTCTCGCACGTGACAAAGCTGAAATTCCTGGGGAAAAGGTAAATGACCATTGGGTCACAACACACCCATGACCAGCCTTCTGCCTTGAGAGCTTCTTTTCAGCCCTCTTCCTCCTGCCAGGTGGGTGCACAGAATCTGACTCTTAGCAGCAGTGAAAACAATTAGTTTCTGCCTCCAGGGGTGGCTGTTGGGGAGCCGAGGGAGCAATAACGCACACTTGCGTCCAGGAGTCTAATTCCATGCGTGTACAAGTTGAGCCTTGAAAGAGATTTGCCAAGAACAAGAGTAGGAGGGTGGTCCAGGCCGAGGGAGCAGGAGTGTGTGCCGCAAGCCTGTCCCCACAAGTGAAAATGGAGACAAAACCTTTGTTAGCAACTGATTTCAAATTGACTCCTAGGAGGGGATTAAAAAGACAAGGATATATGCCATGTGTGGTGGCTCACACTTGTAATCCCCGTGCTTGGGAGGCTGAGACAGGAGGATCGCGCAGGTTCGAAGCCAGCCTCGTTGGCTTAAGAGATCCTGTTTCCAAATAAAAATATAAAATAGGTCTGGGAGTGTATCCTGGAGAAGGCCCCTGGGTTCCACCCCCAGTACCACCAAAAAAAAAAAAAAAAAGACAAGGATATAGCCAGGCATGGTGGTGCACGCTTGTAATCCCTATGCTTGGGAGGTGGAGACAGGAGGATCACACAGGTTTGATGCCAGCCTTATTGGCTTAAGAAACCCTGTTGCCAAATAAAATATAAAATAGGTCTGGGAGTGTAGCCCGTAGGTAGAAGGGTTCCATCCTCAGTACCACCAAAAAAAAAAAAAAAAAAGACAAGGATATAAATGTTTTGAAGACTCTTGACATAAACTGAGCCTGGTGGCACAGGCCTGTAATCCCAAGATTTGGGAGGCTGAGACAAGAGGATTGCAGGTTTGCCACCAGCCTCAGCAATTTAATGAGGCCCTGGTTCTTTTTTTTCTTTCTTTCTTTTTTCTTTTTTTGGTACTGGGGATTGAACCCAGGGGCATTCTACCTCTGAGCTATACCCTTAGACCTATTTTTCATTCTTTATTTTGAAAGAAGGTCTCACTAAGTTGTGGAGGGCCTTAATAAGTATCTGAGGCTGGCCATGAACCTGTGATTCTCCTGTTTCAGCCTCCCAAGTACTGGAATTACAAGACTGTGTCATCATATCCACCTGGTATGTTTCAAAATAAAAACAGGGCTAGGGGTATAGCTCAGAGGTAGAATGCCTCTGGGTTCAATCCCCAGTACCACAAAAAAAAAAGAGGGAAAAAAGGAAGGAAAGAAGGAAGAAAGGAGACTCTGAACATGAACTGCTAAGTTGCTTTAGAGAAAGATCCCTTCCACATCCACCTGAGGGTACCTGTCTACCTGAACATCCTCAGCATGTATACTGTTATTTTCTTTTATGACTTGGTACTGGGAATTGAGCCCAGGGCTGTTCTACCTCTGAGCTACACCATCAGCCCTATTTTATTTTATTTTACTTTTAATTTTGAAGCAGGGTCTTACTAAGTGGCTGAGTCTGGCCTCCGGTGTGTGAACCTGCCGTCTCAGCCTCCCAAGTGCTAGGATTACAGGCACGTGCCACCGCGTCTAGCTATGTACTGTCATTTTATAGAACAGTTGATCTGATAGATAAAGATGTCTTTCCTGTAGTGATGAGGTCAAACATTTCTTAAAAGCTTTTTAGCCCATTTGCATCTCTTCCTTTGGAAACTAAATTGCCTGGAAACATCTATCATTTGCTTTTGGGGGTATTACTGGTTTTGTGGTCCATTTTTAATATATGCAACAAATATTTGCTGAGTGCCTGTTATGTGCCAAGCCCTCTTTCAGGCGCCAGGGACACAGCGGGGAAGAAAACAGAGGTCTCTGCCCTCCAGGGAACTGATATTCTGATGAGAGGAGACAGACGGTGAACACCGAAACAAGGGCAAGATTTATAAAAGCTCTTTATAGATTTAGGATGATAACGCTTGGTCATTTGTATCATAATCTATCTAACAGCGCTTCTTATTTGCTTTATAATTGTATCTGTATTGTAATCTGTCCTACAGAGCTTCCTAATTTTTTTTAAACTTTCATTTTAGCAAACAGCACTGCAAAGAAAATTAAGACCACATCCCCCTCCCCCGCTTCCCTGAATGTTAGCATCTTACATAACCGTGATGTTTCGTCAAAGCGAAGACGTTAAATTGGTACCACACCATTAACTAAACTACAGATCTCATTTACATTGCACCAGTTTTTTCCCCCCTTAATGTCCTTTTTATCTGTTTCAGGATCCAATCTAGGATGCTGTGTTGTGCTTAAAAAGTTCTTAATTTTAATGTAGTAATATTGGTTTTTTTTTTTTTTTTTTTTTTTTTACTGGGGGTGGAACCCAGGGACTTTCTACCTCCGGGCTATACTCCCAGACCTATTTTTATATTTTATTTGGAAACAGGGTCTCACTAAGTTGCTGAGAGCCTCACTCAGTAGCTGAGGCTGGCTTTGAACCTATGTGATCCTCCTGTCTCAGCCTCCCAAGTGCAGGGATTACAAGCATGCGCCACCACGGCCGGCATATTGATTGATTTTTTTATTGCTCATTTTGTACTTCCATATTCTGAGAGATGATAAAATATCTATCTATTCTAGTTTTCGTTTATTTATTTATTTATTGTTGCTGGGGATTGAACCCAGGGAGGCTGTAGCACTCGCTATATCCCCAGCCCTTTTTTGTGTGTCTGTGGTACTGGGGATTGAACTCAGGGGTATTATCTCTGAGCTATACCCCCAGCCCTTTTAATTTTGAAATAGGGTCTCACTAAATTGTTGAAGCTGGTTTTGAACTGGCAATCTTCCTGTCTCAGTCTCCCAAGTACTGGGATTATAGGCATGAGCCATCACGCTTGGCTCCTAGCCCCTTTATTATTATTTTTTGGTGGTACTGGGGTTCCTGGAAGCCCTTCTACCTCCGGGCTACACTCCCAGACCTATTTTATATATTTTTTTATTTGGAAACAGGGTATCTTAAGCCAGTGAGGCTGGCACCGAGCCAGCGCGATCCTCCTGTCTCAGCCTCCCAAGCGCGGGGATTACAAGCGTGCGCTACCACGCCCGGCTCCTAGCCCTTTTAAAATGCTTATTTTGAGACAAAGTCTAAGTTTCCCAGGTTGACCTAGAATGTGTAGTCCTCCTGCCTTGGCCTCCTGCGTAGCTGGGTTCATAGGCATGTGCCTCCACGCTTGGCTTCTGGGTTCATTTTTTTTTAATTACTTATTTCTTGAAACTATTGGAATTTATTTTGGTTCAAAGTGTTTAATAAGGATCTAGGATTTATTTTTCAAACAGCTGGCCAGATGTATAGTACTTAGTGATGAATCCTCCGATTTCTCACTAATCTGTGCTGTAGTTTTTATCAAACATGAAATACTTGTATGCCCCGGGTTCTGTTTCTGGACCACCTGTTCTGTTGAGTATCCTACTAATGGGTATGTTAGTGCCACATTGGTTTTACACTTACGTTTTTATTATATGTTTTTTGTATTTTCTAGGACAAGACTGCTTCCAGGTTTAGCTTTATAATAAGATGTAAACAAAAATACAATCAGCTCTTTGCATCCAAGGATTCCATGTCCATGGTCTCAACCACAAATCAAAAGTATTCGAAGGGAAAAACTGCATCTGTACTGAACATGTGCAAGGTCTCCCCTTCTGCTTGTCATTATTCTCTAAACATCATAACTATATTACATTTATATTGTCCTAAGTATTATAAGTAATCTAGAGATCATTTAAAGTGTCCTGGAAGATGTATGTAGGGTATATGCCAGTGCACCATTTTATATAAGAATCTTTAGATGTTGGTGTGCACGGGCATCTTGGGACCAATCCCTGTCCCAGGGGATGAGTGGAATGACCCCACTTATGTTCCAGGTTCTGTGTCAGGCCTACAGATAGGAAATGAACAACCAAGACTTGCCTTCGAGGAGGCCACTGTATAGGAAGGCAGCCGGGTCTATGGCTGGCTGAGCCGTGGTGTGGGGAGCAGAGGTAACCCACCCAGCAGGGCCCGGGTCTGCCTGGGCAGTCAGGCAGGTCTGGGCAGAGGACACGGTGCTCGACCGTGATGGATTTGAGAGGCAGGCAGTCATTCCAGGCAGAGGGAGCTGGAAAGGAACAAGTGTGGTCAGGAAGCTTAAGTGCTGCGGTGGGGCCGGCAGTGTGGACAGGTGAGACCTCAGAGGGAACAGGCCCCAAAGGCCTTGGCTGCCCAGGCAGGTGGAGGGCTGGCCTGGAGGGCCCTCCCGTCCTGGGCTCTGGAATGCTTCAATTGTTGACTCTCTTCTCAGGAACATGTTCCCAGCCAACCTGGTAGAAGCCACATTCAAACAGGTGAGCAGGTCCTTGGGCAATGGAGGGGCAGGGCATGGTACGGGGTGAGAGGGGCAGGAGAGGCAGGTAGGCAGGGCCAGCCGAGGCCAGGTTAGAAAGACAGCCAGCCTCCCTGACTCCTGAGGAGGCAGGATGCCTGAGGAGGGGAGATAGATGAAGATAGATGGATGGAGGAATCCCAGTTCTCTTTTGGGTTAAATACTAATAATCCCTGCCCTGCCCACCTCACAAAGGTGCTGCCAATTGAATAGGATATGAAGAGACACAAAGGTGCCCTCATAATATTATTGTTGTGGCTTTAATGACAACACTGGGCCTGACTCCTTCCTGGTTGGGATGTCGCCCTCCAGTACCGCACGAAGACCACCCCGGTCGTCAAGTCTCCCAAGGTGGCCCCAGAGGAGGCCCCTCCCCGGCGGATCCTCGTCTATGGGGTCCAGGAGGAGAACGGCTCCCGTGTGCACAACTTCGCCTTGGACCTGACCCCGGCCCCTGAGGTGGTTTACAAGTCAGAGCCTGGCACCAGCGACGGCATGAACGTGCTGGGCATTGTCATCTTCTCCGCCACCATGGGTGAGCACCGCCGCCCGCCCCAGCAGTGCCCAGAGCCCTCCTCCCGGGATCCTGCCATCCAGTTACCTGAGTGACCGGAGCCCTCTGCTCTTCTAAGGCCCCATTCCATGACCGAGGGCATGTCCAGCCCCCCAGCTTGAGCCATGGGGGCCTCACTGGGGGCTCCCTTCCCTGGGGGCTGGTTCCCCACCAGGGCACTGACTCTCCTCATCCTTCCTGGCCCAGTCGTCCCAGCAGCTGTCCCTGGACCTTTCACCGAGGCCTGAAAGGGTGGGGCAGGGCGCCGCCCTGTATTCAAAGGCCCCGCACCCCGTCCCATCCACAGGGCTTCTCACTGGCCAGCTCCACTCCCTACATTTCTTGGGGCCCCACAGTGGGCTCCCTGACCACCTCTTCCCCTTGCTACTCTTCCCTGGCTCCCAAGGGCCCCAACCAGAAGCGATTTACCGTGAAGCCATAAAACTCCAGGCACAGGGCCCCTCTTTTCTACAGGACCCTTCTGAGGCCTGTACCTTTTATTTTTAGTTTTATATTCTTGTTCTTAAAAAGGGCCTCCAAGCTGGGCGTGGTGGTGCACACTTGTAATCCCTGTGCTTGGGAGGCAGAGACAGGAGGATCGTGCAGATTCGAAGCCAGCCGTGCTGGCTTAAGAGACCCTGTTTCCAAATTAAACAAACAAACAAACAATATATATATATATATATATATATATATATATATATATATATATATATATATATAATTAGGTCTGGAAGTGTAGCCCAGAGGTAGAAGGGTTCCATCCTCAGTACCATCAAAAAAAAAAAAAAGGCCCCCAAACTGTATAGCTTCAGACTCCAAAAACCTATAATACTATAATATGTCTCTTCCTGCAGTACCCCCTGCCCCAAACACACCCCAAACCCTTTTTCTTCTTGGGGGAGAACTCGGAACCCTCAGCACTGAACTGCCCCGTGAGCCTGTTGTCTCCTGCCTCCCTCACTTCTCCACACCATTTTCTTCTCAAGTAACAAGCCGCGCCATCCTCCCAGCTGCTCACACAAGAAATCTGGGTTCTCTCTCTCCCTCACCTCCGCCCCAGCCCCACTCTAAATCAGGTCTGCGGGGGATTCTCCCTCCCATTAGGTATTTCCCTCGCCACCACCACTGCCCCGCTCAAGGCCGACTGGTCCCTGCAAATGCTGCCCAGGAGTCCCTGCCCCCCACTCATGACCCCTCCCGGGCATTCTCCTGCCCCCCACTCTCGACCCCTCCCAGGCGTCCTCCTCCAAGGGCGGCAACTCTGTCACTGCACTTGGAAGGAAGCCACACCCCCAGCCCAGCCGCCTCCCTCGTGCCCTCCTCCCTGACACCTTTCTCCTCCTCCAGGGGCCTCCCGCCCCCCAGACTGGGCCAGGCACCCCGGGATGTGCATTCTGTGCCCAGGTTACTCCTTGGTCAACACTACCCTCTTGCATTGTGTAACTGGGTAATCGTGTGGCGTCTGC
This sequence comes from Muscardinus avellanarius, assembly GCF_963383645.1. Taxonomy (NCBI): domain Eukaryota; kingdom Metazoa; phylum Chordata; class Mammalia; order Rodentia; family Gliridae; genus Muscardinus; species Muscardinus avellanarius. The sequence continues at coordinate 45,341,419 of NC_137788.1, read as the reverse complement.
GCGGCACCCTCCTCAGCTCCCTGCCGGCAGAGACCCACCTGACTTGTCTCCATGTACCCCTGGAGCCTGCACAGCCACTGGGTAGAGCAGAGCTCGGCAAAACCTGCTGGAGGGATGAGTGAACGGTGACAGATAAGGATCTGATTGTCTTGGCTGAGACCCCAGGCAGGCAGAGGGGCCAGGACCTCAGTGTGCGGCAGGCCGGTGCCGGGACGCCCTTGAGCACACCTGACAGCCAGCCCCCATGCTGGACGTTCCTCCCTCCGGGCAGCAGCCTTGCTCAGGGATGGAGCGCTATCGGCAGAGCAGAGGAATCCCTCGGTGTCTGAGCAGGTGTAACCATTCATGTCTCAACGTGTGTTTGTGCATGTGTGCCACATCGGTGTGGGCCGACATCCGTGTGCACTCACCACACCTGAGTGTGTCCATCTCTCTCTGTGCTGTGTCTATTGGGTGGCTCTGAACCGGGCTTTCTGGTTCCTCAACACAACCTCCTTTCTCTGCCCCTCCCTGGGGCTGGTATGTGGCTGGCGCTAAGGTGTAGTTGGCTTTGCTGTGGGGGACACCACTGTCACACCCCAGGCCCCATGCACAGTAGCTCCCAGCCAGCCAGAGTCTTTGGATGCCCCCCCCCCCCCGCCCAAGAGATCTAAGCAGAGGCCAGGAGGGGCAGCAAGTGCTCGGGAAGCCTGGGTCTGCCTCAGCCAGGCGGTGACAGGTCAGGCGGCCAGGGCTAGGCCCAGCGCCACCAACTCTGGCCTCTGCTGCCATCCAGGCAGGGACCCTTCACCACTGATGGCCACACTCTGGATCACAGGGGAAGGGCCCTCCTCTGGAGCCTCACAGGCTTGGGTTCAAATCCCCACCTCACCCCTCCCTGGAGCTACCCCACGCCCTCTGAGCGCGTGACATGAACTTCACACTGTGAAGGCGGCCTCAGAGCGTGCTCAGGCTGTGGGTCTTATCAGAAGGGGAGACAGAGCTGACCTCCCGGTCACGCGTGGTCTCCACTGCACTCAGTGTGAGTGTTGAAGGGAAGCCCAGGGCAGGCGGGGACAGTGGGTTTCTGGGACAGCGTTAGCATCATTCTCTCAGTGGCTTTGTGGGGTGTCCACCATGTGCCCACTGAGGAGCTGCATCCTGCCCTCACGGAGCCAATCTGTCTGAGAAGACAAGGAGGAAAAGCAGACAGATGTGAGAACACAAATACCAGTCGTAATAAGTGACAGGAAGGAGTCAGGGAGACGGAAGACAGGAAAAAATGGAGACTTGGCCCAGGGACTAGAGGGGGGACTCCATGTGTATGGAGAGCTGAGTTAACCGCATGGGCCAAGGCCCTGAGGCAGCAGGGAGCTCGCTGTGTTCTTTTTCTTTCTTTATTTGGGGGGGGGGGGTCTGGGGATGGAACCCAGAAGCATTTGACCTCCGAACTACACCCCCTGCCCAATTTTTTATTTTTTATTTTGAAACCGGGTCTCACTGAGTTGCAGAGGGCCTAAGTAGCTGAGGCTGTCCGCGAACCGCGATCCTCCTGTCTCGGCCTCCTGAATGCTGGGATTACAAGCATGCGCCACCACGCCCGGCTCGCTATATTCTAGTAACCTGGAGAAAGCCAGCGAGGCCAGGCCATGGGGATAGAGCGGTGGGGGGAGGAAAAGCAGGACCAGCAGAGGAGAGAGCGACGGTGGGTCAGAGAGACAACCAAAGCCGGAGGGGCTCCATCGTGGTCCAAGTACAGGGCACGTCACGGGGTGCTGTGTTGGGAGCATTTTTATCAAGAGGCGCCATCTGCTTCATGGGGAATAGCTTAGAGAGCGGGACGAGAGCCCTGCTGGTCCACTGGTGGAGGCTGAGGAGAGAGGGCATGGAGGGGAAGCACTGGCCCACCGAGGCCACTGAGGAAGCAGCTGGGGCCAAGGCCCATGCGCATGTTCGTGTGTTTGTGCACGCGCACATATGTGTGTGTGTGTATGTGTGTGCATACACATGCACGCAGGTCTGGCCCGGCCCTGCATGACGCACTGTGTCCCCATAGGCATCATGCTGGGCCGCATGGGTGACAGCGGGGCCCCCCTGGTCAGCTTTTGCCAGTGTCTGAATGAATCAGTCATGAAGATCGTGGCAGTGGCTGTGTGGTAAGCCTCCTCCAGGGAGCGTCCTCCCTCACCCCTCCCGCCCCTCCTGACATGCGCAGGTGGAGGTCCACCACAGCCCATCTGGTCCTCAGCTCCTTTAGAGGCCTCGCTGTGTTCACCTGGATCCCCCACCCCTGACCAGGCCTAGTCCCAGCCCCTGGTCTGCCACTTCTGGCCTAGCCTGGAGGAGAGCTAAGCGTTCAGCCTGGCTCTTCTGCTCCACTGGCCTCAGTTTCCCCATACCACAGAGCCTCCTCAGCTCAACTTTTGGAGACAGTATGCCCTGGAAGAGAGAACCAGCTGCCAATCCTTGGTTCCAAGTTCAGACCTTAGGAATCCTCTAGTCAGAGGGGAAACTCAGGCCTGACGCCGTCCCCAGAGGAGCTGTGGCATTGCTGGGGCTGTAGTGGGGCCCCCCAAGGGCAGAGCTCCTCCTCAGAGGCATGGAAGGGGGGCAGTGGGGCAAGAGGCTGTTCAGGGCAGGGGTGGCTGAGGCCGGGCACCGAGATTAGTCTCATTCAGCCATCGGGGAGGCTCGGGGGCCAGGCCACACAGAGACACAGCATCAGGGCCACGTGGGCCCCTGTGCCCGGCTGGCACTGAGCCAGCGCTGCTGCAAAACCCCCCCCCCAGGTACTTCCCCTTCGGCATCGTGTTCCTCATCGCTGGCAAGATCCTAGAGATGGATGACCCCAAGGCGGTGGGAAAGAAGCTGGGCTTCTATGCCATCACTGTGGTGTGCGGGCTCGTGGTCCACGGCCTCTTCATCCTGCCTCTGCTCTACTTCTTCATCACCAAGAAGAACCCCATCGTCTTCATCCGCGGCGTGCTCCAGGCCCTGCTCATCGCGCTGGCCACCTCCTCCAGGTAGCCCTGGTGAATGGGACTCTGTCCAGCTGTCCAGCTGTCATTGCTCCACAGCCATAGAGCCACGACTTGCTACACAGACCCAGGGCCAGCAACAAGACCTAGTCAGAGAGCTAATGCTTGGAGCCCTGCCTGTCTGAATCACTTGGAGGCTTCCTCTACCCACAATCCCCAGTGCTCACCCAATCTGAATGGGGCAGAGAGAGCGGAAGAATTGGCCCCACTCTAGGAGATAGGCCCTGCACTGTCCCAGGGGCTCTGCCTGTCCACGGCCCCTGGGACATCTGCCTGGTGCCCTGTTCCAAACTTGGCAGTGTCACTAGGCAGCAGGGATCCGAATCACAGCTCCCTGTGCACTAGCTGCATGCATGAGGGAGGCCAGCCAGGTCTCTGTGTCCTCACATTTTGACTGGGCCATCAGAGCCTCTACCTCACAGGGTTGTGGGAGGCAGAGATAGTCCAAGGAAGTAGGAAACCAGTGGAGCCAGATGAAGCCCCGCCCGGCCCAGCGGCCTCAGGGCCTCAGGCCTCTGGAGTGCATGAGGCCAGTGCAGCCCAGGCACCGGGCACAGGGAGGAAGGAGGCGGTCACTTACCGAGCACCGGGACCTGGGAGGAAGGCTGAACTTTCTACATCCCAAGCCCACCTTCCTGGCCTGAAGACCTCGCCCTTCCCCGCAGCCCTCCCTGCCTTCTCTCCCTGGCCTCAGCTTCCTGGCCTGAGAAATGCCCACCAGCCTCTTTCCCAGGCAGCAGAAGCGCCTCCACAGGGCTCAGTGCCCGACTGAGGTTGGAAGCACTGCGTGGCTCGATCCTCCCATAGCTCCATCCCCATCTGGGGATCATGTGGGACATAAAACCACAGCACAAAGTGAAGGAGACTGCGGGGCCCTTGGCGGGAGGCTGGACTCCAGGCCCAGGCAGTCCGGCGCAAAGCCCCCGTAATTCGCCACTTCAGCAGCTCTTGGCCCAACAGGCGGCATCATGCCAGCTTCCTCTCTGCCCAGAGGAGCCAAATGAGGGGCAGCATGTGCCTGGGGCCCAGTGGGCGCTGCGTCCCTGCTGTCCCTCCTGTCCCAGGCAGACCCCGGGCCCATCCCTGCAGCCTCCTGTCAGGACGTCTGTTCTCCACACCAGGCAGGGTGGCTTCCTGTCAGGGGCCCCAGGTGCCCTGGAGGAGGGTGGTGGGCAGACACTGGCCCCTCTGCCGCAGCTCAGCCACCCTGCCCATCACCTTCAAGTGCCTGCTGGAGAACAACCACATTGACCGGCGCATCGCCCGCTTCGTGCTGCCGGTGGGGGCCACCATCAACATGGACGGCACCGCACTCTACGAGGCAGTGGCTGCCATCTTCATCGCACAGGTCAACAATTATGAGCTGGACTTCGGCCAGATCATCACCATCAGGTACGTCCTGACACCTACACCCTGGAGGGGCCTCTGAGTCCAGCGAGGGTGAGGGGCTCACACTGAGCCACCATGGGGTCATACTGAGTCAGCTTGGGGGGCAGAGTACGAGCTGGGCCGCTGGGCAAGGGAGCCAAGACAGGAGGGAAGCGGACACCCAGGTGGGCACAGGGGCAGGACTGAGGCTAGATCCTAGGGCAGGGTGCTAGGGTGGGCAGAGGCTGGACACCAGACCCCAGAGCAAGGCAGGGGGGTGCTCTGCTGGTGGCCGATCAGAGTCTCTGAGTGGCTCTGAAGCTACAGAGGCTCATACGTTGACCTTCACAGCAACCCGGCTTCTCCTGAGGCCAAGGGCGGGGACCCCTGGGTCACAGGACCATGAGCAGTAAAGGGCTCCCCTGAGCATCCCCCATGGGACATTCCTAGCGATCCTCAGCCCTGGACGGCTGTCCCAGAGGCCCTGGCATTCTGACCTCCTCCTGGGATCCAGGGTCCTGACAGGCACCCCACCACCTCCTGCTCCCCCTTTTTCTCTCCCTGGCCCCCACAGCATCACAGCCACTGCGGCCAGCATTGGGGCTGCTGGCATCCCCCAGGCCGGGCTTGTCACCATGGTCATCGTGCTCACCTCAGTGGGACTGCCCACTGACGACATCAACCTCATCATCGCCGTGGACTGGGCTCTGTGAGTGCCCCCCAGCCCTACCCCTCGGAGAGGGCAGCAGGCAGCAGGGTAGAAAGCTGAGTCCCTTCCCTGGGCTGGAGGGCCAGGGAACTGCCACGCCTGGTACCATAGCAGAAGTGTCTCATTCAGCAGGGCCCAGAATTCAAATGAAGCTGGAAGCCAGGCCAAAAAAAAAAAAAAAAAAAAAAAAAAAGGCTGGGAGCCGGGTGTGGTGGTGCACACTTGTAATCCCAGCACTTGGGAGGCTGAGACAGGAGAATCACACAGGTTCTAAGCCAGCCTCAGCTACTTAGTTAGGCTCAGAGGTAGGATGCCCCTGGGTCCAATCCCCAGGAACACAAACACACACATTAAAAAAGAAACAGGAGCCCCTTTGTTAAAAAATTATAAAGGATTTCAAGATGGCAGCCGCAGAGTATTGAACCAAGCTGTCCCTTCTGAGCCCTGTGGTGCAGCCACATGCCCACGAGCCAGCCCTGCATCAACCCAGTTCAGCACCAGCAAGGGGTGAGAGTGGGGGCTCTGCTGGCCTCCCAGTCACTGCCGGTGCCTCTGCCGCAGAGGCCTCGCTCCCTGGGCTGAGCGCGGCCCTCCCTGACACTTACTGCCCCCCTTGGCTCCCAGGGACCGTTTCCGCACCATGATCAACGTGCTGGGAGACGCGCTGGCCGCAGGGATCATGGCTCACATTTGCCGGAAGGACTTTGCTCGGGACACGGGTGCAGAGGTGAGAGCAGCCCCCGCCCATCCCAGGCCCAACAGGAGAGTGGAGCTGGCTGGAGTGGCAGAGCACTATATCGTCTACCCGCTGGCTGGGTGGCCTTCAAAGTCCCTCCATGACTCTGGGCCTCGGTCTCCTTGTCTGTTACGGTGGCTGACTAGCCCCTCTAATCTCTATGTGCTGAGTACCTGCCAGGGCCAGCACATAGTCTAGACGTAAGAGAGACAGTGAGAACGAAACAGAGCATCTCAGCCCGGGGAGCCCACATCCAACTGTCCTGCTAGATCAACCCCAGTGTTCTTAGGGCTGCATGGCCTCCAGGGCTCTGTCTACAGCCACAGGAGGAGGCTGCCCCTCTCTTTCCCCATCATGAAGCTGAAGCTGAGGCTCAGGCAGGGGGAGCCACCAATTCACTGGCTAGACCCCATGGGCCAGGACCCCTTAAGATGCTCTGGGTAAGAGGCAGGGCATCTTGGAAACTGGCATTCAGGGAGCCTGCAACCTGCTGGGGCCGCCCAGGGTATGTGCAGATAAATCCCTCTCGGGGTCCCAGCCCCAAGCTCCGCTGCTCCACCCGTCCACCTTCAGTGCTCCTTCGGCTATCAGGCCTGTTCCCCCTCCCCAGAAACCACCACCCTGCGAGACCAAGCCCATGAGCCTCCAGGAGATCGTGGCGACCCAGCAGAATGGCTGTGTGAAGAGTGTGGCGGAGGCCTCAGAGCTGACCCTCGGGCCCGCCTGCCCCCACCATGTCCCTGTACAGGTGGAGCAGGAGGAGGAGCTGGCCACCACCAGTCTGGACCACTGCACCATTGAAATCAGCGAGCTAGAGACCAATGTCTGAGCTTGTGGGGCTGCAGCGGCCTGGCAAGGCCTTGGGGGCCGGGGGCAGGATCTGAACTAACGGCTCACTTGGACAGCTGATAGGGCCTGGGCTCACATGTGCTCCCTGCCCTGAGAGGTGGGAGTTAGCCCTGCTGATGGGGAATGGGGTCTCAGAGAGGGGAAGGCATATGAGGAGCCCCCGCCAGGGAGCGTGGCCTGCAGAGCCCAAGCCCTAGCCGTGAACACTTCTGCCCCGTGAGCCTGTGAGAGCACTGGGCCAGAGCTACTGTCCCCAAGTTCTGGATGACAGACTTGAGGTTCTAGGAGCTGATAACACTTGCTCAAAGTCTCAAGCAAGCAATGTCCACGCCAGGACGCTAATGCAAGTCTCTCGGGGCCTGCCCACTCCCTCCTGGAGGAAAGGGCTCTGCCCCTCTCCAGACCCCCCTGCCATTACTACTTACAGGTTAGGGAGACAAAATAACTTGGTCCTGGTTTCTGCCCCATTTGTGTCCAGGCCCAGGCCTGCCCCCCACACCACCCCATAGCAGGTGGCCTCAGCCCAGCAGCCATCCCCAGGGCAGACCTCTTCCAAGGCCAGAACCCACTGCCCTCCAGTGCTGTGGCCACCAGCCTATCCACCTGCGGCATCTCTCGGGGCCTTTCTGATATGGAGGCATTGGTCTTCATGAGGGCTGGAAGGCTCTGTTGGCCCTGCAGGCCAGCCTCCCGTGGGACAGGTGGCCATGCAGGGCCCCAGGGAGGGGTCTCTGCATGGGGCGCTCCAGCCAAGCTGCCAGTGGCGCCCCGGGGTCAGACTCCCCAAAGGCCTACGCAGGAAGGTGGAGTCAGAGTATCCCTTTCCGTGTTTGCAAATTAAGCAATAATTCAATAAAGGTGTCTTGTTTTTTGAGCCTTGTGGGCTTAGAGACCGCACACATGGGCAGCACTTCTTCCCTGGGGCTAACGTCTGCAGTCAGAGTACCAATGGGCCTGTTGTGGTGGCTGTAAGGAGGACAGGCCTGTTGGAGCAGTCACATGCAGAAGACAGTGAGGACCGGCTTGCCGAGGGGCCTGTGGCTGGAACTTATCCCTGGGAGACAGATTATTCTGCTCCTGGCTGGGCTTGGCTGCAGGCGGGCCCTGCGATCAGTCCCCATGAAAGAAACAAAGGTCCTGGGCCAGTCTTGCTCCCTTTGGTGAATGCTTTGCCCCAGGCAGGGGACATGCCCAAGGGCCTTTCCAGTGCCTCCTTCTTTCTCCTGGCCCGTGTGCCAGGCCCCTGCCACACAGCCTGTTCTAGAGGGAGAAGATACAGCCCCAGGGTCTAGAGGGGTCTTACATTATGATGCGCAGGGAGGAGACAAGCTTCCCCAAGGTCACTTGGAGGACAGGAGGGCACCTACTCCCACCCCAGTTTCTGAACTATGTCACCCTTCTCCTAGGATCACAGCCTGAGGAGTCCAGAAGGGCCTCCACCTCGGCTTCCCCTCCCCTAGCAGGACCAGGAGCTGCGGGGCCACCACAAGGCGTCCTCCCTTAGTGGAGGCCAATCACTTGGGAGAGGTCGTAGGTCAAGCTGTCAGTCACTCTCAACTTCGTGTAGACAGGCTATGTGCCCCTGGTCTGGGTGACGTTTCTAAGACCCTTTGAGCAATCAAATCTGCCCCACCACAAGGCAGGAGTCTGCTCCTTAGCAAGCTTGATAGGAATATACTTACATACCTCTGGGAGGGAGAGCTCATTACTTCCATCAGAGGTTCTTGGTGCAGAGCTGAGTGCTGCCTCCCTGCAGCTTTTGACCCCAAGCCCAGCTCTGACCCAAGAGGGGCAGCATCCTGTTATCTCTTCCCTGGGGAGGCTGCGGAGACCTAGCCCCCAAGCCAGGTCTACACTTTCTTCCAAGCCTGCCTTTTGTCCCCTTCCCCACCTCTATGGTACAGAGCTGGTACATTGGAAGTAGCCCGAGTGCAAAGATGACCCTAGGTGAGCCCCAAGTAGGTCTAAACAGGTCCTTTGCTTGGATGCTCAGCTGGGAATGCAGAGTGGGCTCGCAGGTGTGGTGGTTCCAGCCGTACCTGCTGATCCCTGCCCAGCTGGGGTCTGCACACAGGCCTCCTTACCTGCTGCCAAGCCCAGTCTCCCTGGCTCTCTGCCTATGTGAGCCCCTGAAACTTGACGTTGGCCCAATTCCTGCTGGTATGGCCAGAGTGCAGAGATGTTTGAATCCCTCTCATCACACATAGACACCAGCCCAGCACCTGGCTGGAAGCACACACAAACATGGCTGCAGCTGCCAGGACAAGGGTAATGCTTTTATATTAGTTTTTCTGTAACAAGAAAAATCAACTTTGAGATTTTTATCCTTTTTCTCTTAAAAAAAAAAAAAGATACCCAGAACTTCTCTGCAGCCCCCCAAAATAGAGCATCTCATAGTACAACTGGGCCCTTCCTCTCTACCCCCACCTTGGCCTCCCTCCTGCCCCAAGGCAGTGGCGTTCAGGAGGTACCCTGGGCCTGCCCATCAGAAAGTGCCTGCGGGCTCTCAGCAGGTGGCCTCAGCAAGTGACCACCTTAGCACCTGGGGCAAGCGAGGGTAGGGCCAGGCAGAAGTCTGGAAAGTTCCAGTTCCCAGAGGGGGGAAAGGAAGGAACAAAAGCCAGCTTTTGTGAATTCCAGGGTGAAAAGCACCTGGCCACAGAGCAGCAGGACAACCTGTGTGGTCTCCAGGGACCCACAGAAGAGGAGGGATGGAGGAGGCGATGGAGAGCCCCATGGGTGGGCTATTTGCACATGACTCTGTGTGTGTGTGTGTGTGTGTGTGTGTGTGTGTGTGTGTGTGTGTGTACAGGAGGGAGCGGGCTCCTGAGTGTGCCAGGGCAGGCCGGATCCTTCCTCAAGTCCTCATGACTCAGAGGTGGGCATGGCAGCGGCGGCGGGCCTGGGGCCAAGTGTGACCGTCTGGAGGGTGACGTGCAGCTGGCTGTGTGTGTGGTCTAGCTGGCTGTGTGCGGGTGTGACGTGGTGTCTGCACGTGTGTGGCTGTGGACACGCAGCAGAAAGGGTAGGGCTTGGAGACTTCGGCGCCTGCGGCGTGCGGGGTGTGCCCTGTGGGTTCAGCACTGGGTGCGTCCATGTGAGCGCAGCTGAACCAGGTAGCGGGGCACCAGCGTTGCTGCAGAAAGGTGTCCAGTGGTCCATGGTCCTGCAGAACATGTCAGGAAGGTCAGGGTCCAGCAGCCACAACCAGCCTGGGGAAGGCAGGTGAGAGGGAGCTCTGGAAAGGTCGGAGTGTGTGTATTGGGGGCATTGGCCTGGGAGCCTGGAGCCAGTAGGAAGGGACTATGCCAACATAAATGTGCAGGCCTTTGGCTCCCACTGTCCCTCAGTTGACCTGAATATGGCCAATTTTGTCCAGAGGAGGCCAATTCTCTCCACCCCAAGACTCCATGGCCCCCATTCAAGGCCCACAGAGTCCTCACTGAATGGCCAGTCACCCCTGAGCCAACCCTGGTCTGTGTGGACAGCCCCAGGAGAAGGGCAGGGGGCGCTGTAGCACTGCCTGCTCTCCCCACACACTGGAGTGGACCCCTATGCCACTCTCCGTCACCCACCCACTGCCTCCATCCACAGCCCCAGAGGCCCCCCTCATGCCTGCTCAACTCAACATCCCCTCTTCGGCTGTGCCAGGCCCCGTGACCCCTGTGTGGCTCACGCCCAAGGCTTAACTACCTTCTGATATCCCCTGGCCCCTGCCTCTCTCCGAGGTCCCTCGCCATCACCGTTCCCAGGCTCCAGACCCTCCCCAGTGCCTCTGCCATCTGAACCTCCTTCCCCGCCCAGCTTGGCCCTCAGAACCCATGACTTCAGCATCCTCCCATGAATACACTAGGCTTCCTTGTTCCTTGTCCTCCTGGTCCCACACCCTTGGTCACAGATGGATTCGATTGTCCATCTTCTCCCCACCCCCTGGTCTGCAAAGCACCTCCTACTGCATGGAGGGAACACAACACTGAACACACTGGGCTGGTGGACTTCCTATCCAGCCGCAAGCCATTAGTCTGCCTGTGACTGCAGCCACCTGCCCTCCAGCTCTCCTGCGGTTCCCACGGCCACCCCACACCCACTCTCCTCTCCTCCCTCCACACAGCCCAGCCCACAGCAGCATGCAGCTCCAACCGGGGAAGGAGCCACAAATGAACAGAGCCCTTCCAGAGCTCACCGCCCCTTCCTGCCTTCTCCCATCTCTTACAGCCAGACTGGAGTGTCTACACTCCTGGGATCCACTTCCTTTGCAGACCTCTCCCCACCTTCATTTTGCCCTGCAGTCATGCCCTACAAAGTCACAGGTGACTCCCTGTGGATAAACCCAGTGGGCCCTCAGCAGTGCCCAGCTCCTCAGCCTGTACTGAGCACCATCCCCTACTACCCTGAGCCTGTACTCAGCCTATCCTGAGTGTACAGACACAGGGGGGTGCCTACTTCTGGAGAAGCCTGTGCACATATGTATGAGTCATGTGTGCACCCATGGGTCCACATGCCAGGGTATGTGCATGGGTGTACACAGTATGCATGTAGTCATATACAGGCCACATGTACATGCAAATAAATACATGTACCTCTGAGAACGTTGTGGAGTACATGTGTATATCTATGTACATGCATGCAGAATGTGTGTTCTGCATGTGTGTGTGTTTGTGAATGTGTACATGTTTAGACATGTGTGCACCCATGAGTATATGTGTTGCTCCATATGTGTGCACCTGTGTACCTGTGCACCAGCATCAGTGCCTGTGTTAAATACATGTGCAAACACATGTGCCCTTGACCATCTGGTTTTCCTACCTCCTTTCCTTGCTGCTCCATTTCCAACTCACTCGCCCAGGCAAGCCCCCAGCCCTCTGGCTTCAGTGCCTATGTCAAAGCTGAGAAAGCCCAGACCGACCCCGTCTCTAGCCCAGGCCTCACTCCCCAGCCCCAGGCCCTGTGTCCTGCACTCCAGGGTGGCTGCCATCCCAGCACTGGTGCTTGGCCTCCACGGGCGTTATACCCCAGGGCCAGGCACAGCCCACATGACAAATGAACAGACGGGTTTGCAAAACAAAGGGAAGAAGCAGAGGACAGAGCAAGCTGGTCAGGAGCAGGGAAGCGTGGGAGGAGAGGTGTCGCCCCACGCATGGACCACCCACCTAGGCCAGATCATGTCACTGAGTCACTATCTTGTCTCCTCGTCGTCTTCCTCATCGTCTTCCTCCTCCTCCTCTTCCTCTTCCTCCTCCAAACGGCCACGGTCCTTGGAAACGTCACCAAATTCAAAGTTGCCTTCGATGTCCAAGACCTGCAGGTTCTTCAGCCTCCGGAAGGCACTTTCCACCACAGAGCCCACGGCCAGCTTGTTGAACCTGGGTGGCCATCCCCGGGGTCAGAACAGGAGCCTGCATCTGGGGTCCCATGCCTCCCCACCCCGAAGGCAGAGAGGAGGGAGCGGGCCCTCCTAGAGATGGCACGGCAGGCCAAAAAGGCGGGAGCTGACAAGCAGGTGCATGGAGGGAAGTGCCAGCTGTTCAGGGCAAGAACCACGTGGGAGCAGGGAATGGCACCAGGCTGGCCATCAGAAAGCCAGGGGAAGTCTCCCTCTGCACACACTCACTGCCTTTTGGGAGTGGCAGGCACGGAGCCATCTCTCTCCCTAGCCTCTGGCACTAGCCCCAAAGCTGGGCTGGCACACAAGCAGACAGGTGGAGCTGGGGACACCCTCAGCTGTGGGAAGGCAGAGCCTGCATGCTGACCTCCGCCCCCCTGAGCACAGGTCACATCACCCTTGTGTCACCAGCCCAGGGCTCTGCCGTCCTCTGCTCTTTTCTGATCTGCACTTGGGGTTGGAGTATGGGAGGTGCTAGGAAGAACTGCACAGGCTCTGGATGGAAGGGCCATATTCTCCAGGAGCTCTGGATCTTTTCAAACCCCCATCCCCATCCCTAGAGCACAGAGAGAACCAGGGTTTGAGGCCCAGGCCCAGCTTGGCTGGCTATGGACACAGCAGTCACTGTGCTCTCGGGACCTTAAGATTTTTCAGCAATAAACTGGGAAGACGCTCTGTGGGGTCCCTCCCTGCCACACTAACATCAGTAATACCTGTGTGGGACTGCTTTTTAAAATTTCCGAAGCCCATTTACAAACCTATGAACCGCAGTAGGCCTGGCCAGGACTGTCACCAAGTTGAGAGCACAGAGGCTTGTGGGGTCCCATGAGGTACCCAGGGTCCCACACCAGTCAGTGGCAGAGCCTGTCTCCGCACACTGACCTCTGTTCCCATGGGTGGGCCCGAGGGGTGCATTCGGGCTGCGGGGCCTTCCTACCTGAGAAAGATCCCCTTGAGGTTGGGCGTGGCATCGAAGGCACCCGCGGGCACGGTGCTAATCTTGTTGTTCTGCAGGTACAGGTACTCGAGCGACGTGGGGAGCCCCTGAGGGATCTCTGTGAGCTGGTTGCCAGCAATGTCCAGCAGCTGCAGAGGTGACCAGGGAGGTCAGTGACTCCTCCTATGCAAAGCACTTAATAGCCATGCGTTCCCACCAAATCCCCAGCTCATCTCAACCTAATGATAACCCTGTGGAGGAGAGGGGTCTGTGAATATGCCCATTTTCCATGGGGAAACAGAAGCTCAGGGAGGTTAAGTAATCTGTCCAAGGTCCCACAGCCTGCAAGAGGCTGAAGCCTGGTATGCCCGACTCCAAACTCCTGCCCTCACTGACGTAGGGGTCCTATTCGGCCTCTTCTGCCCTCACACCTGGAATCGCAGTCATAACACAGATGTTCAGGTGTCACAGTCCTTCCTTTTTCCTTCCTGGGCACAGGGCAGAGCAGACCTCAGAGGCCACTGCTGAGTCTGGCCTGGGCCCCAGGGCCACAGGGAGCTGTGGAATCTGGGCAAGAGCATGAGAGGCCACGTGTCACAGTCCTACCTGTAACTCCCATCAGGCTAAAGACCTAAGGTGGGCAGAGGCCAGGGACCCTCCAGCCTTTGAACCCCACCCACTGGATGGTGCACAGGTGGGGCTGCCCACTTATAGACCTCAGGAGCCACAGGTGCAGGGGCCAGGAACAAGGACATAGGCAGCACAAGAGCCAGGCCCAGGCTGGCAACGTGGAGCCAGCAGCCAGGGAAGCGGGGATGGGTTTGCAGGAGGCTGGGCACGCGCTGACTCTGTGGCTGCATCACTGCCCCGCAGGAGGTCAGGGCACCTTTGCCAGACATACCCACCCATGCAGCCATGGGCAGGACTCTGTGTCCTCTCACCCTAAGAGGCTGGGCTCAGGGCCAGGAAACTGGGAGCCAGGAATCCCAGACCTCCAGGTGAGTCGGCATCCAGCTTCCAGAGGAACACAAGCTTCATGCACCTTAGGGAACCTCCCGGGCACCTCCCTGCCCACAGGGCTCCCTGCTTCCCACTGGTCCCACAGCACTTGGTGCCCTGCCCGCCACTTTACTTTAGCCACCTCTTCGTGTAGTCCTAATGTCCTTGTGCCCTTGGGTGCAGGGGACAGAGACACTGGGACACTGTCTCTGCCCTCAGGAAGCCAGAATGGTAGCAGAGGTGGACCCCCAAACCTGACAAGGACAAGCCAGTGGGATTGGCTGAGATGTGTGCGACCGGGCCGGGGCCTCGGTGGGAAGCTCCCCAGGCTGGGCTCGGAGGCAGCACCACAGCTGCAGGAGGGAGGTCCACAGACATCCGGCCTAACACCAGGCCTGGGGGCTCCTGGCCTCCCCACCATGGCAGAGTGGAAGGGCTTCCTACAGCAGGCGGCACCTGAGCTGAGTCCTAGGCACGTGCTTTGGAAGGGCAGTGGCCTCTACCTTTCTTACTCCCCAGGGGTTCCCCAGTTCTGTTCTGGAACTGTGCCTGGCACATGCCCAGGGATGGATCTAGGCTTGTGGAATGAATGAATGAATGAATGAATAAAAGAGTAGGTACCACCGGTGAGGCACGTGGGATGGGTGCTTTCAGTAGAGGGGCCAGTGTGCACTGGGCACAGGGCAGAGCAGGCCTCAGAGGCCACTGCTGAGTCTGGCCTGGGCCCCAGGGCCACAGGGAGCTGTGGAATCTGGGCAAGAGCATGAGAGGCCACGTGTTTTTCCACATGGAGCGCCGGGCGGCAGGCTCCTGGGAAGCCAGGCCCAGGCAAGAAGTGGGGCGGCCTGGCCTGGGATGTAGGCGTAAGGGCCAGGAGGAAGGTGTGGTGGCTGCTGGGGGCCGGCAGCGAGGGGAAGGCGATCCCAGGGCAGCTTACTGTTTCCCTGGGTGGATGCTGCCTGTCCTGTCCCTTTAGCCAGTTAAAAATGCAGCGGGAAGCTGGGTGTGGTGGCAGAGGCCTACAATCCCAGTACTTGGGAGGCTGAGACAGGAGGAGCACAGGTTCAAAGCCAGCCTCAGATCCTTAGTGAGGCTCTCAGCAACTTAACGAGATCCTGTTTCCAAATAAGAAAAAAAATTGGTCTCAGGCTGTAGCTTAAGAGGTCCTCAGTTCAACCCCTAGCAAGGGCGGGCAAGGGAGGAGTAAATAAGTAGCTGTGGAGGAGCCGGTGGGCGGACCTGCAGAGCAAGCTCCTGAGGAGCAGCCCCAAGGGTTGCCCAGGGCTGGATCCTGGTCCCTGCCACTCAGCAGGGTGGTCTGGGCAAGATGAGACCCCAGGTGGCCTGCCATCCCTCCCTATCAGTGACCGTGAGCACCCACGCAGCAGAACTAAATGCCTGCCACTTATTCTCACTCAAGGGCAGGCAAGGAACAGTAGAGCTGGGGCCTGGAGAACAAAGAAAAACAAAACAGGAGGGCCTCCCAAGGACCCAGCTTTTGACCCTGAGAAAGAGTGGGGGGCAGTGCAAGCCCTCTTGACATTCAGAGGAGAGGCACAGCAAAGCAGAGCGAGCCTCAGGGAGGTGGGCTGTGAAGGGTGGCTCTGGTAGGGGGCCAGGGGCTGCAACAGGCCACCAGCAAGCCATTGTGGCCACTGGCAGAACCCCCCCTCCTCTCCAGTGAATTTCCTTTCACCCACGCGCACTGAATTGGGAGGTTTCACTTGTTACCCAAGGAGGCTCAGTTCCATTGCCCAGACATCCCTGCCTGACTCAGATCATGTTGCCACAGCAGCCAATGATCTGGCCCTCTGCAGGTGGGTGAGGTCAGCCAGGGCATACCCCTGCTGCCCCACCCCAGGGCTCTGCCTTCTCCAAGCACCTACTCCTGTACTGGCAGGCCGCTGAACCTGACTGTCCCATGCCACCTGAACCTCCGCAGTTGTCCTGACCTGTGGCCCCTACCTGTACCCATAGCCCCCTGTTGCCACAACCCCTGAGCCTGTATCTGCCTGCAGTGAGTTTAGCCTGCCCATAGCAGACAGACACTTTGACACCTGCTCTTGGGCTGGGCTGATGGGGCAAGCCATTTGAGATCCCCTCAGGCCTAGCCTCTGCCCACCTGGCCGCCCCAGCGGACACGTGAAGGAGGTGAATTAGTTCATCCTGGCTATACCAGAGGACCCTCCTCACTGCCAGCCCTCACCCAGTCCCGGTACAGCAGTGGGCTACCCAGATGTAGCACCGCCCAGCACGGCCCAGCCTCCCTCACCTGCAGACTGGCGAGGTCCGCCCAAGCGCGGGGCCCCAGGGCCCGGCTGCGCAGTCGGTTTCCGGTGAGGAAGAGCTCGCGCAGCTGGGCCATGCCCGCCAGCGCCCCGCGCGCCAGGGCGGCCAGCTCGTTGCGCTTGACCTTGAGCACGTGCACGTTGCGGGGCAGGCCGGGCGGCAGCGTGTGCAGGCGGTTGCCTGACAGGTCGAGCGCGCGCAGCAGGCGCAGCTTGCGGAAGGCGTCGCGGTGCACCTGCGGGCTGGTGATGCGGTTGTAGCTGAGGTTGAGCTCCTCCAGGAAGTAGGTGGTGGCGAAGTCTTCGCGGCCGATGCCGGTAATCTGGTTGTGCAGGATCATGAGCGTGCGCACGCGGCGGGGCAGGCCGCTGGGCACGCGCTCCAGGGCGTTGTTGTACAGGTGCACCGTGTGCAGCCGCTTGAGGCCCTGGAAGGCCAGCGGGTGGATGCCGTCCGCCTGCAGTTGGTTGCTGTGCAGCAGCAGGTACTCCAGGCTGCGAATAGGGGTCAGCACGTCGGCGTCCACGCTGCGGATGACGTTCTTCTCCAGGTGCAGCAAGACCAGGCTGCGTGGCAGCCCAGCTGGGACCCGTGACAGGTTGTTGCTGGACAGATCCAGATACTCCAGGCTGGAGAGCTTCCTGGGGACGGTGGGAATCAGGACGCTTGGCAGGAGCCCACATCTGCTTTTTCCCACTATCTTTGGGGGCCTCCGGATGGGAAGGAAGAGGCACTGTTCCTGACATTTGGGAGTTTATTTGAAGGTTGCTGTTGACCCTTATGATAGCTTTTGGGGCTAACCTGTCCCCGCCCACGGTAGACTTCTATGAAATTTTACGTGTTCATATGAATGAAAATATCTTTGCCAGGAGTGGTGGCGCACACTTGTAATCCCAGCATTTGGGAGGCTGAGACAGGAAGATGGCAGTTCTTGGACAGCCTCAGCTATTTAGTAAGGCTCTTTGCAACTCAATGAAACCCTGTTTCAAAATAAAGAATTAAAAAAAGGGCTGGGAAGCTGGGCATGGTGGCACAGGCTTATAATCACAGAATTCGGGAGGCTGAGACAGGAGGATCACGGTTTGCAGACAGACTAGCTACTTCGCAAGGCCCTTTGCAACTCAGTGAGACCCTGTTTCAAAAATAAAGACTAAAAATATGGTGGGGGGTGTAGCTCAGAGGTACAATGCCCCTGGTTTCATCTCCAGTACCACAAAAAGAAAATAAAAATGTGGCTCATAGGTAGAAATGTCCCTGGGTTCCATCCCCAATACCAAATTATATGTGTGTGTGTGTGTGTGTGTGTGTGTGTGTGTGTGTATCATTCTTCACCAAGAACACTCAAATTTGTGTCTGGTATCAAGGAGCCACCCTCCTTCAATACTTCCTGGCTCCCTGCCCTTACCTCTACACTCAGACTGTTCTTGGGGACAGCACTTCAACAGAGGCACAGCCTCAAGATCTTTTTCCAGGGAAGGTGGCCCAGGGAGGTGGGTGAGGATGCCGTAGCAGGGCTGGGGGCGGGCCCTGGAGGAGCTTGCGGGTACAGGCGGTGCTGCTGAGGGTGCAGGGAGGGACCCACCAGAAGGTCTCGTTGTCCAGGCCCTCGTCCGTCAGGTAGTTGTTCTGCAGGTATAGCTCACGCAGGTTGCTCAGCTCGCTGAAGGCCCCGGGCGGGATCTTTTCCAGCTTGTTGTTCTGGGGGTGGAGAGACAGGACGAGCATGTGGAGGGGGGAGGCAGGGGCAAGACAGGGCAGAGGGTGAGGTATAGGAAGAGGGCCTCTGGCCTGGAGCACCAGGTGCGTGCTGACAGCCCCTCACGTGACCTGCTCTGGAGGTCAGGTGGCCTGGTGTCTTCCTGCTGCCTACAGGACCGCGATCTGCCCTGTGACCACAGCCTTATGCGGCAGCACTGTGCCCGTGTGGGCCAGTGCTTCCCCTGCAGGTCCCCGCTCTCATGCCCAGGGTCATGGGGTCTGTACACCCCTCCCTGCTCGCTCCCCTCCCACCTTGAGGTGCAGCTTGTACAGGGCGGGCGGCAGGTGCTTGGGCACGTGGCGCAGGAAGTTGCTGGACAGGATGAGGATCTCAACGTTGCTGGAGCCGTTGAACATGTTGTCCGGGAGCCCAGCGTCCGCCAGCTTGTTGTTGTGCAGGTACACGGACCTGGAGGGGAGGCTTGGTCCTCACCCCAGCCAGGCTCCCCCCGCACCTAGGCCTGCTCCCCGGGGTGCTCCCGTCTTAACCCAAGGGTGCAGAGTTAAAGAGCCTCAGACCTCACCTACACAGTGGAGGGACCAGGGACCAGAGGGTGAGCACCCACCGGAAACCACCCTATAAGTTAGTGGCAGAAATAGGATTCCTACCTCCGCAAAGCAGCTCCAGTGCAGGGTGGGTCTGCCTGCTGGAAGATATTCCCCTCTCCCTGTCCCCTCAATTCCTGCACACATAGTTCTATGACCTGGCCTCTTGCACAGAGTCCTCCTCAAACCCGTACTCTCCGCCTTCTACATCCTGAGGTCCCCAGACCTGGGTGTCCCGCCAGGCTGAGCACAGAGCCTTGTCACCCCACTGTAGGGCAAGCCCCTCTCAGGCCGGTTTGTGCCCCACAGGGTCGGGGCTGCTCCACCCTGCCCCTTCTCCCCTGCCAAGCCCAGGAAAGTCCCTCTGACCTCAAATTTGGCTTCTGGCCAAAGGTGAGCCCATAGATCTTGGTGAGATAGTTGGCAGCAAAGTCCACGCTGATGAGGGCATTTGGCAGAAACCGGGGTGCCAACGTCAGCTGGAAAGGAAAGAGTTGGGCAGAAAAACCAAGGAAGGGCAGAGGCCAGTTCTGGGCCACGGCCAGTCACTCTGCAGGGCCCCTCGCGTGTCTCTTCCCTGCTGCCAGGGCCATGTCTCTAAAGTGGGAACTGTTCGACTCCTCAAGGGAGCAAAAAACAAACGCCTCTGGCAAGACCCAGTGTGTAGGGTGTCCAGCCCTCCCCCCCCCCCCGCCTGTCCTCCTGGCTCATCCCGGGGGCGGGGGGGGGGCAAATGAGCCCGGGGACGTCCAGGTGAGGGGCAGCACTGGGTCAGAGACACTGGTGTGGGTGAGGGAGCAGGGCCTGGAAGACTCCTGGTTTGTGGCTCGCACTGGTGGTGCCCTGCTGGCTGGAGATGCCCTTTGCCCAGATGGCAAAATGGATGGTTAGGATGAGGCTGCGGCAGTAGCAACCCGACTTCCATCAGACACCTCTGGGTACGGAAGCAAGATCACCATCCCCAGGGCCGGGTGGAAAGGGCTGGGATGCGGTGGAGTCAGCGCGAGTCAGCCTGGGAGGCGGCGGGGCCTCCAGAGAGTAAAGGGGCTGTGCCCTGGGGTACACTGAATATCACTGTGAGCTTCACGCACTCACGCTGCCCCTTGTGTGTGCCACACCCCAGCCCTCTTTATTTATTTATTTATTTGTTTGTTTGTTTGTTTTGTGGCACTGAGAGTGGAACCAGGGGTCTTCTAACTCCAGCTACACCCCATCCTTATTTTATTTTTTAGCAGGGCCTCACTAAGTTGCTAAGAGGCTCACTCAATTGCTGAGGCTGACTTCAAACCTGCAATCCTCTTGTCTCAGTCTCCCAAGTACTGAGATTACAGGTGTGCACCTCCATGCCCAGCTATTTATTTAGTTTTTGAAACAGGGTCTTGCTAAGTTATCGCATGCTGCCCTCAGCGGGTGATCCTCCTATCTCAGCCTCCCACGTACTGTGATGATAAGCATGCACCACCATGCTTGCCTCCCCATTTTTTGGATTGTTTTTAAATGGAGTTTCACTATTTCACCTCTGGAGTCAAGTGATCCTCCCGCCTCAGCCTCCCTAGTGCTGGGACTATGAGCATGTGCCACCTCACCTGGCTGCCGTCCCTTCTACTGCAGCGTTCTGCCAGGACCCATGGCTGGAATATGACTACCCTTCATTACCACGCCCAAATGCCATCTCCTCCAGGAAGTCCTCCAAGCACCCCTGCAGTGGGTCTCTGTCTCCTCTACATTCCTTAGAGGCCTGGGCCTGTCTTCTCCTTCTACTACCACTACTACTACTACTACTACTACTACTACTACTACTACTACTGCTACTATTGCTACTACTACTACTTCTTTTTCTTCTCCTCTTCCTCCTCCTCCTCCTCCTCCTCCTCCTCCTCCTCCTCCTCCTCCTCCTCCTCCTCCTCCTTCTTCTTTTTTCAGTACCGGGGATGGAACCCAGGGACATTCTACCTCCAAGCTATATCCCCGGTCCTATTTTTTAGTCTTTTTCTTTTTGTCACAGGGTCTCCCTGAGTCGTGAAGGGCCTCCCTACACAGTGAGTCTGTGTGCAAACTGTGATCCTCTGGTCTCCGCCTCCAGAACTAGAGCTGGGGGTGTGGGGGTGTAGCTGGGAGATAGAATGCCCCTGGGTTCCATCCCCAGTACTGCAAATAATTAATTAATTAATTTAAAAAAAAACATGATGAAGAGGCTGGGCGTGGTGGCGCACACTTGTAATCCCCGCGCTTAGGAGGCGGAGACGGGAGGATCGCGCAGGTTCAAAGCCAGCCGTGCTGGCTTAAGAGACCCTGTTTCCAAATAAAAAAAAGGAAAGTATAAAAATAGGTCTGGAAGTGTAGCCCAGAGGTAGAAGGGTTTTCAGGAACCCCAGTACCACAAAAAAAAAAAAAAAAAAAAAAAAAAAAAACATGATGAAGAGATGAAAATGCTTATTTCCGCCTCCCCAAATGCCGGGATTACAAGTGTGCGCCCCCAGCCCTATTTTTTATTCTTTATTTTGAAACAAGGTCTCACTAAGTTGCAGAGAGCCTCACTAAGCAGCTGAGGCTGGCTTCCAACCTGCGCGATCTTCCTGTCTCAGCCTCCCGAAGGCTGGGATTGCAAGCGTGCGCTGCCACGCCCGGCTGGCCCGTCTTCACTGTCTCACACTTCGATGCTAGGACGAGGTCTGTGTCTCCCTCCCCCCCTCCTGGGGTCATGTCCGAGCAGCAGGGCAGGCAGCACCCGCCCCACCCCTGCGCCCTCCGTGGCCCTCACCTTGTTATTGGCCAGGTACAGGTAGTTGAGGCTGGTCAGATGCTCAAATGCCTCCTCCGGGAGCCCTTCAAAGGACAGGTCAGAGCCCTGGATGAAGGAGATGCTGCAGGGGAGCACACGAGCCGCCCCGCCGGCCGGGCCAGGGAGGCCAGGGAGGCCAGGGGTGCAGGCCCCTCCTGTCAGTCCAGCAGGCCGCCCGGTCCTGTTCTCTTTCTCCTCGCTCACACGCCAAGCGCAGGAGCAAGCAACTAAGGGTCTGCTGAGGGACTGAGTGACCTAGCCTGACCCTTCCAGCTAGGAAGGAGTGCTCCCCGGGGCCCCTGGGGGATGGCCACAGGTGTCAGAACCCTTCTTCAAACCCAGCCCCGTCCACAGGCAGTGGGCTGAGCTGGGACTGGGCCCATGATGAGCAGGGCCCGGGCCTCTGGGCCTCCCACCACCTGGCCTGCCCCGCCTCCTCTGATAGATGTCATCTTGCTGGGAGTCTAGCCAGGGCGGCCCTTCTCCAGCCCTGAGGCGGCCTCTCACACTCAGTTCTGAGCTCCAGGACCCCTGGATGCTGGGACTCGCCCAAGTTTCTACTGAAAGGGAACAGTTACATAAACTGTGGAGCATCCCTCCATGGAATACCCCGCTGAGTGGGGTAAAATGATGGCGGGGAAGAGCTTTAGCAACAAGAGAAATGTTGGAGTGCATTGCAGAAGGAGTGAGACAAAGCAGGTTATTATATCCATAGCATGAGTTCAGCTATGGATTTAAAACACCAAGAAAAACGACTGGGATGGATTGTAATGGTAATCACACGACTATATAAGCTCACTAAAACTCATCAGAATATAACCCTGAGCTGAGTAAATCTTTTGGTATATAAATCAGGCTTCAACCAAACTGCTTTTTTTTAATTGAAAAGAAATATATCAAAATGTCAATAGTAACTGAGCATGTTGGCACAAGCTTGTAATCCCAGCACCGAGTGGCTGAAACAGGAGGACCACAGGTTCGCTACCAGCCTCACCTACCTATTGAGGCCTTCCACAACTTAGTGAGACCCTGTCTCAAAATAAAGAATAAAATAGGGCTGGGGGTGTAGCTCAGAGGTAGAATCCCCCTGAGTTCAATCCCCAGTAACCCTCTCCACACACACATGTTAATAGTGATTCATTCAAGAGGCAGAATTATGAGAGGCCTTTTCTATTTTCTGTATATGTGTGTGTGTGTGTGTATGTGTGTGTGTGTGTGTGTGTGTGTGTGAGAGAGAGAGAGAGAGACAGAGAAAGAGAGAGAGAGAGAGAGAGAGAGAGAGAGAGAGAGAGAGAGAGGGAGATATCAGAAAAAAATGAAGTCTGAGGATTCTACAGCTCTTTGACTCTTAAGGTTTCCCTGTGCATTGAGGAGTCCTAGGCAAGGTGGGGGGGGGGAATCTTAGCTGTCCCAGATACACCCAAGGTTGCTTTGGGGCAACATCGGGGACCCCTGGAGCATGTGGAGCCTGTCCTCACACAGCCTTGCTACCAGCCCAGCCCTGCTCTTTCCCACCCCCGGGGTCTGTAGGGCCAGCCTCCCCAGGATCCCAGCTCTGGTGAGCCTCACCTCTGGAAGTCAGCCGGTTGTTCTGTAGGTTAAGGGTCTCTAGCCGCTGCAGCCGGGAGAGCTCCTCTGGGTAGATCTTCTCCAGCTGATTGTTCTGGGAGTGAGGAGGCAGCATCAGCCTGGGATGGGGGTGCCCCAGCTCCTGCGCCCCAGTCCTAGGCACTCCTCTCGGGCACCTGCCTCACGATTCTCCCCATGGCAGAAGACCTTGGGTGCTGGCATCCTCCTTCAAGGAGCCCACACATGGACACCCACAGGCAGTTCACACTTGGCAGGCTGCCCGTCCCCAGACTTGCCCCTGATGGTTTCCACTGGTGACAGGCATCCACAACTATTCTCCAAGTAGAAACCTCTTACTCCCCTTGGAACACTTTAAAACCTGGACCAGTTCCCACCTCCTCCTGAAGCCTTCCCAGCTTTCAATGGAGCTGGCGTAGGAGCCTGCTCAGGCCTGTTTCCATTTGATTTCTCTGTTTGGGTCTCTGCCTTGCCCACAGGCTGTGAGCACCGCAGGGCAGGGCATGTCCATGTCCTCCCTGTGTCCAGCACCCCACACAGTACCAGAGCCCTAGAGCAGGGACCCTAAATTACAGTCTGTGTGTGAGTGAGGTGAACCCACAGTAAGAGCCTTCCTCAACACCCTGGCCCAGGCTCCCACGGCTGCCAGCCCAAACACACCATGTGACCATGTGGGGGTCACTTTCCCTCTGTGAGCCTAATCTCCCCTGGAAGTGGGTGTGACCATCCCCTGAAGGGCTGTTGGGCCACACCGGCCATCCCTGTCCAGTGCACCTGAGTCCACCGGATCGGAAGGCCATGCCCACTTCTCATGGTTCTGTGTCCCCGAGTACTCTCACTGGGTCTCCTCGGCCGATTCTCCTGGCCCCGTGCAGGTGCCTGCAGGGTCTGCTGCTGGGCAGGCTTGTGCACTGTGAGGCAGAGCCTGACTGTGTGCTGCACCTCCACCTCTGGCTTGGGCTGCAATACCTACGGCTCCCTGGTTGAGGCTCCAGGAGCAGCGTCTCTCGGGTGGCCAGGACTCTGATCTGCCACGAGTCCGATCTGCCCTGGTACCCTGAATCTGGGAATGGGGAGCTGTGTGTGCCGGGGGTTCTGGGAGGGGGCAACCCTTGGGAATCGCAACATCAGCCTCACCTGCAGGGACAGATGGTTGGTGTGTTCAGGCAGGTCCCCGGGGAACTCACGCAGGTCGATGCCACCGCAGTCCACAACACCCTCCTGGGAGCAGGCACATTCTCGGGGGCAGTCGATGGCTGCAGGGCCAGGCACTGGCTCCTCAGGGCTCAGGACCAGCACGGGCTCCTCCTCTACAAACTCATTCTCCTCAGGGCTCAGACTCCGGGTGCCACTCCGGCTAGCCACTGGGGGCTTCACGGCGAGTGCGGGTCCCGGGTGCAGCTGTGGTTGCAACAGCAGCAGGAGCAGCAGCGCTCTGCTCCGGGCCATGGTGCCTGTGGAGCGGGCTGAGTGAGGCCCACGGGCACCATGGCTGGCGTAACCCCTCGCCTACACTGCCACGGAGGCCCTCTCCTGGACAAGGCAAAGCCCACCTGACCCCATCTAGGGACCCAGTCCTCCTACTCACTGCTGGCCCCCTCCTCCCCCATCAGGGCTGCATGTCCAGGCACAAGGGGCAGGGGTGAGCTAAAGCCCTCTCTGCAGAACCTTCCACAACCCTCGCCAGGCCAGCGGGTTCTGTGCCCACTTTACAGAAGGGAAAGCTGAGGCAGGCCCTGGCCTTTGCAGGGTGGGGTAGGGAACGCCCTCATCCCTCCTCAGCGGTCACAGCCACGGCGGGCCAGCACCGGCACTCGAGTCCTGCCTCTTCAGCCTGCTGTTCTGGCCTGTCTGTGTTCCAGCTGCCTCTCCCCGACCATCCCAGTGACACGGGACCATTTCGTGGGTCCTCCCTCCAGGCCTTGGCACCTGCTGCTCCTTCTGCCCAGAATGCCCTTGCCCTCTCCTGTGCTTCTGCTCTGGTGTACATGTGGGGTCGGTTCTGAGATGGCCCAGGACTTAGCGTTAGCCGAGTTGGGCTGTGAACGCTCAAAGGTGTCCTGGTCACACACAGGGCTGCAAGCGGCCCTTGATGTTTGGCATAGACCAGGTGCAGAGCCTGGTGCAGAGGCGACACCAATGACCTCCCGCGTCCCATCCCTGGTGTTCACAAGCTCAGCTGCCCTCGCCAGGATCTGACGTGCTCCCAGGACCGCGGTCACCTGCAGGAGGCCACTCTCCAGCAAGGTCCCCCAGGGCAGCAAGGAGGGTGCAGAGAGAGGAAGACTGCGGGATGCCGCAGTCCCAGTGGTCGGCAGGCCTGGGCGGCTGAGTTCTGGCTTTAGAGACCCACTGAGACAAGTCGCAGGGATGTCTAAGTTGTGACCGGTGGTAGTCAGGAACATTGGGGTCCCACAGACCCCGGTCTGAGTCCCACCTCCATTCCTATGACCTCACTGAGCCTCCATTTTCTCATCTATACCAGGCAATGACATGTCTAAACTAACGCTTCTGCGAGGAGTCGGTAGGATAACCCACCAGCACACCTGGCGCCTGCGAGGTGACAGATGCTGCCATTGCTACATGGCACCCTGTGTTGTAACTTGCTCCACTGAGGGGCAGGGAGGGGCAGGGGCTGGGAGAGGCCGCTCAGGCTATGTGGCCCTGTGGACCAGCGGCCTGGCCTCCTCTCTCCTCACATCGTGTCCTCGGGGCTGTGTCCTCCTGGGAGCCTTTACACTGCAAGGGCGGAGCAGCCGCAAGCACAGGGCCTGGCAGAGCCCTCTCCGGCTGCTACATCAGAAACCTCAGCTTAGCCGGGCGTGGTGGCGCACGCTTGTAATCCCCGCGCTTGGGAGGCAGAGACAGGAGGATCGCACAGGTTCGAAGCCAGCCGCGCTGGCTTAGGAGACCCTGTTTCCAAATAAAAATATAAAATAGGTCTTGGAGTATAGCCGGAGGTGGCACGCACCGCCCCTAGTAGATGCTCAGTGGACACTAGCTCGCCCTACCTCTGCTCGCTGCTCCCATGTGGGCTCCTCCCAGCCACACCACTGCCCACACCAGAGTCCCCTGCTTCTCCTCCCCTTGGCAAGGCCCCTCTCAGGCTCTCCGCCCCAGGCCCAGGCCCCACCTGCTCCCAGAAGACATTGCAGACAGCTGGCTGTCTGATTCCTGAGCCCCAAGGCCACTGCCATGTTTCAGACATGGCTTAGTCTCCCTGATGGGCTCAGCCAGCCTTTGTGGTGAAGCCTGTCTGCACCTGGCTTTGTGCTAGGCACTGAGGACAAGGGGAGGTGATAAGGCCCCTGCCCTCCTCCAGGAGGGAGCGGGTGGCAGGCTCTGGTACCAATAACCAGTGCCCGGCCAGCCTGGGGTAGCAGTGCAAAGGGGTCCCTAGGAGGATGAGGACCCAGAGGAGAAGAGAGCAGACCCAGGCCCAGCCCCTGGCCTGCCACAGGAGAACAAGGGAGCCTGGCACACATGTGTGTGTGCACATACACACACATGCCACCACCACCATCACCCCTTCCTGGGCTTCAGTTGGTGGCAGCAAGTGATACTCACAGCAGCCTGGCCCTGTGCTCGCCCTGCTACCCCTCTGATGTCCCAGCAACCTCACCAAGTGCCAGTCTATATGCTGCCAGTCTCCTGGTACAATAACCTCACACTGGCTCCTCAGCCCCAGAAGCGGCTGGCGTGGGACCACAGCAAGCACCCCCTCCCTGCCCTCTGACCCCAAGCCCCAAACTCCCTCAGGGCAGGAGGCCAGGGAGAAGGGTCTAGGGGAAGGAGCTCTGCCCCACAATTCCTATGCATTCACTGGGCTGGCCAGTTTTCTTCACCTCCAGTTATACCTGTAAAAAAATCTATAAGCTGTATCTGTACAAGTAATTTATGTTAACATCTGAACCATATAGAAAACATTTTCATCACCACTTTATAGACAGGGGAGCTGAAGCCCATCAGGATCAGCCACTGTGACAGCCAGCAAGTGGCCAAGCCGAGCTCCTGGCCAGGTCTCGGCACCATCCTTTGCTGCGCTACCTCTGGAGCAGAGGACAGACTGAGGCCCACTCCTGGCCTTAAGGGGCTTGCAGCTGCACTGTCCTTTTCAGTAGCTTTTTGCTACATAGCTTTGGAGTACCTGAAGTGTGGCTAGTTCAAAGTGAAATGTACCGTAAGTATAAACTGTAATGTACATGGATTTCAGAGACATAGAACAAAAAAGAATGTAAAATACCTTGTTAATATTAATACTCAATTATTATTATTTTTTTATGGTACTGGGGTTCCTGGAAGCCCTGCTACCTCCGGGCTACACTCCCAGACCTATTTTTACATTTTTATTTGGAAACAGGGTCTCCTAAGCCAGCACGCACGGCTGGCCTCGAACCTGCGCGATCCTCCTGTCTCTGCCTCCCAAGCGCGGGGATTACAAGCGTGCGCCACCATACCCGGCAATACTCAGTTATTTTTATACTGATCATGTGATAATACTTTGGGTATATTAGACTAATCAAAATTAAATGTACCTGTTTCATTTTGTGTGTGTATGGCACTGGGAATTGAACCTAGGGGCATTCTACCTCTGAGCTACACCCCCAGCTCTGTTTTATTTTTATTTTGAAACAGGGTCTCTCTAGGTTGATGAGCGTCTCACTACTTGACGAGACTCTTCTTGAACTGTGATCCTCCTGTCTCAGCCTCCCGAGGACTAGGATTACAAGCAGGTGCCACCGTGCCCATCTTTAACTGTTTCATTTTAACTCTTTTTAATGTGGCTTCTGGAACATTTTACATTTCATTTGTGGCTTATGCTATACTTCTATTAGACAGTGCTGGCCCGGAGCATTATGTGTATTTTGAGTTTGATAATCGCATGGTCATCAGAGATGTGCTGGAGGCTCAGAATCCTCCGGGACCCAGAGGACTCTCATCTTGCCAGAGAAGGTTTCCCAGGAAAAGTGAGGCCTGGCCTGGCCATTCTGAAGGATGAGTATCAAACAAAAGGAAAAGGGAGTGAGTTTGTACAAAGGACCAGGGGCAAGAAAGTCCCTGTTGAAGACTACGCCGGTCACTACACTGTCTGGTGGCAGGTGGAGACGGAGATGATGTGAGCAGACACAGGAGCCGCAGAGCCAGGCAGGTAAGGCGTGCGAGCCTCGGCTCTAGGAGATGAGGAGTGGGTGTGTGACAGCAGGCTCGGGGGGCTGTGAGGCTGTGTCGTGGTGCACGCACGGGTGACGAGCGTGTTCTGGGCAGAGGGAGGTGCTGGCTGCTGGGATGGAGAGGCGGGGCTGGGTTGCTGGGAGAGGTAGACAGGAAGAACCAACATGGCTTGGTGAGTGGTGGCCCCCATGGTGCCCCCTCAGGACATGGGAGCCTGGGCAGCTGCAGCTCTACTCCCTGGTTTGCTGTGTGACACTGACCACACCACCCACCCATCTGAGTCTCAATTTTCCCACCTGCTCTTCTAAGAATACTGCACAAGAAAAGCCCCAAGGCTTGCTCTGCGTGTCCGGCCTCATGCGCAGAGCCGCGGAAGAGCAGACCCCTGCCTCCGGAGCTTCAGGCCTCCCCGGGGAGGAAGAGCCACTGAAGCCCTTGGCACAGTCTGTGAAGAGCTCTTCCTCAGTGGAGAGCACTGCAGCCTGCTGTGTGTCCCTGGAGGAGTCCCTTCGCTACTTGGAACCTTTTTACTAGTTGAAGAGATGGAGAGGGGAGTGTCCTGAGATTAAATGAAAGGATGTGCCCAGCCCAGTGCTGGTACCTACTAGGTCTGTCATTCACAGGGTTGCCGTCAATGAGGTACTTGGGACCTGCTGCTGACCAAACATCTAAGCCCTGAATGAAGAGTTGTGGTGGGAAAAAGGGAGACCCAGATCAGGGGGAAGACCCTCGGCCCCCAGCACTGCTTCCTCCTCCACTCAAGTTCAGTAAAAAGTCACTAATCAAGCCAGGCACGATGGCATATGACTGTCATCACAGGACTTGGGAGGCTGAGAGAAGAGGATCACAGGTTCAAGACCAGGGTCCACTATTGAGTGCAGCCCTCTGCAACGTAAAGAGACACTGTTTCCAAATAAAAAATAAAATAGGACTGGGGGTATAGCTCAAAGGTAGAATGTCCCTGCATCCAATCTCCAGTACTACAAAAACACAAAAAAACCCACAAACAAACAAAAAACACTAATCACCTGCTCTGTGCTGGGCCACAGGCAGCTACATCTTGATGATAATGGAAATCCTAGTACTAAAGTCCTTAGTTTGCAGCTTTGCAACTCAAGAATAAAGGGGCTCCCACTGCTGCGTGGCCCATCCCCAGAGACCTGAACTGCTCCTGGTCGGGAGCCTGCTTTGCTCCCTCGGCTGGGTGCTTCCTGATGCCCCACAGGCCCCACCTGCTTGTCCTTCAAGGCCCAGCTGAGCCTTCCCTCCCCCCACACTCGCTCCAGGCAGGAAGCTGATGTTCAGAACATGTTTGCTGAATGAATGAATTTGTGAAAGGCAGAGCTGGAGAAGACCTGCAATATTATCTGTTCTAACTCCTTAGTTTACAAGTTAGTATGTTGAAAACAAGGGCAGGGCTAAAGTGTGTCTTCTGCTCAGAGCCTTGGGCTGGTCTTGAAGGCTGAGGCTGAGTAGGACTTCTTCAAATGGACAAGGGAAGGCAAGGCACTTCCGGGCAGGTGAAGGGCTTGAGGACAGGCCGAGAGGGGGAGGAAGGCCTGTGTAAGGAGGGCAGGCAGGGAACAGAGGTTGGGGCTGGGGACGCAGGTTGCCAAGGGCACCATCCACCATGCAGAGGCGTTGGTGATGGGGGACTCGAGGGCTACAAGCAGATCATGGTCGGCACTGCACGAGTGACCCCACCAGGCCTCAGGGCCCCACCATTAGGAAGAGAAGGACAAGAGCTTACAAAGGAAGTGCATCTTTCTCGCTGCACTCTAGGCTAGGAGCGACCTAAGGGCGGCAGAGCCCCAGACCAGTAACAGGTCTTTTTACTACCTGGGAATGGTGAGCTGAGCATCTGGCCGGCCTCTCCGGCCTGGCCTTCCCAAGGTGGAAGTTTTCTACACAAAGTGGGGGTGGAGGCCGGGTCGCCCAGGGCTCTCCCAGCTCACAGCAGCAGTGCCTCCTGGAGCAGGCGGACCGCAGCCCTCTCCTCCCTGCGGCCCACAGCCCCACGGCGAGGCCGTCGCTGGCTCATCCCCGGCGGGCGGGCGCTCTCCGACTGCTGACCGCCAGCGCCGACACCCGGCCCGCAGCCGGCCCTTCCACCTGGAGCTGCCCGCCCCGGCCCCGGCCCCCGGCTGCCCTGGCGGGGGGCTCGCCCGCCGCCGCTCCCGGCCAGCCCCGCCCCGCCTGGACAGCAGGTCGGGCCAGCCCGAGGGCGGGCGGCCTCACCTGCGCACGCCCCCCGCAGATCTCTGCCACCCTGTGAGCCTCAGTTTCTCTTCCTGCAGAAGTCGGGGGCTGGACTCCCCGGGGCCCGGGGTGATCCGGCGCGGGACGCCCTGAGGCCGGGGCTCCACCTGGCCCCCCAGCCCGCCGCCCCCGCCGCCCGGGCGCGCAGATCCCTTCCAGATGTGCGCGCGGGAGGGGCCCGGGCCAGCCTCCGGCGGGGAGGAGCAAAGGCGGCTCCCGCGGGTCGCGAGTCCGCGCCCCCCGGCCCCGGTACCTGCCGCGCCCCAGGTCTCCGCTGCGCTCCGCGGGCTCCTTCCATTCAAGTCGAGCCGCGCGCTCCGGGACGCAAGTTTTGTTGTGGGTTCCTCCCCCCCCCGCCCCGCCTCCCGGCCGCCCCGCCCCGCCCCGCCCCAGCATCTGCGGGACCGGCCTCCTCCGGACGCGGGCGCAGTCCCGGGACCCGCAGGGGCTGCCCAGCCGCCGCGCTCCCTAGTTCCCAGGCCAGCCTTCCGCCGTGGGGCTGGACCCCGCCAGGCCCTGCACCTGGGGGGAGGACCCCCCCACCGCTAGGCCCTGCACCTGGAGGGAGGGCCCCCACCCCCCACCCAGGGCCCCCGCGCTCGGCTGCGGCCCCGCCAGGACCTCGCCGCACGCCCTCCCACCCGGGGTCCGGGGCCGAGGCTCACAGGGCCGCCAGCCAAGACCCTGCTGGGCCCCTTCCCGGAAAGTTCCCCGCTTTCCACCCACCCGCGCTGGCCCTGCGCCGCAGCCCGGTGAGCCCAGGAGGGTGGTCAGCTGGGCTGGGAGTCGCCGGGAGGCGAGGCGGGTGAGCCGGGAGCCCTCGCAGCCCCCATTGCTCCCGGGAGCTGAAAGCACCTCCAAGTCAAGGAGCTTTAACAACTAGCAGCTGAAGCAACACACCAGGCGCCAGGGGCTTCGCGGGTGCGAGGCGGCGGCGGTTGAGTGGTACTTGGCCTCCGAACAGGCCTCTCCCTGTACCTGCTCCGCAAAAGGGAAGATTAACCGGAGGCGGGACCACTTGCTTGCCTACCTGGCCAACGCCTTGAAGGAACCATGGCTCCCCTAAAGCACCTCCACATTTTCCCTGGAGCTGCTGCCCCAGAGCGCCATTCATATACCATGGTAACTCCCCATTCTCACAACCCTGCAAAGTCCACCCTTTCCCCTCTAGTGCAAGAAAGGGAGGTGACTGAGGGAACGGCCATTAACTGGCAGAGCCGGGGACAACGCAAATCTGCTCCTCTCCACAGCCCTCTTCAGGATGGAAGCAGGCAGATAAAGGCAGCAGGCAAGCGAAGGACTGGAATTTGAACCCACGACGGTTTCCATTACACCAATAACTGGAGAACTTAGCCAGAGTGGGAAAGGGAAATAGTTTGCCTTCTTTGGCCTCAAATTCCAGTCCTCTCTGAGCTCAAACTTAAGAGTTGGTATGATTCACAGGACTGGACAGGCGCCAACACAGAGATGCATCTCGTGTCTTTCCCTGAACACTGGGCCTAGATTCATGTGGCACTAAAAGAACAGGATCCGACTGGCCTGGTATCCATGAGCAAAAGCCTCTGGGACAGTGAGAACTGGCACCTGCTACACTGCTCACAGGCTCTATCCCCCACCTCCCGCCGCCCCAGGGCAAAGGTATTCTCTGTACTTAGAATTTGGGGCCAGGGTGTTTTAGAGACCAGCCCATAGCACACCACTCCCTGCTGCTCCCCACTGAGGTAGGCTCAGCAAGCCAGCGTCCACTCAGGCTTCGTGGTTGTCCCCTGTTACAGACAGGAGCCACAGCTCATGGTCTGTAGCTCAGGGTCTGAGACATGGCCAATGACTACACCCCCAGCCTAAGCTTATGGACCTAAAGACAGGGAGTATGTTCTGGATTTTCCAGACTTGTCAAATCTAATCATGTGATCTCTTAAAAACAGAGACATTTCTCTGGCTGAAATCAAGAAGAAGGGGAGGGCAAAGAAATTAGAAATGTTAAGACTAGCTCTAGCAGCTCTAGACGCAGCAACACCTGCAGGCCATCAAGCAAGGGTACAGGGACTTTAGCCTAATGGCTCCATGAAACCGAGTTCTGCCAAATCCCCAGTGAGCACAGGAGCAGTGCCCCCCGCCCCCCCCCCACTGATCCTCTGATGGGATCCAGGGCAGTGCTACCTCCACTGTGGCCTTGCAAGACCTGGAACAAAGAAGCCAGCTGAACCCAACCAGCTTTCTTGACGTGACTGTGTGTGTGTGTGTGTGTGTGTGTGTGTGTGTGTGTGTGTGTGTGGTACCGGGGATAGAACCCAGGAGCATTCTACCTCTGAGCTACACCTCCAGCCCTATTTTTTAGTCTTTTATTTTGAAACAGGGTCTGAGTCGCAAAGGGCCTAAGTAGCTGAGCCTGTCCGTGAACTGTGATCCTCCTGCCTCGGCCGCCCAGCACTTGCGCCACCACGCACAGCAACAAGATGCTTAGTATTGCCCCATATTTTAGAAAATAAATGCTCAGAGAGGATGGAAAACTTGCTCAGGAAACCCAGCTCCTGAATGCCTGAGT
Organism: Muscardinus avellanarius; assembly: GCF_963383645.1. Lineage (NCBI taxonomy): Eukaryota > Metazoa > Chordata > Mammalia > Rodentia > Gliridae > Muscardinus > Muscardinus avellanarius. The sequence goes on along the minus strand of NC_137788.1, from coordinate 45,308,483 downwards.
TAGAATTTGATCTCAGGTCTTCAGGTTCTAGCTCCTATGAGTGTCATCTCCTGTGCTGGACCTACTGTTCTGTGGCTTGAGGATTTTACTACCTTATGCCAAATAAAAATGTGCTACAGACTGGATGTGATGGCATACACCATAATCCCAATACTTGGGAGGCTGAGCTAGGAGGATCAAAGGTTCAAGGCCAGCCTCCACAACTTGGCAATGCCCTCAGCAACTTAGGGAGACCCTGTTTAAAAAAATAACAATAGGGCCGGGCATGGTGGCGCACGCTTGTAATCCCCACCCTTGGGAGGCGGAGACAGGAGGATCGCGCAGGTTCGAAGCCAGCCGCGCTGGCGTAAGAGACCCTGTTTCAAAAATATAAAATAGGTCTGGGAGTGTAGCCCAGAGGTAGAAGGGCTTCCAGGAACCCCAGTACCACAAAAACAAAACAAAACAAAACAAAACAAAAAAAAAAACAATAGCCGGGCGTAGTGGCGCATGCTTGTAATCCCTGCGCTTGGGAAGTGAAGACAAGAGGATCATGCAGGTTCGTTTTCCCCCAAAAAATATGAAAAAATAGGAGTCTGGGAGTGTAGCCCAGAGGTAGACGGGTTTCTAGGAACCCCAGTGCCACCAAAATAAATACATAAACAAATAAAGTAGGATTGGGGGTATAGCTCAGAGGTAGAACATCCCTGGGTTCAATCTCTAGTACCACCACCAAAAAAAATGGGGGGACCTCAAGTTGCTTATGAACAAGTCAGATTATAAACAAGTAGACAAAAAGAAATCAACTCTTCTAAACACACAGAAGAAAAACTACTTTGAGAAATGGCAAAAGGAGAGGTGCTCAAGAATGGCCATCAATGAAATACCACTTTCTCCCACTGCGTCATCTTCCAGCCACTATGAAGGTCCACCTCCTGAGGGAAAATGCTTGTGGTGGGAATTTTCAGTCCACTCGTGACTAATTTTTATTGTGAGGAAGTTTAGCTGATTTTCAGTCTGAAATTTTTCATTCTGTTTTTCTTCCTTTTACTGCTAATAACCAAGCAAAATAATTCCTCTCCCTCCTTTGGTCTTTTTGTCTCTTGAATACTTGTGACCTGATTTCACAGCTGGCCCCTGGGTATGGTTTTGCCAAGCTTAAAGCTTCTCTCAGCCTGCCTAAGTCAACCTTTCTCTTAGACTATTATACGGGGTCTTCTTAAAGCTCTTTTCCAATTATTTCTGTCCTTATGAAGTGAACAGAGGGTGTTCTGCACAATTCAGAAGGTACCACTTCTTGAACAGAGGGTGTTCTGCACAATTCAGAAGGTACCACTTTCTAAAAAGTTATTTATGTAGTAACTTGCAGAGAAAAAGAAAACTTATCATTGTTGGGTACTTGGTGAGAAAATGAGCCTTGCTACATCTCTGCCTGCAATCTGAAAGAACAGCGGACTCTAATCAGTCCCCCACTTCTACCTCACAAATATAGCAGCCATAGGGTGCTGAAATTTTTACTATATGCAGCTGAAAACAGCATCACGAATGTTTACAAAGTATTTAAATGACTATTGTAGAACAGAGTAGGTCATCACTTTTTGCATTAAGTTTTGGATGTTTTTTAAAAAATATTTCTGCAGTAAGAAATCTGGCTAAAATTCCATACCAGATTAAACTTCTAGCCAAATGGAATCAAACTCTACATTTCTTAAGGGCTAGAAATCTGGCCCAATGTTCTCTGTTCTTACCAAGAACTAAAGAGCTGTTTGTTTGCAGCAGTCTCCAGATAGATCTAATACTGGAACTTTCCAGAAGATTTTGTAACTCTCTATTGAGAAAAAATTTGGCCAGACTTGGCTGTTGTTCCTGATAGCACATAAATCTTTTAGGCCCCTCATCAGCCATTTAGTACAAATTCCTAATTCACGTCCGTGTGGTCTCCAAACAAATTCAGTGCCGCAGAGTAATTTACATAGAGGCACAATCTGGCTGATTACCTTCCTTTCTAGTCAGTAATATCAAGAACCGCTTTGTGTTCAAAAAGCAATCATGGCACGGGGCAGTTGGAACTGTATGTAATCTTTAGCCAAATGCAAACCTTCTCAAAGTCAGATGAAATAATTCTATATCCATCCTCTTAGTTACAGAAAGTTAAATTACATTTAAGTGGTTCTTGAGGAAAATGAAAAGATGTGGACAGCCAATAAAAGTCAATTGTCACTGGGCATGGTGGTATTCACGTGTAATCCTGGTACTTGGGAGGATTGCAAGTTTGAGGCTAGACTCAGCAATTTAGTGAGGCCCTCAACAACTTAGTGAAACCCTATTTCAAAATTAAAAAAAAACAAGCCAAGTGTGGTGGCACATGCCTGTAATCCTAGTACTTGGGAGGCTGAGACAGGAGGATCGCAGGTTCGTGGCCAGCCTCAGCTACTTAGTGAGGCCCTCCACAACTTAAGTGAGACTCTGTGTTAAAAATAAAGAATAAAAAAGAGGGCTGGGGGTGCAGCTCAGAGGTATGGTTCTATCCCTAGTACTGCAATAAATAAGTAATAAAATTAAGCTGGGGGTACAGGTCAGAAGTAAAATGTTCCTGGGTTCTATCCCTAGCACCCTACACACACACATAAACTGTTCTCTTTCTTGTAGCCAGGTGACTGTCTGAACTCAAAGGAGTGTCTCGGAATGTTCCAATGGATTTCTTTATGTAAAAAAAATTCTCAACATTAGGCACCATGTACCGAGTACCCACCGTATGATTCACATTTTACAGCTACGATTGCAAATCCTCACAACCACCAGCAAGGTAGGGACTGATTCCCATCTTAGAGAGGGAGAAACTGAAAGGCTTAAAGTCTTACTTAGTATTAGCTCGAGGTTACAAAGTTGTTAAGTGCCAAAGCTCAGGCCAAACCCACATACGATGGCCCCAGTTTTCCCACTATCCTGTGCTGCCCTAAGTATAGTACTTTATACAACTGCAAAGGTTTTAGAGGATGAAGCTGTTAGCTAATTGCCTATATTTTTTTTTCTTAAGGTGACATGTGCATAGAAAAGAGTATTTATAAGTGACTGAACCTTGTACAAGGTATTTTACAATCTAAAAAGAACTTTAACAATCACTACCTAGCCCTCTTTCATTCGATAGATTAACAGCTATCCACCTTACTCAGTGGACACTGCTTTAACACTGAAACACAGATATCAGAATTTCTGCACTCATAGTGTTTTAGTCTAGTGTGAGACCTCCACCCAAACTAAGGGTCCCCCATTTCCAGAGAAATAAACTAATAGCTAACAAGGCCCAAGTGCCTTGCCCTAATTTAGCATATGGGAGGCAAAGACAAGACCTGGTTAGGTCCTGATCTGGCGGTCGTCAGCAGCTCCTCGGGCCCTGCTTCCACACGCAGCTTCCTAATTACTCCTCTGTGTGCTCAATCAGCACCACAGGGATCTGAGAGTGTGGATTCATCTGGACAGGAACAGCACCAGGTTGAATGACTTTAATCCACGAAAGGCCACTTTGTTTTGAAAACTTAATAAAGTTGTTAATAAAATGGTTTTCTTTATGGCGTTAGGCTCCTTCTATCTGAAGTTGAAAGACTGTTAAGATGTTATAAGAGGCTGCAAATGTTTTCTTTTTCTTTCCTTCTGTGTGTGTGTGTGTGCGGGGGGCGGGTTACTGGGGATTGAATCCAGAGCTATTCTACCTCTACATTACATGCCAGCCCTATTTTTATTTTATACCTGCAGCTTTTTAAAATTTTGAAGCAGAGTCTTGCTAGGTTGCTCTGTGCTGGCTTCTAATCTGTGATCCTCTTGTCTCAGCCTCTCCAGGACTGGGATTATAGGTGCCAATGTACCTAGCCTGCAGTTGTGTTCAAAGATCATGATAAAGGAGAATTTAATGTTCTATTTCATCATCAGGGAAACAGTTCTTCGTAACAGAAAATGCAATTCTGTGAGGTTCCTAGCCTCAGAAATGCCCCCCTGTGAAATAAAATTGTTACTCAGCTTACCTCATTCAGTCATTCAGTGTCAGTAAGCCGAGACCCTGTGCTTGACAAATAGAAATGGACGCATGAGATGCAGTCTTTGCCCTTAAGGAGCCTTTTGTTTGGTGGCAGACAGAAACAAATAACCACAAAGGAATGATTAGGTCTGTTTTGTGAACAGGGACAGCTTCCCACAAACAAAGGCATCCAAATAGGTCTTAGATGAAGAGGAACTGTGTGCATGTGTGCACCTGTGCATGTGTGTGAATAGGGCACAGGGAACCCTCTGAATGGTGAGGGTGGACAGAGGGGACAGCCTGTGCAAACTGACCTAGCTCGGAATTTAAAGTATCAGCTAACGTGCCTGCTCTGTATTAATCCCTCGGAAACTGAGCTTATCACTACTAAATGGAACGTTTCTGTTCTTATTTTAGGGAACCAATTTCAATCTTTTATTCCTACTGAAACTGATTCTGTAGTGGTCTCCGGTGACCTGCATGTTGCCAAATTTAATCCAGTGGACACTGTTCAGACATCATCCCACTTGACCTCTCCAGTGTAATTGACCTTCCCACTTTTGGGCTCTACTCTCTTCCTGGAATTTCTCCTTCTACCTCTCTGGTCCCTTCTCCATCTAACCTCTAATAAGCTTAAGTTCCTCAAGCCTTCTCCCCTCACCCCAGGTAATATCCATTTCTGTAGTTTCAAATACAACCTATATATATGTTTATGACTTCCAAATGTGTATCTCAGAGCTGACCTCACCTCTGATCTCCAGTCTTGTAAATCCAACTGCCAACTGCTTCCTTCATATCTGCATTATTATAGAAATCTCAGGCACCACAACATTTCAAGTTCAAAAGAGGAAGTTATTTCGCCCCCCACCTAAAAAAAAAACCTGCTTGCCCCACCTCATTCCAGTCAGGGTCCACCCTGGAACTGGTGTTGCTGGAGTCAACCTTGCCCTGACACCGTCCCCAGGTCCCGCCAGCTCTGCCTCTGCTTCCTCTTCCACGTCCATCTCAACTGCTCACAGACACCCTAGAGCAGGACACCGCCGTCTTGCACCTGGACATCGCTTTCCACCCCTTGACCAGTACATTCTCCAAACACCAGCTATGGCGACACTCCACATCCTCTCACCCTCATGCTTCCACTCCGCTGCTCTGGTGGCTGCCCGTTCCGTTCACAGATATTCCAAGCCCATCCTCTGCACGGTAGGGTTTTGAAGTTAGGTGGGCACAGGACTGCCTTTGGCAATGAAATGGAGCAAAAGTGACCGGTATCTCCTCTGGGTGGAGGCTTTAAGAGCCAGTGTACACTTCGGCTATTCCTCTTCCTCTGCCACAGATGCTCATGACGTTGCAGAGAGTGGCTGCTCCAAAGCCTGGGCTCCAGACTTGGGATATGAGGGGAAGGTAGACAAGCAGCATGAGAAATAAACACGTGAAGCTGGATCTTCAACCACTCCAACTGCACTGAGATGAAAGACGGGTGTCCTACAATGATGAACAAATTCCAGTATAGCCAGCTCCCACGCGCCTTCCCATCTCACCTCAGACCATCCTTCCTCCCCACCGTATTCCACTTGCACCCGTCTCTTGCAATACTCAGAACGAGCTGAGGTTCCTTCCACCCATTCACGCAACGTCCTCTGCATAGTCTGCTCCATCCTCATCTTCAGGTCTCAGCTTACACATGACTTCCTCAGAGATGTCTTCCTCAAGGATGTCACTGAAGCCGCCCCTCACTGTGCCTCAGTCACCTGCCATGCAGCTCTTCTCTGCAGTGACTGCTCACCTCTGACTGGCCGTCCCGCCCACCGCGCTGCGGTCGAGCTCACAGTGCAACGTGTTCACACAGCACCCTACCCTCTACATAGTGCCCTGTGTGTGCTAGGCACTCAATAAAAACTTCTCAAGTGAATGAACAAATGAAACGAGACTCCAGGAGGAGGACAAAACACTGGGGACCCCATATCACAGGAGGAGGTGGGGGGTTGGTGAGGATGGCAAAGGGATCCACATTTCCTGAGTGGCCACCATGGTCCTGGCACTGGTCTACGTACAGATCCAGCAACTGAGGCTGGACGTGCTCAAGCAACACACGACTAGTCATGACTAGTAAAACAAAAGTTTTAGCCTGGAAACTTATTTTCAAAATAAAGAATGAAAAATAGGGCTGGGGGTATAGCTCAGAGGTAGATTGCCCTTGGGTTCAATCCCCAATACAGGAAGGAAGGAAGAGAGGGAAGGAGGGAGGGAGGGAGGGAGGGAGGGAGGGAGGAAGGAAGGAAGGAAGGAAGGAAGGAAGGAAGGAAGGAAGGAAGGAAACAAACAAAACAGGCCGAGACAGGCAGTCATTTGCCCATGAGAAGCGCGTTCCTGGCTCCTGGTCTGGTGCTCTGCCCACTACACCATACTGCCTTCCTAAGTGAGAATGAGTAATTATGTCAAAGCAACCAGAAGATACTGTCCAGAAACATTCAGTGTGTGAACATTCAATTTCCCTTTATGTTCCATCATGTAGAAAACCCTGAGCTGAAAGAACACACACAATAAAACAAAGGCGATCAGGAAGGGCTATTTTAATTTTCTATTAAACCTTTTTCCAAAAGCATTATTTTATTCCATATCTTAGTTATAAGAAATAACATTAGCATTAGAAAAACTAGGAAAAAAATTAATGCAGATAATTAATTAACCTAAGCCTATGAAAAAGAAAAATTATAATAAAAGACTGAGAGCTTTTAAATGTAGTTAATGAGAGTATATATTTGAAAACTGTGCATCTGAAAGCGAACCTTGTTTGTTCAGTTATTTTTAGCAACAGAATTTTATGACTCTAATACCCTGATCTTTTCAAGAAAAAAACCCATTTAAAAATATTTTTACTTTAAAAATAGGCCTGTGTTCAGCTATAAATTTTCCCCCAAGCACTGATCATATTTCTTTATTTGAGAAGAAAAATCCTTTCTGGTGACATGAAATGCACATTTTAAAAGTTTTTTTTAATCCTAGTTCAGAATTTTAAGAAATATTAGTGAGAAACTAATAAAGGTCATCAAGTGCACAACACTAATTACTGGTCAGCAACTGGTATTGTTTCTTTCCTTGTTCTCCCAAGAAAAATTCTTTCACTGAATCGTTAGCAGAAAAATCTTCAATACACTTCTAAACAAAACAAGAGCTTTTGTTTACATAGTTTTTAGATTCTATTGTTCCTAATTTATTCTGAAACTCAAATTACCTCAAGCCATAATTCCCATATTAACTTTGCCATGCACAGTTGTATGCAATTCCATAAAGCAGTAGTACACACCAGGCTCCAGTCACCCGGAGCTCAGGCAAAACACAATCAGTCATACCCATTTAACAACACATCTATCTCATGCTACTTGCCAATGTGTGGTTTCAGTCTAAGTTCTGACAATGAAATATATGGATATGTTTCTATATATCTCATCCTGATTTTCCAAAGTCCTTCACAGCTTTGCTTTGCCTGGCTGAAGCTGCAGACTCTGTAACTTCATCGCCAGCCCCATGTTGCCGGTGATTTTCAGTTTACCTTGAAAGAAGGCCTGTGAGTAAGAAAGGAAATGCATCACTTGGTGAGCTTTATTTTGAGATTGAAAATGTTTCTAGACGTGTCATCCCTGGCGGTTTTTTATTCAGCTTACTTAACTTCCTCCAAAATCCTTAGAAACTGAGTCTGTCTCTATTCGCCTTCCTCAAAGGTGGCACCTTTACCAAATATTAGGCAAAGTGGGCTCACCAGATTGATTTTGTTTAAAAACTTATACATGGGTTAGAAATATGAACTAAAATTTTTAGTAGGCTGCGGGGTGAAGAAACACACTTAAACACATTTCTAAGTTCTTGGGATCTGAAAGGATGAGAAAGAAACACGACAGACTGTTCTGCTCTGCTCTGCTCTCCCTGATAAAGGACTGGTCCCCGGAGAGGACAGGCGCCTCTGGCTAGGCGCTCCTCTTACCCACTGGCTCAGCCAGAAGGGCTAGACCACTCTCAAGGGCAGAACCGCAATCTGTTCCATTTAACAACGCCTGGGATTAGATCACATGATGTTTGCTAAGTTTGCCATGTAACAAAATCTCAGGAAAACTTAAGAGAAACAGAAAAATTGGGAACACAGAATGATTTCCTTGCCATGATCTTGGCCTTTTAACTCAATTTCTTAAGTAAGGAAAGCAAGTGAATGAGAAGTTTCTGGTAGTCTTAACTGTTTACACAAGTACATTTAGAAGTGAGAAGCTTTGCTGGTTTTTTTCTACACCTCCTGGTAAGAGTGAATAATTCCTTTTATTTATTTATTTCTTTTCCTCTCCACTCTCCAGACAAACTAAATATTTCCTTTCTATATGGAACAAAACCTTCTGTCTGATGACTTAAAAGGTCAGGTGTTTCAGGACCCAATATATTTAACATATGTCATTTAGAAATATGGACCAGTAGTATAAGAAAAATCACCATCTTCCCTTTTTTTTTTTTTTGGTGGTACTGGGGATGGAACCCAGGGGCCTTCTACCTCCAGGCTACACTCCCAGACCTATTTTATTTTTGGAAACAGGGTCTCTTAACCCAGTGCGGCTGGCTTCGAACCTGCACTATCCTCCTGTCTCAGCCTCCCAAGCGCGGGGATTACAAGTGTGAGCCACCACGCCCGGCTTCCATCTTTCCTTTTATAAGTTAAAGGAGAACACTGACTTTTTATTTACTAGTAGAGAAAGCATGAGTCTCGGCCTTTAGACAGCCTAAACATAAGGACCATTTTATCCCGGTCCATATGTAGTCTTTGTGTGTGCTTCCATGCTGGAGAGCACACTGCTTTGTTTCAACTGTAGCCAAAAAATTGAAATTAGAATTTCCACTGCATCTAATGGTTTCCATTCAAATCCTCCAATGAGCATAGGAAAGGCCATTAGCACATTAATAGAAAGCGCTGCCATTTTAATCTTTAATTCCTTGTGTGCTAAGAGGTGCTGAATAAAAAATAAGAAGACACCCTGGCCCCCAAATAGGCTGTACATAGATAAACTGAGAGACAAGGCAGCAGATGTGCGCGGTCTGGACGTGCTGCCAAAGCTGCCTGAGTCTGCACCGGGGTGGCAGCAGCGGCTGGGGAGGATGACGGCGAGCTCCTGTCCTGGGGCCTCTGCTCGTCTAGGCCTCTGAGGCCGAGGGAATGCCAGGGCCAACAGTGTGTGCTCAGCAGCAACACCACAGATGCACCAGCCTGTGGCTGCCCTGAGCATGGGAACCATCTCCTATTCATCTGGCACCTAGGACAGCGCTCGTCACTTGGCAGGTGAACACTGTGGGGAACGCCGCGTTTTGCGCATCTGACTACTCTGCGTCTGAGGCTGTGAGGACGGAGGTAAAGTGGGAATGGCTGAAGGACACGGCTCCAGCATACTCACCGACTGAGGGTTCATTTTACCAGTCATTAAAGCCAGTAAGTCCGAGTCGGCCATGGTGATTGTGCAGTCAGCCTTCTTATCTAAAACAGACATGGAGGAGGAGGAGGAGAGCGTTCAGTTTCACACAGACATTTAAGTTAAGAGCCACAACTACAACAGAATCACACCCAGTCTGGAGTGTCGGGGAGACGGGTGCTCACATCCACTTCTATGGCAGCCTGGTACAACGTGCATAAACCACAGCAACCTTGATACTTAACAGAGGAAATGAACTAGGTAAATTATGGTATATCCAGATAATGACAGACGATGCAATCCATTTGTGTGTGGGGGGGGGGTACTGGGGTTCCTGGAAGCCCTTCTACCTCCAGGCTACACTCCCAGACCTATTTTTACATTTTTATTTGGAAAAAGGGTCTCCTAAGCCAGTGCGCGTGGCTGGCTTCAAACCTGAGCGATCCTCCTGTCTCTGCCTCCCAAGCGCGGGGATTACAAGCGTGCGCCACCACGCCCGGCAGGATGCAACCCATTTTAAGGGATAATGTGGATCCAGACTTGACCTTAAAAAATATTCATATTGTATGTGTTCATGATGTTGTTATATAAGCCTGTTAGAAAATAAATTGTAAGTATGACCCCATTTTTGCTTAAAAACAGAATTCGAGCCAGGCATGGTGGCGCACGCTTTTAATCCCCACACTTGGGAGGCGGAAACAGGAGGATTGTGCAGGTTCAAAGCTAGCCTCGCTGGCTTAAGAGACCCTGTTTCCAAATAAAATATAAAATAGGTCTGGGAGTGTAGCCCGGAGGTAGACAAAAAAACAAACCAGAATTCAATTATGTAAGTATAAGAAAACTATCTGCCAATGAAGACACCAATATATCACTACTAGTTACTATGGCAGAGAGACCCCAAGGTGACCCCGACTCCTGCCTTGTGGTGTGTGTCCCTCCAGGGTGAGCAGGACCTGTGACCTGCTTCAGACTGTGGCAACCAGGACTGGAATGGCATTGCTGGGTTTTCTTCTGCATATGACCTCCATCTTGCCAGCACTCACTCGCTCATGCTCTCCTGCTGGCTTTAAATAAACTAGCTGCCATGTGCCGCCTTCCTATGGACAGAGCCAGGCTTCCTGAGGAGCTGCAGGACTCCGGCCTGTAAATACTAAAGCTGCTGTTATCACAGCCACAGGAAGTGCATTCTGCCAGCAAGCTGGGTGAGCCCGGACACATGCAGGCCCTTCCCCAGGCACGCCTCCTTGACAGCATGCAGCCTGTGTCCCCTGTGCAGAGGGCCCAGCAGTGCCACCCGCAGCCCCCTGCAGGCTTCTGCAGTAAATGTGTGTATTCTTTTAAGTCACTAATTTTGTGATAATTTGTTACGCAATATGAAAAAATCTAGCTGTCTAGATCTTTACCTTTTCTGTAAACAGTCAAGCAGGGTAGGGTGGCACATGCCTATAATCCCAGTACTTGGGAGGCTGAGACAAGAACATAACAGGTTTAAGGGCAGCCTTATTAGCCTGTGAGTCTCAGCAACCTAGTGATACCATGTTTCCAAAAAAAAATAAAAGAGGGCTGGAGGTATAGCTCAGAGGTAGAATGCCACTGGGTTCGATCTCCAGTACCAAAAAAAAAAAAAAAAAAAAAAAAAAATCAGACATCGCATATTTTAGGCTCTGTGAATCACCTGGTCTCTATCATAACCACTCAACTTTGCCTGTGTAGTGCAAAAGAAGCCACAAATAACACAAAAACAAGTGGGTGGCTGGGCTCCAATAAAAGTATGTTTGTTCAAAACAGGTGGTGATGATGGAAGGGAAGAAGACACTTGCAATTCATGTGCTTGACAAAAAAACTTGTATCCAAAATACAGAAAGAACTCCCACTGCTCAACTGGAAGACTCAGACAATCCAATACAAAAATAGGCAAATTACATAAATAGGCATTGTACAAAAGAAGCTTCCAAATAGCCCAAACCCACATGAAACAATGCCTAACTCCATCAGTCCCTGGAAAATGCACACTGTAGCCACAAAGAGATGCCACACACCTTCTAGAATGAATGGCTGGGATTTTTAAAAGGCTAACAGTCCCTGGTGCTCGTGAGGACACAGAGCAACTGAAAGGTCACCTCAGGACTCAAGGGGCTGTGGAGCAGTGCAGGGGCTTTGGAAAACTGTCCACAAGCCTCTCACACACTATGTAAACCACCTACCCACTCTTAGGCATTTATTACGGGGAATGAAAACATGTGTATACAAAAGCTGTATGTGAATATTTACTACGGCTTTATTCAAAATTGCCCAAAGCTGGAAAAAACCCAGATGTACTTCAACTGGTGAAAGGATAAGTACTCAGCAACAAAAAATAAAATAAAAAAGAAATTACTAATGATACGTACAACATGAATGAATCTCAGTGAAAAAAGCAGGTCCCAAGAGCTGCCCACGGTCTGATCCACCTGTTTGACACTCCAGGAGAGGCAAAGCTACGGGACAGGGATCAGAGCAGTGGCTGCCAGAGCCTGAGGGCAGGAGGAGGCGCCGACTACACAAGATGGGAGGACACTCTCTGTAGGGCAACGCAAATATTCTACATCTTCAGTTTTGGTAGTGGCTGCACAACTGTATGCCTTTGTTTTTGTTTTGTTTTGTTTTGTTTGGTGGTACAAGGGGTGGAACCCAGGGGCTTTCTACCTCTGGGCTATACTCCCAGCCCTATTTTATATTCATTTGGAAACAGGGTCTCACTACGTTGCTGAGAGCCTCACTAAGTAGCTGAGGCTGGCTTCGGACCTGAGATCCTGTCTCAGCCTCCCAGCGCAGGGATTACAAGTGGTGCGCCACCACGCCCGGCCTGCCTTTGTTTAAATTAATAGAATAAACCGGGCGTGGTGGCGCACGCTTGTAATCCCCGCATTCCGGAGGCTGAGACTGGAGGATTTCTTAGTGAATTTTTTCTTTTGCAGTTGAAATTTTCGCTCAAGGTAGACGGCTGATTGAGCAATGAGATACAATCATGTTATCCAGTCTTTTTCTGTCATTATACTTTGAATTAACATTTAAATTTTGTATTATTTAAGTAATCTACACCTGGTATAAAACTGGTATAAAAATTAGAAAGATAGAGGAAGCAAAAAAGTTTTCTACCATAGTTCTACTATCTAGGCCAGGAACTGGCATTCCAGCCTGTGGACCAAACCTTGCTCACCATCTGTTTTATTGTTTTGTTTTATTTTTGGTAATATTTTATTGAAGTCTAGCCTGTGGTGAGGGCATAAACCTGAAGTGTACACTTGGTGAGTGTTTGCAGATGAATATACCTCCCAGGTCAAGAAGCAGAATGTGGTCAGCATTCCAGAAGCCTCCCTGAGGCTCCGCCCATCACCATCCACTCCCAAAAGGAACCCCCATTCAGAATCCTGTCCCCATAGAGTGACTGTGTTTATTTCGTAAATTCATATATGGAGCCATATAGAATTTATTTCTTTTTGGGTCTACCTTATTTTGCTTAGCAATGCAAGATTCAGTATTGTGGTTGCACCTACATAGCAGTAGCTTGTTTTTACGTCTGACTACTTCAGAATTTACTCACCCTATGGTTGATGTTCCTTGCATTGTTCCTGTTTTAGAGCTGTATTGATAAAGCTTTTGAACATTCTTATGTCTCTTAAAGGACATTTACTCATTTCCATTGTGTGTTAGGTCATAAGGTACAGTACAGCCAGGCAGATTTTTAATGTAGAGGAACTATTCTGTATTCCCTTCCATACTGTATGAAAGATTTTAATTCCTCACATTTTTTACAGTACTTGGTACTGATAGGTTTTGTTAAAGTCATGTTTATGAGATATAATATTTTTTGCAGTTCTGGGGATTGAACCCCCAGCCCTATTTTTTATTCTTTTTTATTCTGAAACTGGGTCTCACTAAATTGCTGATGGCCTTACTAAGCATCTGAGGCTGGCCACAGACCTACAATCCTTCTGTCTCAGCCTCCCAAGTACTGGGATTACAAGTGTGCACCACCATGCCTGGCTGAGGTATAATTTTTATACAATAAATCTATTCCTAATAGTAGAATTCTATTCTTTTTTTTTTTTTTTTTTTTTTTGCAGGTCTGGGAGTGGAACCCAGGGGCATTTGACCTCTGAGCTACACCCCCAGCCCTATTTTTCATTCTTTATTTTGAAACAGGGTCTCACTGAGTTGCAGAGGGCCTCACTAAGTATCTGAGGCTGTCCCCAAACCGCGATCCTCGTCTCAGCCTCCCAAATGCTGGGATTACAAGCATTGTGCCACAATACCCAGCTAAAATGATTTGCATTATGTTATATGGGACTATAATGCACCAATAAAAGCACATAAAAATTTAAACTTAAAAAATAATACAATCCTGCCAATATCAAATGCTACCAGGACATCCAATAGCTGGTATTCCCAGGCATTGCAAATAGGAATGCACAATGTACAGTCACTTTTGAAACTGTAAGCTTCAAACTGATCCTTATGTGACCCAGAAGTCCTACTTCTACGTATTCATCTAAGGAAAATGAAACTTAGGTTCAAACAAACAAAAAGAAATTAAAATTTTAAGCAGTAAATGTTTTAGGCAACCAACCAATATAACAATAGTGCCCTAAGAGCTGGCTTCCCTTCTCAGTGAAGATTAACACAAATTAAGCTGGCCTCTTCCCAACACTAAGTCATGTTCTATCCTTCTATTTCTTATTCACTGAACTTATCTGAAAGCACTTTACTTATTTGCATATGTGTTTTCTGCCTGAATTTTCCAAAAGAATGAAAATTTCAGGTGCGTAAGTCCTTGTCAGTTTTATTCATAGCTATGTTCCAGGCCCTTGAAGAACACTTTACACATAAAGATCAATTAATACATTACTAAGATAATCTGCCTTAATAAAAGACAGAAGTTAGACATCCAATACTAAAATAGGCAAATGACATACATGAAAACATGCTTAACATATTCAAGCATGGCGTGCCCACATTATTAAACAGCAGGATAGAAAAAAAAAAACATTTTTACTATTTGCCTTACAACTCAGAGAGTCCCTAAAAGCCTGAAATTCAATGGTCTACCTTAGCTGCTAACAAAAATTTCTCTTATTATCAGGAAAAAAAAGGTCCAAAGCCTTAAAAATGAAGGAATTTACAGTTTAAAAAATTAGGTGGGCATGGTGGTGCATGCTTGTAATCCCAACATTTGGGAGGCAGAGACTGAAAGATAGGTGTGCGGCCAGCCTCAGCTACTTAGTGAGGCCCTCTGCAACTTAGTGAGGCCCTGTTTCAAAATAAAGAATAAAAAATAGGGCGGGGGGATGTTGCTCAGAGGTTGAATGCCCCTGGGTTCTATCCCCATCCCCAGAACCAAAAAAAAAAAAAAAAAAGAAAAAGAAAATCTAGTTCTATTGTAGATATATAACATCAAAGAGCAGGGAGGGAAAAAAGCTTACAAACTGAGATAGTTGGCCCTGATCCTAATAGTCTAAGAAAGGGCACTTAATAGAGAAAGATGACCAGGAAGTAGAGCCTGCTGCTGCCACAATGTCAGCACACACGGAGCTTTCTCTCTCTACTGTGTCCTTCACATTCCTGGTCTCTTTCCATCTCTAAAAACAGCCCGGTGAGGGTCAGAGAAGTCAAATACCCTACCCGAGAAATAGCACAGCAGATTCCTGTTGCCCGTACTCCTGACTCCTGTTTTCTACTGCTTCCTCTTGTCAGGAGAAAGACACTAATATTGCTCAGCTTAGTTTTATCTGGGCCTTTCCCTTCACCAATTCATCAACATCTGATGAATCCCAGATGTCTCCCCAGTTCCCCAAGCTCTAGATGTCAAGTCTATCAATGCAAGCTAAACCGGTATTTAATATATAAATCTGGGAGGAAGCAAAGGTTTACAGAGCTCCTATAATGCTTTATAGCATTTAATAAGTATTTAATATATACCATATATCACTTAATCCCATCACAGCTCTACAGTTAGAAATTATTCCCACCCATCTTCTAGATGAGACAACAGAACTCAGGGAAGACATGCACCTTGTAAGTGATGGAGACAAGATCTGAACCAAGGTTTCAGAACCGCGGTTCCCCCAAGGCTATGTTCTTTCTACCGTGCCTCAGCAATGGGAGAGCCTGGGCTCTATCATGTTGCCCACAAAAAGACAGAGAAAGAACTTGAGTGCTAAAACATCAAAATAAAGGAATGAAGGAACGATATGTCATGTTAGGTTAATCAACCGTGGCTACCTGGAGGTCTGTTATGTGAATCATTTCAAACAAGAGGAGAGAGGGGTAGAAGACACAAAGAAGATAGTAAAAAGCACCTGACAGCAAAAAAAAAGATGGAAAGTGTACAAAATCTACAAGTCCTGAACATGAGCATGTGTTAATCATTTCCAAACTCTTAGAATACAAGCAAATAAGATGCATTAAGTAAATCTTACTTCATCAACAAGCAGTAAACGGCCTAGGTCTGTGTACATGCCAGGAGCAGCAGGAATTCTTAAGAAGCCAGTTCAATCTAGGACAGGTTACGATGCTTTAACATAGCTGATGTCTAACAAATGGTCATTTGTTGGTGGATGTAAAAGGAGCCGGCAATTTCCAATGGTGGCTTTCACTGGCAAAGTCCTTACTTCAGCACCACTGCTGAGTGCCAACAAGTGTCAGTTTCAGCAGAAATTACCTTGCTGCAGGGTCAGATCCCTTAAGGCTGGGATGAGGAACCTAATGTGGGGAACACACGTGAAAAGAGCCTGTGTGTGGAACAAGGAGCTGGAGGGTAAAAACCTGATTTGAGGTTCAAAATAACTGCTCTGGCTGTGTGTACAGAAGAACCTCTGTGGGCAAGGACAGAAGCAGGGAGACTGAGCAATCAGACCAGGTGGCAGGATAGGCTGGGAGTGTGAGAAATGGGGCCAAGGATGACTTCAAGGCTTTTGGAGTGATGGCCAGTCACACACAGGAGTGACTCACTGCACAGGGGCAGAGAGCTGGAGGAGTACACACTTAAGAGGACAAGGGCGTGGCGGCACATGCCTGGAATTCCAGTACTTGGGAGGATGACAGAGGAGGATTGCAGATTTGCGGACAGCCTCAGCAAATAGTAAGATTCTCATCAACCCAAGTAGTGAAATTCTCATCAATCAAAAAGTGTTTCCAAATAAGAAATAAAATAGGGCTGGAGGCGTAGCTCGAAGGTAGAATGCCTGAGTTGAATCCCTAGTTCCACTTAAAGGAGGAGGAGGAAAATCAGGAGTTCAGTTTCATACATGTTAGCTTTGAGATATCAACTAAGTTCTGCCATTGTCTGAATGTTCCCTTTAAAACTCATGTTGAAACTTCACTGCCGTTGTAACGAGGGTATTAAGGGGTGACGCCTTTAAGAGGAGAGCAGGCCATGAGGGCTCTGCTCTCATGAACGGAAACGCCCTGGGAATGGGCTCCTGACAAAGGAGAGGTTCAACCTCTACCCATCCTCTCCTGCTCTGTCTCCCACATGCCCACTTGCCCTCCCACCATATTAAGACACAACAGAAAGTTCTCACCAGATGCAGCTGCTCACTATGAGACTTCACAGCCTCCAGAACCAAATAAACTTAAGGTTCATAATTTACCCAGCCTATGATATTTTGTTATAGCAGCAGAAAATGCCCTAAGACAGGTGGTACTAGTAAACTTGTCAGTTAAGCAGCTGAATATACACAATGGAGTTCAGTGGTGCTGGATCCATGCTGAATACATGAATCTGGGAGTCATCAGTATACAGATATATATATATATTTGGTACTGGGGGTTGAATCCAGTGCCCAGGGGCATTCTACCTCTGAGTCACATCTCCAGCTCTATTTTTTTCATTTTTAAACAGGGTCTCCTTGGTTGCTGAAAGTCTCATTACATTGTTGAACTTGTCCTCAACCCTGCAATCCTCCTGTCTCAGCCTCCCAAGTACTAGGATAACAGCCCACCATGCCCCGTTCCTTTTTATTTTGATACAGGGTCTTGCTAAGGTGCTGAGAGTCTTGCTAAATTGCTGAGGTTGGCCTTGGACCTGTGATCTTTCTGTCTCAGCTTCCCAAATACTGGGATTACAGGCATGCACCACCACACCTGGCTGAGATTGTTTTTAAAGCATGAAACCAGATGAGATCCCCAGGGAATGAATGAAATAGGGCTGAGCCTGTGACACTGTGCACTTCATCAGAGGAAAATCTGGAAGTCTGGTATCATGAAGGCTGGGAATTAGCCAGTGACCCTAGCATGGTGGTGGTTACTGACTGACCTGGAACAGTAATAGGACAAAGCTGTCATGAATGGGTCCAAGAAAGATCTGGATGAGAGGAAGTGGAGACAGTGAGAACCAGGTCTTCCAAGGCCACTAGACCATGTTCTTTACAGGCTAATTAAGAGAATTTTTTTAATTGCAATACTACAGATTGAACCCAGGGACATTCTACTCTCAGCCCTATTTTTTATTCTTTATGTTGAAACACTAAGTTGTGGAAGGCCTTACTAAGTAGCGGAGGCTGGCCATGAGCTTGCAATCCTCCTGTCTCAGCCTCCTAAGTACTAGGATTACAAGTGTGCACCACCACGCCTGGCTGAGAGAATTTCTTAATCCTCACATTTATCATGCCCACTCACTATTGGACTTCCCAGCTAAAAAAACAGAGGTTCAGAGAAGTTAAATAACTGATCCATGGTCAGAATCCAAAAGCAACAGGGCTAGGACCCCCAACCTGCATGTATAATTCCAAACCCTAGACTGGCAGCTCCGTGGTAGTCTCCCAATCTGGGAAGGAGGTGGCTTCCTAAAGAAGGATGCTTGAGGAAGGACACTTGAATCTTCCCCAGGATTCACTGGTTCTTCACCAGGCTTCTGTACCTCTAAAGCCTGACATTTGGAAAACACCAAAGAAGGCTCCAACCCTTCCCAGCTGACCGTCACCACGACACTGACCTGAGTTGGGAAGCACTGATCCTTTGCCATTCTTCACGTCCACCACCCAGGTGGCTTCTTTACCCCCTGGGCCATCCTTCACCTTGAAGGCAAAAATACCACCGATTTTCTTCACAAACTCTTCCCCTTCCTGGAAATAAAACAACACTGGGAGTTACATCAGGCCCCTTTCTGGTTTTCTCCCCAAGAAAATGAAAGTTTAAATAGGTACATGATGTAAGCAGCTGGGCCGGCGGGCAGTCCCCAAATTCCTCTTTTACCCAGAAGTCAGAAGGCAACCAGGCAAAAACTTCCACGTTTGCCAAGTCTTCTGTTAAAACGTCTCCATAGATACAACTGGGGGAAGGGAAGGGAGGAGGGCATGCCGTCTTTTTCTGCTAAAGGAGCATTCATTTGTCTCAATAATTTGGGAACAATTCACTCTGGGCTCTTGAAATGTAGTAATCCATCCCCTTTCTACAGGCAAATGCCTTCACATCTAATTCTGGCTCTCCACAGTCAGAACTAAAAGTAGTAAGACCAAAGCAACCTCTTTTTTTTCCTCTTGTTTTCTTCTTCTTTTTTTTGTCAACTTACTGCAATATTGGCATAAGGAATTATGTAAGTAATATATCATCCAACACTTACACTGGGACCTTGGGGATTGAGGCTGGCTTAAACACAGAAAAGAGAACCCTTTCTCGGCAGGTGGGCTCCTTCCTCCCTCTCCCCTCCATTCCCTCTGCTTCACTTTTCCTTCCTGAAACATTTGTAAAAGCAGACTTATACTAGGCACCAAGGATTAGAAGTAGGAGTGGCCAGGCATGGCAGCACATGCTTGTAATCCCAGTACTTGGGAGGCTGAAATAAGAGGTTTGAGGGTAGCCTTAGCAAATTATTAGGCCCTTCATAAACTAGACTCTGTTTCAAAATTAAAAAAAAAATAGGGCTGGGAGTATAGCTCAGAAATAGAATGCCCCTTGGTTTCATCCCAAGTACAAATAAATAAATAAATAAATAAATAAATAAATAAATAAATAAATATTAAAAAATAAAAATAAGCCTGAGTGGTAAGAGTGAGCACTGGCAATACTCTATGGCTACTATGACAATACACTGGGATAAAGGGAAGGGCAAGGACTACAGGGAACAATGAAGGGACGATAGCAACCTCATACACCTTGCTTTTAGAAAGCCCAAAGAAAGTCGGGGCTGTGGCACATGCCTGTAATCCAACTACTGGAGAGGCTGAGACAGGAGGATCTCAGGTTCAAAGCCAGCCTCAGCAACTTAGGAAGACCTTGTTTCAAAATAAAAAATAAAAAGAGCTGGGGGTGTAACTCAGAGGTAGGATGCCCCTGAGTTCAATCCCTAATAGCACAAAAAAATAAAAACATAAAATAGCAATCCTTTTGGTACTGGGGATTAAACCCAGAGGCTTTCTACCTCCAACTGTACCTCAGACCTATTTTAGTTTTTGAAACAGGGTCTAAGTTGCTACAGCCAGCCTCGAATCTACAATTCTCCTATTTCAACCTCCCAAGTACTGGAATGACAGAGTGTGCAGCCAGTATAGTTGTATTTTCATGTTCATTTTGGGACTGTGTACCTTTGAGTGCTCTTATTTCCAGGAGCATGTGTTTCACACCACTTTACTTCACAGATACCTCCCTGCGATGATTTATATCCAAGACTCTTCCTTTGGTATCACAATATGCATTCTTCTTGTTTACTTATTTGGTACAGAGTATTGACTCCAGGGGCACTCTACCATTGAGCTACACGTCAGCCCCTTTTATTTTGAAACAGGGTCTTACCAAGTGGCTAAGGCTAGCCTCAAGCTTGCAATTTTCAGGTCTCAGCCTCCCAAGTACTGGGATTGCAGGTGTGAGCCACTGCACCCAACTTCACTATATATATATATATATATATATATATATATATATATATATATTTTTTTTTTTTTTTTTAACAAAAATATGTTTGCTATGTTCAAGCACTGTAATAAGTACCTGGAATAGTTAAATAATTACTTTCCCTGAGGAAATTACATCGGTTAATATTAGGTACCAATCTGTTTCTAAGTATGAGCCATGCCCTAAATTTGGTCAAATTTGGTCATTCTTTTTGTTGTGTTTTATTTAAAGGCAGCGATTAAGATATAATTAGAATCCCGTAATACTTACCCTTTTAAAATATATAATTCAATAGTTTTTTAGTACATTCAAAGATGTGCAACCAACATCATTCATTTCAGAACATTCTCATTATGTTAAAAAGAAACTTGTACCCATTCGCAGTCACTTCCCATAAATCCCCACTACCTTTTTTTTTTTTTTTTTTTTGGCAGGTCTGGGGATGGAACCCAGGGGCATTCAACCTCCAAGCTACACTCCTTGCCCTGTTTTTTATTCTTTATTTTGAAACAGGGTCTCACTAAGTTGAGGAGGGTCTAAGTAGCTGAGGCTGGCTTCGAACCTGTGTGATCTACTGTCTCAGCCTCCCAAATGCTGGGATTACAAGCGCGCGCCACCACACCCAGCTCCCCGATAGCTTCTACACACCACAAATCTACTTTCTGCCTGTATTGATTTGCTTATTCTGGGCATTTTGTATAAATGGAACCATATAAAATGTGGTTTCCTGTGACTATATTCTTTCACTTAGCATAATGTTTCACAGTTCATGTATGCTGAAGCGTGTATCAGTGTTTCACTTCTTTTTATAGTCAGATAATATTCCACTGTATGGCTGTATCTTCTTTTGCTTACTCGTGAACTAATGGTTGCTTTCACTTTTTGGTTTTTATGAATAATCCTGCTAGGCCATCGGTGTACAATTTTTTGTGTGGACATGGGTTCCAATTTATCTTAGGTAACTGTGGTGGAACTGCTGGGTCATAAAGGTAATATCTAACTTTATGAGGAATTACCAAACTGTCTCTCTAAAGTAGCTATACCATGTAATAATCCCACCAGCAATGAGGGGCTCCCGTTTCTCCACATTGTCACCATTAATTATCTTTTTTATATCATCCTCCTGGGTGCATCAGTCTTTTTGTTATACATAGGTACTGCCCCTGAGCCTACCTGAAATTGACCATGGGTCTTAGGATAAAGCAGCTGTTCTGAAAACATGTTGCCCAGGCCTACTTATATCAGTAATGAGAAATGCATCTTTTACGTGTGAATGTTCTGAAATTACCAGTATTTTCTAGTTAAACCCCAAGACCAAAATGACTATCAAGTTGGGGTGTGTGTGTGTGTGTGTGTGTGTGTGTGTGTGTGTTACTGGGGGTGAAACCCAGGGGCTTTTCCACCTCCAGGCTACACTCCCAGACCTATTTTATACTTTATTTGGAAACAAGGTCTCGCTAAATTGCTGAGAGCCTCACTAAGTAGCTGAGGCTGGCTTCAAACCTGTGCAATCCTCCTGTCTCAGCCTCCTAAGCGCTAGGATTACAAGCGTGCGCCACCACACCCGGCTGATTATCAGGTTTTTTAAGTAAAAAAAAAAAAAGAAAAAAAGAAAAAAGAAAAAAGAAAAAAAGAAAAAAAATTATCTTATTTCAGTTTCTTTTATAAGAGTTTATTCAAATAGTTTTAAGTTAACTTTAATAATTGGGCAGGGGGTAATCAATGTTTTCAAGTACTTTTATATACACAATTTTTTTGTGTGTGGGGGTACTGGGGATGGAACCCATAGGCATTCTACCTCCAAGTTACACCCCTACCTCTCTATTTTGTATTTTTTATTTTTGAAACAGGGTCTCACTGAGTTGCAAAAGGCCTAAGTAACTGAGGCTGTCCTCAAACCACGATCCTTCTGTCTCAGTCTCCCAAATGTTGGGATTACAAAACACCCAGCCACATTTTTTTTAATCTTCATAAAGCTGTGTAAGAAAGCCGGGCATGGTGGCACATGCTTGTAATCCCAGCATTTGGGAGGCTGAGACAGGAGAATCATGGTTCAAGGACAGTCTCAGCTACAACTTAGTGAGGCCCTCCACAACTCAGTGAGATGCTGTTTCAAAATAAAGAATAAAAAATTGGGCAGGGGGTGTAGCTTGGAGGTCAAATGCCTCTGGATTCCATCCCCAGACCTGCAAAAAAAAAAAAAAAATAGGTCTGGGAGTATAGCTCAGAGGTAGAATTCCCCTGGGTTCCACCCCTAGTACCACTAAAAAAGATTGCCCTTATTGCCAAATCAGTATTATCAAAGCACAAAGCCTGGGGAGGGTAAAAGGTGCCTGAAGATAAGAACAGACAAACAGCCTTCAGATTATGAAGACTGTGATAAGTAAGGTCAGACTTTATCCTGTTGGCTGTGGGTGTCCTGTGGGAAGTGTTAATGTAGCTGAAAGTATTAGCAGTTCATGTTAGTGTTAGATGGGTTATTTAGATGGATTCCTTGGCAACAGTATAGAGGATAGGCTGAAGGGTTCTTAACCTTTGGAGGCTCAAGTTGCCTTTTATTTTATACTTTTATTTGGAAACTGGGTCTCACTAAGTTGCTGAGAGCCTCAGTAAGTAGCTGAGGCTGAACCCGTGCGATCCTCCGGTCTCAGCCTCCCAAGTGCTGGGATTACAAGCGTGCGCCACCATGCCTGGCTAATAAGGGTGCATTTTGAGCGTATATACACCATTCTCTTACACGTCTGTGCCCTGGCTCAGGCCCCTGCCCCTACATGTTCACCAATTCCTATGCTCCTCCTGTCTCCGCCTCCCAAGTGCAGGGATTACAAGCGTGTGCCACCACGCCTGGCATGACATTTTCAAACTTGAGCCTGTGACAGCAGAGCAGATTCTGCTACCAGACCATGACTTGAAAGAAGTTCAAAGTCTTCCCCACATTCCCTGAACTCTTCTCTCTCTGTGGACATCATCTAAGAGAGGGGGTTAATAATGTAAGTACAGAGTTCTAGACCACCCAAGAGCCGGGCTTCCTGCCCATGAATGACAACTTCTAGGTGCATCAATGCATGTTCTTGCACCACAGCTATGGGCAGACACCAACAAGTCAGAGCAGGGAACCACCAGCAGACATTTAAAAACTCCACCTGCAGGCAGGGCGTGGTGGCGCACGCTTATAATCCCCACGCTTGGGAGGTGGAGACAGGATCGCACAGGTTCGAAGCCAGTCGCGCTGGCTTAAGAGACCGTTTCTAAAAATAAAAAATAAGTCTGGGAGTGTAGCCCGGAGGTAGAAGGGCTTCCAGGAACCCCAGTACCACACACACAAAAAAAAATTCCACCTGCATGTGTGAAGAGAAATGTCAACAATCCTACTACTCACCCTCCCACCTCAAGACAGATACAGATTAATTTGACTTGTTATTACCTCTGAGAACCAATGGACCCTCTTACATAATCACATCCCTTGGTCAATAAAACATTTTCATTTGAAGTGGGAGTGTGGAAATGAAGGAGGAGGAAAGAGAGTTAAAAGGGAAAAGAACAGTTGCGAAACTGGAGATGATGAGCACTAACAAAGTTCTAACCGCCTCCTTATGGGAAGAAAAGTACTTCTTTCTGAGTAGGCAAAAGGTCAATGAGTAGGTCCTGTTGTAAATTTAGTAGGGACAAAAAAAAATTAAGACAGAATTCAAAGAAGTGCAATGGAGTATTGCTAACAAAAAGTGGAAATAAAATCTCTTGCCAGGCTGCCTTTGCTAATGCAGAAAATGCATGAATTGACAAAAGATTCCAAGATACTCACTTTCTAGTGCTACAAACACTAAGAAAACTGACAATCGTGGGAAGGAGAAAAGAAACAAGGGACAAGGTCCATGGGGTGAGGTTATGAAGGAGCAGAGAGTGAAAATGGAAGCAAGCAGCACACATCTGCACAGCTAAAAGCATAGTGCAAAATAAAAACGGCACCGCTTTGTTAATCCCAGTGACAAAGTACCTGATAAATGATCTATGCTCAAACTCCAGACCCGTGCTAGATAATCTCTAAAATAACTTTTTATTTGATTTTAATAGACTATGGTTTAAAAAGTTAAAAATAAATTAAGCTGAGCCCTCAGAGTTCATCTTCATTTTACAATGGAAAATTCGAAAGAAAGAAATTCAAAACACAGTAAGCTTTTTTTTCCTACTAGGTTGGTAAAGTTTTTTATTTCTTATTTTTGGTACTATGACTTGAACCCAGGGGCACTCTTGTTGAGCTACACACCCATCCCTTTTTTTTTTTTTTTTTTTGAAACAAGTCTCATTAAGTTGCTGAAGCTGGCCTTAAACCTGCCATCTCTTCCTCCCAAGTACTGGGATTACAGACATGTGCCACTGTATCCAGCAGGAAAGGATTTTTTTGAAAACCATCTAACATAGTATCAGAGAAAGGGTGAAGAAAAAAGTTACTCTCCTAGCTGGACGTGGTGATGCATGCTTGTAATCCCAGTACTTGAGAGGCTGAGACAGGAAGACTGCACAGGTTCAAAGCCAGCTTCAGCTACTTAACGAGGTTCTCAGCAACTTAGTGAGATCCTGTTTCTGTTTCTAATATAATATAAAAATAGATCTGGGAAGCTAGGTGTGGTGGTGCACGCTTATAATCCCCACGCTTGGGAGGCTGAGACAGAAGGATTGCACAGGTTCTAAGCCAGACTCAGCTATTAGTGAGGGTCTCAGCAACTTAGTGAACCCTGTTTCCAAATAAAGTATAAAATAGGTCTGGGAGTATAGCCTGGAGGTAGAAAGCCCCTGGGTTCCATCCCCAGTACCTCAAAAAAAAAAAAAAAAAAAAGTCTAGGAGTGTAGCCCAGAGGTAGAAAAAAAGCCCCTGGGTTCCATCCCCAGTACCATAAAAAAAAAAAAAAAAAATTCTCCTGAATTGTCAATAAATTAGTACCTTCTTTCTGGTAGAGAGTTTGGCAAATTGGTATTAAAATGCAAATTGTGAGTTGGGCATGGTGGCACATGCTTGTAATCCCAGCATTTGGGAGGCTGAGACCAGAGGATCGTGGTTCACGGACAGCCTCAGCTACTTAGTGAGGCTGTCTGCAACTCAGTGAGATCTTGTTTCAAAATAAAGAATAAAAAATTGGGCAGAGGGTGTAGATTGGAGGTCGAATGCCTCTGGGTTCCATCCCCAGACTCGAAAAAAAAAAAAAATGCAAACTGTACATATTTAACTACCCCCAAATTCTGTCCTTTAATTGTTAAACTAAGTTGATCATGTGATAAGTACTTAAAGATAAGTGCAAAGGAAACTTATTACAGCAGTGTTTTCTTGCAAAATTTAAACACAAGTTGATATTCATGACCTGAGGGTAGTTAAATAAATTATGATATATACATGCAAACAGGTACAATGTACTGACAAGGATGGTAAGAATTTATATGTATGGCCATGGACACAACGTCAAGAAAAAACAGCAGTTATGAAAGAGCCCTGTGCAGGTGCACCCCACGAGATGGTGCGGTGACAGCCCTGCAGCCCCTGGGCCAGCTCTTCCTTAGGAAGGTGGCTGATCAGCATGAAATAGTGGACATGCCCAGTCACATCAGCGCAATCACCTTGGATGGTAAGTCCTGTACCATAGAATGATTCCAGAGGAGGGAAGAGAAACCTCCGTGGAGCCAGGGAGGAGGTCTAAAGGAAGGGGAGGAAGAAGGCTGAGGTTCATTAATGGAAATACTACCATCAATTATTTGAACATATGTGAATACACCAATGTTAATCCCAGTACTCTGTATTGGGAAGGAGGGAAATGGGGAGGTGGCGGGGGTCCCAAGTGCTCTCTGCATGTATGTCATTGTCAACATGATTTATATTATGGTGGGAGACTATAATACACCAAAAAAAGCACTTAAAAAATAAGTCCTATTGCCTACAATAAGAGAATCACAAAATATGCACAGTTTGCCTTTTAGCTTGTGACTAAAACAGGAGTGAAACACATAGCCTAAATCCATTTGCTTATTTCAGCCCACTTTGATCTCCACATCAGATGTGAAACTTGAATTAAAATGGTGGCTGTAGCTGGGCGTGGTGGCACACGCTTGTAATCCCAGCACTCGGGAGGCTGAGACCTGGAGGATCGCGGTTCGTGGACAGCCTCAGCTACTTATTGAGGCCCTCTGCAACACATTGAGACCCGGTTTCAAAATAAAGAATAAAAAAAAAATAGGGCAGGAGGTGTAGCTCGGAGGTCAAATGCCCCAGAGTTCCATCCCCAGACCCGCAAAAATAAAATAAAATAAAATAAAATGGTGGCTGTAACTGTACCTTGTATAATCTCAAATATAATATCAAAAATGAAATCAGGCATGGTGGTACATGCCTATAATCCCAGTACTTCGAACGCTGAGACAGGAGGATCTCAGGTTCAAGCCAGCCTCAGCAATTTAATAAGACTCTCAGCAACCTAGTGACACCCTGTTTCAAATCAAAAAAGTTAAAAAGGACTAGGGGTATTGCTCAGAGGTATAATGCCTCTGGGTTCAATCCCCAGCATCCCCAAAATAAATAAATAAACGAATAAACAAACGAACTCAATAATGAAATTCAAGGATGCTCCAAAGTTCAAAACAACGAAATAACTATCTCATTCTGCCTGAGGAGAATAACTGTTTTTGAAGAGTTACTATTAGATTGCTTTTTCTATGACTATTATCTATCAAGAACTAATTATTGTACAAAATTTGATCTATAAAAATAGTATAATTAAAAATCTAATGTGCATTGTATTAACCTAACTATAAAATTATAATAAACTTATATACAGAGAGAGAAGGAAGATGTGTGAAAGAATGTTCCACCATTATTAACATTTTTAGTGAACTCTGAATGGTTTTAGAATTTAGAAAGGCTTAAAATTTTATTTTTTCTGTGTTTCTGCACAACATGCATTTTAAAAATTAGCATCATTTGAGCTGGGCGTGGTGGTACCTGCTTGTAATAACAGCATTTGTGAGGCTTAAACAGGAGGGCCTGGATTCATACCCAGCCTTAGCTACTTAGTGAGGCCCTCTGCAACTTAGTGAGATACTGTTTCCAAATGAAGAACAAAAACTTGGGCTGTCAGTGTAGCTCAGAGATAGAATGCCCCTGGGTTCAATCCCCAGCACCACAAAATAAATAAATAAAATAAAAAATTAACATCATTTTTGCAATAGAAAATAAGAAATTAATATTACTTTGAAAAGAAAGTTGAATGTGGTGGTGCACACCTGTAATCCTAGCTACTCAGGAAGCTGAGACAGAAGGACAACTTAGTCTGGGCAATTTAGGAAGATCCTGTCTCAAAATATAAAAGGGCTGGAGATGTAGCTCAGTGGTAAAGTGCCTGGCTAGTATGTATAGGACCCTGTGTTCAACCTCCAGTACTGAAAAAAGGAAGTAAAGGAGGAAAGGAAAAAAAAGTCCTCAAACATAAATGATTCCTTTTTTAAGAAGAATTTTGATATCATACAATTCAAAGCTCATTTAAAATATTATTCTTTGGCTGGGCATGGTGGCACATGCTTGTAATCCCAGCATTCAGGAGGCCAAGACAGGAGGATCGTGGTTCGTGGACAGCCTCAGCTACTTAGTGAGGCCCTCTGCAACTTAGTGAGACCCTGTTTCAAAATAAAGAATAAAAAATAGGGCAGGGGGTATAGCTTGGAGGTAGAATGCCCCTGGGTTCCCTCCCCGGACCTGCAAAAAAAAAAAAAAAAAAAAAAAAAAAAAACATAGATAGATAGATAGATAGATAGATAGATGATAGATAGATAGATATTCATTCTTTGGCCAGGTGTGGTGGCACATGTTTGTAATCCCAGTACTTGGAAGGCTGAGACAGGAGGACCGTGGTTCACAGACAGCCTCAGCTACTTAGTGAGGCCTTCTGCAACTTACTGAGGCCCTGTTTCAAAATAAAATAATAAGCTGGGCATGGTGGTGCATGCTTGTAATCCCTGCGCTTGGGAGGTAGAGACAGGAGGATCATGCAGGTTCAAAGTCAGCCTCGCTGGCTTAAGAGGCCCTGTTTCCAAATAAAAATAATATAAAATAGGTCTGGGAGTGTAGCCCAGAGATAGCAGGGTTTCCAAGAACCCCAGTACCACCAAATTAATTAATTAATTAATTAATTAATAAAAATTAGGGCTGGGGGGGTGTAGCTCAGAAATAGAATGCCCCTGGGTTCCATCCCCAGTGCCGCAAAAAAAAAAAAGAAATAATTTTAAGTAAAATCTTTTTAATTCAGAAGAAAATTAATTATAAAAAAAAAAGAATGACTTTGGGGGGTACTGGTGATTGAACAACAGGAACATTCTACTTCTGAGCTACACCTCAAGCCCTATTTTATTTTTATTCTGAAATAGGGTCTTGCTAGGTTGCTAAGAGTCTCACTAATTGCTAAGGTTGTCCCTGAACCTACAATTCTCCTGTCTCAGCCTCCCAAATACTGGCATTATAGGCGTGTGCCATCATACCTGGCTAAGAATGACAATTTTAAACAGTATTTATTCTACTTCTTTGACTCAAATCTCAAAATCTGTACATTCCTGAAACATGTTTTTACTGGGATGACAAGGAAGGAAGCCTTAATGACTCAGAAACCTAAAACACACTCAATACTTGACAACATGACATACATTCTTAGCTTGTGCCAGCTCATGGTAACACCTGAGACCTGTGTGCACTTCCCAGCCTCAGGGTCCCGGATAATGTTTCACACAGATCTTACCTCTTCAAGCTTCTTCTCAATCTCCTTAAAGACAAGGTCTGCCTTAAACCCATCGCCTGCAGCGCTGGTGGGAACAGCCTCGATTTGTTGTGCTCTATGAGAACTGGGGAAAAGGATCAATTTTAATTCAGGGAGTCATACACATATTGGGGTTTTCAATATTATACAACTGTAGTTTTCAAAGACCCTAAGAACAGAGATGTTGCAACTCTTATCTAGAATCCTTAGAAAGTACATAAAACAAGCTTTCCTTCTTGCTTTTTCACTAAATGTTGAACACTCATTAGCTACTAGATATTGTGCTTGAAAATACAGTAAACCAAAAAACCACCTCTCATTAAGCTTATATGCTAGCAGAGAAGATAATTAATAAGCCGAAAAAGAATATAGATACTATGAAGAAAATAAAGGAGAAGGGGTTAGAGAGAGAATACATTTGTGTGTGTTGGGTACGCTGTTATTTATTTATTTATCTACCTATTTATTTATTTATATATTTATTTATTTAGCTATTTTAGATAGCATGGTCAGGAAAGGCCTCTCTGGGGAGGTGAAAGTTAAATTAAATTTTAAACTATGTAAATGAGCCAAACATACAAAGATTTAGGTAGGGGAACCCATTTCAGCCTGAAGGAACTCAAGTATAATGAACTTAAGGTGGAAACCAACTTGGTACAGGAAACAAAAGTCCAGTACAGCAGGAGCAAAGGCGGAAAAGACAATGTTAGAGACACACATGGGGCAGATAGGCCTTTACAGGTCTACTCAGAAGTTTCCGTTTTAAGGGCTGGCGGGTAAAGCTCAGTGGTAGAGCCTTGATCTAGCTGGCATGAGGCCCTGGGTTCATCCCCTAGCACCAAACACACAAAACTGCTTCAGTTTTAAGTATAATGAGAACAGGAGAGTATGATTCACTTTACAGGTTTTAACAAACAAATCTGGCTGCAGCTGGAAATGGACTGTAAGGGGACATGTGGGAGGCAGGACAGCACTGAGGTAGCTACTGCGGTGTCTCAAGTGAGAGATGATGGTAATTAGAACAGGATTATAAGAGAGTAGGACATAAGCAGGTTGGACTTGGGCCTTATTTTTCACCTGCAACACAAGATCTTAATTTTACAAACATCTGTGCATTGACTGTTTGGTACTTTAGAAACAACTACAGGTAGCCAGGCATGGTGGTGCACGCTTGTAATCCCCGCGCTTGGGAAGTGGAGACAGGAGGATTGTGCAGGTTTGAAGCCAGCGCTGGCTTAAGAGACCCTGTTTCCAAATAAAACAGTATAAAATAGGTCTGGGAGTATAGCCCAGAGGTAGAAGGGCTTCTAGGAACCCCAGTACCACCAAAAAAAAAAAAAGAACTACAGATAAATGACCTGGTGTGGAACATGGAGCGCAATCCTTATACAGCCACAAGGGTATAGGTTGAACCCACGAGCCACCTCCCCTCAACTTGCTCTTGATTCTGAACAAGTTGCTTTATCTTAGTGTACAGTGTGAGGAAGGGAAAAGATGGAGAGTGCCAATAACTTTGAAGTGAAAACAACTGGCAGAATTCGTGGCCTATGGGAAGCAAAGATAGCCAGGATGTAAATAAAAAGTGGAACCCAGCTGGGTGTGGTGGTGTATGCTTGTGATCCCAGCATTTGGGAGGCTTAGACGGGAAGATCGAGGTTCGAGGACAGCCTTACCTACCACTTAGTAAGGCCCTTTGGAATTCAGTGAGACCCTGTTTCAAAATAAAGAATAAAAAATAGGGCTGGGGGTGTAGCTTGGAGGTAGAATG
This sequence comes from Muscardinus avellanarius, assembly GCF_963383645.1. NCBI lineage: Eukaryota > Metazoa > Chordata > Mammalia > Rodentia > Gliridae > Muscardinus > Muscardinus avellanarius. Next base: position 45,277,634 of record NC_137788.1, on the reverse strand, counting down.
CCCCTGGGTTCCATCCCCAGTAACGCAAAAAAAAAAAAAAAAGTGGAACCTACTTTCTACAGGACAGTCAAGGAATGACCTCTCTGAGCAGGTGAATTTGAGCTACTACCCTATTAGAGTAAGAGGCCTGGATATGAGGCTGCTGGAGTGGTACAGACAGGAGGTGATGGGGGCCTGGACTACAGATACAGGCTGCCAGCAGATGGAGAAAGGGGAATGGATTCAAAACAGAAACAGAATCTATAGGCTGTGCTGCTGGGAGTGAGAGGATGGAGAGGGGTGAGGAAAGGGGAGGGAAGATTCAGTGGGTGGGAAAGATTCAGTCACTGGGGATGACAAGGCCACTGCTGAGACAAGGAAGAAGGTTGTGGGAGTAGAAGGGATCAAACTTCTGTTTCAGGCCCAGTCCGTAAGATTTCAAGGTACGAGAAGGCAGTTAGAGATGAGAATCTGGGACTCAGATGAGGGGTCTGGGTTGGAGATAAAATGAAATATTCATCAACTTAATGAAAGTACTTAAATCCCTGGAATGGACATAAAGGAGTTACAGAGAAAGGGAGCCCAGGACAATGATCTTGGAACCCCATTATTTAGAGTCCGGGACAGAAGGGGAAGCAGCAGCCAGTGCTGACTCGAGCAGAAATCCAGGAGAGCATGAGATCACAGAAGCCCAGAGGCAGGAGTAAACTACATCAGAGGCCACTAAAGGTCAGTGCCCCTGGATTTGGCAACGAGAGGACACAAGACCTTGACAAAGGCAGTTTCAAGTGGCAGAGGGTGGGAGTCAACCATAGGGAACGGGAGAAGGAAATAGAGACAGCATGACTCTTGAGATTTTCCTTTTAGGGGAACATGAAATGGAGTGGTCTTCAGAGGAGGGAATGTCGCCAAATAAAGTTATTTGCTTGTTTTGGGGTGGAATTAAAAATGGCATCTTTGACTAATCTCTTAATGAAATGCATTTTCTTCTGGAGATGCTTCTTAAAAACTTTTCTCATTTTTAAAACTGCATTAAAATACTTGCAAATGTAACATCTGCCAGCCTAACTTTTTATTTTTTCACCCAGTATACTCAACCAGTGAGCTACATCTCCAGACCTTTTTATATCTTTATTAATATTTTTATTTCTTAATTTTGAGGCAGTATCTCTCAAAGTTGCCCTGGCTGGTCTTGAACTTGCAATCCTCCTGCCTCTGCCTCCTGAATACCTGAGGTTAGGCATATGTCACCGCGCCTGGCTTCTAACCATTTTTAAACGTATAGTTCAGTGGTATTAAATATAGTCATAATGCTGTGCAAACATCATCACTGCTCATCTCTACAACTTTTTTCATCTTGTAAAACCAAAATTCTGTACTTATTAAACAAAATCTTCCTGCTGGGTGTGGTGGCACACACTTGTAATCCCAGTACTTGGGAGGCTAGGACAGGAAGACTCCAAGTCCAAAGCCAGTCTCAGCAACTCAGTGATATTCTCAGCAACATAGCAAGACTGTTTCAAAACAAAAAATGTAAAGGGCTCGGGTATAGCTCGGAGGCGGAATGCCACTGGGCTCAATCCCCAGCACCCTCCCTCCCTGCGATGCCTGGTACCCACCACTCTGGTCCCTCTGATTGTGACTACTCTGGAGTACCTCATGTAAATGAAACCATACAGTATTTGCCTCTTGGTGACTGGCCTATATCACTTGGCATAATGCCCTCAAGGTTTATTCATCTTGTAGCATATATCGAACTTTAAAGGAAGATCTGGTTTTGCTTTAAGACTAACAGAACGCATAGCTCGATGATGGTAATGAATCAGGGGAAAGGAGGTGGAAGAGAAATCTTATAAAGATGACGATGGATCTAAGACAAGGAGACTCATACTAAGAAAAGATCAGATGGATGCAATTCTAGATAGGTCTATCAGTCTTAGATCAGTGATGATCGAGTTAGGTGTAAGGACTTTCATTTTCTCAAGTAGGCATAAAGCAAAGTAATCGGCAGACAGTCAGGTATGGTAAGTCTAAGAAATTGAAAAGCGAGCCTACCAGAAGAATCATCCTCATGAACCAGGAACAGAATTGAGGCATAGAGTGGAGTGTGATTTTAGGCTACAGGCTTTGCCCTGCTGCTCCCGGGTTGCAACACCTCCTTCTGGTAAAACAGCCCTTCCCCCGTGAGACTCAGCTCAGAAAACACCTTTTCTGTGAAACCCTACTAGATGCCACATTACGACCACCATCACCACCAATAACACCACCACTCTTTGTATTACCAGTTCCCAGCACAGCATAGGCAGTTAATAAATAGTGACTGATTGAAACTGAAATCACATTGAATTTTCCCTTCCTAAATTTTTTCCTTTCCCACTTAGTACCATTCTTTTTAGTCAAAAGTCCCAATGAGTGAGAGCCAGGCGTGGTGGCGCACACTGTAATCTCAGCATTCAAGAAGCTGAGACAGGAGTATCACACACGTTCAAAGCCAGCCTCAGCTACTGAGTGAGGCTCTCAGCAACTTAGTGAAACCCTGTTTCCAAATAAAATATAAATTAGATCTGTGAGTATAGCCCAGAGGTAGAAAGCCCCTGGGTTTCACCCACAGTGCCACAAATAAATAAATAAAACAAAAGAATAAAAAATAGGGCAGGGGATGAAGCTCGGAGGTTGAATGCCCCTGGGTTCCATCCCCACACCTGGAAAAAAAAAAAAAAGTCCCAATGAGTGACCTAAAACCAGGTGGCCATAACTAGCCTCCACAAGCCAATTCCATTTTATTAATGTTCCATTTTTTAACTTTAAACATTACTGTACCTTTTTTCAAACTTGCCACATCTTAATTGTATATGATAAAATACTTGATATTAGTAGTACTTTTCTGTTATGTGGTAATGTCCAGACATGATCCCAAAGGTCACAGACATCTATCTTGTTTGTTTTAAAAAGGTCACCAACCTATTAAGCAACTTTTCACCCAGATTATGAAAAAGTTAATTTGTAAAGTACTGTCAATATATCAATATTTTCTAAAACCCCTCCTTACAAATTTACTTTGTATGCATGTGTGTGTTTTACTGGGGATTGAACCCAGGGGCATTTGACCTCTGAGATACACCCCAGCCCAATTTTATTTTTATTTGGGAACAGCATCTCACTAGGTTAATGAGAGACTCACTACCTGCTGAGGCTGTCCTCGAACCTGCAATCCTCCTGTCTCAGAGACTCCCAAGTCCTGGAATTACAGGCATGTACCACCATGCCAACTACAATTTACTTTATCTGTGCCATGCTCAAAGGAAACTGAATATACCAACTTAAATTAGAAAAAGAGATTATTCACACTCTAGCCAGGTGTGGTGGTACATGGTTATTACAAGTTCTTGAGAAGCTGAGACAGGAGGATCACAGGTTTTCAGCCAGCCTCAGCTACTTAGTGAGGCCTTCCAAAACTTAGTGAGCCTCTGCTTCAAAAGATAAAGAATAGGCAGCACCAGGCCCCAGAGAGGAGGGGGACTCAGAACGGAGCTCAGAGCCACAGAGTAGATACCCCGACCTCATGCCTGAGGATGCGGCAGCAGCGCCTTACTGCCGGCGGCAGCGGCGAATTCACCGGACAGCACCAAACCAACGCACTCAACAGCCCACCAGGCTCCAGAGAGGAGTGGCGGACAGCGAGCCGAGGTGAGCCGCTTCGGAACAGCTGGGCGGAATTCGACAGATTTTTTGGCGCAGGGAGCATCTAAAGCTCCCAGAGGCTAGGATCAGCACACCCTGCAGGGATTCAGAGCAGAGCTCAAAAACAGAGAAGAAATACGCCAGCCTCACGGCCGAGGGCGTGGCAGCGTCGCCATATTGCCACCGGCGGCAGCAGCAGCAAATTCACCGTGTCCACTACAGCTCCATCTGCACACTCAACAACAGTGAGTCAAATTGCGGCCCCTAGAGGAGAAGTTCCAGTACTGTACTCCCAGGGACTTGACTCAGTGGGGGAGTGGAGGTGGCAGAGATATCACACCATAGGAGAACGCCCAACCTGGCACCCCCCATGGTCTAAAGCAGCCTCGATTGACTCCCTGGGTCTGAGACTCTATGATACAACCCAGTAAAGGAGTAGTGGGGACTGAGATACCACAGACTCGAGATTCAGAGCACCTTAAGTGAAGTCATAGTGACCCAAGAAAAGAACCCAGAGAAGGCAAACTTCTGAAATCATGGGAAAGAGGAGTAACAATGGAGCAATGAATGCCCACAACCCCACAACATCAGAACCTGATAACAAAGAAATCCAGAGATTTCTAGAAGATCAAATCAGGAAAATAACTGTAGAAATAATAGAGGTGTTTCGAAAAGAATTCAGAGAGAGCCAAAAAGAGATAAAGGATGCAATTAATGAAGTAAAGGCCTCAATTCAAAGTACAAACAACTGATTAGACCACATGGAAAATAGAACCTCACTCTTAGAAGATGATCACTCCAAAAATGAACGCATAGTTTCTAATCTAGAAAAAAATATCCAACAGCAGGAATCTGACATTGAAGAAATATGGGCCCATTTTAAGAGAGCTAACCTAAGAATAATTGGAATAGAGGAGGGAAAAGGTGATACCAAAGGGATCAGCAATCTCTTCAAGGAAGTAATAGCAGAAAATTTTCCAAACATAGAGCAAGAGATCCCGGAAACTTATAGAACTCCCTTTAGACAGGATCGGAGAAGAGGATCCCCACGCCACATAATTGTCAAAATGACCAATGTGGAAGCCAAGCAGAGAATCTTAAAGGCAACAAAAACAAAGGGCCAAGTGACATTCAGAGGCAAACCAATTAGAATCACTCCAGACCTCCCAAACCAAGTAATGAGAGCCAAAAGGGCTTGGAGTAACATATTCCAAACTCTGAAAGAAAACAACTTCCAGCCAAAAATTTCCTACCCAGCAAAACTTTCTATCAAATTAGATGGGGAAATAAGAAGCTTCCACGACAAACAGAAACTGAAGGAACTTATGTCTTCAAAACCAGCACTAGAGAAAATACTCAAAGAGATTAACTACAAAGAAGAAATAGGTAACACACACCAGAACCAGAGAAACAAGAGTTTCCATCCAACGAGATTCATTATTTATGTTAGTCTTTTACCTATCTCTAAATTGTATTGTTTGCTCTTATTGTTGCTAATTTTTATGATTTCTAGTTGGAATATTAATATACCTTCAGATATAGCATTTGGAAATATTTTATCCCATTCTATTAGTAACTTTTAACTCTGTTTACATTGTCTTTGGATATACAATTTTTTTTTTTTTTTTTTAGGGAGTCTGTATACCTTTCTGTTGCCTGTGCCATTGAAATCATATCCAAGAAATCACTGCCAATTTCAATGTTGTGAGGTTTTATGACCCAGATTTTCTTCTAAAAGTTTATAGTCTTAAGATTTATATTTAGGTCTTTTATCTATTTTGAGTTAATATTTGTATATGGTGTTAGGTAAGGGTCCAATTTTATTCTTCTTCATATAATTATTATTTTTCAACAATATTTAGTTAAAAGATTATTTCCTCCACCAAATGTTCGTGGAAACCTTGTCAAAAATAACTTGACAATATATGGAAGAATTTATCTCTAGGCTTTTATTTAACTCCAATGGTTTATATATCTGCCTTTAGAACAGTACTACACTGTTTCAATTATTGTAGCTTTATATGGTTTGAAATCAGAAAATATACATCTTCTAGCTTTGTTCTTTTTCGAGATCGTTTTGGGTATGTAGGGTACATATTCCATATTAGGATAGATTTCTTTCTGAAAAATAAATAAATAAATGTATGATAGTTTCACCTAAAAAAATATATTCTCTGGTAAGAAAGAAAGCAAAAAGAAATATTGAAATGTTATCATTAAGTCATCAAAAGCTTGGTATCAGACAAATGAAACTGTTATGTGAGATTATCATTGTTAATTTTGGATAAATTGCTATAATACTAGATGTCAACCACTAAGCCAAAAATGGGAAGGAGGGATGGGGAGGGAACGGGGTGGGGACTGGGTAGGGGCTAACTGGGCAATGTGTGCATGTATGTCTACAAAAGTAATTTTTATCCCATTATGATGTATGAATACAGTGCACCAATAAAAAAATTAAAAAAATAGACAAGACACATGGAAATGTAGAAAAAAAAGATAAAGAATAAAAAAATAGGTCTAAGGGTGTAGCTCGGAGGTAGAATGCCTCTGGGTTCAATCCCCAGTACCAAAGAAAGAAGAGAGAGAGAGAGAGAGAGAGAGAGAATTCACACTCACAAAAAAAGATATTTCTCATCTTGCTTTATTTTATAGACAGGGTCTTGCTACGTTGCCCAGGGTAGTCTTGGACTCCTGTGCTTACATGAACCTCCTGCCTCAGCCTCTGGGGAACTGGGACTACAGAACTACTTGTGATTTCTTTATATACAATGTCCTTTTAGTAGAAACTAATTTCTGACCGGTTTTTATTTAAATTTAGTTTATATATAAAATTTCTGGAATAAATCTGGTATGTAAAATGTTGGAAGGACGCCGGGCGTGGTGGCGCACGCTTGTAATCCCTGCGCTTGGGAGGCAGAGACAGGAGGATCGCGCAGGTTTGAAGCCAGCCGCGCGCACTGGCTTAGGAGACCCTGTTTCCAAATTTTAAAAAAAATGTAAAAATAGGTCTGGGAGCGTAGCCCGAAGGTAGAAGGGCTTCCGGGAACCCCAGTACCACCAAAAAAAAAAAAAAAAAAAATTGTTGGAAGGAACCTTGAAGATTAACCAGTAGAATAACCTAGTTGGTGTATAAATTTCTTCTAGATTCCTGTAAAATTTAACTTTACGATCTATACAGGCTTTGCATCAACAACATCAAATACTGGAAATATAGCAAGTTAAAAAACAGGAACTCTAGCCAGGTCTGGTGGTGCACACTCGTAATCCCAGCATTCGGGAGGCTGAGACAGGAGGATGGTGGTTCGTGGAAAGGCTCAGCTACTCAGTGAGCAACTCAGTGAGGCACTGTTTGAAAATAAAGAATAAAAAATATATATATAGGGCTGGGGTGTATCTTGGAGGTAGAATGCTCCTGGGTTCTATCCCCCGTACTGCAAAAGAAAAAAACAACAACAAAAACAGTAACTCTGAACTGGGCAGACGATGGTTATAATCTTGATTCTTGAGACTCCATTAAACTGTTTTTATCTCTGGTCATCAATCTCATCTACAATGGGCTATAATACCTACCATGTGGATTGTTATGAGGATTAAGCAAAGAACTGGGGCTGGGTGTAGCTCAGTTTTAAGCTTGAGCAAGGTCCCTAGGTTCAATCCCCAGCAGCACAGGCAAATGGGAAGCACCTGTCACGCGTGGTCCAAGCACACACTAGGCCCTCAAAAGGTGGTTTTTAAAGAATTCTTAAGCTGGGTATGGTGGCACATGCCTGTAATCCCAGTACTTGGGAGGCTGAGAAGGAGGATCGCTGGTTCATAGCCAGCCTCAGCAACCTAGTGAGGCTGTCAGTAACTTAGTGAGACCATTTCCAAATAAAAAATAAAATGGGGCTGGGAGTGTACCTCGGAGGTAGAATGACCCTGGGTTCAATCTCCAGCAACACACACACACACACACACACACACACACACACACACACACGGATTCTTACAATTCAACAGCCAAGGCTGGCTTCGAACCTGTGATCCTCCTGTCTTAGCCTCCCAAGTACTGGGATTACAAGCATGCACCACCACGTCTGGCTACTACTTTTTCTCTTTTTAAAAGAAGTATTTATTTACTCACTCATTCATTCATTCATTCTGTGGTGTCAGGGCTTGAATCCAGGGCTTTGTGCATACCAGGCAAGTACTCTATCACCAAGCCCCATCCCCAGTTCATAATTTTTATTTCTAACTTTTAACTGCTTATATAACTCAGGATTGACACCTATTAGGTTAAACTAAGCTTTCAAGTTTAGTTTTCCATTTAAAAAAAATCAGAACAGTTGGACATGGTTGGCACACACTGGTAATCCCAGTACTTAGGAAGGTAAGACAAGAAGATTATAGGTTTCAGGCCAGCCTCAGCAACTTAGCAAACCCTGTTTCAAAATAAAAATTAAAAAAGGGCTGAGGGTATAGGTTGGAGGTAGGATACCCCTGGGTTCAATCTCTACCCCCCCAACACACAAAATTTGGAACAATCCAATATGCCTCATCCAAGGCTGGGCGTGGTGGCGCACGCTTGCAATCCCCGTGCTTGGGAGGCTGAGACAGGAGGATTGCGCAGGTTCAAAGCCAGCCTCGGCTACTTAGTGAGGCTCTCAGCAACTTAGTGAGACCCTGTTTCCAAATAAAATATAAAAAAGGTCTGGGAGTATAGCCCGGAGGTAGAAAGCCTCTGGGTTCTACCCCCAGTACCACCAAAAATAAAAAAACAATATGCCTTATCCAAGGAATGGATAAACTGTGGTAAATCCATATAGCAGAATATTGTTGAGCAATAAAAAAGGAACAAATTATTGATATACACAATAAAGTGGATTATTCCCATCTCTCAAATGCATTATGCTAAGAGAAAGAAGCCAGACTCTAAGGCTTTTGTTATTCATTCACATGACATGCATGAAAAAGGAAAAATACAGAGTAAGATGTAGAAGATGAATGGTTTCCAGGAGTAAGAAGGGAAAGGAAGGGGTTGACTAGACAGCGACGCAAAGAATTTGGGGGGAGTGGAACTGTTCTATATCTTGATTACAATGGTAGTTATATGGTGATACTGCATGTGTTTCAAAACTTGCAGAAACATACTAAAAAGGGTAAGTTTTACTGTATGTAAATTAGTAAAAGAAAAACATAACAAAGTTGAGTTTTAGAAATGCTATTAAACTACTGCAAATGAAACAGGTTCCATTTAACTTAATATAGAATGCAAACTTAATCTATATCATAAAAGTTCCCTACTTTGATAAAAAGATGTTACAAAATCAAGTCATGTTCAAAACCGGCTTAATGAAATAAAAGTTAAACTGGAAGTCAAATGCAGTGTCATAGCTTTTAAATAGGACCTCTCGGGCAGGCACTGTGGCACAGACTATGGGAGGCTGAAGAAACAGGATCTCAGGTTCAGGGCTGGCCCAGTAACGTAGCGAGACGCTACCTTACAAAGGATTGGGATGGCCGGGCGTGGTGGCGCACCCTTGTAATCCCCGTGCTTGGGAGGCTGAGACAGGAGGATCGCACAGGTTCGAAGCCAGCCTCTGCTGGCTTAAGAGACTCTGTTTCCAAATAAAAAGTATATAAAATAGGTCTGGGAGTGTAGTCCAGAGATAGAAGGCCCCTGGGTTCCATCCCCAGTACCACCAAAAAAAAAAGGATTGGGATGTATGTACAAGGCTCCGATGCATGCTCAAGGCTCTAGGTGCAATCTTTAGGACCTTAAAAAAAAAAAGATCTCTTCTCTTTTTTTCATGATTCCTGTTGTAGCACTCAACATTTCTTCTCCACACTATTGCAACAGCCTTCCAAGCATTCCTGACCTAGATTCTCTCCTTCATCTAATACAGAGTATGCCAGACTTATCTACTGAACATATAACATAATCACATGATTTTTTGCTAAAACCTGTATTCTACAAGATAAATTCCAAACTCCTAATGTGTTCTAAAGGCAAGTTGTACTGCTACTGTTAGCTACAAAGTACTGATTCTGTCCCTCCCTAACCTATGCCTGCACAAAAAAAAGAAAATCTACTCTCCACCCACACAGTACTACCTGCCAAACCTGTTACTTTCACGCCCCACACCTATGTACAGGCGGGGACAGCTTTTTCCCCTACTCCTCTGCTGAGCAATCCTAACACCTTCTCCAGAGTAATTTCTTCCTCTGGGCTTTGCTTCTATGGTGTTTTGAAAAAGTGCCTGCCCTCTGCACATACTTAGAAAAACACACTTGAGGGGTCCAAGCAGGTGGCAGTTATTTCACCAAAGTTAGCTAAATGAGTAAGCAAATCAGATAATGCATAATGAGTAGCTTACAATTACCTTGCTTAAAACCCAACCACAATCACAAAGTTAAAATTTTCCCAATTTGGTCTTTACGTTTTCTCTCTCATTAAGCCTTCAATGTTTCAAGCCAATTTCTTTTCAATTGTTAATGTTATCTAATTTTTTTCCATGTTTCTCCCTTTGCAGAAATATCAAACCTGGGTTATATGAACAACAACTCCTAACTATTCATAGTTAAAAATAAAATAACTATGAGAATTTTATACTTAAAGTAAAATCTGAAAGCCAGGTGTGGTGGTGCACAATTATAATCTCAGTACTTAGGATGCGGAGACAGGAGGATCACAGGTTTGAAGACAGACTCAGCCACTAGCAAGGCCCTCCATAACTTAGTTTCCAAATAAGAAATAAAATTGGGCTGGGGACAGAACTTGGAGGTTGAATGCCTCTGGGTTTAATTCCCAGGACCAAAAACAAAACAAAAATCTCTTGCCCAAAGTCCATAAATTTTCTACTTTTTTTTTTTTTTTTTTTTTTGGTGGTACTGGTGATGAAACCCAGGGGCCTTCTACCTCTGAGCTATACTCCCAGGCCTATTTTATATTTTATTTGGAAACAGGGTCTCACTAAGTTGCTGAGGGTCTAAGTGGCTGAGGCTGGCTTCAAACCTGTGCGATCCTCCTGTCTCAGCCTCCCAAGCGCGGGGATTACAAGCGTGCGCCACCACGGCCAGCTTACTTTCCACTCTTGAGAAAATTAGATAGCTATGTTAATTAGACTGACTGTAGTAGCTCTTTATAGTTCGCCTTTTACTAAGGGTTTTCAATTCCAAAGAGGAACTGGATGAAATTCCAGAGCCAATATAAATCAATGAATCAGATTTGGGAGCAAACTTAAAATTCAATGCCTTTTGATTCAAGTCAATAAACATCAATTCTCTATACGAGAGAAGTCACAGTCTTAGGCCTTAAGCATTATACGATAATTAAACAAGACAGATTACAATGCAACCAACCAAAACTGGAGCAGGCCTAAGAGGTGGAGAGAGCTGTGGATATTTAAAAAGAAATGATACTTGAGATGAGTCTTAAAGTAATTTTTTGTGGTATGGGGATTGATCTCAGGGGCATTTTACCTCCAAGCTACACCCTCAGCCCTATTTTTTATTATTATTATTTTTTTGAAACAGGGTCTCACTAAGATGTAGAGGGCCTCACTAAGTAGCTGAGGCTGGCCATGAACCTGCGATCCTCTTGTCTTGGCCTCCCAAGTACTGGGATTACAATCGTGTGCCACCATGCCCAACTAAAAGAACAAAATTTTTTTTTACAACAGATATGATACTCTGCACAGAGAAAGAAGATAAGAGTAAAGAGACCCAAGAGCTTGTAAAAAATAAGAATATAATGGATTTAGTAAAAGAAGTATGTCTAAATCCTTTCTATAGCAAAAGAGGTTAATAAGTAATTAAACAATTACCAAGAATATCAGGAGAAAAAAAGGGAGTTAATTGTTAAAAGCTAAGGCATGGTTAAGGAGAATAGCAAAGAAATTAAAGACAAGGACATTCAATTTCACTCAGATCTGCCATACCCGATGTTAGAATGAAGCAAGAAACTAAACTGTGGAGTATTCCAGCTCACAAAATCAAAGGTGACTCAGTTTCAAAAGATCAAAGATCATCAGTGAAGCTGGGAATGGTGGCACATACCTGTAGTCCCAGTTCCTGGGAGGCTGAGACAGGAGAATCACAGGTTTGTGGACAGCCTCAGCAAGTAATGAGACTCTCATCTACCTAGTGAGACTCTGTTTCAAAATAAAAATTAAAAAAAAATAAAAATAGGGCTAGGAGTATAGCTCAGAAGTAGAATGCCTCTGGGGAAAGAAAGAAAGAAAGAAAGAAAGAAAGAAAGAAAGAAAGAAAGAAAGAAAGAAAGAAAGAAAGAGAAAAAAAGAAAGAAAGAAAGAAAGAAAGAAAGAAAGAAAGAAAGAAAGATGGATCATCATGAAAAGGAATAGTTAAGGGAAGGAGAAAAATAGATTTTTTAGAAGAGGGAAGACCTATGTTTGCTGACAGAGGGAAAGGAGCTGATGGAAGGAGAAGGATGGAAGGATTTTAAAAAGGGCACACATAATATTTGGAACAATGCTACAGGAAGTGGTGGGAAATGCTGGTCCTTGGTGGAAAGGATGGGAGCCTTTTTTTCTTTGGGAAGGAGAAGCCCTCCCAGAGAGATGACAAGGAGTTGAGAGATTGTAGAGGAATGAGATATAGGGACCTGGAGCCTTGGGGAGCACGGGTATTGAAGGAGAACAAGCAAGAGACAAAAAGAATGCTAGCAGAAAGGACTTGGTCAGATTCAGAAGCTAGAATTTGAAAAGATCCAACTGCATATGTATTTGGCGGCTTTCTCTATAACCTTAGAAGCCTGGGAGGTCATGAGAAGAAAGTAAACTGTGGGAAAGGAAACCAAGAAGTGATTTGCCTGAATTCCATGGGCTGGCAGGCCTGAGAGCAGCTCCCAGCCCACAGTACTCTCTTGGCTATGCTGCCTTCTTCTGAACAGAATTCCCCCTTAGGCTGGTTAAGTTTAAACGCTAACTAGTTTAAAAGCCAAAGTTAGTTTTTAGGCCGTGTTATCAAAGCAAAGTAATGAGAGACTTTTCCTTGAAGACAGAGAAAATAAAATTAGAATTTTTTGTTTTGTTTTTTTTTATTTGGAAAGTGTCAGATGGATTAACTGACAAAACTCAAAATGCCTCTTACCTGGTGGCTTCGGGAAAACCCATCTTGTACAGTGTCACCACCACAGCTCCTCCGATGCCTAGATTGTGCTGCAGAGCAACCTTTGCACCAGGAACTTGCCTCTTCCCGGCTTCCCCTCTCAGCTGCCAGCAGAGTTCAGCACACTGAGCCAGGCCTAGCAAATCGAACACAGAGCAAACCGAGTCAGGCAGATTACACAGCCGCTTTCTCCAGCCAGAAAAGCGCTAGCCTCTAATAGGGACTTTGAATTAGCATTTGATTAGGTCTGGGATCACGTTCACCTTGGTAACTTCTCTTAAAGCTGGAGGAAGTTTTGCTGCTAGTTTTCTTTTCCCCTAAGTAATCTATTTAGGCAATGTCTGGGCTTGAGAAATTTCCTGTGCTCTTTAAACTTAATCTGTCATTTTCTAGTATGCTGAAAGTGACACCACCAAATATAAAATTGCCAAATGAGGGAAAATGATATAAAAATAATATAAAACTAATGATTAATTTTATAATTTTAATGTAGTAAAAGAAAACAATCTATGATTTGGTAGTTCATTTATAAAAAAAAATATAGGATTTGGAAGTTCACTTTCCCTTAAAAATTTTTTTTAAGCTGGTAAGGGGAATTTTTCCTATTATTTTCCCTCAAGTGCTTCCCAATAAGTATGAATTATTTCCCATACCCATTCCCAGCTATTTGCAAGAAAAGCTATGTGACAAGAATAACACATTCTATCCTCAAATAATAAAATCAAAGATTTTTGAGCTGGAAAGAACTGGAAGGAATGAGGTAAACACTAAGAAACAGAAAGGTACGTGAATGGTCAGAAGGCAGGCTAATTCCAGAGTCGGGACTAGAACCCATGTTTCAGAGTTTAGGTTAGTCTTTCAATCAGATCAACTATTTAAGGACACCTAAGTTAGGAATGTTCTACTGGAAAAGACTGGTTTCCCTGCCCTTGGAGGCAGAGCTCTGCAGGTCTACCTAGTGTCCACCCCAAACTTCTGATTCCTGAGTACCTATGACAATTTCCTAAACAAACTCCAACCTTCCCAAGAAATTTTAATTGCTACTTTTAATTTCCAAGCAGTGTCCACATATTCAAAGAATATATATCTTAGAGACTGGTTTCTAAAAAGCTGACTCTAAAGCCCGTCATGATGGTGCATGCTTGTAAACCCAGCGCTTGGGAGGCCTAAGACAGGAGGATTGCACAGGTTCAAAGCCAGCCTTGGCTACTTAGTGAGGATCTCAGCAACTTAGTGAGACTCTGTTTCCAAATAAAATATAAAATAGGTCTGGAAGTATGGCCTGGAGGTAGAAAACCCCCAGGGTTCCACCCCTAGTACCACTGAGACAGGAGGACTGCAGGTTCTCCGCCAGCCTCAGCTACTTGGTGAGGCCCTCTGCAACTTAGTGAGACCCTGTTTCAAAATAAAGAATAAAAAGCCAGCCGTGGTGGCACACGCTTGTAATCCCAGCATTCGGGAGGCTGAGACCTGGAGGATCGCAGTTCGCGGACAGACTCAGCTACTTAGTAAGGCCCTCTGTAACTCAGTGAGACCCGGTTTCAAAATAAAGAATATAAAATAGGGCTGGGGGTGTAGCTCGTAGGTCAAATGCCCCTGGGTTCCATCCCCAGACCCGCAAAATAGATAGAAAGAAAGAAAGAAAGGAAGGAAGGAAGGAAGGAAGGAAGGAAGAAAGATAGATAGATCAGGTTGGGGTATAGCTCTGAGGTAGGATGCCCCTGGGTTCAATCTTCAGCACCACAAAAAATTAAAATTAAAATTAAAAAAGCTAACTCTGTCTTTACATTTTTTTAAAATTGTGAACATTTTGAAAATAAATGAAGATCTATTTGAAATGATTTTATCAATTCTTTTAGACATCTACCTTAAAAAAGCCTAAACATTAAATGAAAATATATAACAAAAAGTAGCTAGGTGTGGTGGCACACGCTTGTAATCCCAGCATTTGGGAGGCTGAGACAGGAAGATCCAGGTTTGCGGCCAGCCTCAGCTACTTAGTGAGGCCCTCTGCAACTCGGTGAGACCCTGTTTCAAAATAAAAAGAATAAAAAATAGGGCTGGGAGTGTAACTCAGAGGTAGAATGCCCCTGGGTTTTATCCCCAGTACCAAAAAAATATATATATATACAAAAACTGTGAAAACACACACACACACACACACACACGCGCGCGCGCGCGCGCACACGAGTGCACACACGCACACACGCGCACGTACGCAAGCAGGGGAGAATATAGAAATACGGAGATAAACACTTCCCATATAGTAGTATGAACATTTAAGCCAGCATAAACTTTTGGCGAAGAAACTTAGACATAGGCAGTTTTATATACAAATCTACCAGTTCATCACGTTGTTAAAACCGTGAAATACTAGATAATCTAATAGGGAAGTAACTAGTGAATGGTTATATAAGTTATGAGCTACCTACATGAAAAATTTTTACTTTCTGCTCAACACTCAGAGCGTCCTTCTGTGACCAGATGTATGGAGGAAGCAATTTCCTCACACACCAAACAGTTCTCCAGTGGACACCAGTGGGTGTCCCATAATTCAATCCAATTAAGCGACTGTCCACATGGAGAAAGTGGCTACAAAGCTGAGTGCCCACAACTCTCTCCACGTGTCCGATTAATTTGTTGGAGGGCTCAAAGAACGTGGGAAGACACTTAATGGTTGCCACTTTATCACAAAGGACGGAGATAAAAAGGTATATAGGGCAAAGTCAGGAGGGATCCCTAGCACAGGAGCTTTTGTGTGCTGCCCTCCCAGCAGTTTTTTGTTCTTTTTCTTTTCAGTCTTTTCTTATTGAGTTTTTCTTTTGTTTCGGTACTAGGGATAGAACCCAGAGGCATTCTACCTCCGAGCTATACCCCCAGATCTGTTTTTTATTCTTTTATTTTATTTTTTGGTGGTACTGGGGGTGGAACCCAGGGGCTTTCTACCTCCGGGCTATATTCCCAGACCTATTTTATATTTTACTTGGAAACAGGGTCTCACTAAGTTGCTGAGAGCCTAAGTGGTTGAGGCTGGCTTCGAACCTGCGCGATCCTCCTGTCTCAGCCTCCCAAGCGTGGGGATTACAAGCGTGTGCCACCACACCTGGCTATTTTTTATTCTTTATTTTGAAACCAGGTCTCACTGAGTTACAAAGGGCCTCACTAAGTAGCTGAGGCTGTCTATGAACCACGATCCTCCTGTCTCAGCCTCCCAAATGCTGGGATTGCAAGTGTGCGCCACCATGCCCAGCTGAAAGAGGAAGTTTTAATGGATTCAGCATAAACTAAAAACTATGTTTATAACATACTCAAAAGCAAACTTCCTGACAACAGTATCATAAGGTTTGGACAGGGAAATGGAAGCACTACCATATACTGCTTAACAACAGGGATTTGCTCAGAGAAGTATGCAAATTTCATGATTGCATAAACATCATAGAGCGCACTTAGAGAAGCCTTTCACACACCTAAGCTCTATGGTACAGACCATATGTGATCTGTTGTTCACCAAAATGTCATCAAGTGGTGCATGACTGTATACTATTGTAAGGTTCTTTTAAGTGAAGCAGTATAATATCACTTGAAGATAAATTATGATAAGATTATTATTGTATATAATAAGATTGGCTTTAGTAGCTCATGCCTATAGTTCCAGCTATTCAAGAGGCTGAGGCAGGAGAATGACTTGAGCCAACGAGGTCAAGACCAATCTATGAAACGCAGTAAGACCCCCATCTCAAAACCAACCAATTAACAAATAAAGAGGTATATAATAAACTATAAAACAACCACTCAAGTAACAAAACAAGGTTATATCTAAATCAGCCAACATATTAAAAAATATTCAATAAGAAGCCGGGTGTGTAAGCCGGGCGTGGTGGCACACAATTGTAATCCCAGCATTTGGGAGGCTGAGACTGAAGGATCGTGGTTTGCAGACAGCCTTAGCTATCAGCTACTTAGTAAGGCCCTCTGCAACTAAGTGAGACCCAGTTTCAAAATAAAGAATATAAATAGGACAGGGGTGTAGCTTGGAGGTTGAATGCCCCTGGGTTCCATCCTCAGACCCGCAAAAAGAAAAGAAAAAAAAAAAAGAACCTGGGTGTGGTAGCTCATACTTGTAATCCCAGCATTTAGGAGGCTGAGACAGGAGGATCGCAGTTCATGGCCAGCATCAGCTACTTAGCGAGGCCCTTTGCAACTCAGTGAGACCCTGTTTCAAAATAAAGAATAAAAATAGGGCTGGGGGTGTAGCTTGGAGGTAGAATGCCCCTGGGTTCTATCCCCAGTGCCTCAAAATAAATAAATAAATAAATAAATAAATAAATAAATAAATAAATAAATAAATAACAAATGAATAAATAAAAAAGAAAGCTCTTTCTGGGTCAGACCAAAAATCTACCTTCTGATTATTTCCAATGATCCTAATTCTTCCATACTAAACAAATGCATTCCTTTTGTCTAATGCTGCCTTTCAGAGGTTAATGAAGAAATAATGTATTGAACCATTTCTTTGCATGTGCAAGGTCTGGTCTTAGATACTGTACAGAGTACAAGAGATAGGTAGGCTCTTAATCAAATAGAGATTTTTCTAAAAACTTGTAAATAATTGGAATATGCACTGCAAGCATAAATCTCAAAAGGGAAATACTGAGAAATTATAATAGAAATTCAGAAAAGAGAAAGATTAATTCATCCTATGGAAAGAACCAGAGAATCAGAAAAAAGTTTCATGAGGTAAACTAACATTAGGAAGAAACCTAAAATAAAAGGGTATTTCCACTGAGGAGAGGGCACTCAAACAGAGCATAGTGGTAACAACCTTGGACTCATAGAAATATATAGCCTGCGTTGGATACTAACTTTGCCACTATCTAGTATGATGACTTCAGACAAATTGCTTAAACTCTCCATCCTTCTATATTCTTTTTTAATAAATTAAAAACATGGGAATTAAAAGCATTTATTAATGGAGAGTACTTAGAAAAGTACCCAACACTAAGCACTGTATAAGTGTTTGCTCTTATTATTATTTTGTGTGTCTGTTGGGGGGTTTACCGGGGATTGAACACAGGGCCATCCCACCCTGAACTATACCCCAACACTACTTATTATTCTTAATTTGAAATAGTCTCACTAAGTTGTGCAGGGCCTCACTAAGTAGCTAGGGCTGGTCCTGAACCTGCAATCCTGTCTTAGCCTCCCAAGTACTGGCATTACAAGTGTGTATTCAGTAAATCTTCACCCTGTGGACCCCCTCTCCCTTCTCTCTTCATAGCTCTGGTTTGTGCTTCTCCTAAGGCACTTGTATTGTGCCTTGTATTGTAATTACTTGTGTTATTACACTGCCTCTTGTGATACTTCCTGAGGGTGATGGTTATCTTGTACATCCTAACCCTAGTCTCCAAACCTAGCTGTACAAGAGAAGCTCTTGAGGAACTTTAACCACATATAAAGTGTTGTTACCAACACAGACCTAAGAATCAAAATTTCCAAGGGTAGGGTAACAAAATATTTTATTAAAAGTTCCAGGAAGCCGGGTGTGGTGATGCACACTTGTAATACCAGTATTTGGGAGGCTGAGACAGGAGGATCATGGTTCACGGACAGCCTCAGCTACTTAGCAAGGCCCTCTGCAATTCAGTGAGACCCTGTTTCAAAATAAAGAATAAAAAATAGGGCTGGGGAGCCGGACATAGTGGCACGCACTTGTAATCCCCTCACTTGGGAGGCTGAGACAGGAGGATTGTGCAGGTTTGAAGCCAGCCTCAGCTACTTAGTGAGGCTCTCAGCAACTTAGAAGAGACCCTGTTTCCAAATAAAATATAAAAAACAGGTCTGGAGTATACCCAAGGTAGAAAGCCTCTGGGTTCCACCCCTGGTTAAAAAAAAATAGGGCTAGGGGGGTAGCTCGGAGGTAGAAAGCCCCTGGGTTCCATGTCCAGTACCACACACACACACACACACACACGCACACACACACACACACACACACGTTCCAGGAGATTCCAAAGCCGTCCATCAGTAGACTCCATATTTGAGAGTCAATGCACTTCTGGCACCTAATGATAAGATGGATATGCAATAAGCAACTGTTGAACTTACATGGACCAAACAGTGGATGATCAGGACCTAATACTAGGTTAGAGACATCCTAGGAAGGCTCACATGCGAGGCCAATTAATACAAAAGGTCAAACTAAAAAGCAAACTCCAGTTTCAAGTCAACAATCCCTTATTAGGAACTTTACCTCAAAGGCCCTTTACTTCTATGACCTTTGAGCAGACTGAACACACCAAAAAGCAGAGTTGAAAATAAGCTAAAGCCAAGTTTTATTTACTGATTTCATGTAAGTATTCAGTTAGTGCTGGGCAACACGTGTAAAAGCCTTACAAAACTAAAATAAAATATAATATTATTTGGACACGAATTTGGTTTTTTGTCATATGGCCACGGTAAAATAAACACCAGAATCTCAAATTTAATGTAATTTTCTGACTCAAAAACTTAAAATGAATTCCTGTTTTTAAACTAAAGATGAGCAAAAGAATACTCAATTCAAATGTTTATGCCTTTTTCTTCTAGTAGAGATATTCTTGGGAGGGGAGGGTACTGGGGGTGGAACCCAGGGGCTTTCTACCTCTGGGCTATACTCCCAGACCTATTTTCTATTTTATTTGGAAACAGGGTCTCACTAAGTTGCTGAGAGCCTCACTAAGTAGCTGAGGTTGGCTTCGAACCTGTGCGATCCTCCTGTCTCAGCCTCCCAAGCGCGGGGATTGCAAGCGTACGCCACCACGCCTGGCTAGTAGAGATATTCTTATGGCAACTAGGAACTTTTCACCCAGATCTGAATAAGTTATTTTTAAAAAAAAAAAAGTATCATGGGGCTTTAATTTTAAAGCTATTTCTCTACCACTGAGTTCCCACCAAAGCAACACTGTCTTACCCTTAGGCCATGGCAGAAGAGAACCCTCTCTGCCCAGTACTACCATGTGTTTTGGAAGTGCTTACTTGACCACTTTCTGATTCTCTTGGAATCTTACTACAGTTTGTTATCCAAGTAACCAGGGAAAAATATTTAAACTACTCAGAGCTGTCATTCCGATATGTTTTCCAGGAGTCTGAATTCCTTCCTGGGCCACATTACTGCTAATGACCATGTGTCAGATTTACTTGAAATATATCCAAACCCACAATATGCAGCAAGTAAACATTTACTCTTCAATAATTCCTTGTGCCTATTTAGACTGCCACTGCAGACATCACATTTTTATGTTTTTCCTTCAAAATGCTACATCCTCACTAAACACTATTTCTCAAAGATTAATGATAGGGGGAAAGATTTACCAACAGCGCAGATGCAAATGCTGGAAAGGATCATAAAAGGAAACTGCAGAAGATGTGCGCCTCCCTGAAAAGTATTTTAAAAAGGGATGAATTCTTTCTTTCTGGGGTGTTTTAGGTATGCTTTCTAGTACACAGGAGAGAAATTAATGACTTTCCAACATCACCAAAATTGTTAACACTTGGTGAAGAAATCCAATGTAGACAAGATTAAAGAAAAAGAAGCACCCTCATACACTGTTGTTGTGAATAAACATTGGTACAATCTTTTTTTTTTAAAGAAAATTTGGCAATCTCTACTGATTCTAAAATAGATGCTACCTTTGACACAGTGAGCCTTCTTTTAGAATTTATCCTATGATCATACTTGCAAAAATATAGAAAGGTACAAGGACTGCTTATTGCAGAAATTGGACACAAACTATGTGTTATGAATAACTAGGTAAATTCCTAAAAAATGATAATACTCTCAAGGCATTAAAAATAAAGATTATCAGCTGGGCATGGTGGCGCACGCTTGTAATCCCCACGCTTGGGAGGCGGAGACAGGAGGATCGCGCAGGTTCGAAGCCAGCCGCGCTGGCTTAAGAGAACCTGTTTCCAAACAAAAATATAAAATAGAAGGTCTGGGAGTGTAGCCCAGTGGTAGAAGGATTTCCAGAAACCCGAGTACCACCAAAAAAAAAAAAATATATTATCTGTTAGTGATAATATAGATTAAGATGTAAGTAAAAAAGCCATCTACAATATGATAAATATTCAAATATATAGAAAGATTATATAAACATACATATATTTATATAAGTGCAATAATTTTTGAACAAAAGAAATATTAATAGGGATTGTCTCTGAAAAATAAAACTAAAAAGTAAGAGAAGACTGTTAAATGTTAAAAACTTGTCATCAGCCAGATGTGGTGGTGTAAACCCATAATCCCAGTACTTAGGAGGCTGAGACAGAAGGATCACAGGTTGAAAGCAAGCCTCAGCTACTTAGTGAGACTCTCAGAAACTCAAGTGACACCCTGTTTACAACTTTTAAAAAATAAGTGTGGGGGGTATATCCTGGAGGTAGAAGGCCTCTGGGTTCCACTGGAGGTATATCCCAGAAGAGATATATCTCAGAGGTAGAAAGCTTCTAGGTTCAATCCTCAGTGTGCATGCATGCACACACACATACACACAAAAAAAAACTTGTCATCAGCAATAATTTTTTTTCCTGTACTGGGGAAGGAAGCCAGGGTCATTCTACCTCTGAGCAACAGCCTCAGCTCTATTTTTTATTCTTTATTTTGAAACAGGGTCTCACTGAGTTGCAAAGGGCCACACTAAGTGGGAGGCTGGCTTCGAACTCACACAATCCTCCTGTCTCAGCCTCCCAAATGCTGGGATTACAAGCATGCACCACCACGCCCAGATAGCAATTATATTAAAAGGCATTTGGGAGGCTGAGACAGGAGGATTGTGGTTTGAGGCCAGCCTCAGCTACTTAGTGAGGCCCTTTGCAATTCAGTAAGACCCTGTTTCAAAATAAAGAATAAAAATATAGGGCTGGGGGTGTAGTTGGGAGGTAGAATGCCCCTGGGTTCCATCCCGAGTACCACCAAAACAAAACATTTGATAGCCCTTTTGAAGAACTATTTGACAGTTTCTTATAAAGTTCAACCTACATAGGTACAATGACCTCACGATTCCACTCCAAGTTATGAACCTAAGAGAAATGAAAGCATATTTCTACAAACAGACTTGTATAACATCCATAATAGTTTATTTCTAAGTCTCCTAATAGGCCAGGTGTGGTGGTACATGTTTGCAATCCCAGTACTTTGGAGGTTGAGACAGGAGGATCTTAGGTTCACAAGCAGCCTCAGCTACTGAGTGAGGCCCTCTGTAACTTAGTGAGACCCTGATTCAAAATAAAGAATAAAAAATAGGGCCGGGGTATAGATCAGAGGTAGAATGTTCCTGAGTTCAACCTCCAGTACCACAAAAAAAAAGTCTAATAGGAAACAATTCAAATTGTGTGTGTGTGTGTGTGTGTGTGTGTGTGTGTGTGTGTGTTACTGGGAAGGGAACCCAGGGGCATTCTACCTCCAAGCTACACCCCCTTCCCTATTTTTTATTCTTTATTTGGAAACAGGTCTCACTAAGTTGCAGAGGGCCTCACTAAGTAGCTGAGGCTGTCTGCAAATTGCGATCCTCTGGTCTCAGCCTCCCGAATGCTGGGATTACAAGCATGGGCCACCACGCCCGGCTACAATTCAAATTTTTATCAACAGGAGAATGATTAAACAAATTGGCGTACTTCAACAGTGGAATATTACTTAGAAAGAAAAAAATACTGATACAAGAAAAGTCTGAACCTTACATGGTACTAAATGAAAGGCTCCAGACACAAGAGAGAATATATGCACATCATAAAATTTCACATACGTGAAGTTCTAGGGTCAGCAAAAAGAATCTACAGGGATGGAAGCCAAAAAGTCCAAGCCTGGTGGTGATGGAGAATGGGGCAGAAGAGTCTGAAGGAAGCCAGGATATGGGCTGGAATAGACAGGACAGAACTTTCTGGGAAGATGGGAAAGTGCTGTGTCTTGTTATGATTGGTGGTTCCATGGATACATACAATTCTCAAACCCAATTATCTATTTAAAGTATACCAGTCAAAGGTGTTAGTATGCTCACAAATATGAGCCAGGCATATTAGCACACACCTGTAATACCATTTCTTAGGAGACTGAGAAAGGAGGATCATAGGTTTGAGGAAATCCTCAGCAACTTAGTGAGACTCTCAGTATCCTAATGAGACCCAGTTTCAAAACAAAAACCAAAAAGGGCTGGGAGTGTAGCTCAGAGGTAGAATACCCCTGGGTTCAATATGGAAGGGAGGGAGGGAGGGAGGGAGGAAGGGGAAGGAAGGGGAACCACCTATGACCCCCCCAGTCCTAAGCAAACATTACTCTACTTTCTGTCTTTATGGATTTGCCTATTCTGGACAGTTAATTAAAATGGAATGGTATAATACATGGTCTTTCATGACTGCCTCCTTTCACTTAACAAGATGTTTTTAAGGATTATCTACATTGTACAATAAGCCAGTATTTCATTCCTTTCCTGAAGGAAAAGAACACTCCATAGTAAAATATACAGCGTTCTGTTTGTCCATTCATCAGCTGATGACAGACAGCTGGGTTGTCTCCACCACTAAGCTATTATGAATAATACTGCTAACAAATATTTGTGCATAATTTTTGTGAGGTCCATGTATCATACTGTATAAAAATTATAACTCAAACTTGAGAAAGAAAACGGATATAAAGCTCATATTAATACTATACAGTATAATTTCTGAGTATTTCAGTGGATGATAGAATAAAGTATCTTAGAATGGCAGATAAGCATTCTTTTTTTTTTTCAGTACTGGGGATGGAACCCAGGGACATTCTACCTCTGATCTACACCCTCAGCCCTATTTTTTATTCTTTATTTTGAAACAGGGTCTCACTGAGTTGCAAAGGGCCTCACTAAGTACCTGAGGCTGTGGGCGAACCGAGATCGTTCTGTCTCAGCCTCCCAAATGCTGGGATTACAAAGCGTGCACTGCCACACCCAGCTAAGCATTCTTATTATAAAAATGTATTTCAAGCTGGGCGTGGTGGTGCACGCTTGTAATCCCCACGCTTGGGAGGCAGAGACAGGAGGATCGCGCGCAGGTTCGAAGCCAGCCACACGTGCTGGCTTAGGAGACCCTGTTTCCAAATAAAAATGTAAAAATAGGTCTGGGAGTGTAGCCTGGAGGTAGAAGGGCTTCCAGGAACCCCAGTACCACAAAAAATAAAAATAAAAATAAAAATGTGTTTCAGAGAGAAAAAAGTTCTATGTCAATAAAATAACTAAACAAGTGTAGTATCCATCTCCTGATGGAACAGGCTTCTGAAAGAGAAGTGAAAGCACTGCCCACCACACACACACACACACACACGCACGCACATACGGTGGCACTTGTGTGTGTGTGTGTGTGTGTGTGTGTGTGTGTGTGTGTGTGACTGCAGATTAAACCCAGGGGCATTCTACCTCCTAACTACACCAGCCCTATTTTTTTTTTTTTTTTGAAACAGGATCTTGCCAGTCTCACTACTTGCTGAGGCTGTCCTCAAACCTGTAATCCTCCTGTTTTAACCTCTGAAGTACTGGGATTACAAGCATGTGCCACCATGCCAGGCTACAGTCACTCTTTAAGGCCTCAGTGACCAGCCACAAAACTCATCCTCATCCTGCTTCTCCATGTCCTCAAGCAGCAAAATCAACAGGCAGTATGAACTAATTCTCTTTTTGAAGGCTAAAAGAAACAGGTTAGCCTATTTACCAAAGATAGAAAATAATTTTAAAATAATGTCTGTGTAGCACTGGGCACAATATTTACATAGAAATATGATGCCTAGGTGCTCACACTAGAAGAAAAATTATTTTCTTTACAAATTAAAGAACATTGTTTCTTGCCAGGTGTGGTGGCGCACACTTATAATCCCCACACTTGGGAGGCTGAGACAGGAGGATCACACAGGTTCGAAGCCAGCCTCAGCTACTTAGTGAGGCTCTCAGCAACTTAGTGTAACCCTGTTTCCAAATAAAATGTAAAATAGGTTTGGTAGTAAGCCGGGTGTGGTGGCGCACGCTTGTAATCCCTGCACTTGGGAGGCTGAGACAGGAGGATCACGCAGGTTCGAAGCCAGCTTCAGCTGGCTTAAGAGACCCTGTTTCCAAATAAAATATAAAAAAATAGGTCTGGGAGTGTACCCCAGAGGTAGAAGGCCCCTGGGTTCCATCCCCAGTACCACACAGACACACAAAAAATAGATCTGGTAGTATAGCCTGGAGGTTGAAAAGCCCTTGGGTTCCACCCCTAGTACCCCCCCCCACACACACACACTGTTTCAAAAAATAGCTATAAATTATTTTTATACAATAATATAAGTAATAGTTTTATTGCTGGCTCAAAAAATCCTTAAGTCTGTCAAAAGAAAGTCAAAAAATCATTCTGACTTTCTTTTGTAGAAAGGCGTTACTGTGCTCTTACTCTCTGGGGTCCTCAGCCATCGACTTTACACATACACATTTTCCCTTTGATCCACAGACAGCCTTATGTAGTAGGTACTGTATTTTATTCCCAGCTTAAATATGTTAGCTACACTATGTCCTGAAAAGGGTGAAGAGTGTGGGCTCCCGCCCAGGCAAGCGCCTCCCTGCAGGCCCCTCCCTTCATAGCACCTCCCTCAGCTGCAACTTGAGAATGGTTGCCCCGTTGCCCCATCCTCACTTCTCATTCTTTCTGAATCCCACGGGCCTTCATGCAAACATTCCCTGGTCCAAAGGTGCTTTCACTCTCTGCCTGGCCCTTCTCACCTCACTTTACTCCTGTCCCTCGGCTCCCTGATCTTTCCTCCCCATCTCTTCTCCCCCCTTTTGTTTGATTCCGGGGACTGAACCAAGGGGATTCCACCTCCAAGCTACATACTCAGCCTTGAAATGGCTTTCACTAAGTTGCTGAGGCTGGTCTTGAACCTGAGATTTTCACTCCCAGACCTATTTATTTATATTTTTATTTAGAAACAGGGTCTCTTACACCAGCGCCAGCGCGGCTGGCTTCGAACCTGTGCGATCCTCCTGTCTCCGCCTCCCAAGCCCGCCCGGGGATTACGAGGTGTGCCACCACGCCCAGCTTCCCATTATTCTTAAATGGCTCTGTCTACCCACACCTTTAATTTTGATGTCCACTAAAACCTGGTGGTTCATCCTTATACTTGATTTCTTTTCAACCTCACAATCTCCATTTGGTTCTTTTCTATACTTTCTATTTATTAATAGTCCCTATTTTGGTAAAAAACATTTTCATATTTTCCTTTAATTTTGTATATATAGTCTCCCTTAGTTCTTTAGCTATGCTCAAAATAGTTAAGATTTTGGTTTAGTTAAGTACAATAGTTTTACTTCCTCAGAGACAGTTTCTATTGACTGATTTTTTTTCCCATGTGTGGGCAACTTTCTTAATTCTTTACATATCTCATGGTTTTTGTTAAAAACTTAACATTTTAAGTACTATATTATGGATATTCTAAAAATCAGATTCTCCCCATCATAGATTTTATTTTTATGTTTATGTAGTGACTTTTTCCAACGAATTCCGTAAAGTCTATATTCTTTGTCACATATGCCCCCAAATTCCCTATCTGGTTAACTTAGTGGTCAGCTACTGACTGGACTGAGCCTCCTGGTCCTTGCCGGGGCTGTGGCCATGTGTGTGCTGAGGTCCTGGGCCATGCAGTTTACAGCTCCCCTTGGCCTTTACTCCTTGTTTGCACGGAGCCCACACGCACACAGCCATTTGTATGCACTGAGCCTTTTACATTCCCAAGACCATGTGGGACCCTTTCAAAGCCCCTGTGGACATCTCATGGCCCAGCTTTTGCTTTTAAGCTTTAGAGTTACTTTGTTGTTTGCTCCAGTTGACACTGCACTGGCTGTGCTGTTAAACAGTCATTGCTGGTTTGGGGTTTTAAACAAAAGCTTGTGGAAAATATCCTTTATGCTCAGTGAGTTTCCAGTCAGGTTAAATAAAGATAAACTTTCCAAGTGGAGTTTACAAGTAAACTGCCAGATAGGACAAATAATGACAATTCTCTAAGGATGAGGCTTTGGTTTCAGCCCTGGAAAGGCTGCTTATTTTCTACTGTGACTGCAGATGCTGGGGCTGGGAGAGCAGGTGTGGGGGGATCCACGGGAACACCACGGCTGTTCTTGCAGAGTCAGTTCTTTGTGGTTGCTACTGGGAATAAAGTCCATAGATGTAGAATTACATATTTGGTTAATTTCCAAAGTTATGAACTAAGTTGATCTTGATAATTAGTGCCAGAGCAGTTGTCACTTTTATAAAGAGGAGGATTTCGCCACTCCCAGTTACAAGATTCTCAGTCCCTTCATTTTTAGACTTCTTTTAAATGTATTGGGTTTATAGAAGCAAATATATGATGATAATGGCATGGAGAGGACGGGACAGATGGAAATCAGCTGTTGAAGCAGTCTTACTTTATATATGAGGTAGGTTAACTCCAGCTGAAGGCAGACCGTGGTGGGTTTAGGATCCATGCTGTGGGGGGGGGGGGTTGCACACCTGGAATCCCGGTACTTGGGAGGCTGAGACAGGCGTGTCGCAGGCTCAAGGGCAGCCTCAGCTACTTAGTGAGACTATCAGTTACCTGGTGAGACCCTGTTTCAAACTAAAAAAGAAAAAACTGGCGTGGTGGAGCACGCTTGTAATCCCAGTACTTGGGAGGCTGAGATAGGAGGATCGCAGGTTCAAGGACAACCTTAGCAAGTAGTGAGACTCTCAGCAACCTAGCAAAACCCTCTTCCAAAAAAACAAAAATTAAATAGGGCTGAGCGTGTAGCTCAGAAGTAGAATGCCCCTTGGTTCAATCCTCAGTACACGCACACACACACACGCACAAAGGATGCATGCTGTGCATCCTGAAACAATCTCTGTGTTTTGTTTTGGGTTTTGTTTTGTTTATGTTGGTGGTACTACAGAGTGAACCCAGGGGCATTCTACCTCCAAACTATACCCAAGCCAATTTTTATTTTATTTTATTTTATTTTATTTTATTTTATTTTATTTTGTGGTACTGGGGATAGAACCCAGGGGAATTCTAACTCTGAGTGACACCACCAGCCCTAATTTTTAATATATATATATATATTTTTTTTTTTTTTTTGCAGCACTGGGGATGGAAGCCAGAGGCATTCTACCTCTGAGCTAAACCTCTAGCCCTATTTTTTTTAATCTTTATTTTGAAACAGTGTCTTACTGAGTTGCAAAGGACTTCACTAAGCAGTAGCTGCGTCTGTCTTTGAACCATGATCCTCCTGTCTCTGCTTCCCAAATGCTTGGATTACAAGTGTGCACCACCACACCAGGCTCCTATTTTATTTTTATTTTGAAACAAAGTCTCACTAATTTGATGCAAGCCTCACTGAACTGATGAGGCTGGCTCTGTACTTGTGATCTTCCTGTCTGTCTCCAAAATACTGAGATTACAGGTGTGCACCACCATGCCAGGCACAATCACTGTTTTCTAAGGAAGTAACTCAATAGAAAAGATAAAATATTTCAAACATACACACTAAGTTTTGTGTGTTTATGTGGAACTGGGCATTTAACCCAGAGCATTCTACATCTAGCCCTACTTTTTTTTTCTTTATTTTGAAAGAGGGACTCACTAAGTTGCAGATGACTTCACCAAGTAGGTGAGGGTGGTTGCAAACCTTCTATCCTCCTGCCTCAGCCTCCCAAGTACTGGGATTACAAGCATACGCCACCACACCTGGCTCCCATTAATTTTAAAATGGCATTAAAAAAAGAAAAAGAATCAAGAGGAGATAAAACAAAAAGAAAACCAATAGCAAGGTGTCTCTGCTTCCCAAATGCTGGGATTGCAAGTGTGTGCCACCACACCAGGCTCCTATTTTATTTTTATTTTGAAACAAAGTCTCACTAATTTGATGCAAGCCTCACTGAACTCATGAGGCTGGCTCTGTACTTGTGACCTTCCTGTCTCAGTCTCCAAAATACTGAGATTACAGGTGTGCACCACCACGCCAGACACAATCTGCAACTCTCTCTGTGAGTGCCTGTCTCCCTGTCTCTTTCTCATCATAAATTATATGCTTACTAAATCTGAATGAAAAATGAAAGTAAACCAAGGTTACCTGCTATAATAAGTACATTACTAATTCTAACTTTTCTATTTTGAAATGTGAGAATGTATAAAATCTTGCTAAGTTAATCAATAAGCATAATAAAACAATATAGAAAAAAATCAAAAGATCTACCTATCTTCACAAAAATAAATCACAGAATTTTAATGCTAAAAGTTATGTTAGAAACTGCATTATACAAGTTTTTCATTTTACAATTAAGGAACTAAGAGTCAAGGTGATTAATTGCTAAGTGATAAAAATAGTTACACTGGCCAGTCACCAGCAGAGATATAGTAAAATTCCTATTTCATAACTTCTAGTCCAGTTGTCTCAAGAGAAAATAATTTCCATGCAACACCAATCATGTATGCAACAACATACAAATGTATTTAGTTGAAATGATTTTTATCTAACATATCTAGCAAGATCTCTATTTAGAAATATCCTAAGTTCTATACCTATTTGAAAACAATCCTGTGTGTGTGTGTGTGTGTGTGTGTGTGTGTGTGTGTGTGTGTGACTGAGAATGGAACCCAGGGGCATTCTACCTTTGTGCTACACCCCTAGCCCTATTTTTTATTCTTTGTTTTGAAACAGTATCTCACTAAATTTCAGAGGACCTCACTAAATAGATGAGGCTGGCTATGAGCCTGCAATCCTCCTGTCTCAGCCTCTCAAGTACTGGGATTATAAGAGTACATCATAACACCTGGCACAATTCAACTTTTAAAAAATATATTGTTGAATTTAGAGTTTCAATTAATTCAAATTATCATCAAATAATCAAGATAAAAGAAATATACTGAAGTTAAAGGGGAAAAAATTTTTTTTGTGGCTCTAAGGATGGAACCCAGGGGCATTCAACCTCTAAGCTACAGCCCCTGCCCTGTTTTTATTCTTTACTTTTTGAAACAGGGTCTCCCTAAGTTACAGAGGGCCTCACTAAGTAGCTGAGGCTGTCTGTGAACCGCGATCCTCCAGTCTCAGCCTCCCAAATGCTGTGATTACAAGCATGTGCCACCACGCCCAGCTGAAAAAATATTTTAAAACTATGGTTAAACAATCATTAAGCTTTAGCTATCAAGATAGCTCAGAAAACATAAACTTACATTCAAATCTAGGAATAACCACACTTACAGCAAAAGTGATAAAACTTTATGAAATCTGTGTGTAGTGTTACCTGTAGCCCCCAGGGGGTGTCCTTTTGAAATCAATCCACCACTAGGGTTTATGACCCACTTTCCTCCATAGGTATTATCTCCTCTATCAACCAGCGTTCTACCTTGTCCTGTAGAAGAAACAATAATATTCACAAATGTTAAAAATAACACTGGAACAAATGGCACATTTTAAAAAACTTCTGTACAGCCAAGAATTCCTGAGAGCCAACATGTTTTAACAACTTAATAATCTGTTACAAGAACTTCTAAAAGTTAAGTAATAAATATTGAGCAATAAAAGCTTATCTTTCCAGAAGATGTTCTGCATGAAACAAACTCCCGTTAGTTCCTAAGACTTCTGTGACTTCCAAAGCTGTTCCAAATAAAATAAAGGTTCAGAGAGCCAGAAGAAAAGAATAGAAATGGATACAATACTGTGCATACTATAACTAAAGTAACTGTAGCAGCTTTAAGCTCCATAATTTCCAAAATATATTCATTTCTCCTCATTTCAACTGTGCTGCTATGTGCTATGTAAATACTTTTAATAACCAGGAAAAATTTTTTTAAAAGCCATTTAATGAAATTAAGGGAAATGGCTAAAAACACAGTGAAGCCACAAAAGTAAGGTTAAAAAATTATTTCAGCTGGGTATGGTGGCACACGCTTGTAATCCCAGCATCCAGGAGGTTGAGACCGGAGGATCGCGGTTCACGGACAGCCTCAGCTACTTAGTGAGACCCTTTGCAACTCAGTGAGACCCAGCTTCAAAATAAAGAATAAAAAAATAGGGCAGGGGGGGTGCAGCTTGGAGGACACACGCTCTGCGAGGCCTTGGTCTGTTTTAATGTGTCTATTCAGTTTAATCCTCAACCCTATGAAGTAGGTACCCTTATCTAGATAAGGAAACAGCCAAGGCAAAAATAATAGATTAAAAAAACAAGTGTATTTCTCTACTGGTAAGCTAAAATGCACTAGTCACAGAATTTAGATATCTAATAATTTCTTTTTTTGTGGTACTGGAGATGAAATCCAGGGGAATTCTACCTCCAAGCTACACCCCCAACCCTATTTTTTATTCTTTATTTTTGAAACAAAGGGCCTCATTAAGTAGTAGCTGAGGCTTGTCCTCAAACCATGATCCTCCTGTCTCAGCCTCCCAAATGCTGGGATTACAAGTAGGCACCACCATACCCAGCTAGATGTATATTTCCTAAACTGGCTTTAAATCTAGATTACAAATCTTAAATATAAATTGGAGCTGGGAATGTGGCTTGGTGGTACAGCACTTCCTTAGCATGCACAGGTTCAATCTCTAGCTTCACAAAAGCAAAATAAAAACAAACACCATTGTTAGAGTATTTTCTCTTATTTTTGGTATATTTCTGATTTAGAACCTGTAACAAGGCTCTAGTCAGCAGATATTCTATTATTGCTGCTTCCAAACCTGCTAAGTATTATCACTTTAACAAGTCATAGTATATTAAATACAAGCTAATCCATCGCCAGGCATGTTGGTGGTGCAAGCTTTTAATCTCAGCATTTGGGAGGCTGAGACAGGAGGACTGTGGTTCAAGGCCAGCCTCAGCTACTTAGTGAGGCCCTTTGCAACTCAGTGAGACCCTGTTTCAAAATAAAGAATAAAAAATAGGGCTGGGGGTGTAGCTCGGACGTAGAATGCCCCTGGGTTCCATCCCTAGAACCGCAAAATGAATGAATGAATGAATGAATGAATGAATGAATGAATGAATGATTACAAGCTACCACTATCAAGTAGAAAATTTATTACATGTTTCCCAACATATAGAGAAACATGTAAAGTAGTAAAAGAGTCCTGAGGGAAGTTATCTTGAACCCACCAACTAAAAATGAGCCAGAAATGACACAACTGATGATCACTCTCACCTACCACAGATAGAAAAATGCACAAGCACTTTCAGAAACCAATTATTATGCCTACTATGTGCCAAAACGTAACCTAGGAATTTGTGGACACAACAGTAAATGAAACAGATAAAACCTCTACTCTCATAGAGTTTAATTTATTATAGAGAGAGGAGTGGGGAAGAGCCAGGCGATATGTAAATAAGTTTAATAATGTGCAGAGGAGCCATAAGTGCTGTGGAAATAAGAAGGTAGGAAAGGGAGTTCAGGAAGAGCTTGGACAAGAAGGAGGGGGTGAGAAGAGGACTCTTGTCAAGACCTGAAGGCAGTGAGGGGAACTCACACAGGTATCTGGAACAAAAGCTCTGAGGCAGGAGCAAGCTCACAGCCACTGAAGGAGGAAGCTGGTGTAGCTGCAAGAGAGTAGAGAATCACAGGTTTGAGGCCAGTATAGCAACTTAGCAAGACCTTGTTTCAGAAGAAAAAGTGCTGGGTCACAGTTCAGAAGTAACATACCTCTGAGTTCAGCCCCCACTATGAGAGGGAGAGGGAGAGGGAGAGGGAGAGGGAGAGGGAGAGGGAGAGGGAGAGGGAGAGGGAGAGGGAGAGGGAGAGGGAGAAGGAGGGAGAGGGAGAGAGAAAGGGAGGGAGAGGGAGAGGGAGAGAGAGAGAGGGAGAGGGAGAGGGAGAGGGAGAGGGAGGGAGGGAGAGGGAGAGGGAGAGGGAGAGGGAGAGGGAGGGAGGGAGAGGGAGAGGGAGAGGGAGAGGGAGAGGGAGAGGGAGAGGGAGAGGGAAAGGGAAAGGGAAGGAGAGGGAGAGGGAGAGGGAGAGGGAGGGAGAGAAGAAAGTAAGAGATAAAAGTTGACTTGTGTCTCTGACTGAGAAACTACAGGGATTTGAACAGAGGAATGGCACTGACCTGCTCTATATATCTAACAGGATCATTGTGGCTTCATTCTACAGAAGAGGCTGTAAGAACATGAGGTGAATGCAGGGGACCAGCTCTGAAATACTACAATAATCTAAGTAAGAGGTCATGCTGGTGGTGATAAAAAAAAATCACGATATGGTCAAACTCTGGATTTATTTTGAAGGTAGAGTCTACATGTCTGAGAAGTAGATTCAACGGGGGCTATGAGAGAGAAAGAAAACTCAAGAATGATTCTATGGTTTCCAGTATGATCAACTGGAAGATGGAGACCTGAGGGGGGAGGAAGTTTGGGAAGTATCTGGAGTTTTCGATCTGGACTTAGTTTGAGATGCTTATACAACATCAAAAAATAAATATAAGCTGGGCCCACTGGTACACACTGGTAATCCCAGTACTTGGGAGTCTGAGACAGGAGGATCTGGGTTCTTGGCCAGCCTCAGCTACTTAGTGAGGCCCTCTGCAATTTAGTGAGACCCTATTTCAAAATAGAAAATAAAATAGGACCGGGGGTGTAGGTCAGAAGTAGAATGACCCTGGGTTCAGTCCCTGATGCCAAAAAATAAAGAAAAATAAAAAATAAAAATCTTGAAAAGCAAAGATCTGTATACCTGAGTCTAGAGAATAGCGAAACCAACTAGGAAGGCTAGGGAAATAAACTTGAAAGTCATCATCATATATATGACATTTAACCCTGAGATTGGGTTCCAGCTCTGCTAAGGCAGCATACATTCCCTGCAGTACTTCTCTCCCATTGATTACAATGGAAAACACTGGATAAAATACTAAAAACAGCTACTTGATGGCTCTGGAAAGGAAACAAAGGCAAGGGGATTGTAGAAAGTGAAAACCGGAAAAGTCGCTGCACAGGCAGAGTGCCTGGCTATCTTCTATCAGGCTTTCCTAACAGCTCCGTCCCAGGGTCAGCTCAGTTCTGGAACAGCACAGCAGCAGAGGCAGCACCGGTACCCAAAACTCTAAAAGTAACCCCATCTTTTTAACAAAAGGAACTAGGAAGAGAAACTCTTCCAGGCTGAAGAGGAAGGTAAGAAGGTCACAGTGGAGAAAGCCAGAGAAGAGAAGCCTCTAATTCCGTGCATGGACCTGCACACATGTGAGGGCCACTCTTCAGCTAAATCTGCACAGGATGGACCCAAAGCCCAAACCAGCCAGAAAAGGCTGAGAGAGTGGAGCACTCCAGCCACACCTGAGACGGCAGCCAAACTCATCACAACAGAGTGAACTGACCGCTGGCTAAGACAGAAACATCAACACCCTCTAGAGGACCTATACAACTTAATATTCACCCTGTCCAGGATACACTCCCAAACTACTTAGTATGTGAAGAATCAGAGAAATGTAATCAACTCTCAAGGGAAAAAACCACCAATTGGTGCAAAACCTGAGAAAGCCTAGATATGGAATCTCAAAGATTTTAAAACAGATATTCAAACTACAAGGTTAAGAAAAACATACTAGAAATGAATAAAGACATACAGATTCTCTGCAGAGAAAAAGAAACTAGAACCAGGAGTGATGCTGCACACCTGTAATCCCAGTACTGGGGAGGCTAAGGCAGGAGGATTGCAGGTTTAAGGACAGCCTCAGGAAATAGTGAGACTCTCATCAACCTGTGATATTCTATTTCAAAATAAAAATAAAAAGGGCTGGGGGGTGTAGCTCAGAGGTAGAATGTTCTTGGATTCAATCCCAGTAGCGCGCACACGCACATACACACACACAGAAAGAAAAAAACTAGAAGGGGAACCAAAAGGAAATTTTAGAATTGAAAATGCAATATTTAAAATAAAACTCACTCTTGTATTCAGAAGGGAGGATTAGGAGGGAACCCGGGAAAGCCCAAGTGCTGTGTACATATGTGTCACTATCACTCTGAACTACATTATGATACAAAACTATAATACACCAATAATGAGTCAAGAGCAGAAAGAGGATAAACACAGAGTCAGTGAATTTAAAGATACATCAATATAAATTATCTAATCTAAAGAACAGAGAGAAAATAAATTTTAAAATTAACAGATGCACATGGACCTGGGATCTATCATCAGAACCACATAATAAGTAAAGAAATAAAACAAACAAAAAACAGAGTTTCAGCTGGGTGTGGTGGCTCACGCTTGTAACCCCAGCATTCGGGAGGCTGAGACAAGAGGACTGCGGTTTGCAGACAGCCTCAGCTACTTAGTGAGGCCCCCTGCAACTCACTGAGACCCTTTTTCAAAATAAATAATAAAAAATAGGGCAGGGGGCGTAGCTCGGAGATCGAATGCCCCTGGGTTCCATCCCCAGACCCCCCCCCACACACACACACAAAAAGAATTTCAGAAACCTGGAGGATAATATCAAAAGCGTAATATGTGTATCAATGTAATCTCATGTGAAAATAAAAAAAATATTAGGGCAGAACAATTAGGAATAATTTGAATGACACTGACTCCTCATTAGACATCAAGCCAGAAAACTGAAACAACATGCGTTACGTACTAAAACACCTGTCAACTTGGAATTCTACATCCAGCCAAAAATTCCTTTAGAAATTAAGGTTAAGTAGCTAGGCGTGGTGGCGCACGCTTGTAATCCCCGCACTTGGGAGGCTGAGACAGGAGGATCGCACAGGTTCGAAGCCAGCCTCAGCTGCTGAGTGAGGCTCTCAGCAACTTAGTGAGACCCTGTTTCCAAATAAAAAATATAAAATAGGGCTGAGAGTATAGCTCGGAGGTAGGAAGCCTCTGGGTTCCACCCCCAGTACCACCCCCCCCAAAAAAATTAAGGTTAAGTAAAGACATTCTCAGATTAAAGAAAATTAAGAGAATACGTCTCCAAGAGATCAGTTTTATAAGAAATGCTAAAAGGAGTTATATAAGTTAAAGAAAATGATTAAAGGGAAAACCTGGATTTATTTTATTTTATTTTATTTTATTTTATTTTATTTTTTGCAGGTCTGGGAATGGAACCCAGGGGCATTTGACCTCCAAGCCACACCCCCTACCCTATTTTTTGTATTCTTTATTTTGAAAGAGGGTCTCACTAAGTTGCAGAGGGCCTCACTAAGTAGCTGAGGCTGTCCACGAACCACGATCCTCTGGTTTCAGCCTCCCAAATGCTGGGATTACAAGCGTGCGCCACCACGCCTGGCTGAAAATCTGGTCTTAAAGAATAAAGAAAGCAACAGAAATTATAAACATCTGAGTAAAGGCCAGGTATGGTGGAACACACTTGTAATCCCAGTACTTGGGAGGCTGAGACAGGAGAATTGCAGGTTTGTAGCCAGCCTCAGCTACTTAGTGAGGCCCTGTTTCAAAATAAAGAATAAAAAAATAGAGTTAGGTGTATAGCTCAGAGGTAGAATACCCCTGGGTTCAATTCTCAGTACTGTAAAAGTAAACAAACAAATAATAAATATCTGGGTAAATATAAAATACTTTTTCCTATTTGTTTGTTTATATATTTATTTATTGCAATACTGGGGATTGAACCCAGGAGAATTCTACCTCTGTATTTTGATACAGGGTCTCACTAAGTTGCAGAGGGTCGCATTAAATTGTGGAGGGCCTCAATAAGTTCCTGAGGCTGGGTGAGAATCTACAATTCTCCTCTCAGCCTCTCAAGTACTGAAGTTACAGGAATGAAACACCATACCCAGCTATACCCAGATGACTTTTTTCCTCTTAATGTCTTTAAAAGTTTTTATGACAGCCAGGCGTGGTGGCGCAGGTTTATAATCACAGCACTTGGGAGGCTGAGACGGGAGGATCACAGTTTGTGGCCAACCTGTTACTTAGGCCTTTTGCAACTCAGTGAGACCCTGTTTCAAAATAAAGAATAAAAAATAGGGGAGGGGGTGTAGCTTGGAGGTAGAATGCCCCTGAGTTCAATCCCCAGCACCACAAAAATAAATAAATAAATAAATAAGTCATTTTTATGACTGTTAAAAGAAAAAATCTTTTCACTGTATATTGGAGTTTTCAATAGAAATAGATATAATACATATGATAATTATAACAGGTGGATCAGTGTAGTCCCTAGGGCAAAGAGGAATCAATTAATGGGCCTATATGGTTGCAAGGTCTCCCCATTTCATGAGAAGTGGTACAAATGTTAGCTCCAAGTAGATCAAGTTTAAATACACCTACGATAACACTTACAGCAGTCATTCTCAACTTAGCTTTTGCCTCCACAAGATTTTGGTGCTGGGGATGGAACCCATAGGCATTCTACATCTGAACTATATCCCCAGCCCTATTTTTAGTTTCATTTTGAAACGGATTCAATAGGTTGATGAGAATCTCACTATTTGCTGAGGCTGTCTTTGAACCTGTAATCCTCTTGTCTCAGCCTACCAAGTACTGGGATTACAGGCATGCACCACTATACCTGGCTTCCTATGAAACATTTAGCAATTATCTAGAGACATTTTTGGTTGTTACAACTGCAAGAGAAGAAGCTACTGGCATTTCATGAGTAAGAGGCCAAGAACACAGCTGAATATCCTGAAATAACACAAGCCCAATCACAAGAATAACAGAACTCAAATGTCAACAGTGCTGAGGATGAAAAACCTTGCCCTATAGCAACCACTGGTTAAAAAAAAAAAAAAAAAAGATATACAGCCAAGCTGGGCACAGTGGCACATGTCTGTAATCACAGCAACTGGGGAGGCTGACACAGGAGGATGCAAGCTCAAGGCCAGCCTGGAAAACCTAGTGAGATACTGTTTCAAAACAAAAAATAAAAAGGTCTGGGGATGGCCAAGCGTGGTGGCACACACTTGTAATCCCCACACTTGGGAGGCTGAGACAGGAGGATCGCACAGGTTCGCAACCAGCCTCAGCTATTTAGTGAGACTCCCAGTAATTTAGTGAGACCCTGTTTCCAAATAAAATATAAAATAGGTCTGGGAGCATATTCATCCAGAAGGTAGAAAGCCCCTGGGTTCCACCCCCAGTACCACACACACACAAAGGTCTGGGGATGTCATTGAGTGGTAGGGCAACTCTGGGTTCAGTCCCCAGTAATGGGGTGGGAAGGAGGAGATGCAGCCAAAAACCAATAGATAAATTGTAAGGTATACCAAAACTGTTACAATAATGCCAAAGAACTCAGGAGCAGGGAAATATAAGAACAAAAAAGAGAAAGTGCAAACAGAAAACAGGTAATAAACTGGGTGTGGTGCTACATGCTTGTAATCCCAGTATGAGGGAGGCTGAGACAGGAGGATCGCAGGTTCAAGGACAGCTTCAGCAAATAATGAGACTTTCATCAACCTAATGAGACCCTGTTTCAAAATAAAAATAAAATAGGGCTGGGAGTGTAGCTTGGAGGTAGAATGCCCCTGGGTTCAATCCCCAGTGTCACACACACACACACACACACACACACACACACACACACACACACACACAGAGAGAGAGAGAGAAAACAGATAATAAAATGGTCAACTAAAGCCTACTGTATAAATTATTACATTACGTGCTAATGGTCTGAAGATGGCACAGTCCAGCCAGGGGTGGTGGTGCACGCTTGTCATCCCAGCATTTGGGAGGCTGGGACAGGAGGATCTTGATTCACGACAGCCTCAGGTACTTAGTGAGGCCCTTTGCAACTCAGTGAGACCCTGTTTCAAAATGAAGAATAAAAAATAGGGCTGAGGGTGTAGCTTGGAGATAGAATGCTCCTGGCTTCCATCCCCGGTACCGCAAAAAAAAAAAAAAAGATACTGTCCAGCAGAAATATAATGAAAACCAAATCACAGATGAACTTTATTTGTGGTACTGGGGGACCCTGGGGCATTCTACCACCAAGCTACATACCGAGCCCCATTTTTTTTATTCTTCATTTTGAAAGAGGGTCTCACTATGTTGCAGAGAGACTCACTAAGTAGCTGAGGTTGGCCACAAACCTGAGATCCTCCTATCTCAGCCTCTCAAGTACTGGGATTACAAGCATGTAGCGTGCACCATCCCGCCCAGACACAGATGTACATTTAAAACATTTTTCAATTTTTGTTCTTCAAAGACACTAAATGAAACAAAGGTAAGCCACAAACTGAAGAAAATCATAACACACATTGATTATACAATGACTTGTATCCAGAATATATATGCAGGAATAAAACTCTTACAATAAAGACAAATAACCAACAATCGAAGGGCAAAGATTTTACTTCACAAAACAATTTTTTTTTTTTTTTTTTTTTGCAGTTCTGGGGATGAAACCCAAAGGCATTCTACCTCTAAGATACATCCCCAGCCCTATTTTTTTCATTTATTTTGAAACATGGTCTCACTAAGTTGCAGAGGCCTAAGTAGCTGAGGCTGGCTGCGAACCTGCCATCCTCCTGTCTCAGCCTCCCAAGTACTAGAATTACAAGCATGCGCCACCACGCCCGTCTCACAAAATAATTTGAATGACCAAAAAGTATATGAAAAGATGCTCAATATAATTAGTTATCAGGACTATGCAAATTAAAACTAAAATAAGATACCATTATATACTCTTAGCATGGCTAAAATTTAAAAAACTGGCAAGATCAAGTGTTAGCAAGGCAGTAAAGCAACTAACAGTCTCAGTCTCATACAGTGATGGAGGAAAAGGAAAATAGAACACTTAGGAAAGAAAGAACTAATCAGGACCCATCAACTTTTTTTTTCATTTTCCTATAAGTCTTTATTCAAGTATACCTGGAAATAATTAGAATTGCATATGTAATACTGTATCATTTTAAAACTTAAGATACATTATAAGTACCCTGATTTGTATAATATAAATTATTTGTACATTCTGCTATCTTAGTGTTATCATCCAAGACACGTGTTCTCAGAAGGTTGGGACCAAAACTGTTTACACACTCTTTGCTATGGGCAGAGTCAACATGGAGAGGCCATTAATGAATTATGGTTCTTACTGGTTAAAGTGAAGCTGTCTTGGTAAAATTTACCCAATTAATCTGCCCCCTTCAAAGACACTACCTTCTGGACAGAGTCCCAGGGCTTCATAAGTAAGGAGTTCATTGACAGAAAAGCAATCATGAAGTTCTATTACATCTATATCACTTGGTCTCAGGCCAGATTTCTCATAGCATCTTCTGGCAGCTTCTTTGCTCATATCATAGCCAACCTAAAAAAAAATAAGTAAATTAAGGGCAATAAAACTGGGCCTTTTAGAAAAGGATTTGAGAAAATAAATATGCATAATATTAACAGCATGTAATTTTTTTTTCAGTACTGGGAATGAAACCCAGTGGCATTCTACCTCCAAGCTACACCTC
The DNA here is from genome assembly GCF_963383645.1 of Muscardinus avellanarius. Classification (NCBI taxonomy): domain Eukaryota; kingdom Metazoa; phylum Chordata; class Mammalia; order Rodentia; family Gliridae; genus Muscardinus; species Muscardinus avellanarius. The sequence continues at coordinate 45,237,497 of NC_137788.1, read as the reverse complement.
CAGCCCTCCTTTTTTATTCTTTATTTTGAAACAGAGTCTCACTGAGTTGCAAAGGACTTAAGTAGCTGAGGTTGTCTGTGAACTGCAATTTTCCTGTCTCGGCCTCCCAAATGCTGGAGGTATTACAAGTGTGCACCACCACAACTGGTTTAACAGCATGTAATACATATATTGAAATCTCAGTTGATTCTATATTAAGCAAAGTTCTAACAACCCCATTATTTGGGGAGGCTAAGGCAGGAGAATGACAAGTTCAAGGACAGCCTGGGCAATCTATCAAGACTCTGTCTCAAAATAATAATATCCAGGAAGGAGAATATATATATTAAATTTTAAACTATGAAGTACAGAAGTTTAAATAAGATATATAAAATGAACTTGGAAGCTGGTGATGGTGGTATATACCTATAATCCCAGTACTTGAGAGGCTAAAACAGGAGAATCCCAGGTTTAAGCACAGCTTCAGCAATGTAGAGAGACTCTCATAAGCCTTGCAAGATCTTATTTCAAAAACAAAAAAATACAAAGTACTGGGGATGTAGCTCAGGTAGAACACCTCTAGGTTCAATTGCCAGTATTGAAAAAAAAATAAGGACTTGGAATTCATATTGGAATCATATTTTGTATCATATTTTGTGCTAAATTATAAAACCTCTATCAAATCAAAATATATAGCTGGGCAAGGTGGCACATACCTGTAATCCCAGTACTTGAAAAGGCTGAGACAGGAGGACCACAAGTTCAAAATCAGCCTCAGCAACTTAGTGAGACCTTGTTTCAAAATAAAAGGATAAGAGCCAGGCGTGGCGGCGAATGCTTGTAATCCCAGTGTTTGGGAGGCTGAGACAGGAGGATCACACAGGTTCAAAACCAGCCTCAGCTACTTAGTGAGGCTCTGAGCAACTTAGTGAGACCCTGTTTCCAAATAAAGTGTAAAAATAGGTCTGGGAGTATAAACTAGAGACAGAAAAGCCCCTGGGTTCTACCTTCAGTACTACACACAAAAATAAATAAATAAATAAATAAATAAATAAATAAATAAATAAAATAGGGGTGGGGCATAGCTCAGAGGTAGAACATCCCTGGATTACATGAAGACCACAGACACCAAAAAACCCCACAACATATAACAATATATAGTTGTGGTAAATCAACTGAAAAGATTTGTCAACTCATAAATATGAGGCAGATATAGTAAAAAAAAAAAATGAGGAAATTTCTATTTGAAAATATACAATCTTCTTTTAGAAGATCATACAGAATTCAAATAATTTTTCCAAAGTTAATGCTCTGAACCTTTCTTTAGTCTCATACAATAAATGAATAGGCAAACTCAAATTACTTTAAGAAATAGAACTGTAGAGCTGGGCATGGTGGCGCAAGCTTGTAATCCCAGCATTTGGGAGGCAGAGACTGGAGGATCACAGTTCACGGTCAGCCTCAGCTACTTAGTGAGGCCCTCTGCAACTCAGTGAGACCTGGTTTCAAACTAAAGAATAAAAAAGCCAGGTGTGGTGGCGCACGCTTGTAATCCCCGCGCTTGGGAGGCTGAGACAGGAGGATCGCACAGGTTCGAAGCCAGCCTCAGCTACTTGATGAGGCTCTCAGCAACTTAGTGAGACCCTGTTTCCAAATAAAATAGAAAGAAAGAAAGAAAGAAAGAAAGAAAGAAAGAAAGAAAGAAAGAAAGAAAGAAAGAAAGAAAGAAAGAATAAAAAATAGGGCAGGGGGTATAGCTCAGAGGTAGCATGCCCCTGGGTTCCATCCCCAGACCTGCAAAAAAGAAAAACAAAATTGGGCAGCGGGTGTAGCTTGGAGGTCAAATGCCTCTGGGTTCCATCCCCAGACCTGCAAAAAAGAAGAAGAAAAAAGAGGAAAAAAAAAAAGAGAAAAAAATAGAACTGTAATATTAAGAAAAAAGTCTGATGTGATCCTGGGCAAGTTATAAAGTCATTTTCAAATTCACAGTATTGTAAATTTTTTTTTTTCTTGGTACTAGGAATTGAACCAGGGGCATGCTTCCTCTGAGCTACACCCAAGACCTTTTTATTTTTTTACTTCAAAACAGGGTCTCACTAAATTGCTAATGCTGGATTTGAACATGTGATCTTCCTGTCTTAGCCTCCCAAGTACTAGAATTACAGGCATGTGCCACCACCATGCCTGGCACACACTGAATTTAACAAATTTTTTTTGTGTGTGTGGAGGAAGGAATCTTCAAAAATGTAACTAACTCTAAATCAGAATTCTTGTCTTCTTTTACTTTATCTGCATGGCACAAAATCTTTAATTACTGAGTGTGGGGATTGAATCCAGGGGAGCTCTACCATTAAACTACAGTCCTTTTTCTTTTTTTCTTTTCTTTTTTTTTTTTTTATGGTACTGGGGGTAGAACCCAGAGGCTTTCTACCTCCGGGCTATACTCCAAGACCTATTTTCTATTTTAATTGGAAACAGGGTCTCACTAAGTTAGTGAGAGCCTCACTAAGTAGCTGAGGCTGGCTTCGAACCTGTGCGATCCTCCTGTCTCAGCCTCTCAAGTGCAGGGATTACAAGCGTGCGCCACCACGCCCGGCTAGTCCTTTTTATTTTGAGACAGGGTGTTGCTAAAGTACAAGATGACCTAAAACTTGCACAGTTACTGTACTAGGATTATAGGTGGGCACCACCACACCTGGCCTTAAGCACCATTTTTTTTAAGTGCTAAGAGTTTAGAAAGTTCTTTGGAGTTTGGCATGGTAGCATAAACATGGATTCCTAGCTACTCAGGAGGCTCGGGTAGGAGAATCAGTTGAGTTCAGGAGTTTGAGCTCTTTTTTTTTTTTTTGGCAGGTCTGGGGAGGGAACCCAGGGGCATTCGGGTCTCACTAAGTTGCAGAGGGCCTCACTAAGTAACTGAGGCTGTCCACGAACCGCGATCCTCCCGTCTCAGCCTCCCAAATGCTAAGATTACAAGTGTGCACCACCATGCCTGGCTAGGAGTTTGAGCTTCTACATATAACACAGCAAACAGAAAAGAGGGGAGGGGAGGGGAAGGGAGGGAGGGGAAGTAGAAGGGAGGGGAGAGGAAGGGAGAAAAAGGGGAGGGGAATTAAAGTTCTTTTAAAACATCCTAGCTGGGTGTGGTGGCACAAGTTTGTAATCCCAGCATTTGGAGGCAGAGAACTGAGGATCAAACATGGTTTCATAGACAGCCTGGGCTACTTAGCAAGACCCTTTGCAACTCAGTGAGACCCTGTTTCAAAAAATAAAAAATAGTCCTGAAGGTGTAGTTCAGAGGTGCAATGCCACTGAGTTCCAACCCCAGTAACACACACAAAAAAATCCTATTTTTCCCTTAACTCTGCAAGATTGAGGTTTGTTTCTATTCAGTTAACTCAAAATAAAAATAAACAGCAAGGCCAGGCGTGGTGGTGCACACTTGTAATCCCCACGCTTGGGAGGCGGAGACAGGAGGATCACGCAGGTTCAAAGCCAGCCTCGCTGGCTTAAGAGACCCTATTTCCAAATGAAAATATAAAAAATAGGTGTCTGGGAGTGTAGCCCAGAGGTTGAAGGGTTTCCAGAAACCCCAGTACCACAAAAAAAAAAAAAGTAAATAAACAGTATGTCAAGTTAATTAAAAGCAATATTCATGGCTCCATCATAAGAAACATATGTTCTCATCAGTTGTTTTTTCTTAACAGATCCTTTGAAAAATTAATTATTTATTGCTATACTGGGGAATGAACCCAGGGATACTCTATCCAAAGGACTTTTCATTTTTTGAGAAAGGGTCTCATTAAGTTGCTCAGGCTGGTCTTGAATTTATTATTCTAATACCTCTGCCTTTGAGGTAGTAGCTGGAATTAGAGACGTGCACCACCATACCCAGCTTCTTAATAGGTGTGTGTGTGTGTGTGTGTGTGTGTGTGTGTACGCGCGTGCGCGCGCGTGTGTGTTACTGGGGATTGAACCCAGAGGCATTCTACCTTCAAGCTATATTCCCAGCCCTTTTTTAAAAAATATATTGTTTTTGTTTTGAAACAGGGTCTCAGTCCAGGCATGGTGGTACACACTTGTAATCCCAGCATTCGGGAGGCTGAGACTGGAGGATCACAGTTCGTGGACAGCCTCAGCTACTTAGTGAGGCCCTCTGCAACTTAGTGAGACCCGGTTTCAAATTAAAAGAATAAAAAATAGGGTTGGGAGTGTAGCTCAGAAGTCAAATGCCCCTGGGTTCCATCCCCAAACCTAAAAAAAAAAAAAAAAAAAAAAAAAAAAAGCCAGGGTCTCAGAACAACAGCTTGTTTGCTAAGTCTCTAAATTGTTGAGGCTGGTCTTAAACCTGTGAACCTCCTATCTTAGTCTCCCAAGTACTGGGAGTACAAGCATACACCACCACACAGAGCTTAACAGATTTGTAAGAATAGGTTATAATATTAAAAGTTCTAAGGCAGGGTGTGGTGGTGCACACTTGTAATCCCAGCACTTGGGAGGCTGAGACAGGAGGATCACACAGGTTCGAAGCCAGCCTAAGCTACTTAGTGTGGCTCTCAGCAACTTAGTGAGACCCTGTTTCCAAATAAAGTATAAAATAGGTCTGAGAGTATAGCCTGGGGGTAGAAAAGCCCCTGGGTTCCACCCCCAGTACCACAAAAAATAAATAAAATTTCTAGACCAAAAAGAGAAAAAAAAAAAAAAAAAAACAGCCCTTTCTTATTTTAAGACAGGATTTCACTAAGTTACCCAGGCTGGCAATCGTCCTTCCTCTGCCTTCTAGACCATTTTTTGCAAATCAATAACTTCTAGAGCTGGTGACAACAAAATGTCATCTTGAAGTTTTAAATAGCACTTCCTTAATTTAATTAACATGAAAGAATCTCAGACATTACCATTTTAATAATACTATTTTCTTCAAATGTGCTTGGCAAATCAGTCATCATCTCCTGTGCCAAAATTTCCACAGCTTTTGACTGCAGGCCATACTTCTTCACAAATTCTTCACTAGCCAAAATTGCTGCGGCAGCACCATCTGAAGTGGGACTAAGAGGAGGTAAAAATAATTATTTAGACCCAGAATCACCTCAATCCTAGGATTTCAGACTAGGAAATAGGAGAGAGCTGAGTACACTTGCTAGCCAGCGCACTATCTTCTTTGTAAAACTAGGTTGTAAGCCGGGCATGATGGCGCACACTTGTAATCTCAGCATTCAGGAGGCTGAGACCGGAGGATTGCGGTCTGTGGACAGCCTCAGCTACTTAGTGAGGCCCTTTGCAACTCAGTGAGACCTGGTTTCAAAATAAAGAATAAAAAATAGGGCAGGGGCTGTAGCTCGGAGGTAGAATGCCCCTGGGTTCTATCCCCAGACCTGCCAAAAAAAAAAAGGTTTTTTTTTTTTTTTTCTTTGCAGTACTGGGGAATGAATCCTGGGGCACTTTACCTCCAAGCTATATTCCCAGCCCTATTTTTTCAATCATTCTTTATTTTGAAGCATGGTCTCACTAAGTTGCAGAGGGCCTCACTAAGCCGACACTAGCTGAGAACCTGTGATCCTCCTGTCTCAGCCTCCCAAGTAGTAAGATTACAAGTGTGTGACACTATGCCAGCTAAAACTATAGTTTAAAATAAGACTGAACCTCTAGTAAGACCTTCAATATCAGTCACTGCTCAGTTCCTAGGGTCTCTCTCAAAAGGTTTTCTTTGAAGAGAATCTGGGATTTACTTCTGTAGATGCATAAGGCAAATTATGGTAACTTTTTGAAAAGTGAATACAAAAGATTATTTCTCATTCTAGTACAATTAAGATTCTACCATAGGGCTGGGCGTGGTGGCGCACACTTGTAATCCCAGCATTTGGGAGACTGAGACAGGAGGATCATGGTTCGTGGACAACCTCAGCTACTTAGTGAGACCCTTTGCAACTCAGTGAGACCCGGTTTCAAAATAAAGGATAAAAAATAGGGCAGGGGGTGTAGCTCGGAGGTCGAATGCCCTGGGTTCCATCCCCAGACCTGAAGAAAAAAAAAAGGATTCTACTATAGGGATAAGTTGCTCCAACTTACTACATCCTTTCTGAAACAAGAAAAGGACAGTATAGGGGATACAAGAAAGTTCATGGTTAAGGCTCCTGAAACCTCCTCAAAACATATCTCTCCCAGCCAGGCGTGGAGGCGCACACTTGTAATCCCTGCACTTGGGAGGTTGAGACAGGAGGATCACGCAGGTTCAAAGCCAGCCTTGGCTGGTTTAAGAGACCGTTTCCATGGGCAGGGAGGGAAGCAGTTACAGCTATTAAGTGTTAAGTATGTTTTTCTTACCAACACTGTAAGACTGTCAAAAAATCGAAAACCTTTCGAGATGCCAAAACTTGATCTAAACTGTGCTCATCTTGGAACTGGGAATACCTAAATAGAAAAAAAGTAGTTATAAAATGTAAGTTAGCATTTGCAGTTTTTTCTGAAGATGTCATGGTCCAGAGTTAGAAAGCCTCTGGGCTTGATCCCCAGAACCACACATACACACAAATTCCTATGCTGGGCACCATGGCCAACCCCTGAAATCCAAGATGAGGCAGGCAGGGTCACAAATTCAAGCCTAGCCTAGGAAATTTAGTGAGAATCTCTCAAAATAAAAAAAATATATATATATTTTTTGTGGTACTGGGGGTGGAACCCAGGGGCTTTCTACCTCCGGGCTATACTCCCAGACCTATTTTCTATTTTATTTGGAAACAGGGTCTCACTAAGTTGCTGAGAGTCTAAGTAGCTAGGCTGGCTTCGAACCTGTGCGATCCTCCTGTCTCAGCCTCCCAAGTACTGGGATTACAAGTGTGCGCCACCACGCCTAGCCAGATTATTTTTTAGGATATAAATAACCCTACTGGAATCGGGTGTGGTGGCACACATCTGTAAAGTCAGTACTACTTGGGAGGGTGAGACAGGACCACAGGTTCACAGCCGGCTTCAGCAACTTAATGAAGCTGTCAGCAATTTAGGGAGACCTTGTTTCCAAGTAAACAACAAAATAGGGGGCTAGGCATGGTGGCACACGCTTGTAATCCCAGCATTCAGGAGGCAGAGATCGAAGGATCACGTTCACAGGCTACTTAGCTACTTGTAATCCCAGTACTTGGGAGGCTGAGACAGGAGGATCGCACAGGTTCGAAGCCAGCTTAGCTACTTAGACTCTCAGCAACTTAGTGAGACCCTGTTTCCAAATAAAATAGAAAATAGGTCTGGGAGTATAGCCCGGAGGTAGAAAGCCCCTGGGTTCCACCTCAGCTACTTAGCGAGGCCCTTCACAACTCAGTGAGACCCTGTTTCAAAACATAAAAAGGACTAAGAAATAAAGCTGGGAGTGTAGCTCGAGGTACAATGCCCCTGGGTTCCATCCCCAGTATCACAAAAAATAAAAAATAAATAAAATAAAATAGAGCTGGCAGTATAACTCTGAGGTAGAATGTCCCTGGGTTCAATCCCCAGTATAAAAAATAGTAATAAATGAGTGAATAAATAACCATACTAGTCTACCAGAGTAAGAGTTAATGACACTAAAGTAACTGAAACTCAGTAACTAATATGCATTTTACTATCATTACATTTTTTTTGGTGCTGGGAATTAAACCAAGGGCCTTGTACATGCTAAGTACAAACTGTGCCACTAAGCTATACCATTAGCCCCAATTATCTCTCCTTGTTTGCTTGTTTTGGTATTGGAGAGTGACCCATGAGGCATTCTACCTCCAACCAATTCACCTAGCCCTTTTTATATGTCATTTCATTTTACTTTTGTGGTACTAAGGACTAAACCCAGGTGCATCTGACCTCTGAGTTATACCCCCAGCCCATTTTTGTTTTGAATCTGGGTCTAACTAAGTTGCTAAGAATCTTGCTACTTGCTGAAGCTATCCTCAAACCTGTGATCCTCCTATCTCAGCCTTCCAAATACTGGGATTAAAGACATGTACACCATCCCTGGCTGTTTTTTGTTTTGAAACAGGGTCTTGTTGGGTTGCAGAGGGTCTCACTAATTTGCTGAAGTTGGCCTTGAACCTACAGTCCCCTCCTGCCTCAGCCTCCCAAGTACTGGGATTACAGGTATGCAGCTACATGCCTGGCATCATTATGAATAATGGTATTCTAAATATAAATAATTCAAGCCGGGTCTGGTGGTGCATGTGCTTGTAATCCCAGTACTTGGGAGGCTGAGACAGGAGGATCCGGGCTTCCAGCCAGCCTCAGCTACTTAGGCCCTCCGCAACTTAGTGAGAACTTGTCTCAAAATAAAAAATACAAAATCAGGCTAGGGTTGTAGCTTGGAGGTAGAATGCTGCTGGGTTAAATCCCCAGCACCACATACAAATATATATATATATATATATATATATATATATTTTTTTTTTTTTTCCCCAAAAAAAACTAGGACTAAAAGTACTCAAAAGTTGACTGAGGCAGTCTTTCTTTTTTATTCTTTTTTTTTTCTTGCGGGTCTGAGGGGATGAAACTTAGGGGCATTCGACCTCCAAGCTATATCCCCTACCCTGTTTTTTATTCTTTATTTTGAAACAGAGTCTCACTGAGTTGCAGAGGCCTCACTAAGTAGCTGAGGCTGAGAACCGTGATCCTCTGGTCTCAGCCTCCCGAATGCTGGGATTACAAGTGTGCGCCACCACACCCAGCTGGCAGGCTTTCATAAGAAAAAAATCCCGTCAATACATCTGAGATCTTACATTTGTTTTTCAAGTATAAAGCTGCATATACACAGAAAGATAAACCAGATTTTCATTTCTTCACATCTCTGGAATACTTACGGGTTATTAACTGAATGTTTATGATTTTTCCATCCAATTTTGGCAAAGTGTTCAGGTTTTGTTCCTGTAAAGGAAGCATTTACTTAGTATGTTAATGTTTTTCTGCTGGTATTAATAATACTGCAATGGTGCCCAGGTTGGCCTCATAATTGTATTATTCCTGTCTCGATCTCCCAGGTAGCTAGAATTATAGGTGTGTACCAATTCCTTAAAGCCTTTTCTAACATACCATATTTTTCCATGTGCTCTTTTCCAGCGGATCCAAACATCTGAGGAGCAACTGGGTGGGCAGAGATTCCATACTTATTGATCAAGACTTCAAGATGTTTATCTATTGGGTTGGTCCTATCTGAAAACTAAGAAAAATGGAAAAAACAAAATGTAATAAGTAGCTGGCATGTTAAGTGTCTCTTTCAACTATTACAGTATTACTAAGACATTTATTTATTCTAAGCATGATAAACCAAAAATGATCAAAATGAATAAAACCATCAGGAAATGCTTCGCAGGAAAACATGGGAAGAAGGAAAATAGTCAATCAAGGGGGTTATGTCTTTTAAGAAATGTTTATCAAGCATCCTATGTGTGGCAGTAACTTCAAGGAGCAGGGGATGAAGGAGGGGACAAATAATAAGCTACAGATTCTCATCATCTGGCATTTGGGTTCGGGAGCAAAGGGGAAAAAAGATGGAGATAAGAATAAATTAAAATGCAAATAATGACATGAAGAACAAGTCTGAATAAGAGGATAAAGACTAAAGGCAGGAAGCGCTATTTTATAGATAGTCACCAGGGGTCTCAATGAAAGTGATATTTAAGCAAGAGTGTGAATAAGTGGAGAGCAGGCCACTTGGATAATCTTGGGAAGGGGACATTCTAGGCAGATGGAGCAGCAAGAACAAAGAGCACAAGAGGAGGGCTTCAGAAAAGGAGCTCATCGAAATAAGGATAAAGGGATGCGCAAAAGTGTAACCAGCTGGTGTGGTGGTGCCTTGAAATCCTGGCATCCGGGAGGCAAAGACCGGAGGATCGCAGTTCACCAACAGCCTCAGCTACTTAGTGAGGTGCTTCCCAACTCAGTGAGACCCTGTTTCAAACAATTAAAAAAAGACTAAAAAATGGGACTGGATGTAGTTCGGCGGTAGAATGCCCCTGGGTTCCATCCCCGGTAGAAAGAAAGAAAGGAAAGAAAGAAAGAAAGAAGAAAGGAAGGAGAAAGGAAATAGAGAAGGAAGGCAAGAAGGAAGGCAGGAAGGCAGGAAGGAAGGAAGTAGGTAGACAGATCACAGTTCCTCACAACAAATACTCCATCAAGGAAAAAGTAACTTTTTGTCAGTTTTTCTACTAGACAATATCTTACACTTTTGTATGCATACTCATGCCAGCACATAGCCTCCCATGTAGTATGCATTCTATAAAGAACCCCAGTACCACAAAAAAAAGAACTGCTGAATGAATAATCAAAGATAAAGTCTTGATCCATAAAGAAATTCTAAAGGGACCACCGTTCAGACATTCTCTTGGTTAAGAAAAATAAGCTTAAAGAAAGAAAATAAATAAGCCAGCCGTGGTGGAACACGCTCATAATCCCAGTGCTTGGGAGGCTGAGAAAGGAAGATCACACAGGTTCAAAGCCAGCCTCAGCTACTTAGGCTCTCAGGAACTTAGTGAGGCCCTGTTTCCAAATAAAATAGAAAATAGGTCTGGGAGTGTAGCCCAGAGGTAGAAAGCCCCTGGGTTCCATTCCAGGTACAAAAAAACAAAAAAACAAAAAAAAAAGAGCTGGGCGTGGTGGCACACACTTGTAATCCCAGCATTTAGGAGGCTGAGACAGGAGGATCATGGTTCGCAGACAGCCTCAACTACTTAGTGAGGCCCTTTGCAACTCAGTGAGACCCTGTTTCAAAATAAAGAATAAAAAATAGCCAGGTGTGGTGGCGCACGCTTGTAATCCCAGCATTTGGGAGACTGAGACCAGAGAATCGTGGTTTGCAGACAGCCCCAGCTACTTACTGAGGCCCTCTGCAACTCAGTGAGACCCTGTTTCAAAATAAAGAATAAAAAATTGGGCAGGGGATGTAGCTTGGAGGTCAAAGGCCTCAGGGTTCCATACCCAGACCTGTAGTAATTAATAATAATAATAATAATAATAATAATAATAATAATAATAAATAGAGCTGGGGGTGTACCCTAGAGGTAGAATGCCCCTACACAAAAAAATAAATTAAAAATGTGGAGGGCTAGGGATGTAGTTCAGATGTAGATGGAGAGGAGAAAGGTATCTCTCCTACCTGTCCTTCCACCATCGAGTTGCTTTTTATTGAGAGTTTTAACCAAAACATTGTAAAAAATGACTAATCACAAGAGAGAGGAAAGCAGTCAAGAGGTAAGTCAGGGAAAAACATCAAAGCAGTCACAGATGAGTCAGGGAAGGAAAGGGTAAACAAGGAAGTTGTCAGGTCTTTGCTTATCAGTCTCATTTGTTCCCTGGAGATTTGTCTGTATGCAGAAATCTCCACTTGGGTGGGCAGCTTTTGCCCCTTCTAAGCCAGACTGAGGTGACCTCAAGGCTTCCAACATCTTTCTTCTTCTAAGTTGTAGACATCAGGTATTTTGGATCACAACAGTAAGATTGCTAACTGACACAGGCTTGGAGAACGTCTTTGGAGGAGATACATCTGACAGTTGGATGTGATGGTGTGTGTCTGTAAATACCAGTACTTGGGAGACTAGAATACAAGGACCATAAAATTGAGGTAGGCCTCAGCAACTTAGTGAAACCCTGCTTAAAAATAAAAATAAAATGCCGGGTGTGGTAGTGCACACCTGTAATCCAAGTACTTAGGAAGATCACAGGCTCAAAGCCAACCCCAGCAATTTAGTGAAGCCCTAAACAACCTAATAAGACCCCGCTTCAACATTTATAAAAATAGTCAGACATGGTGGTACACACTTGTAATCCTAGTACTTGGAAGACTGAAATAGGAGGATCGCCAGTTTGCAGCCAGCTTTAGCAACCTGTGATGCCCTCTGCAACTTAGTGAGACCCTGTTTCAAAATAAAGAATAAAACATGGCTGAGGATATAGCTCAGAAATAAAATGTCCCTGGGTTCAATCCTCAGTACTGCAAAAAAATAAAAATTTAAATAATAATAATAATAATAATAATAAGAAGAAGAAGAAGAAGAAGAAGAAGTAGTAGTAGTAGTAGTAGTAGTAGTAGTAGTAGTAAAATAGGGCTGGGAGTGTAGTCCAGAGGTAGAACACACCTGGGGTTCAATCCAGTACAAAGAAGGAAGGAACAAATGAACGAATGACTTAAACAGCTAAACATATTCTTTTTTTTTTTCTTCTTCTTTTTTTGGTGATACTGGAGGTGGAAACCAGAGGATTTCTACCTCTGGGCTATACTCCCAGACCTATTTTATATTTTTTTTGCAAACAGGGTCTTACTAAGTTGCTGAGAGCCTCAATGAGTAGTTGAGGTTGGCTTCAAAACTGTGCAATCCTCCTGTCTCAGCCTCCCAAGCACAGGGATTACAAGTGTGTGCCACCACACCCGGCTTTTTATCCTTTATTTTGAAAAAAGGTTCACTGAGTTGCACAGGGCCTCACTAAGTAGTAGCTGAGGGTGTCTGCAAACCTCGATCCTCCTCTGTCTCAGCTTCCCAAATGCTGGGATTACAAGCGTGCGCCACCATGCACAGCTCAGATGAACTTCTTTTACTTAGTAACAGGTATTTAAGTTTCCTCCATGACTTTTCATGGCTTGGTAGCTTCTTTCTTTTTTCCTTCTCTCCCTCCCTTCCTTACTCCTTTCCTCTTTTTTTTTCTTCATTCTTGTACTGGGAATTGAAACCAGGGCCTCACCAGGCTAGGCAAGCATTCTACCACTAAGCTATCGCCCCAGTTCCTGTTAGCTCATTTTTTTCAGTACTGCATAATATTCTACTATCTGGATGCATCACTGTTTATCTATCCAGGGATGGTGGTGCACACCTGTAATCCTACTACATGGGAGGCTGAGACAGGAGGATCATAGATTTGAGGACAGCCTCAGCAAGTAGTAAGACTCAGCAACCTACAAGACGCTATTTCAAAACAAAAAATTAAAAGGGCTGGATTGTACAGAGATAGAATGCTCCTGAGTTCATCCCTGGAACCACAAAAAAATGAAAAAGAAATGTAAGGGTAAGTCCAGAGAGTGAAAAAAAAAAACATGTAAAACACACCCAGCAAGAGTTAGATTATATCACAACAGTAAGTGGACAAAAAGAGTGAACAGTTTCTGAATCTATCAAAGAACATAAACCAATAGAAAATAAACATATAAAAATAATCAGCACCATTTAATATTAGAGAAATAAAAAATAAAGGACTGGGATATAGCTCGGTGGTAGAATGCCCCTGGGTTCAATCCCCAGTACTGAAAAGAAAAAGAAAAAAAAATAAACTCAATTTCATCAAAATTAAAATTTTTTTGTCTCAAAGGACACCATTAAGAAAGTGAAGAGCTGAGCCAGGTGTGGTGGTGCACACTTGTAATCCAGCAATTGGGGGGCTGAGACTGGAGGATCGCACTTTGTGGACAGCCTCAGCTATTTAGTAAGGCCTTCTCCATCTTAGTGAGACCCTGTTTCAAAATAAAGAATAAAAAACATGGCAGGGGGTATAACTCGAAGGTCAAATCGAATGCACCTAAATTCTATCCCCAGACCCACAAAAAAAGGAAAAAAAAAGTGAAAAGCTGCAATCCCAGTACTTGGGAGGCTGAGACAGGAGGATCATAGGTTTGAGGAAAGTTTCAGCTATGAGTATAGTTCAGAGGTAGAATGTCCTTACATTAGATCCTCAATATCACCAAAAATAATTATTTTGCTTAGAACTGAACATGGTGACACATACCTGTAATCCCAGTATTTGGGAGGCTGGGACAGGAAGATCTCAGGTTTGAAGCCAGCCTCAGCAACTTATGCAGGCCCTCATCAAATTAGCTTTTTTTTTTTTTTTTTTTTTTTTTGCGGGTCTGGGAATGGAACCCAGGGGCTTTCGACCTCCAAGATACACCCCCTGGCCTATTTTTTTTATTCTTTATTTTGAAACCAGGTCTCACTGAGTTGCAGAGGGCCTCACTAAGTAGCTGAAGCTGTCTGCGAACCAGGATCCTCCGGTCTCAGCCTCCCGAATGCTGAAATTACAAGCATACGCTACCACGCCCAGCACAAGACCCTTTTTCAAAATAATAAAAATAATAATAATAAGATCTAAACAAATAGATAGGGGTGTAATTCTGAGGTAGAATGCCTGGGTTCAATCCCCAGTAACTAACACACACACACACACACACACACACACACACACACACACACACACAAAATAGGCATGGTGACACATATTATCCCAGTACTTGGGAGGCTGAGACAAGTAGTAAGACTCATCAGCCTACTGAGACCTTGTCTCAAAATAAAAATAGGGCTGGGGGTATAGCTCGGAGGTAGAGTGCCTCTGGGTTAAAAATCCCAGTGCCACAACCAAATAATTGCTTATAAATCATTTTATTATTTTATTTTTCAGTGGTACTGTGGGTGGAAACCCTTCTACCTCCCGGCTACACTCCCAGACCTATTTTATACTTTTTATTTGGAAACAGGGTCTCTTAGGCCAGCGCGGCTGGCTTCAAACCTGCAATCCTCCTGTCTCCGCCTCCCAAGTGCGGGGATTACAAGTGTGCGCCACTACACCTGGCTATAAATAATTTTAACATGAAATAATACTCAAATGATAATATTAAGTAAAAAATGAAGTATATACATCAAATTATATGTATAGTACAACCTCAAAACTTTTTCAGTTAAATTAGCAGTTAATGATACTTATCATTACAGGTTTTTTTTATTTTTGGTACTAAGGATTGAATCCTGAGACATTCTACCTCAAGGTAAACCCTCAGCCCCTTTTATATTATTCTTTCTGAAACAGGGTCTCACTAGGTTGCTAAGAGCCTTACTCCATTGCTGAGGCCGTACTCAGATCTGTGATTCTCAGCCTCCCAAGTACTGGGATTATAAGCATGCACCACCACCCCAGCCCATATGATTATTTCTTTATTCTTTCATTTTCTATGCTTTTGGGAGAGGGGCTGAGAATTAAATCCAGGGACATTCTACCTCCAAGCTATACCCTCAGACAATTTTATTTTTTATTTGGAAATAGGATTTCACTAAGTTACTCACACCCTTGCTAAATTGCTCAAGCTGGCACTGAACCAGTGACCCTGTCTCAATCTCCCAAATACAGCTATTACAGACATGTGTCACAGTGCCTGGCTTACTTTCTATGATATTTACACAGAGAAGATAAAATCTTTAAGCAGCTTCCATAAAAGTATGTCATAAAAATATAAGAAATATCTATAGAAACCTGCCAACCTCAGGGTGAGGGTGCAGCTCAGTGGTAGAGTGTGTGTTTAGTATATATAAGGCCCTGGTTTCAATCTCCAGCACCCCCCTCCCCCCCAAAAAAAAAAAAAACTAAAAGAAGAAAAAAATAGGAAAACCTCTTCAAGCACTTATACACATGCCTACAAACACTCAAAATTTTGGTATTTGTCCTTTTAAATACCTGAGAAAGAAATGTCTATTTTGCCCTTTGCCCTTGTCTTTTGGACTGCTCTAATAGAATACCACAGATTGGTTGGCTTCAACAACAAATGCTGATTTCTCACAGTTCTAGAGGTGACAGAGTTCAAAATGAGGGTGTTGGCATTCTGGTGAGGAACTTGTCCTGGTTTGCAGATAGTTATCTACTTGTTATATCCTCATTTGGCAGAGAGCAGAGAGAGGAAGCAAGCTCCCTTCTGTGTTTCTCCTTAGAAGGGAAATAATACCATCGTGAGGATTCCACCCCTTTTACCAAATTACTTCCTAAAGGTCTATTTCTAAAGACCACCGCAAGTTGGGCATGGTGATGCACACCTGTAATCCTAGTATTGAGACACTGAGACAGGAGGATCACAGGTTCAAGTCCAGCCTCAGCAACTTAATGATACTGCAACCAAGCAAGATCCTGTTACAAAACAAAAAATAAAAAAGACTGCCCTGGGTAGAATGCTCCTGGGTTCAACCCCAGTATCCAAAAAAAAAAAAAAAAAACCATCACAGTAAGAATTAGAATTTTTGGTTGTTTGGTTGTTATATTTGTTTGTTTGTTTTGTGTGAATTGAAGGCAGGAGCATACTACCTCCAAGCTCCACCTCCAGTCCTATTTTTTATTCTTTATTTTGAAACAGGGTATCATTAAGTGGCAGAGGGCCTCACTAAGAAGCTGAGGCTGGAAGCTTTTCTGTACACCAACCATAAATCCACTGAAAAAGAAATCCAGAAAACAATTCCACTCAGAATTTCCCACAAAAAAATAAAATACTTAAGAATAAATTTAACCAAGGAGGTAAAAGACCTCTACAAAGAAAATTATAAAACACTGAAAAAAGAAATCGAAGACCTTAGAAAATGGAAAGATCTTCCATGTTCATGGATAGGCAGAATAAATATCATCAAAACGGCCATCCTTCAAAAAGTAATCTATAAATTCAACACAATAATCATTAAATTGCCAAGATCATTCCTCACAAGCATAGAAAATCAGTCCTTAAATTCATCTGGATAAACAAAAAGCCCAGAATAGTGAAAGTAATTCTCAGCAACAAAAACCATGCAGGAAGCCGGGCGAGGCGGTGCACACTTGAACCCCCCCCCCTCCCGCTTGGGAGGCAGAGACAGGAGGACTGCACAGGTTCGAGGCCAGCCTAAGCTACTTAGTGAGGCTCTCAGCAACTTAGCTAGACCCTGTTTCCAAATAAAGTATAAAATCGGTCTGGGAGTATAGCCCAGAGGTAGAAAGCCCCTGGGTTCCACCCCCAGTACTATCAAAAAACAAAACAAAAACATGCAGGAAGAATCACAATACCTACAGTAAAAAAACAAACAACAAAAAAAAGAAAACATAGTAATAAAAACAGCATGGTACTGGCACAAAAACAGATACAAAGACCAATGGAGCAGAATAGAAGACTCAAACAAATCCACACAATTACAGCCAATTTATTCTTTACAAAGGCACCAAAAACACACTAAAAAAAAGATTGCCTGTTCAGCAAATGGTGTTGGCAAAACTGGTTAACCATATGCAGAAAAATGGAAATAAATCCCACTTTCTTACCCTGCACATGAGTCAATTCAAGATGGATCAAAGACTTGGAAATTAGCCAGACACCTTGAGGTTCCCTGAAGAAGGCATTGGTCCAACACTGCAACACATAGGCACAGGTAAAAACTTTTTCAAAAAGACCCCAAAGGCACAAGAAACTAAAAGGCGAATGAATATGTGGGATTGCATGAAACTGAAGAGCTTCTGTACAGCAAAGGAAACTCAAGAACCTCAACCGAGAGCCAACAGAATGGGAGATTTTTGCCAACTACTACTCTTAAAGAGGTATCTAGAATATATAGAGAACTCAAGAAACTCATCACTAAGAAAACAAATAACCCAATCAAAAAATGGACAATGATGTGAAATAGACATTTCATGAAAGAAGAAATTCAAATGGCCAAGAAATGTATGAAAAAATGTTCAACATCTTTAGCAATCAGAGATGCAAATCAAAACTACCCTGAGATTTAACCTAACTCCAACTAGAGTAGCAATCGTTCAAACACAACCAACAAGAAATGCTGGCGAGGATGTGGAGAAGTGGGAACTCTAAAATATTGTTGGTGGAATTTCAAATTAGTGTAACCACTGTGGAAAACAGTATGGAAGATCCTCAGAAGAATGGGAATGAACTTATCATATGATCCAGCAATACCACTTCTGGGTATCTACCCAAAAGAAAGGAAACCAAACTACCAAACTAATCATGTGTATCTATGTTCATAGCTGCACAATTCATCATAGCCAAACTACGGAACCAAGCAAGATGTCCATCACCAGATGAATGAATTACAAAGTTGTAGGATATGTACACAATGGAATTTTACTCAGCTATTAAAAAAAAACACACACAATTACGCTGGGTGTGGTGGCGCACGCTTGTAATCTCAGCACTTGGGAGGCTGAGATAGAAGGATAGCAGAGGTTCGAAGTCAGGCTCAGCTACTGAGTGAGGCTCTCAGCAACTTAGTGAGATCCTGTTTCCAAATAAAATATAAAATAGGTCTGGGAGTATAGCCTGGGGGTAGAAAGCCCCTGGGTTCCAACCCCAGTACCACACACACACACACAAAATCAACATAATTACATCATTTACAGGGAAATGGATGGAAGAGGAGGACATTTTGCTAAGTGAGATTAGTCAGTCACAAAAAAGAAGGAATTGAATACTCTCCCTAATATGCAGAAGTTAGGGAGAAATAAGTCATAGGAGGAACTCTAGATGAAGAAAGAGATTCTACAGATGATCAAATAAGGTGACCTGAGGAGATGGGAGGGGGTAAGAGGGAAATTCTCTAATGTAAATGATGTACTTTAACAAACACATAAAAGGCAGTCATTAAGCCAAGCATGGCCAGCCTCAGCTACTTAGTGAGGCCCTCCACAACTTAGTGAGACCCTGTTTCAAAATAAAGAATAAAAAAATAGAGCTGGGAGCTGGGCGTGGTGGCGCACGCTTGTAATCCCATTGTAATCCCAGCATTCGGGAGGCTGAGACCGGAGGATTGCACTTTGCGGACAGCCTCAGCTACGTAGTGAGGCCCTCTGCAACTCAGTGAGACCCGGTTTCAAAATAAAGAATAAAAAATAGGGCAGGGGGTGTAGCTAGGAGGTCTAATGCCCTTGGATTCCATCCCTAGACCCGCAAAAAAAAAAAAAAAAAAAAAATAGAGCTGGGGGTATAGCTTGGTAGTAGAATGCTTCTGGGTCCCATCTCCAATACTTTAAAAAAAAAATCTCACTACTTGCTGAGGCTGTCCTTGAATCTCCAATCCTCCTGTCTCAGACTCCCAAGTACTAGAATTACAAGTGTATGCCACCATACCCAGCTTAGCAGAATCTATTTTTGTTAGATTGCAAAGTTTTCTTATAATGTTATAACAACTTAGAAATAACAATAAAATGAGACTCACTTTTGATCCAAGAGACCCCTTCTCCATCTTCTCAAACCCCAGAGCCAAGGCACAATCTACCATACCTTAAAACAAAATAGTTATGAAAATTCAGTTTCAGATGCCAAACAAAATACCACTACATCCTTCAACTTAAATGAGTATGTCAACAAAAACATACTATAAACCTATAAATTTTAATAATTAAAAATTACAGAAAAAATTATTTTATGCCTAGATAAGAGAAAAAAACAACCAAAAAGAATTCTTGAACCTGGTATGGTGGCACACACCTGTAGCTCCAATATTTGGAAGGTGGATACAGGAGTGTCTCAGCTTGGAGGACAGCCTCAGGAACTTAGTTGAGACCCTCCACAACTTAGCAAGACCTGTTTTATTTTTTTTATTTTTTGGTGGTTTTGGGATTGGAACCCAGGGGCCTGCTAACCTCTGGGCTACACTCCCAGACCTATTTTATATATTTTATTTGGAAATAGGGTCTCTTAAACCTGCTGAGGCTGGCTTCGAACCTGCACAATCCTCCTGTCTCAGCCTCCCAACCAAGCGTGGGGATTACAAGCGTGTGCCACAACGCCCAGCTAAAGAGACCCGTTTTAAAATAAAAGAATAAAATAGGGCTAGGAGTAGAACGCAAAGGTAGACTGCCCCTAGTTTCAATCCCCAGCACCCCCAAGAAAAAGAAAAGAAAGAAAAAGAGACATCCTTCCCTGTTTCTCAAGTGTTAATTAGCAGGAACTGGTGGCACATACGTGTAACCTCAACTACTAGGGAGGCTAAGGCAGGAGGAGTACAAATTCAAGGCCAGTGTGGACAGTTCAGTGAGACCTTGTCTCAAAATGAAATAAAAAGAACTGGGGAGCCGGGCGCGGTGGCACAGGCCTGTAATCCCCGCGCTTGGGAGGCGGAGACAGGAGGATGGCGCAGGTTCGAAGCCAGCCTCAGCTGCTTAGTGAGGCTCTCAGCAACTTAGTGAGACCCTGTTTCCAAATAAAGTATAAAATAGGTCTGGGAGTATAGCCTGGAGGTAGAAAAGTTCCTGGGTTCTATCCCAGTACTACAAAAAAAAAAAAAAAGGGGGGGGGATATAGCTAAATAGCTGAGTTGGGGATATAGCTTAATAGCTTGCCTAGCATGTGTGAAGCCCTGAGTTCTATTTCTATTACCACAAAAAAAAAACCTAGATTAATTTGAAAATATGTCTTCAGAAAAACAAACATAAAAAGCTAATTCTGAATTTTTATTTATTTTTTGTGACACTGGGTGTTAAACCCAGGGTCATTCTACCTCTGAGCTACACCCCCTGCCCTATTTTTTATTCTTTATTTTGAAACAGTGTCTCGGTAAGTTGCAGAGGGCCTCACTAAGTAGCTGAGGCTGGCCATGAACCTGCAATTCTCCTGTATCAGCCTCCCAAGTACTGGAATTACAAGCATGTGCCACCACGCCCAACTCTAATTCTGAATTTCAAAATACTTTTAATAAAAATTTAAAATGATCCAAATCAAAATCTCAACAGAACTGTTTCTCAAGAGAGAGGCCATCTAAAAATTATGTTAAACTGAAGAACAAAATATGATAAAACTGCCAAATTTTTCTTAAGAAAATACAAAAGAGCAAGTATGGTGACACCGGCCTGTAATCCCAGTATTTGGGAATCTAAGCAGGAGGATCATAGGTTAAAAGATACCCTCAGTAAGTAGTGAGACTTTCATCAACCAGGCCCTATTTCAAAAATAAAATAAGGCAAGCGGTATAGCTCAGGGGTAAAACAGTCCTGAGTTCAACTCTTAGAACCAAAAAAAAAAAAAAAAGAAAGAAAAAAGACCTGACTTGGTAGTACATTCTTGTAATTCCAGTACTTGGAAAGCTGAGACAGGAGGATCACAGGTGCAAGGACAGCCTCAGCAGGTAATGAGACTATCATCAACCTAGTGAAACCCTGTTTTAAAATAAAAATAAAACAGGGCTGGGGAACCAGGCATGGGGGCGCACGCTTGTAATCCCAGCATTCGGGAGGCTGAGACAGGAGGATCGCGGTTCGCAGACAGCCTTAGCTACTTAGTGAGGCCCTCTGCAACTCAGTGAGACCTGGTTTCAAAATAAAGAATAAAAAATGGGGCAGGGGGTGGAGCTTGGAGGTCAAATGCCCCTGGGTTCCATCCCCAGACCCACACACATACACACACACACAAAAAAAAAGTCTGGGGTTGTTACTCAAAGGTAGAATGCCCCTGGGTTCAAAAGCGAGCACACACACAAAAAAGAGGAATATGTGGTTGTGCACACCTATAGTTCCAGGAGGCTAAGGCCGGACAAGTTCAAGTTCATGACCAGTCTACCAAGTGACTAAGATTACAGGTATGTGACACTACAAATGGCTTTGTGTATAATTTTTCTGTGGCCAACTGTTTTCAGTTCACTAAATATGTATTCTACTCTATTTCCAAATATTCTAGGACATTTTATTAGGCCACATATTCTGTTCCACTTTGATTTGATTTTTTATTACAGTTCTACTACTGTTTTAATTCTTGTAGCTTTGTAATACTACTGATAAAGCTAGTACCCCTTGTTCCCCTTCCTTAGTTTATTTTGTAGTACTATGGACTAAATTCAGAGATTCACATATGGTAAGAGCAAATGCGCTGCCACTGAGCTACATCCCAGCTCTTTTTACTTTAAAACAGGATCTAGTAGTACTTGGGAGGCCGAGACAGGAGGGTTGCAGGTTTAAGGACAGTCTGAGCAATGTGTCTGAGATTCTCAGCAACCTAGCAAGATCCTGTTTCAAAGCAAAAAAGCAAAAATAAAATAAAATAAGCCTGAGGAGGGTGTAGCTTTAAGGTAGAATGCCTCTGGATTCAATCCCTAGTACCAAAAAAAAAAAAAAAAAAAAAGACAGGGTCACCCTAAATTGTATACAAAAAAGTACACACATGTCAGGAGTAGTGTTCATAATGGCAAAAAATACAGAAACAGTAATGCCTGTACACTGATGAGCAGATAGATAAAATATAGCAGCCATTTGATGGAATATTATTTGGCAAAAAAAGTTTAAAATACTGATACATGCTACAATGTAGGTGAGCTGTTAAAACATGATGTTACATGAAAGAAGTCACAAAAGGCCATGTACTATATGTGATCCAGTCTCACATAAATGTTCAGAACAGGTAAAGTTGGGCATGATGGTACACACTTATAATCCTAGTACTGGGAGAATGAGATAGGAGGATCATAGGTTTGTGGCCAGCCTGAGCTACTTAGCGAGGCCCTCCACAGCTTAGTGAGACCCTGTTTTAAAATAAAGAAAAAAAGAAAAGGGAAGGAGGTGTAGAATGCCTCTGGATTCAACCCTGAGTTCAATCTCCAGTACAGCAAAAAAAGAAAAAGAAAAGAATAGGTAAATCAACAAAGACAGAAAATAGATTAGTGGTTACAAGGGACTAAGTGGAAGAGGAAATCAAGAGTGACCACTCACTCATAGGTCTACGATTTCTTTATATTTTATTTTATTTATTTATTTTTATTTATTTATTTTTATTTTATATTTATTTATTTTTTTTGTGTGTGGTACTGGGGGTGGAACCCAGAGGCTTTCTACCTCCGGGCTATACTCCCAGACCTTTTTTATATTTTATTTGGAAACGGTCTCACTAAGTTGCTGAGAGCCTCACTAAATAGCTGAGGCTGGCTTTGAAACTGTGTGATCCTCCTGTCTCAGCCTCCCAAGCGTGTGGATTACAAGCGTGTGCCACCACGCCCGGCTTCTTTTTATTTTAAAGACATTCCTACCCTATCACCACCTCCCTAGCCCTTTTTAAATTTCATTTTGAGACAGGTCTTGCTATGTTGCCCAGGCTGATCTCTAATGTCAGATCCTCTGTCTCAGCCTCCAGAGTAGCAGAAATTACAGGCAGGAACCACCATGCCCCACTGTGGGAGTCTTTTGGGGTCATAAAACATGTTCTAAACTAGACAGTTATGATGGCTCCACAATTCTGTCAATATAGTAAAAAAAAAAAAAAACACTGTACACCTCAAAAGGGTGAATTTTATGGTATGTAAATTATATTTCAATGAAGATTTTTTTTAAGAAATACATTATAAAGCCAGGCATGGTGGCTCACGCTTGTAATCCCAACATTCAGGAAGCTGAGACCAGAGGATCGCAGTTCACAGACAGCCTCAGCTACTTAGTGAGGCCCTCCACAATTTAGTGAGACCCTGTTTCAAAATAAAGAATAAAAAATAAAGCAGGGATTATAGTTCGAATGTCAAATACCCCTGGGTTCCACCCCCAGACCCCCCCCAAAAAAAAGCATTATAAAGAAATCCCTCAGACTATAGTGTGAATAATTAAAAGAGGGCAATAGCCCGGGCATGGTGACGCACACTTGTAATCCCCACGCTTGGGAGGCCGGAGACAGGAGGACTGCACAGGTTCAAAGCCAGCCGTGCTGGCTTAAGAGACCCTGTTTCCAAATAAAAAAGTATAAAATTAGGTCTGGGAGTGTAGCCCGGAGGTAAAAGGGTTTCCAGGAACCCCAGTACCACACACACACACAAAAAAAGAGGTCAATAACCCCAAGTTTATTTAAGTACACTAGACAAATAAGCACTCCTTACCTCCCTGAACCAGCTGCCGGGCCACGAACAAAGCAGTAGAACCAGTGGAACAATTATTGTTGACATTGATTATGGGAATTCCCGTCAGTCCCAAACTGTGATAGATAGCCCTCTGCCCACAGGTAGAGTCACCTATAATAGAAAGAAAAGATATATAATATTTTTTGAAGTCCCAGAGATTGAACCCAGGGGCATTCTACCTCTGAGCTATACCCCCAGCCCTATTTTTTATTCTTTATTTTCAAACAAATCTCAGTAAGTTGTGGAGGGCCTCACTAAGTAGCTGAGACTGGCCACAAACCTGCGATCCTCTTGTCTCAGCCTCCTAAGTACTGGGATTACACGCATGTGCCACCACACTCGGTAAAACAAATAAAATTTTAATATCTACAACATATGCATTTTGGGGTTACAATACAACATAATCCTATATTATTAATATTGTGTGTGTGTGTGTGTGTGTGTGTGTGTGTGTGTGTGTGTGTGTGTGTGTTACTAGGAATGAAACCCAGGGGCCTTCTTCCTCCAGGCTATATCCTCACACCTATTTTATATTTTATTGGGAAACAGGATCTCACTAAATTGCTGAGAACCTTACTAAGCTGCTGACGCTGGCTTCAAACCTGTAATCCTCCTATCTCAGCCTCCACGTCTGGCTTATGTTTTTTTGTTTTTTCAATTGTACGCCTTTTCCTTTGCCTAGCATTCAACATGAGTAGGATAGTAAATACACTATTGAAATATTACTTCAAAAGCCAGGCAGGGTGGTGCATACCTGTAACCAATACTTGGGAGGCTGAGACAGGAGGATTGCAGGTTCAAAGACAACCTCAGCAAAGAGTAAGACTTTCATCAACCTAGCGAGATCCTGTTTCCAAATAAGAAATAAAATTGGGCTGGAGGTGTAGCTGGAAGGTAGAATACCTCTGGGTTCAATCCCCAGTGCCATACACACACAAAAAAAGAAATCTTAGCCGGGCGTGTGGTGCACACTTGTAATCCCCACGCTTGGGGATATGTAATATGACCACCAAGGCAGAAGTGCTGCAGCAGTAAGATGAGGACATCTGAAGGAAGAGACGTCACGACAGTCTTCAGCAAAAACAACAAGATTCAGAATCTCCTCTGCAAGCCTGGAGTGGTGGTGCACGCTTGTAATCCCAGTACTTGGAAGTCTGAGACAGGGGGATTGCAATTCACAGCCAGCCTCAGCTACTTAGTGAGGCCTTCTGCGACTTAATGAGACCCTGTTTCAAAATAAAAAACAAAAAATAGGGCTGGGTGTGTAGTTCAGAGGTAGAATGCCCCTGAGTACTGAAAAAAAGAAAAAAAAGAATCTCCTTTGCAATACTCTGTATACCTTTGAATCAGTAAGTTTTGCTTCTAGAATTCCCTTGATATCTTGAAATCTCAAGGAAATAAATAATGGACATACATTTATTTATATGCCATATTTATTAATAATGGCAGTAACATTATTTTATATATGTGTGTGTGTATACACACACACACACACACACACACATATATATTTTGTGGGGGGGTACTGGGGGTGGAACCCAGGGGCTTTTCTACCTCTAGGCTATACTCCCAGACCTATTTTATATTTTATTTGGAAACAGGGTCTCACTAAGTTGCTGAGAGCCTCACTAAGTCGCTGAGGCTGGCTTCGAACCTGAGTGATCCTCCTATCTCAGCCTCCCAAGCGCTGGTATTACAAGCATGCACCACCACACCCAGCTACTATATTTTATATCATATAATATTTAAAGCATTTTTATAACTAGAAATTAGAAATAAGTTTAAATGTCCAAGAACAGAACATAATTACTACTACTAAATAAACCATAGTAGATCACCAAGGCTAGAATACTATATAATTATTTAAAATGCTGTGAAGGAATGGGGATAGGGGAAATGTTCATCTAAGGGCACAAACTCAGATATAAGATAAACAAGTTCTGTACATCTGTAAAGTACAGCCTGGATATTAATGAGTATGCTAATTAATTTGGTTATGGTAATAATTATACAATATATATGTACATAAAATCATCTTGCAAGCTGGGCATGATGGTGCATGCTTGTAATTCTAGTACTTGGGAGGCTGAGAAAGGAAGGATCACAAGTTTGAAGCCAGTCTCAGCAATTGTGAGGCCCTCCAAACTTAGTGAGAACTTGTTTCAAAATTAAGAATAAAATAGGTCTGGGGGTGTAGCCCAGAGGGTGAATGCCCCTAGGTTCCTTCCCAATACCAATAAATAAATAAATAAAATCATCTTGCTATATAGCTTGAATATATTAAAAAATATTTTTAAAATTCTATGAAAACACAGAACATTCTAAATATCCATTAAAAGAAGATGGATTAATAAATTATGAGACATTTATTCAATAGAATATATGAACTGAGTGTGGCAGCTCAGGCCTATAATCCTAGTAATTAGGAGGCTGAGACAAGAGAGTCACAGGTTCAAACTCAGCCTCAGCAATTCAGTGAGGCGCTAAAGAACTTAGTGAGACCCTGTTTTAAAATAAAATAGGGTCGGGCATGGTGGCGCACGCTTGTAATCCTCGCGCTTGGAAGGCTGAGACAGGAGGATTGCACAGGTTCGAAGCCAGCCTCAGCTACTTAGTGAGGCTCTCAGCAACTTAGTGAGACCCTGTTTCCAAATAAAATATAAAAAGTAGGTCTGGGAGTATACCCCGGAGGTAGAAAGCCCCTGGGTTCCACTCCCAGTACCACCAATAAATAAATAAATTAAATTAAATAGGGATGGAGGGATAGCTCAAAGGTAGAATGCCCATGGGTTCAATCCTCAGTGCCCAAAGGGGTGGAGGAAATACTATGATATATATATAAAAAAAAACAAGGACAGCTGGGTGTTGTGGCACAGGCCTGAAATTTCAGTACTTGAGAGGCTGAGAGAGAAGAATCACAGGTTCAAGGACAGCCTCAGCAACCCAGGAGACTTAGTTTCATAAACTAAAAATAAAAAGGTCTGGAGATGTAGCTCAGAAGTAGAATGCCGCTAGGTTCAATTCCTAATACCACAAAAAAGAAAGAAAAGAAAAAAGACCATGGAAGCTCTTCATGACAAGTTTCCAAGAGCTACTAATGAAAAAAAAACATTTGTTAGGTTTCTGAGGGTCTCATTAAGTTGCTAAGACTGGTCTTAAACCTGTGATATTCCTATCTCAGCCTCCCAAGTACGGGGATTACAGGTATGTGTCACTAGGACCAGCTAGGACCTGACCTTATTTTAAGAGAAATCCTATGTATGTGCATATTCACACACATGTACACACTAGGGGATATACCCAGTAAATCAATGGAAATAGTTGGGAGATAACTGATTACAGGTGACTTGTTTCTTCTTGTTTTCTTTTTTTTTTTTAATTAGCATGTATCATTTTTCTAATCATAAAAAATTTTTAATGAGCCGGGCGTGGGGGCACATACTTGTACTCCCAGCACTTGGGAGGCTGAGACAGGAAGACTGCACAGGTTCAAAGCCAGCCTCAGCTACTTAGTGAAGCTCTCAGCAACTCAGTAAGACCCTGCTTCTGTATTGTTTTGTTTACCCTAATTTTTATTTGGATAAAAAAAATAGGGCTGGGGTGTAGCCTGGAGGTAGAAAGCCCCTGGGTTGCACCCCACAGTACCACAAAAAATATATATATTTAATTTAAAAAATTTGTAGTTGGGCGTGGTGGCACATGCTTATATTCCCCACGCTTGGGAGTCTGAGACAGGAGGATCACACAGGTTTGAAGCCAGCCTCAGCTACTTAGTGAGGTTCTCAGCAACTTAGTAAGACTCTGTTTCCAAATAAAATATAAAAAAATAGGTCTGGGAGTATAGCCCAGAGGTAGAAAGCCTCTGGGTTCCTGGGTTCCACCCCCAGTACCACCAAAAAAAAAATTTTTTGTTAGATATAAAAAAGCCAATAAACACAATTTTAAGACAACAAAGAGTAAAAATTTATCTTCTGTATACTAATAGACAAAGATAGCCTTATATGGTAGAACTATGGATAATTCTGGGGTTTTTTTAAATTTTCTTTGTGGTACTGGGGATGGAACCCAGAGACATTTACCTCTGAGCTACAGCCCCAGCCCTATTTTATTTTAATTAATTTATTTATTTATTAATTAATTATTTATTTACTGTGGTGCCAGGGATGGAACCCAGAGGCATTGTACCTCCAAGCTACACCCCCAGCCCTATTTTTTAGTCTTTTTATTTTTATTTTTATCTTTGTGGTACTGAGGGTGGAACCCAGGGGCTTTCTACCTCCGGGCTATACTCCCAGACCTATTTTATATTTTATTTGGAAACAGGGTCTCAATAAGTTGCTGAGAGCCTCACTAAGTCGCTGAGGCTGGCTTCGAACCTGTGTGATCCTCCTGTCTCAGCCTCCCAAGCGCTGGGATTACAAATGTGTGCCACCACACCCAGCTAGTCTTTTTATTTTTGAAAAAGGATCTCACTGAGTTGAGAAGGGCCTCGCTGAGTAGCTGAGGCTGTCCGCAAACTGCAATCCTCCGGTCTCAGCCTCCCAAATGCTGGGATTACAAGTGTGCGTCACCATGCCTGGCCTTTATTCTTTTATTTTAAAACAGGGCTACACTAAGTTGCAACAGGCCTCACTAAATTGCTGAGGCTGGCCATTGAACTTGTGATCCTCCTATCTCAGCATCCCAACTACGAGGATTACAAGCATGCACCATGCCCGCCAGCTAATTCTTCTTCTTTTTTTTTTCTTTTTTTTTTCTTTCTTTTTTTTTTTTTTTTTGTAGTACTGGGGTTTCTGGAAGCCCTTCTACCTCCGGGCTACACTCTCAGACCTATTTTATATTTTTATTTGGAAACAGGGTCTCTTGAAGCCAGTGCAGCTGGCTTCAAACCTGCGCTATCCTCCTGTCTCCGCCTCCCAAATGCAGGGATTACCAGCGTGTGCCACCATGCCTGGCTAATTCTTCTAGTTTTAAACATCGAAAATGTTTTTTAAACTGGGCATGGTGGCAGAAACCTGTAATTCCAGTGCTTAGGAGGCTGAGACAGAAGGATTACAAGTGCAAGGACAGCCCCAGTAAATAGGAAGACTCTCATCAACCTAGTGAGACCCTGCTTCAAAATAAAAGTAAAATAAGGTTGAGGTGTAGCTTGGAGGCAGAATGCCCCTGGTGTCAATCCTTAGAACCTCAAAAATATATATATTTTTTAAGCATGGCATGGTGGCACATGCTTATCATCCCAATAATTGAGAGGCTGAGACAGGAGATTGCAGGTTCAAGAACGGCCTCAGCAAATAGTGAGACTCTCATTAACTTAGAGCAAGATTCTCTTTAAAAAAAAAAATTATAAAATAGATCTGTGAGTGTAGCTCAAAGGTAGAATGCCCCTGGATTCAATTCCCAGGGCCATACACACACATACACACACAAAAATAAACTTATTAGTTAATCTATTTTGGCAATACAATAACAGCAGTAAAAAAAAATATTATACCTGGCCAACACATAATGGAAACCTATGAATAATAGGACTAAGATTTTGAATTTTATGTGTGTGTTGTATGCATGTGCACACAGAGGTAGAGGGGGATGAACCTGTGCATTCTATCACTGAACTACATCCCCAGCCCTTTTTACATTTTTTATTTTGAAACTAAATTGCTGAGGCTGCCTTCAATCCTGAATTCCTCCTGTCTCAGCCTCCTAACTACTGGGATTACAGACATTCTGCTTTTTTTTTTTTTTTTTTTTTGCAGCACTAGAGGTGGAACCCAGGGGCATTCTACCTCTGAGCTACACCCCCAGCCCCATTTTTTATTTTGAAACAGGGTCTCACTAAGTTGCAAAGGGCTTTACTGTCCTCGAACCACGATCCTTCTGTCTCAGCCTCCCAAACGCTGGGATTACAAGGGTACACCACCATGCCTGGCTTAAATTCTGCATTTTGAGAGTTAACACTCACAAAAGCCTCTGCATTGTTTATATAGTTGCCACTAGTTCAGGTGAATAATTTTTAGAGTTTAGCACATACCATAAACGTAGCCAACACATGCCTGCTCTACTGCCGAGTATGGGATCTGTGCATCAGCTAATGCCTTCTGACCTGTAAAAATAAAATGGTTATATCAAAAGGGTCTTAAAGTATTTGCTCTGGGGGAGTAAAGATTAAGTTCAGCGTTTTCTTCAACAAATCATCTCAGATCTTTCCTTTTAGAAGTCATCATTTTTCCTTTAAGCCACTGCATCACTTTCCACACCTTCTTTTTGAAACAATACTTTCTGTCCTAACTGCATACCTAACAATAAATATATTTAATCCTAGGGTCCTAAGGCTACTTAATGTAAGGTCCTTGTCTTATGAATCTCTGAAGCTCTATCACACATCTAGAGGGCAAAATGAAGAGAGAATGTCATTACTGGACTTCTTGTTATTAGTCAATCCCCACAGTTAGTTTCAAACTTTGTAACTTCACGATGACATTACTATTGTATAGTCAAAATAGTATATTCATGTTGCCAAAGTAATCTCAACTTTTTTTTTTCTTGTGGTACTAAGGGTGGAACTCAGGGGCTTATCTACCTCTGGGCTATACTCCCAACCTTTTTTATACTTTATTTGGAAACAGGGTCTCACTAAGTTGCTGAGAGCCTCACTAAGTAGCTGAGGCTGGCTTCGAACTTGTGTGATCCTCCTGTCTCAGCCTCCCAAGCGCTGGGATTACAAGTGTGCACCACACCCAGCTCCAGTCTCAGCTATTTAGTGAGGCCCTGTGCAACTCAATGAGACCCTGTTTCAAAATAAAAAATAAGCCGGGCGTGGTGGCGCACGCTTGTAATCCCCACGTTTGAGAGGCAAGACAGGAGTATCGTGCTGGTTCGAAGCCAGTCTCGCTGGCCTAAGAGACCCTGTTTCCAAATAAAAAATATTAAAAATAGGTCTGGGAGTGCAGCCCAGAGGTAGAAGGGTTTCTAGGAACCCCAGTACCACCAAAAATAAAAAATAAAAAATAAAAATTGGGCTGGGGATGTAGCTTGGAGGTAGAATGCCCCTGGGTTCAATCCCCAGTACAACAGAGAGAGACAGACAGACAGACAGAAGGAGGGAGAACGGGAGAGGGAAAAAGAGAGAGAGAAAGAGAAACATAAGAATGAGAACAATGAACCTCTCTGCAGGAACTCAGACCCATAATTCAGATACTTGCAGCATGGCCCAGGATGTCTCTGAAAAATACCAAATCCATTCTTCTGTGGATCCTGCTCTCCGAGTTGCAGCTCACAAGTACTGACCCAACCCTTGCTTATTATTACAAATACTTATTAGAATAAACAATAACAAAGCGCATCACCTCATTTAGTCGAGCAGTAGCCTAGTGATAGAACAAGAATTCTCTAGGTTGGCTCAGGAAAGTGAGAAAAAAAAGCCACCATATTGGTTTTTACTATTTTTTATGTTACTATTTTATATTCCTTTACCAGAAAGACGACTTCCAAGCTTTATCCCCAGCCCTATTTTTTGTTCTTTATTTTGAACTGGGTCTCACTGAGTTGCACAGGGCCTCACTAAGTAGCTGAGGCTATCCATTTTAATGACCCTACCTTACTCTCCCACAGATCTCTTTACCTTCCCAACAAACAGCTGGATAACACATTAAGACTATAAGCCACTGTTTAGCCACATAGCCGCTAGGGAGGCCCCAGCTCTTCCCCTTTTCTTTTGGAGTGGGTCACTAGGTAATACTCCACATAAGTTCTTCCCCCTGGACT
Organism: Muscardinus avellanarius; assembly: GCF_963383645.1. NCBI lineage: Eukaryota > Metazoa > Chordata > Mammalia > Rodentia > Gliridae > Muscardinus > Muscardinus avellanarius. The sequence continues at coordinate 45,206,169 of NC_137788.1, read as the reverse complement.
GGGCTTCCTTTGGGACTTGCAAGGCTGCTCTACCCATGGAATAAAAAGAGGCCACACAATAAACTATGAATGTTCAAAGATCTAAATTTTCTCTACTACCTGCTTCTCTTGCCAAGTCAGTATAGTCTCCTGAATTCCCAACTCCAGGCTTCACAAACTAGAATATAGAAAAAGATAACAGAAACAAGTATAGTTAGGTTTACATTTTCATATCAGAACATCATAAATACTTACTCAACTACTTATTCAAACAAAAACATCATTGTATATCTGTACTGTTCCTCAATTCTGGTCATAAATAACATACAGTCTGTGCCTTCAGGGAGCTTCCAGTCTAATTTAAAACAGATAATTACACTATAGTAATAACTACAGAATAATTTGGGAGAGACGGCTACCTAGCTAGGAGAGAAAAGAAAGTGAGACAATATGGCACAATTTTTCTCTGTGGAAAACTGTAAATAATTAGATATAAAACAGGTCATTAAAGTATAAGGTAGAAAATGGAAAGTGACAATGACATAAAAGTAAGTTAAGAGCCAGGTGTGGCGGCACGTACCTGTAATCCCAGTACTTGGGAGGCTGAGACAAGAGGATCACGGGTTCGAAGAGAGCCTCAGCAAATAGTTAAACTCTCATCAACCTAGGGAGATCCTGTTTAAAAATTTTAAGAAATATAAAATAAAATAGGGCCGGGCGTGGTGGCGCACGCTTGTCATCCCAGCATTCAGAAGGCTGAGACGGGAGGACCACGGTTTGTGGACAGCCTCAGCTACTTAGTGAGGCCCTCTGCAACTCAGTGAGACCCGGCTTCAAAACAAAGAATAACAAATAGGGCAGGGGGTGTAGCTCGGAGGTAGAATGCCCCTGGGTTCCATCCCCAGACCCGCAAAACAAAACCCAAAATTAAAAAAATAAAATTAAACAGGAATAAAGGCATAGCTTGGAGGTAGACTGTCGCTGGATTCCATCCCCAATACCACACAAACACACAAAAAAGTAACGTAAGATGAAATGATAATGACTAATATTTTAATACATTCATTGGTGCATTAGTCTCACATCATAATGCAGCTCACAGTGATGAGGATGCATGCGCGCAGCACTTGGTGGGACTTTCCCCCAGCTTTCTCCCCGCCCCTCCTTCCCATACTGAGTACTGAAATTAGCCCTGGTGTTCTCCTGCGTGCACTGGTGTCGACGGCAGTAACTCCTTCACTGTTCCCCGGCTCCACTGCCGCTTCTCCTCCATTGTCCCCTGGAGGAAATGTGGTATCCCCAGTGCTCCCTAGCTTCCACATCTGAGAAAAAACATGATTCTTCACTTTCCGTGACTGGCTAGTCTCACTTAATAGTCTCTAAATACTTCCATTTTCCTGCAAGTGACATTGTTTTATTCTTGACTGCTGAGTAAAATTCCATTGTGTGTATATTTCATACTTTTGTAATCCACCATCTGTTGATTAACACCTAGGCTGGTTCCATAATTTGGCTATTGTAAATTGTGCTGCTATATAAATGGATATGCATCCATTACAATGATTTTCTGATTTCAGTCCCTTTGGAGAGATGCTCAGGAATGGTATAGCTGGATCAAATGGTGGATCATCTTCCAATTTTCTGAGAAATTTCCACACTGATCTCTATAGTAGCTGTACTAATTTGCAATTTCCCCAACAGTGTAGATTTCCCCAACTCTTCACCAGCCTATATTGTTATTTGATTTTTTTTTTTTAAACTGGGGTTTGAACCCAGGTGCGTTCTGCCACCAAGCTACACTCTCAGTTCTATTTTTACTATTTTTTTCGATACTGGGGATGGAACTCAGAGGCATTCTACCTCCGGGCTATACCCCCAGCTATATATTTTTTTATAATTTATTTGGAAACAGGGTCTCACTAAAGTTGCTGAGGCTGGCTTCAAATCTGTGGGATCTCCTGTCTCAGCCTCCCAAGCGCTGGGATTACAAACGTACACCACCACGCTCACCCAGCTTTTTTTACTCTTTATTTTGAAAAAGGGTCTTACTAAGTTGGAGAGGGCCTCACTAAGTAGCTAAGGCTGGCCTCAAACTTGTGACCCTCCTGTCTTAACCTCCCAAGTACTGGGATTACAGGCACGCACCACTACACCTGGCTGTTGTTTGACTTCTTCATGATTGCCATCCTGGTTGTAGATGGAATTTCAGTGTAGTTCTGATTTGTATCTTCCTGATTGCTAATGATGTTGAACTTGTTTTTATGTGTTTAATAGCCATTTGTATCTGTTCTTTTGTGAAGCGTCTATTTAGTTCACTTGCCCATTTCTCTTTTTTTTTTTTTCCATACTGGTAGCATTCTACTTCCAGGAACATTCTACCTCCAATCTATATCCCCAGCTCTATTTTCTTCTTGTTTTGCAGTATTGGGGATGGAACCCAGGGATACTCTACCTCTGAGCTACACCCCCAGACCTATTTTTTTATTCTTTATATTTATTTATTTATTTATTTCTTACGGTACTGGGGATGGAACCCAGGAGCATTCTACCTCCAAGTTATATCCCGAGCCCTATTTTTTACTCTTTATTTTGAAACAGGGTCTCACTGAGTTGCAGACAGCCTCACTAAGTAGTAGCTGAGGCTCTCTACGAACCACAATCCTCCTGTCTTAGCTTCCAGAATGCTGAGCCTCCTGAATGCTGAGAACTTAGTGAGGCTCTATTTCAAAATTATCTCCAAGCTTCTGATTTATAAGTTTTTTTGTGTGTATGTGACACTGGGAATGGAACCCAGGGGCATTCTGCCTCTAAGATATATCCCCAGCCCTATTTTATTTTGCAGTACTGGGGTTAGAACCCAGGAGCATTCTGCCTCCAAGCTACACCCCGGCCCTATTTTTTTATTGTTTATTTTGAATCGGCGTCTCACTAAGTTGCAGAAGGCCTGCCTCCCTAAGTAGCTGAGGCTGGCTACAAGCCTGCAATCTCCTGTCTCAGCCTCCCACGTATTAGGATTACAAGCCTTGGCCAGCCTATATTGTTATTTGACTTTTTTTTTTTTTAACTGGGGCTTGAACCCAGGTGTGTTCTGCCACCAAACTACACTCTCAGTTCTATTTTTACTATGTTTTTTGGTACTGGGGATGGAACCCAGAGGCATTCTACCTCCGGGCTATACCCCCAGCTATATATATTTTTTATAATTTATTTGGAAACAGGGTCTCACTAAGTTGCAGAGGGCCTCACTAAGTTGCTGAGGCTGGTTGAGAACCTGCAGTCTTCCTGTCTCAGCCTCCCAAGCACTGGGATTACAAACGTGTGCCACCACACTGGGCTGTAAATTAACTTTTTTATTTACATGTTTTTATTGAATCCTGTGTTCTTGGTCTACCGGTAAGATAATAAAAATCTTAAGACTGTTCACACAGAAAAGGAACTCTCCCCAAAAACTCTTTCACAAAGTACATCCTTTTAATACTGTTCACCTATATATTAAGGATCTTCAAGCACCAGGCACCTTCAAGGTGGGAAGGGAATAGCCGAAATAAAACATGACCCCTATGTGGAGCAGTTTATGGGAGGAGGGTGAATATAGACTTAAACAGAATTTCAGCACAGCACTGTAAGCGCAGAGATAAGTACAAGAGTCTGTGGGAAAACAGAAAAGGATCGGAAAGTTCCTGGAAATGATAAGGTCTGAACTGATCTGGTGATTATGCAAAGGGGGAGGGGTTGGGAGAGGGGCGGTAGCCCAAGCCCCTAACCTCAATACCTTGATAGGTTGAGTCTGCAAGATGACGTGATAAAAGAGGCTGAGGAAGTAGCTCAGAAGTGGAGCATCTCTGGGCCCGAGGGGGAGGGAAGGGCAAACATGTTAACCAGTGACCCTAAGTATTACTAGCACCTCCTGGGTACCAGGCAGCTTCCAAAGAAGCAGAAGATCAGGGGCCAGGACCTGCCAGTGTGCCCCGACGCCGCGCGCCCCTAGCACTGGGGCTGTGAGCGGGACCCTGCAGGGAGGGCTGCGGGACGCTTCCTCGGGGTGGGAGCCAACCCCGGCCGGACCCTCCACCTACCCGGGGCTCCGCTTAGAACCCAGGCAGCGCGAGCCCTCCACAGGCTCGGGCCAGGGTGGTAAGGGAGCAGGCAGGAAGGGCCTCGGACGCCCCGGGGACAACGCCCTCGCCATCGCCATCGCACGCCCAGCGGCCGGGGCGGGGAGGCGCCCTCCGGGCAGGGGCGCGGGGACGGCGCAGGGCTGACCATCCCTCGGGCTCCCCCTCCCGAGGACGGCGCGTTCGCCGCTGGTTTACCTTGGTCATGCCAACGCCCACCACGAACACCCGGCGCTGGGGCCGCCGAGACCCGCACTGGAGAGGCGGCATGGCTCGGCCAGCGCGGGCGGACGCGGTCTCCTCCCCACTGAGGCGAGCGCGGTCCGGAGCGCGCTCTGCACGGGGCTGCGCGTGCGCGTGCGCGTGCGCGTGCGCGTGCGCGTGCGCGTGCGCGTGCGCGTGCGCGTGCGCGTGCGCGTGCGCGTGCGCGGGGCGGAGCCGGCGCCTCCCCGGGCGGCGGGGTCCGCGGGGATCTGACGTCGACGTCCCATCCCGGCCGGGTTACGGAGGGCCTGAGCTGACTTCCGATCGAAGGGTTTAAAACAAAAATCCAAGCTTCCGTCACAAGCTAAACGCCCTCTTTTTTAACCTGAAAAGCTCAACTGTTGTTTCTTTAGGAGTAAACGGGGCGGCCTAAACAAAGTCTTAAGTTTATATAGTGTTTTTACTTTTTGAAACAGGGTCTCACTGAGATGCGAAAGGCCTTGCTAAGTAGCTGAGGGTGTCCACGAACCGCGATCCTCCAGTCTCTGCCTCCCGAATCCTGGGATTGCAAGCGTGCGCGCCACCACGCCCGACCCTTTTGTATATTTTCTATAGCTATTCTCTTTGTGGTTATTATGGGGACTGCATATAACAACTAAAGTTATAATACTCTAACTTGAATTTATACCAGTTTAACTTAAAAAAACATACAAAAGCCGTACTCCTTTAACAGTTCCAGCCTCTGCGACCCTAATGTCACAAAATTACATCTTTATACATTAAAAACATAAACTGTCGGGCATGATGGCACTCACTTGTAATCTCAGCATTTGGGAGGCTGAGACAGGAGGACCATGGTTCGCAGACAGCCTCAGCTACTTAGTGAGGCCTTTGCAACTCAGTGAGACCCTGTTTCAAAATAAAGAATAAAAATAGGAGTCGGGCGTGGTGGCGCACGCTTGTAATCCCAACATTCAGGAGGCTGAGACAGGAGGATCGCGGTTCGCCCACAGCCTCAGCTACTTAGTGAGGCCCTTTGCAACTCAGTGAGACTAGGTTTCAAAATAAAGAATAAAAAATAGGGCAGGGGGTGTAGCTCAGAGATCAAATGCCCTTGAGTTCCATCCAGAAAGAATAAAAATAGGGCTGGGGTGTAGCTCAGAGGCTCCATCCCTAGTAACAACAACAAAAATAAATAAAAATAAAAATAAAAAGCTAAATTCTTTGAAATTCTTTGAGCCCAAGTAGAATGTCCCTGGGCTCCATCCCCAGTACCATAAAAAAAAGTAAACATAAGCTAAATTCTTAAATTATACAGACAACAAACACAAAGTTACAGACTAAAGTTACAATAAATAGCCAGGAGTGGTGACACATGCTTGTAATCCCTGCGTTTGGGAGGCTGAGACAGGAGGATCGCACAGGTTCAAAGCCAGCCTCCACTACTTAGTGAGACCCTGTTTCCAAATAAAATATAAAATAGGTCTGGGAGTATAGCCTGGAGGTAGAAAGCCTCTGGGTTTCACCCCTAGTACCACAAATAATAATAATAATAATAATAATAATAATAATAATAATAAATAAAGTTACAATACTAAATTTTAGATTGGTAAAGTTCTAGTCTCTTAAATCATGTAGAAAATAAAAAATGCAGTTACAAATTTAGATTAGGCTAATAGTACCTCTTTTCTGCAACATGGTCAAGAACCTGGAAGGTAGCCAAGTGTGGGGGCACATGCCTGTAATCCCAGGGAGGCTAAGATAGATCTCAAGTTCAAGGCCAGCCTCAGCAACTTAGTGTTTAAAACTGTAAAATAAGTGAGACTATAACGCACCAATAAAAGTAATGTGTGTTTATATCTCTATATATGTGTGTATATATCTATATATATACATATATAAAACACATATATGTAAGCCAGGGGTGGTGGCGCACGCTTGTAACACCAACATTTGAGAGGCTGAGACCGGAGGATCATGGTTCACGGACAGCCTCAGCTACTTAGTGAAGCCCTCTGCAACTCAGTGAGACCCAGTTTCAAAATAAAGAACAAAAAAAATAATAGGCCTGGGGATACAGTTCAGAGGTAGGATGTGCCTGGGTTCCATCCCCAGTACTGGAAAAAAAAATACCACATGTATGTATATAAAAATGTGGAAGGTTCAAGTAGAGATCACTTCTGCTCCCAAAGACCAACTCATATCCTTGATTGGTGATACTTTCCAATTTGCCCTGTATCTGCAGATCTGCAGGGGTTTTTTTGTTTTTGTTTTTGTTTTTGTTTTTGCAGGTCTGGGGATGGAACCCAGGGTTATTGTACCTCCAAGCTACACCCCCTGCCCTATTTTTTATTCTTTATTTTGAAACAGGATCTCACTAAGATGCAGAGGGCCTAAGTAGCTGAGGCTGTCTGAGAACCGTGATCCTCCGGTCTCAGCCTTCCAAATGCTGGGATTACAAGCATGTGCTACCACACCCGGCTTCTGCAGTTATTTTTTAATGTTCTAGTCTTTAATGTCTGGATCCTGAAAAGAGATAAAGAAAATATAAAGGTGGGGAGAAAAGGAAGTCCTGGCTAACCAGGGCCTTGAAAGTGAATTTTAGATCACCTTACTGTCCAACCACAGGTCAGATCACAAGTCTTAGAGGCTTTGGGGTCTTAAACAAGTGGAGAGGAGGAGGTGGGGGTCAGGGAGAGCAGTTGGCTAAACACTCTTGAGGACCCACTTTGAATGAATCAAACAAGACCCCTGACGCAGTTTATGTTGGCAAATATTTTCATGGGTCAGTTTCTTGCGTATCACATGCCCTGGGAGGCGAGAACTGACCTCCCTGTCTCATCTCCCATGGTACTGGAGGTGCAAATGGGAGATGAGGCCGTGAACTCAGTGAATGGAGGCGACCCCCAACAACTAGTGAACTCGCATGTTGTAAATTAAATGACATTTATGTGTGCGGGCAAGGTCACGCCCTCATTCAGTCTTCTCACCACTGCCGCTACGAGACAGTCACTAACACTACCCCTGTTTTTCAGGTCAGTCTTTCAGGTCAGTCGTCAGCCCTGCCCCACACCACAAGAAGCTGGGCTTTCCTGGAATCTCTAAGGGGAGCAGACAGCTGTGTCGACTCCTCGGCCCCTAGGAGGAGCAATTTGCGAGGCGCTGCGGGCCGGCGGAACTGCGCCTCTCCAGCGGGGCCTGAGCGGCACCTTCCCCGCCCGCGCCCCGATGCTGCGCGCCCTGCGCCTCCTGCGCCCCGGGGCGCCCCTGGGGGTGCGCGGCTGCCCCTCCGATGCGAGGGCCGGGGGCCATGAGATCCAAGTGCGCGCCCTGGATGGGCCGGACCAAGGTAAACACGCCATCCCCGCCGACCTCTGGGCCGGACAGGTCTCCGAGGGTGAGCCCGGAGCCCCGCGCTCCTGCAAAGCCCAGAGAAAGGCCAGCGCTCCCGGGGCGCGCGGGGAAACTAAGGCCAGTGGGGGCGGGGCTCGGTGCATTTGAGGATTAGGTCCCCAGCCGCCGGCCACCCAGGCTGGGCTCACCTAGCCGCCCAAGGCCCGGGAGTGGCTGCCCGATTTTGCCTTAGGACTTTGTCAAAATCCTAATCCCGACAAGTCTCCTGACTCCCCATATGTCGGGAACCGGAGAGGAGTCGCGCAGGGTACCCTGGACACCAGGGTCCCGGGTTAGGAGCTTAAATGCCAGGTACTGCTCCGGGGGAAGGTCCTGGCAAGGCTCCCGGGGGGCGGAGGCAGAGGAGCCAATCCCGCTCCGTCTGCAGGGACGCCCTCCTGGGCCTAGTCTAGTTGAGCCAGCAGCAGGCCTTTCAAACTTGCACCCGCTGAAAGTTCACAGGACACTGGCATTTAATACTCTTACCTGGGAGTGCTACTTGCCAGCTGGGCAGGAAGCCAAAGATGAGACTGTGGGCTGTTCTCTTAAGGTCCAGCAACCCACCTGGTGAGAGAGGCAGGCAGGCCGGCAGATGACCGCCTGCATATGATGGGGCGGATCCCGCTCCTCAGTCTGCAGCTCAGAACCCTGGGCCTAGGCGCTTGTGATGTCTTTGATCCTCCCCCCCACACAATCCCATCACCCTTCCACCGGCATTTGATGTGTATGTCAGAGTTTTAATTTATACCAGTGGCGTTACACTGTAGATCTCATGGTATTTCTTCCTCCTTATGCCCTGACACTAAGAGTTTTTTATTTGTTTGTGGCATTGGGGAAAAAAATCCAGGGGCATTCTACCTCCAAGCTACACCCCCAGCCTTTTGTTTTGTTTTGAAATAGGATCTGGCTAAATTGTCCTGCAACCTGTGATCCTCCTGTCTCAGCCTTCCAAGTACTAGGATTACAAGCACTTGCCAACACACCTGGAATGACAATTTTTTTTTTTTTGAAACAGGGTCTCACTGAATTGCAAAGGGCCGCTACACCCCCTGCTGTATTTTTTATTCTTTATTTTGAAACAGGGCCTAAGTAGCTGAGGCTGGGATTACAAGCATGCGCCACCACCACGCCTGGCTTAAAAATGAGTTGTTTTTTTGTTTTGTTGTGGTACTGGGGTTCCTGGAAGCCCTTCTAACTCCGGGCTACCCTCCCAGACCTATTTTATACTTTTTTTATTTGGAAACAGGGTCTCTTAAGCAGCGCGGCTGGCTTCGAACCTGCACGATCCTCCTGTCTCCGCCTCCCAAGCGCAGGGATTACAAGCGTGCGCCACCACGCCCGGCTTGAAAATGAGTTTTTGAAGAGCTGCTTTCCCGTATAAATCTAGTTCCTTGCTTCCTGCTGTTGCATACTATTTGTAGTATCCATCCACCACTGTTGGTGGTTATGTAAGGGCTGCCACTACATCACTTGGTAAGAATTTCTCTGATCAGGTGGAATTGCTGGACCTTAGAGAATAGCCATACTCTCATTTTTGGTTCCCTACCCAACTGGCAAAGCATTTGCCTTGTGATAGTTACTATGATTCTCCCCACTATCCAGATTAAGTAATTGAGACACTGAAGGTTAAGCAATTTGAACCAGGTCTGATTTCAAAGCCTGCACTCTCAATCATGAGGTAATTCAGTGACCAGAAAAACAGATTTGTACAGTGGTTACATAGACCTTTGAGCTCACTTGTAAATACTGGAATCCTTTCATCCAGAGATGGAGGACAGGGATCAGCAGGTGAAGCCTCTGCCCCTGCCAGAGAGAGGACAGGAGAGTGAACTTCAGGGAGAGAAGGAAAAAGGAAGCCACAGAGAAAGAATGGGGGAGATGCTGTCCCCTCCCCAGCCTGCTCTTCAGCTGCTTTATTCTTTATGGTGTTTGGGTTTTTTGTGTTTTGTTTTTTGCAGGTCTGGGGATGGAACCCAGAGGCATTCTGCCTCTGAGCTACACCCTCAGCCCCTCAGCCCCATTTTTTAATCCTTTATTTTGAAACAGGGTCTCACTAAGTTGCAGAGGGCTTCACTAAGTAGCTGAGGCTGGCGTCAACCGTGATCCTCCAGTCTCAGCCTCCCGAATGCTGGGATTACAAGCATGCGCCACCACGCCTGGCTATTCTTTACGGTTTATGGAGTACTACTCCAGCTCCTTGGAGTAGGTATCTAGTTAGTTAATGAGACAAGTTAGCTGGACACTCAGGGTCCTCCACCACAACCTGACCTTTCCATCTTCTCTCTTCTCCCCATGGGCTAAATACAAACAAACAAAAAACCCCAAACAAAAGCCAGATTTGGTAGTGTATACCTATAATCCCAGTATTTGGGAGGCTGAGACAGGAGGATTACAGGTTTCAGACTAGCCTCAGCAACATAGAGAGAAGGCGTGCGCTGAGACCCGAGATCTGGTGAGAGCTAGATTGCCAGGCTTGGTGATTAAGCCGCTCTATGGGAGAGGAAGAGGGGCCATGCACTGACTCGTGGGCAGATGGCCTGGCCATTTGCTTAGCAAGGGAGCAGGAGGAAGGCATGTCAGTCGGATGTCAAGCAGGCAGCTGGCTGTCCAGGCGTGGGGCACAGAGCAGAGCCCTGGGCTGTCCTGGGCGTACCTGGGAAATGCATAGGAGGGAGGGTAGAGGACTTCTCTGAGAAGGTTGTGCAGCAGATGCTGGCCCCACCTCACACTGCTGTCCCTTAGCACTCGCTGGGATCCTCCCGTTTACAATGCCTCTGCTCTCCTGTACCTGGGCCCTCAGCTGTGCCACTCCCTCCACCTGGACTGTCCCCACACACCCATGCACACCCATGCACACCACATATGTGCATGCTCACAGATGCACATATGCCTTGCTACATACACACATGCATTAATGTGTGCACACTCATGGACACATTAGGGTTTCTGCCTGGCCAATTCCTATTCTTCTATCAGTTCTTAACCTAAAGGTCACTGCCTCTCTAAGAAGTCATGGCTGTCCTCCACTCGAGATCCCCTGTACCCCTGGAATACCTCTGATCTTTGGGAGGCTGAGACAGGAAGACTACAGGTTCCAGGCTGCCTCAGAAATTTAGCAAGACCCTGTCTCAAAATAAAAAATAAAGCCGGGCGTGGTGGTGCACGCTTGTAATTCCAGCTTTTGAGAGGCTGAGACCAGAGGATCACGGTTCGCAGACAGCCTCAGCTACTTATTGAGGCCCTCCTCAACTCACTGAGACCCTGTTTTAAAATAAAGAATAAAAAATTGGGCAGAGGGTGTAGCTCAGAGGTCAAATGCCTCTGGGTTCCATCCCCAGACCTGCAAAAATAAATAAATAAATAAATAAATAAAATTTAAAAAAATAAAAAGGCTAGGGTACAGCTAGGAGGTAGAAAGCCCCTGGGCATCCGGGTGTGGTGGCACATGCTTGTAATTCCAAAATTTAGGAAGCTGAGACAGGAGGACTGCAAGTTTGCAGCCAGCCTCACCTGTTTAGTGAGGGCCTCCACATAAAGGCCAGATATGGTGTTGCACAGCATTGGAGAGAGTTCATACAGCCTCAGCTACTTAGTGAGGCCTTTCGCAACTCAATGAAACCCTGTTTTTAAAAATAAAAACAATTGCCGGGCATGATGGTGCACGCTTGTAATCCCCGCGCTTGGGAGGTGGAGACAGGAGGATCACACAGGTTCGAAGCCAGCCGTGCTGGCTTAAGAGACCCTGTTTCCAAATAAAAAAGTATAAAAACAGGCCACGGAGCAAAGAGGTAGTGATTGTGCATTCGTCAAAACCCATAGGACACACAACAAGAGTGAACCTTCCTGTGAACTAGGGACTCTGGGTGATGTGTCAAGACTAGTCCATCGATTGCAACAGATGTACCAGGCTGGCAGGGGATGATAGTCTGGGAGTGTAGCCTGGAGGTAGAAGGGTTTGCAGGAACCCCAGTACTACCAAATAAATAAATAAATAAAAACAATTTAAAAAAATAGGGCTGGGGGTATAGCTCAGAGGTAGTATGCCCCTGGGTGCCATCCCTGGCACTGCAAAAACAAAACATAAAGAATAAAAAATAAGGCTGGGGGTATAGGTCGGGGGTAGAATGCCCCTGGATTCTATCCCAGTACTACAAGAAAGAAAAAGAAAGAAAGAAGAGAGAAAGGAAGAAAGAAAGAAAGAAAGAAAGAGAGAGAGAAAGGGGAAAGAAAAAGAAAAAGAAGAAAAGAGAAAAGAAAACCACCCCTGGGCTTGATCCTGAGTACCACAAAAAAGAAAATAATAAAACTGACACTAAGAGCAGTTTCCAGTTCTTGGCCAAACTGAGCAGAAAGTATAGTACAGACAGTGCCTGTGCTCCTCTGCCCACACAGGCATAGCCTCTCCAACTATCATCCCCTGCCAGCCTGGTACATCTGCTGCCATCGGTGGACCAGTCTTGACACATCACCTAGAGTCCCTAGTTCACAGGAAGGTTCACTCTTGGTGCTGTGTGTCCTATGACTCTGCACTCTTACTTTCTAAGAGTTTGAAGTTCCTCACAGGCCAATCCAGGATCCCTTTATTCATTATAATAATTGTGCAGAGGATCACCTGAGGAGCAGCAGGAAGGTTACGTGAGCATGGGGCCACAGAGCAAAGAGGTAGTGATTGTGCATTCGTCAAAACCCATAGGACACACAAGAGCGAACCTTCCTGTGAACTAGGAACTCTGGGTGATCTGCCAAGACTGGTCCATTGATTGCAGCAGATGTACCAGGCTGGTACATCTGTACTATACTTTCCACAAAGGCACTGTCTGTACTATACTTTCCGCTCAGTTTTCCTGAGAACCAGAAGCTGTTTTTAAAAAGTGTGTGTGTGTGTGTGTGTGTGTGTGTGTGTGTGTGTGTGTGTGTGTGTGTGTGTGGTACTGGGGAACTAACTCAGGGGCATTCTACCTCCTAGCCAAATCCCCAGTGCTTAAAAAAAAAATTAAAAGATTATTTATTAGCCAGGTGTGTTGGCACACACTTTTAATCCCAGTACTTGGGAGATTGAAACAGGAGGATTACAAGTTATTGGTCAGCCTCAGCAATTTAGTAAGACTCTGTTTCAAAATAAAGAATAAAAAACAGGGCTGGGGGTATATCTTGGAGATAGAATGCCCCTGGGCTCAATGCTAGTACCACAAAAAAGAGGTTTATTCAGCATCATGATCAGACTTAACAGTTAGCAATCAACAGCATGGGTGCCAAAAACAAAAAGTGTACACTAAAACCCTTTTGCTGGGATGCTTCATTCTTTCCATAGAACATAAACTAAAATAATCTGATAAACAATTAGTCACAAATACAGTCCTGGAGGGTTTTTTGCCCATATACATTAGTATTGTCTGAACACTTCTCTGTAGCAGCGAGGCCCTGCCACCAGTGTGCGTGGCTGAGTTAACAAAGTTGTAACCTGTAGCTTTCCTGTCACTTCTCTGGCTCTCCTCTCTTGCTGAGTTTTGTTTCCTAGAAGTAATTAAAACCTTCTGTCAGCCGGTCATGGTGGCACATGTCTGTAATCCCAGCACTTGGGAGGCTGAGACCGGAAGATCCTGGTCTGTGGGCAGCCTCAGCTACAGAGTGAGGCCCTCTGCAACTTAGTGAGACCCTGTTTCAAAAAAAAATTCGAGCTGGACTGTAGCTTGGAGGTAGAATACCCCTGGGTTCAATCTCCAGCACCAAAAACAAACAAACAACAAAAACAAAACAAAACAAAACCTTCTGCCACTGCCACAGCTTCTGCTGTTCTGGAACCACCAGCCACTTTGGTTTTGTAATTTGGCAAAATATTGCCCTTTATCACCCCAGGGGCCTGAGCTTCTGCCTCCAAGGTTTCCTCCCTTCATGGGTACAAATTTTAAAGATTGTTGTAATTGCCAAAATTATTGGCGCTTCCACCACCTTCAAAACTGCTTCCATCATTACTGAACGCATTGTAGCCATCCCCACTGCCACCACGTTCACCACGACCTGGGCTGCCACCAAAGACACCACAACCACTCAAGTTTCCTCCATGACCAAAATCATCCTTGCCACCAAAACCACTGCCACAACCACCACCGAGGTTTCTAGAAGCACTTGGACCTCTTTGGCTAGAGTAAGCATGGCCATCAAAAGTTATACAAGCAAAGCCCCTCTTTTTTCCACCGCCATGGTCGGTCATGATTTCAGTCACTTCAATTTTCACATACTGCTCAAAATAACCTTGCAGGTAATGTTCTTCAGTGTCTTCTTTAATGTCGCCGATGAAGATCTTTTTACTGCTAGCTCTGGTTCCGCAGCTCTCCCATCCACTTTATGTGGTCTTGCATTCATGGCCGCATCCACCTCTTCCAGAGGGGCGTTAAGTGAAAAGACCCAAAGCCCCTGGAGCGCGTGGTGTTGGCTCTGTCATTACCACACGTTCCGAGTGCTCCCCACTGCTCAAAACGGCTTCTCAGACTCTCATCAGTTGTTTCAAAGCTCAGCCCTCCAGTGAAGAACTGCAGCTGTGCAGGCTCTTTATGAGACTGATTTAGACACGATGGCAGCGGGAAGAGAGACTTTGACAATACTTCTTTGGTGACATCCATAGGCAAAAAGGAATAAGATAATGAATATATCCCTAATTTTTTGTTTTGACAGGGTCTCATTAGGTTGCTGAGGGTCTTGCTATATTGCTGAGGTTGTTCTCAAACCTGTGATCTTCCCTTTTCAACATACTGGGATGACAGGCGTGTGTCACCATACTTGGCTAAAAGTGTCTATTTTTTCTTTTTCACAGTACTGGGGATGGAACCTGGAGCATTCTACCTCTGAGCTACATCCCCAGCCCTATTTTTTTTTATTTTTTATTTTGGAATAGGGTCTTACTGAGTTGCAAAGGGCCTCACTAAGTTAGCAGCTGAGGCTGTCCGTGAACTGCAATCCTGTCTCAGCCTCCTGAATGCTGGGATTACAAACGTGTGCCACCATGCGTGGCAATGTCTATTTTTAAATAAGTAAAAATTAAGAAATAAAATCTAGGCAGAGAATATTCAAGAAGGAGCACGCAAAAGGTCAGCAGAGGTGGCTACTGCTGAAGGTGGAGTCAAGGATGGAAACACGTCCCCTGGTCACTGGTGTGATTGCGTGGGCCACCATGAGAACTGTTTCTGCTGGGTGATGGGGTGGAGCCTCGATGGGAAAAGCCAGAAGTGAGTGGAAGGTAAGAAAATGACTATGGGAGCACAGAATGTTCTGAATAGTGGATTGTGGCTGTGGAGGGACCTTTGCACAGGTCAGGCCAGGGGTGCTGTCTTGCCAAAGAGGCTAAAACCAAGTGTGATCAGACCTTGTGCCAGAAGAACAGGCTGAACTGCCCTCATGAGTATGCAATCAGCAAAACCCATTTCCTCAACAGATAACTTTTGAGGGAAAGATAGAGCTGGACGGAGGCTGCAGGGCTTTTCATAACTTTTAGTAGACACATTACAATTTAAAATTAGTAAGCCAGGGATGGTGGCGCACACTTGTAATCCCAGTACTTGAGAGGCTGAGACAGGAGGATCTCAGGTTCGCAACCAGCCTCAGCTACTTAGTGAGGCCCTCTGCAACTTTGTGAGACCCTGTTTCAAAATAAATAATAAAAAAAACAGGCTGGGGTGTAGCTCGGAAGTAGAATGCCCCTGGGTTCCATCCCCTGTACCACAAAAAAAATAAAATAAAATAGGAATGGGGGGTGTAGCTCAGAGGTAGAACACCCCTGAGTTCAATCCCGAGTACCTCAAAATGAATGAATGGATGAATAAATAAATAAATAAATAAATAAATAAATAAATAAAATTAGTGAGTCTAAATTGTGATGTCCAAGGATACATACTTTTTTTTTTTACAATACTGAGAATTGAATCCAGGCATGTTCCATCACTGAGCGTCTAGCCTTTTTTTTTTAATTTATTTTGTGTGTGTGTGTGTGTGTGTGTGTGTGTGTGTGTGTGTGTTACTGGGCATTGGACCTAGTGGCACTCTACCTCTGAGCTATCCCCCAGCCCTATTTTTTTTTAGTCTTTATTTTGAAACAGGGTATTACTAAGTTGCAAAGGACCTAAGTAGCTGAGGCAATCCTCCTGTCTCAGCCTCCTGAATGCTGGGATTATAAACTGGCTTTTTTTTTTTCAGTACTGGGGATTGAACCCAGGGGCATTCTATTTTTGAGGGGCACCCTAAGCCCCATTTTTTTAGTCTTTATTTTGAAACAGGGTCTCACTGAGTTGCAAAGGGCCTCACTAAGTAGCCAAGGCTGGCTGCAAATCGCGATCCTCTTGTCTCCCAAATGCTGGGATTACAAGTGTGTGCCACCACGCCCGGCTTTGTATTTTTTAATATGCCTTTTTTTGATGCATTATAGTCTCACATCATAAGGTAAATAATGTGGACAGTAACATAATGCACACAGTACTTTGTGCCCTCCCATATATATATGTATTTTTTTGCAATACTGGGGATGGAAACCAGGGGCACTGTACCTCCAAGCTATACCCCCAGCCCTATATTTTTTAGTCTTTTTATATTTATTTATTTATTATTTATTTATTTATTTATTTATTTATTTTAGTGGTACTGGGGTTCCTAGAAACCCTTCTACCTCCAGGTTACACTCCCAGACCTATTTTTTTATATTTTTATTTGAAAACAGGGTCTCTTAGGCCAGCGAGGCTGGCTTCAAACCTGCGCGATCCTCCTGTCTCTACCTCCCAAGCACAGGGAGTACAAGCATGTACCACCACACCCGATGCCCTTTTTATTTATTTTATTTTATTATTTTATTTTTTTGGTGATGGTACTGAGGTTCCTGGAAACCCTTCTACCTCCCGGCTACACTCCCAGACCTATTTTTTATACATTTTTATTTGGAAATAGAGTCCCTTAAGCCAGCACGGCTGGCTTCGAACCTGCGCAATCCTCCTGTCTCTGCCTCCCAAGCGCAGAGATTACAAGCGTGCGCCACCACGCCCGGCTTCCTTTTCAGGGTCTCACTGCAAAGGGCCCTGCAAAGGGCCTCGCTAAGCAGCTGAGGATGTCTGCGAACCGCGATCCTCTAGTCTTGGCCTCCTGAATGCTGGGATTACAAGTGTGCACCACCACACCCGGCTCCTCCCATATGTTATTCTGAGACAGAATCTCACTAAGTTGCCTCAACTGACTTCCAATCTGAAATCCTCCTGCCTCAGCCTCCCACGTACTGGGATCACAAGCACCCTCCACAGGGTCCTGCCAGTTCCATTTCTTGATCTCAAGTGGTGGGCACAAGGGTATTTGCCTCAGTTTGGTTGTGAAAGGGAGAAAAATAATGAAGAGAGCTGTGAAGTTGAAGAACATGCCTGTGTGCGTGAGTATGTGCACGTAGCCATGGCAGAAGCAGGCGGCAGCTATCACAGTTGTCATTCTTGTTCCTCTTCCCAGTTTGCTCCATGGTTTACAGCCCTTCTCTCTCTGTGAGGCAGAAAATGAAAGGATTAGTCACTCCATTTCAGTTGGGAAACTGGGGCCCAAGGGTGTTGCTTGTCCCAAGTCACACTGTTCATGACGGGCAGAGGCACCCAGCACCCGGGCCTCGCTGCTCCAATCCCAGCCCGTGGGGAGCAGGCCCAGCTGTCTCACCCAAGGATGCTCTGTCTCCTGCAGGACTCACTGAGATTCTGATGAACAGACCTCATGCTCGCAATGCCCTGGGGAACGTCTTCGTCAGTGAGGTAAGGAAGGGGGCAGCGGGGCGGGGCAGGCGTGGAATCGGAGGTATCTGACAGAATGTCCTCTGCAGCTGCTGGAAGCTCTGGCCCGGCTGCGAGAGGACCAGCAAGTGCGTGTCCTGCTCTTCAGAAGTGGCGTGAAGGGTGTGTTCTGTGCAGGTGGGTTCCCTTCCTGGGCCTCTGCGGGGCTCCCTCCGGCCCACAGGGACTGAGGGGCGGGCCTTCGGTCAGCATCAGCATTGCATGCCATCGTTCCCATTTTACAATCGTGAACTCTAAACTCTAAAGCTCAGAGAGGTAGAATTTTTTCCTAGGGCCACACAGCCAGCATAGGATAGAATTCAATATGACCCTGGCCTCTCTGATGCCATATCCCAGTTCTTTCTGCTACTCCATGCTGCTCCCGACTCTTCATTGAAGAAATGAAAAAAACTGGATCCAAGCACACTTACAATCAGGTCAGTGGCCAAGATGGGACTCTGCCCCTTAGCCTGCCCACACAATGAATCCCAGTCTCTGTCACCAAAGTTGTTCACTGTGCCTTTGCCATTTGGTCCTCACGACGGGGCAGGCATCATGAATTTCTGCTTTCTAGTCAGGAGAAAAATGCGCCCCAGGCCCATGGCGAGAAGCAAGTCAAGTAGAAAAGCTGAGCTCAGATTACAAGCGTGTGCCACCACACCCGGCTTTATATACACATTTTGTTTACCCATTCATCTGTTAGTAGTGCCAGGTGTGGTGGCGCACGCTTGTAATCCCAGCATTTGGGAGGCTGAGACTGGAGGATTGTGGTTTGAGGACAGCCTCAGCTACTTAGTAGGCCCTCCGTAACTTAGTGAGACCCTGTGTCAAAATAAAGAATAAAAAATAGGGCAAAGGCTGTAGCTCAGAGGTAGAATGCCCCTGGGTTCCATCCCGAGACCCTCAAAAAATAATAGTGGGCTATTTTCAATTTTCAGTCAGTCATTAGGAAGAATGCCCTTATGAACAATGCTATGTGACTATCTGCTTTTAGTCCCTGTTTTTAACTATTTTGGGTATACATCTAGGAGTGGAATACTGGGGATTAAACCCAAGGGTTTTCTGCCTCGGAGCTATACCCTCAGCCCTATTTTATATTTTGAAACAGTCTCACCAAGTTGTAGAGGGCCTAAGTTGCTGAGGCTGGCCTGGAACCTGCAATCCTCCTGTCTCAGCCTTCCAAGTCCTGGAATTATAGGCATATACCATCACACATGGCTTCTGTTTAACTTTTTTCTATATGTGTGTGGTACTGGGGATTGAACCCAGGGACTCTCTACTATTGAGATAGACATATATCCACCCCTTTTTGGTACTAAGGATTAAACCCAGGACATTCTACCTCTGAGCTACATCCCAAGCCCTATTTTATTTTGTATATGAGAACAAGGTCTCACTAAGTTGCTGAGGCTGGCTGTGTATTTTTTTGAGACAGGACCTCACTAAGTTGGCCAGGCTGGCTTCAAACTTGAGATCCTCCTGTCTCAGTCTTTTGATTGCTGGGACTGCAGGCATGCACACCCAAGTCTTTAACTTGTTGAGGAGCCACCAAACAGTTTTCCATAGCAGCTACATCTTTTACATTCACACCATCAATAGTCCAGGGTTGTGGTTTCTCCACATCCATGCCAACACTTTTTAAGTAATAACCACCCTAATGGAGATGCAGCGACTTCTCACTTTTTTTTTTGGTGGTACTGGGGTTCCTGGAAGCCCTTCTACCTCCGGGCGACACTCCCAGACCTATTTTTACATTTTTAATTGGAAACAGGGTCTCCTAAGCCAGCGCGCGCGGCTGGCTTCGAACCTGTGTGATCCTCCTGTGTCTCTGCCTCCCAAGCGCGGGGATTACAAGTGTGCACCACCACCACGCCCGGCTCTTTTTTTTTTTTTTTTTTTTGGTGGTACTGGGGGTGGAACCCAAAGGATTTCTACCTCCGGGCTATACTCCCAGACCTTTTTTTTTGGAAACAGTGTCTCACTAAGTTGCTGAAAGCCTAAGTAGCTGAGGCTGGCTTCGAACCCGTGCAATCCTCCTGTCTCAGCCTCCCAAGGACCGGCTCTTTTTGTTGTTTTTGCTTTGTTTGCGGTACCGGTATGGAACCCAAGGGCACTGTACCTCTGAGCTACAATCCCTAACCCTAGTTTTTAGTCTATTATTATTATTATTATTATTATTATTATTATTATTAATTTTCTTTTTGGTGGTACTGGGGTTCCTGGAAACCCTTCTACCTCCAGGCTACACTCCCAGACCTATTTTATATTTTTTAAAATTTGGAAACAGGGTCTCTTAAGCCAGCTGAGGCTGGCTTCTAACCTGTACGATCCTTCTGTCTCTGCCTCCCAAGTGCGTGGATTACAAGCGTGGGCCACCACACCCAGCTTATTTTTTTTTTTAAACGGTCTGAGTTGCAAAGAGCCTCCTAAGTAGCTGAGGCTATTCAGGGAACCGCGATCCTCCCGTCTCAGCCTCCTGAATGCTGGGATTACAAGTGTGCGTCACCACGCCCGGCCTCACTGTGGTTTTTGATTTGCATTTTCTTAAAGGCTGATGGTGACAAGCATATTTTTATATGCTTATTGGCCATCCATATATCTTCTCTGAAGAAATGTCCTTTGACTACTTTGAATCAGTTGCTTTTGCTGTTGTTTTGTAGATCTTTATTTTAGGTATTAGTTTGTTATTTTCTGTGGTACTAGAGATTGGATGCAGGGACATTTGCCTCTGAGCTACACCCCCAGCCCCATTTTTTAATTTTATTTTAATTTCGAAACAGGGCTCTGAGTTGTAAAGGGCCTAAGTAGCCAAGGTTGTCCATGAATCATGATCCTCCTGTCTCAGCCTCTCTAATGCTGGGATTACAAACACATACCACCATGCCCAGCCCCCAGCTCTACTTTTAGTTTTTATTTTCATTTTCGTGGTACTGGAGTTTGAACTCAGAGGTACTGTACTTCCAAGCTACATCAGCTAGCCCAATTTTATTTTCCACTTGGAAACAGGGTCTTCTGAAGTTCCTGAGGCTTTGCTTGAACTTGAAATCCTGTCTCGGCCTCCCAAGTACTCAGATTACAAGCAAAGTACTTGGATTACAAGCATTCACCACTACGCCTGGCTTTCATTTTTTATTTTGAAACAGGGTCTCATTAAGTTGCTGAGGACCTTGCTAAATTGATGAGGCTGACTTCAAGCCTGTGATCCTCCTGTCTCAGCCTCTCAAGTACTGGGATTCCAGGAGTGGACCACCATACCTGGCTGTTAATTAGTTCTTGATCTTAGGTATTATACCCCTTTATTTCTTGTGATACTGGGAATCAAACCTAGGGTCTTGCACATGCTAGGCAAATACTTTCCATCTCAGTCATATCTCCATCCTTGTTAGTAATCCTTTATCAGATATATAATTTGCAAATATTATCTCTATTCTGAAGCCAGGCGTGGTGGCACACGCTTGTAATCCCAGCATTCGGGAGGCTGGGACAGGAGGACAGCAGTTCGCAGACAGCCTCAGCTATTTATTGAGTCCCTCTGCAACTCAGTGAGACCCTGTTTCGAAATAAAGAATAAAAAAAAACATAAGGCTGAAGGTGTAGCGCAGAGGTAGAATGCCCCAGTACTTCCCCCAAAGAACTGTCTCCATTCTGTGGCCATCTTTTCACTCTTTATATTGTTGATATACAAGGTGTTCACTTTGATGGAGTCCAATTTATCTTTTTGTTGTAATTGTCCTTTTTGTCACTCCATCTGGCTCCCTTGACTGTTTCCTGGCACTTTTTTTTTTTTTTTTCCAGAACTGAATATTGGACTCCATGGGCATTTTACCTCTGAGCTACAACTCCTGGCCCTGATTTTTTTTTGCTGTTTTTTCTGGTACTGGAGATTGAACTCAAGGGGATTCTTCCTCCATATTATGCCATCAGTCCTATTTTTTATCCTATATTTTGAAACAGAGTCTCACTAAGTTGTGGAGAGTCTCACAAGTTGTTGAGGTTGGCCATGAACCTGCAATGCTCATGCCTCAGCCTCCCAAGTACTGGGATTACAAGTGTACACCACCACGCCTGGCCGTTTCCTGGTATTTCTCCTTCCTCTCCGGCTGCTTTTCAAGTCTCCTTTGCTAGACCTTTAACCAGGAAGATTCCATAACCAGCCATTTTCCCAAGGGCTGGCACCACCCTCTGGCCATCTGCAGGTGCAGACCTGAAGGAGCGGGAGCAAATGAGCGCAGCGGAGGTGGGGGTCTTTGTCCAGCGACTCCGGGGCCTGATGAATGACATTGGTGAGGGTCTGGGAGTGGGATGGAGGGCTGGAGCCCCTGCTGATGTTAGCCCCTCCCTGCCCACCTCCTCTAAAGACAGCATTGTTCTGTCGGAGGTCTGTGGGGGGGGGGATTACTCTCCTAGGAAGATAGGCACAAAGGGTTCCAGAAGAGGGTGTAGAGAGGGGTCCTGAATCTTCAGCCTTGGTGACCACTGCAACCCCTCCCCCCACCTCAAACCCAGCCAAAAGAGGCATTGACAGCTGCAGTTCCCTTTGCTTGGACTACCTCTTCTTGGGTACCGAACTTACTCATACTGCAACGCCTCGGATGCCTTCTCCAGGAGGCCTTCCTGACCTTCCCTCCAAACTTCCTTTCATAAGAAAATTAAAGTTCCTAGATAAACACTGCCTGCTTACTGGCTTACCTTATCCTTTAGATTGAGTCTCCCAGCACATAGCAAGAAAGGCCCCAGAGGCCAGCAGGCATGGGCCTGAGCAGGGACTATCCCCTCTCCCATTCTCATTCCCCAACCGACCCCAAGTCTTCCAGTGGCATTTGTGGGCATTCCTAGATAGCCAGGCTGAAATACCAGGTAAAGTCCCCAGACCTGGGACTAGTGAGGCCCTCTGTTCTAAGCAGCCTGGTCTCTGTCCTGATCTTGCCAAGGCCTCTCAGGCTGGGCCTCTTTCATCTCCACAGCAGCCTTCCCTGCACCCACCATTGCAGCTATGGATGGCTTTGCCTTGGGTGGAGGCCTGGAGCTCGCCCTGGCCTGTGACCTCCGAGTGGCAGGTACTGGGTGAGGGCAGGGGGAGGTGAGGCAAACAGGCTAAGTCTGGGGATCTGCAGTCAGCCCCTGCTCTTGCCTTTCTAGCCAGAAGAGCTGAGGCAGGTAGGAGATACCTAAGGAGTGTGGGAATGGCCACAGCAACCTCACAGCACTTGCCAAAAGAGCAGCTAAGGGAAGCTAAGGAGGGCATAGGTCAGTGTCCCACCTGCCAGTTCTGCCCAGGGCACAGTACTTACTATGAACTGAACAAAGGTGAGCCATGAGGGTGGTTGTCACTGGCCCAGTGAGTTGCAAAGGGACCAGGCAGGCACGCTGCCCTCTGGCTCACCAGCACAGGCCGAGTCGGATTTACTTACTCTACAGTTGAGCCCTGTCTGAGCTGAGCCTTGAAGGATGGGAGGAACATCACTTTCCAGTCACTGACTTTGTTAGGGGCTCGTCTTGGAGACAGCAAGTGCCCCTTCTGTGCCTGTCCCCAGCCTTTCTCCTGGGACCCAGGCACATTTAAAATTGTGTAGTTCCAGGCATGAAGGTGGTTCTAGCTACACACTATGTCAGAGGGAATTGATCAGCTGCCTGGCACTGAATACCAGGCCAAGCTGTAGCTCTTGTTCTGCTTCTCCCTGGCCCATGTTGCAAGCAATTAACTTGCAGATGTTTGGATAAGAATGCAACTCCCCCCACCCTCATGCCCTAGTGTGGCCACTTGCTGCACTGTCAAACAGCCTGTGCTGGGGAGGTAAGGAGAGGCCTGTGGGTGAGTCAGCCAAGGAAAGTTCAGAGGAAGTAGAACTCAGGAGGGGAGTGTGAATGAGAGTCAGTGGGGAGACTTGGTTTCAGGCTATGCAAAAAGCTGGAAAGTGGACCCATGGTAGGAGCAGGAGACATGACACTTTAAGCCAAGCCAGAGCTACATCACAGGAGACAGAGAGTCCATTACCCCACAGATAGGTGCCAGGCACCTTCTAGGACTCCCTTCCTTGGTCCAAGCACTATTACCTCATTTAATCCTTAGCTGCTCTCAGGAGCACTCAGAAAAGAACCATTGTCTTTTTTTCTACAAGGAGGCTCAGGAGAGACTTGCCGGTGATGCACAACTCCACCAGCAGGGGTGGTGGGATGCCTGCCTGGGCCTGACTTCCAGACTAAGGCTCTTCCAGAGGTGGCATGGAGAGGTGTGTGGGTGTGGCTAGACCTCCAGAGAAGTGGCTGGAGGGGCAGAGGCAAGTGCCTCTCCACCACAGGGATTAGCAATGGGGAGGGCAGGATGGGAGGCCTTCACTCTGTTATGTTTACACAGCTTCCTCAGCCATCATGGGGCTGATTGAGACCACTCGAGGGCTCCTCCCAGGGGCAGGTAATCTTACCTACTGCCCTACTCTTCTCTGCCCAATTCTACTCTGTCCAAGTGTACCTTCCCCCTTTCCTTGTTGGCCCCAGGTTCTGGGCCCCACCCTCCCGCCCTAACCTTCTCTCTGGGTCCCCCCTTCTCAGCCTGACTGACCACCATCACCCCTCTGTCCTGACAGGAGGGACTCAGAGGCTGCCTCGCTGCTTGGGGGTGGCCCTGGCAAAGGAGCTCATCTTCACAGGCAGACGACTGAGTGGGGTGCAGGCCCATGCACTGGGGCTGGTCAATCACACTGTGGACCAGAATGAGCAGGGGAATGCCGCCTACCTCCGGGCACGAACATTGGCACAAGAGATCCTGCCCCAGGTGTGTTGACAGCCAAGCACAGGAGAAAGGCACTTTGTGAGGCCCAAGGTGTTCATGGGGCTGCTCAAGACCCATTTACCCAGGAATAGAACTAACCCTTCTTGGAGTTTTTGCATCTATTTAGCTATCCACTAAACAAACACTAATTTTATATTAAAGTGAAAACTGAATTGTGAAAAGCCGGAATCCAGTGGGCTTGAAGCCCTTAGGGTAGCACTGTGCAGTAATTTCCTGAGATGGTAATATTTTCCTTCTCTGTTGTCCAGCACAACAAGAGAACCAAATGGTCAAATTAGGTGAAACTTAGCTCCTCAGTCACACTAGTTACATTGCAAACACTAGTGGCTACTGAATTGTTCAGCAAGGCCATCCCCAGAGACTAAACAGCAAGACTCCATAGTGGAGACAGGACTACATGGCCATCTTCCATCTACACCCATTCCATGAAGAATTTAAAATATCATGCAGGACATGTGTTTTTTTTTTTTCTTGTGGTACTGGGGGTTGAACCCAGGGACATTCTACCACGGAGCTACAACCCCAGCCCAATTTTTATTCTTTGTTTTGAAACAGGAGGGTCTCACTAAGTTAAGGAGTACACTATTTTTTTTTTTTTTTTTTTTTTTTTGGTGGTACTGAGGATGGAACCCAGGGGCATTCTATCTCCAAGCCACACTCCCAGCTCTATTTTTTTACTCTTTATTTTGAAACAGGGTCTCACTGAGTTGCAAAGGGCCTAAGTGTCTGGGGCTGTCCACAAACCACGATCCTCCCATATCAGCCTCCCAAGTGCTAGGATTACAAGCATGCACCATCATGCCTGGAAGACCATTAATTTTTAAAACTCCTCAATGGGTTGGGGAATATAGCTCAGTGGTAGAGTATTTGCCTAGGATGTACTAGATCCTCGATACAATGCCCAGCATTGAAGAAAAAAAAAATCACCAGACATGCCTGTAACTCTAGCTACTCAGTTATTCAGGAGGCAGAGGCAGGAGGATCACAAGTTCCAGGACAACCTTGACAATTCAGCCAGACACTATCTCAAAATAAACAAAGGGTTGAATTTGTAGCTTAGAGTGACCCTGGGTTCCGTTGCCAGCAGGGGGTAGAGGGTAACCCTCCAATGGGGGTAATTCCCCAAAAGGTTGATAATTGCTCTCTATGGAGCAGACCTTGCCCAGGAGCAACCCTACCAGCCACAGGGCCCAAAGCCCCAGAAGGGGATACAAGGACCTGGCTGGCTGGTGTGTCTAAGGCCCTGGGAAGCTCTGCTGGCTTTTCTCTAAGGGAGAGGGAGCAGGTGTGTGCAGTAGGAGGCCAGATCTCAAGTTTCCATGAACATATAAAAACAGGTGAAATGGAATAAGGTTTGACTAAATTATAATAAATCTTGATTCAGCCTATACCAAGTATCTCTCATCTTTCAGTCACAACATTAGGTACTGTAGCAGTGTATCTAAACTAATCAGAACAATACAGGAGTTGATCATCCTCATTTAATTTGTAAGAAAACTGACACAGAAAAGGTTGATTTGCCCATCATAGTCACAAAAACTGAATATCAGAAAAGATAACACTAATATTTTGGCATTTATTTTGTACAATACAGATAAAAACTATTTTGTGTGTGGGTGGTACTAGAGATTGAACTAAAAGGCATTTTACTTTCCGAGGTACATCCGGTCCTTTTTATTTTTTTTGTTCTGAAACAGGACCTTGCTAAGTTGCAGAGTCTTCCTGATTTGCTGAGGCTGGTCTTAAACCTGTGATACTACTGTCTCAGCCTCCCAAGTTACTGGGATTATAGGCCTCTGCCACGATAACCTGCTGCTATGTGTATGTACATGCCCAGGCCTGCTGATATTTTTTAAGAGTAAAAATATGTACAAGCCAGGTGTGGTGGTGCACGCTTGTAATCCTAGTACTTGAGATGCTGAGACAAGAAGAACAGAGGTTCATGGCCAGCCTCAGCAACTTAGCAAGACCCTGTTTCAAAACAAAGAATTAAAAATAGGGCTGGGGATATAGCTCAGAAGTACAATGCTCCTGGGTTCCATCCCCAATACACAGAAAATAAAATATATACAAAAATTTTAAAACTTTGAAACCAAATATATTTCAAATATAAAACTTTACAGGTTATATTTGAAGTAACCATTAAAAACAATGTATTTAATTTGAAATTTTTCCCTTTTTTTGGCAGTACTGGGGATGGAACCCAGGGGCATTATACCTCAGATACACCCCTAGCCCTAGTTTCTAGTCTTTTTATTTTTTAGGTGGTGCTGGGGTTCCTGGAAGCCCTTCTACCTCCGGGTTACACTCCCAGACCTATTTTATATTTTTTATTTGGAAACAGGGTCTCTTAAGTCAGCGCAGCTGGCTTCGAACCTGCGCGATCCTCCTGTCTCTGCCTCCCAAGCACTGGGATTACAAGTGTGCACCACCATTCCCGGCTTTATTTTTAAATTTTATTTATATATACATATATACATATACATATACATACATACATACATACATACATATATATATATATATAGAGAGAGAGAGAGTGTGTGTGTGTGTGTGTGTGTGTGTGTGTGTGCGGGTCTGGAGCCCAGAGGCACTTAACCTCCAAGCTACAGCCCTTGCCCCATTTTTATTCTTTATTTTTTGAAACAGGGTCTCGCTAAGTTACAGAGGGCCTTACTAAGTAGCTGAGGCTGTCCTCAATCTGCGATCCTCCTATCTCAGCCTCCCAAATGCTGGGATTACAAACATGTGCCACCACACCCGGCTGTCTTTTTATTTTTGAAATAGGGTCTCACTGAGTTGCAAAGGACCTTGCTAAGTAGTTGAAGCTGTCTGTGAACTATGATCCTCTGGTCTCCACCTCTCAAATGCTGGTATTACAAACATGCACCACCACACCTGGCTTCCTGTCTTAAATTGAAATAATCCTGCCTCTTTTTATAATTGAGATGTTTTTCAATTTTGAGTTCAGAGATTACTAACTTTAAATTCATAGTGAATTTGGTTTAAAAGAAGTATGGCTCATCCTCATTTGTAAGGGCTGGGGGTGTTTCACTGTATATAAATGGAGTCTGATACATTTATTTATTTGTGGTACTGGGCCTGAACCCAGAGGTATTCATTTCTGTTGAGCCTTGAACCTGCAATCCTCCTCTCCCGGCCTCCAATTACTGGGATTACAAGCACGCACCACCATACCCAGTTTACTTCAGTACTTAAAAGCAGCTCTGTATAATAAAACACCTACCTACCCAAGAGTAGTAACTATAGTCACTATCACTAATTCCATAGTTGGGACCTTCTGGTATAACCTGAAAAATAAACCTTCAATTTCCAGTTGTGTTATAAGGAATCCCAGGTTTCCAAGAGCCCACTACAGTGGTGTACACATGTAATCCCAGATAATTGGGAGGTAGAAAAATCCTAAATTCAGCTGGGCGTGGTGGCGCACGCTTGTAATCCCCGCGCTTGGGAGGC
Source organism: Muscardinus avellanarius (assembly GCF_963383645.1). Taxonomy (NCBI): domain Eukaryota; kingdom Metazoa; phylum Chordata; class Mammalia; order Rodentia; family Gliridae; genus Muscardinus; species Muscardinus avellanarius. The sequence goes on along the minus strand of NC_137788.1, from coordinate 45,178,432 downwards.
TGAGACAGGAGGATCCTGCAGATTTGAAACCAGCCTCAGATGGCTTAATAAGAGACCCTCTTTCCAAATAAAAATATAAAATAGGTCTGGGAGTGTAGCCTGGAAGTAGAAGGCCCCTGGGTTCCATCCCCAGTACCACAAAAAAAAAAAAAAAAAAGAAAAAGAAAAATACCAAATTCAAGGCCACCCTGGCCTTGACACTGCCACCAAAAAAACAAAACAAAAAAAGACAGCTGGGGATGTGGCTGAGTGGTAGAACCTGTGAAGCCCTGGGTCCTCTCTCCAGGACTAGTGGGTTTGGTTAGTTTCCTGGATGAAGTGAGTGCATACCAGGGACTATCATGACTGCCACCTAGTGGACAAATTAGAGTAGGGTGTCCAAATGGTAAATGGTTCCAGTTTATTTGGACCATAAAACTGTTGACACTATATATACAAGGTCCACATTTTAATTCTTGAATATCCCCCTTAAGTAGTATAAATTATCCTTTGAATAGACATCTGTCTAGGTTTTTTATCTTAACACCATATATACTATTGCCAGTGTGGCAGCCTACTATTCTCATTTCCAAGTAACATACATGTGAAATATTTCTAATAGTCTTCAAACATATACATCCACAACTAGAAAAAATATTTAGTCCTGGAGATGAACTTGGGCCTCCCACATTGTAGGCAAGTAATCTACTACTCAGCTACAAACCCAAGCCCTTCCCCCTTTATTTTTGGTACCGGGGATTGAACCCAGAAGAGTTCTACCTCTGAGCTATACCCCCAGTCCGATTTTATTTTTATTTTGAAATAGGCTCTCACTAGGTTGATGAGTCTCACTACTTGCTGAGACTGTCCTTAAGCCCACAATCCTCCTGTCTCAGCCATGTACAGGGATCATAGGCATGTACTACTGTGCTGGCTTTTTGAGACAGGCTGGCCTTGAACTTGTGATTCTCTTGCATCAGACTCCTGAGCTGCTGAGATTTAAAGTGTGCACTACTGTGCCTGTGTGTTTTTTTTTCTCTTGGTGTATGGTACCTAGGAGTATTCCACCCTCTGAGCTACACCACTAACCATTTTTTCAGTTTTTTGAAACAGGGCCCTGCTAAATTGCTGAGGCTAGCTTAGCCTCACAAGTACTGGGATTACAGGCGTGTCCCATCATGCCCAGCTCTGGGTTTTCTTTAGTGAAAATTTTATTAGAGTTACTTAATAATATAGATTCATAAAAAACAAATACAACAGGGAATAAAGGCATAAAGTAAAATTTAAAACTCCAGCAAAAGTCGAGGCTTGCTTTTGCTGACACGGGCAGTTGAGGAAGGGAGCAGCAGCAGGGAAGTTGATAGATGACTCACTGAATAAACATAACAAATGTTTCCCTGGGCCTCAACTTCACATCATAAAACAGGGGATGCGAGGAACCACCCTGGAAGGTGGGCAGCACCATTTGGTGAGGCTGCAGGTAAGAGCACTCTGTAAACTATAAAACACTGTGTGTATATGTATACCTACATACATATACACACATACATATGAGAATATGAATGAAATATGAATAAATGGATGGGAATGAAGAACCCTACCTAGTTAGGACTGGGAGGATCACAGTGGGATTTCCTCCTTATAAAAAGAAGCTCTGATGAACAAGGTAGCACATGTCTATAATACCAGTACTTGGGAGACTGGGATTGAAGGCTGGAGGCCAACCTTAGCAATTTAGTGAGACCCTATTTCAAAAAAAAAAAAAAAAAAAGATAGGACTGAAGGTGTGGACTGGAGGTAGAATGCCCCTGGGTTCAATGCCCAGTGCTTTAAAAAAAACAACAGCTTAATGGAAGAGGTGAAACTGATACTCATGAAATACATGTCAGTAAAACTGCTTCAACTAGAACCAGCCCCCGACCTCTGCTTCCTGACCCAAACCCACCCCTCACAATAGAGTAGCTATCTTCAGTTCAAACCTCAGCACTGTATGATTCCCCACCCCCTCAAACAAGTGTTTTCTTTTCCCTAGGCCCCCATTGCTGTGCGGCTGGGCAAAGTAGCCATTGACCGAGGAATGGAGGTAAGATTCCACTGGGTCAGGTTGCTGAAGCTGCTGTGGCCTGGATGCAGTGCTTTCCCTCCTCATAAGCCAGCTCAAAAGAACTCAGGAGCTGAATTCATCCATTAGCTTCTTCAAGTCTGACCTCTCTGTGTGGTTCAGTTGACTCATCTAGAAGATGGGAAATTCAGCTGGGTATTGGTGATTACATTGTCTCTCTCCCTTGAAAAGAAAATGGAGGTTTGGAAAGGGTAAATGACTTGTCCAATCAGAGGAAGTAAGCAACAAAAACCTGGGCATGTAGGGCTCCTGGCTGTATTCTGGGGTTTGTGCTGGCAGCCAGTTACATGGCCTCAAGCACAGAGCACAGGATGATGCCCTGGGTACAGTTGTCTGTCCCTGGGCATCAATTCACTCACCACACACCAAATCTAGACCTGGGCCAGGAAGTGGGACTGTTCCCCTCCCCATGGAAGAAGATACAGAAATGAATGAGTGATGAAGGTTAATACCAAGCAGACACCCCAGAGAGGTTCAGAGCTGTGCCATCTATATGACAGCCACCATGGCTGTTGAAAATTTGATAAAAAGTATTAAGAATGTTCAGTTTCTCCCACACACAAATCAACAGTTTAAGTGCTTTCTGGTGGTACTAGGGGTGGAAACCAGAGGCTTTCTACCTCCAGGCTATATTCCCAGACCTCTTTTTTTTTTTTTAATATTTTATTTGGAAACAGGGTCTTGCTAAGTTGCCGAAAGCCTCACTAAGTAGACGAGGCTGGCTTCGAACCCATGTGATCCTCCTGTCTCAGCCTCCCAAGCGCGGGGATTACAAGTGTGCGCCACCACGCCCGGCTAACAGTTTAAGTGCTTTTTAATAGACCCACAAGCCTATTGGGCAGTGCTGAGTTAAAGAATGTTGGGCCCTAGGAAGGATAAGAACTGCAGAGAAAAGTTATAAGTATAAGCAAGAGCCAGGTGTGGTGGCTCACGCTTGTAATCCCAGCATTCGGGAGGCTGAGACCAGAGGATCACGGTTTGTGGACAGCCTCAGCTGCTTAGTGAGGCCCTCTGAAACTCAGTGAGACCCTGTTTCAAAATAAAGAATAAGAAATAAGGCAGGGGGTGTAGCTCAGAGGTCGAATGTGGGCTCCATCCCCAGACCCGCAAAAAAAAAAAAAAAAAAAAAAAAGTGCAAGCAAGGGCACAGAGGTGGATAAATAAATAGCCTGAGTGGGAGTGAAGGCAAGACAACATAGTGGGAAAGCAGCAAAGGGGAACTGACTCAGTGCTAACCCTTCTGCCTTCAAAGACCTAATCTACAGGAGTGGGGGCACACACCTGTGATCCTAGTACTTGGCAGGCCGAGACAGGAGAATCACAGGTTTGAGGTCAGCCTCAACAATTTGGTAAGACCTTGTTTCAAAATAAAAAATAAAAGCTGGGCATGATGGGGGCATGCTTGTAATCGATGGAGGATTGCAGGCTTACATCCTCAGCAACTTAATGAGGCTCTCCCCAATTTAGTGAGATCCTGTTTCAAAATAAAACAATAAAAAAGGGCTGGGATGTAGCTCAGAGAAAGAATGCCCCTGGGTTCCATCACCAGTATCATAAAAAGAAATGAATGAATGAAAATAAATAAGCAAATAAGTAGGACTAGCAGTGTAGTGCAGAAGAACTCTGTGGGTTCAATCCTCAGTATCACCACACCAAAAAAGCAATATTCTTCTACTCTGTTGTAACTAGGCCTTTAGACAAATTACTTCACTTTTTTCGTATGCCTCTCATTATTCAGCTATGTAACAGAATAAATAGCCTTGTTGTGAAAAATAGTTTGCACACACAGTCCTTTTACAACCTTAAGTATTTTTAGTACTTTTAAGTGCTAGCAACAGTGAGCACTGAGCAGTAGAGCTGGAGAATGCACCAGGTCAGCAGGCCATAGGGTAGCCTTCCTGTGGGTGGTGGAGGCCAGCACGGTTAACTGGTTGGGTAACAGCAGGTGGGGTGAAGCAGCCAGGTGGGAGGAGAGACCATGCTTGATCGTACGGCCTGTGCTCCCCACCCTCTGCAGGAACAGTCGTTATCCCTTCTCCCCCAAGTTGTCCCCACAGCCCCACGTCTCTTGCACTGTTTTGTCAGCACTGTATTGTTCTTTCTCCAGGTAGGGAGTTCTTTATCACAGTCATCTCTGCTCATGTAGTCTGGCGTAGGAAGTAGGGTGGGCTGGCTCCCACTGCAGGTGAGGTAGACAAGGTCAGGTTAATCCAGGGATCACTTCTTTCTTGCAGGTGGACATTGCATCAGGAATGGCCATTGAAGGGATGTGCTATGCCCAGGTATGTGGCTGCTGCCAGTCTATGCATGCTTGTTAGCAGGGGCTGGGCCAGATGGGGAAGCCTCATGTAATACATGACCAACGGAGGGAGGCGCCTCCAAATCCAACCTCTCTGATACCTAACCCCTGCCGAGAATGGGCTCAGGGGAACTACATAGCTTTTCCCAGAGACTATTTCATCAATTACCTAGTGATGGTACATTTTGCTCTACTCTGTTCCCAGAAAAATCACAGGAGAATACACAAGTGCTTGAAAAAGAGAGAGAATGCTTTTGCTGTCCCTTTCAGAGTCACCACTGTAGAGACAAGGCTGGAGTTGGAATTTGCAGTCTTGGTTATAACTTAAAGACTGCACACAATGTGGAGGCTGTAAACCCGAGACTGACCTATTAAACTTGATTCTACATAAAACAACTATTTTCCAAGATAACAAATATCAAAAATACTGCTAAACAAGGGGTCTTGGGACTTATAAAACCTAATGAGAACTGACTGTAACTCCTGGATTCAATGCTAGATTTCTCCGAGTTCCCTTATATCAGTCTGCTACAGGGGTGGTGACCTCTCTGGAGGCATATAAGGCAGTGTACAAGTAGAAATCAATAATGATGGGGCAGATGGAAGGAAATCTGCCTCCCTCTGGATACCAAGGACCAACAAAGGCTCATGCCTTTGCATGACTCAAGATCAGACCATGGAAACATGTAGACTCTGACTCTGTCCTGGGCTAGGTCAATGCAAACAACTTCTTGTCCTCTGGCTCTTCTCCCCCAAAACTAATAGCCTGTATGTTGTTGCAGAACATCCCAACCCAGGACCGACTAGAAGGCATGGCAGCCTTCAGGGAGAAACGCCCTCCCAAATTTGTTGGCAAGTGATTGCTCATCTAACCTTTAAGCATGGGAGATACATGCTTAAAAAGCAGGATCCAGATGGAAGATCTGCAACAGGCCTTCCCTCATCATTTCACCTCTTTGGTCTTCCATTTCTTCACAAGGATGATGGAGAAAAATGACTGGGATAGTACCTGGGATCAAGGTGCTGACCACACACCTACTGCCACCTTCTTATTCCTCACACTGACTAGATAATCACCAGAGTCAGATTTGCTTTAGAGAATGCCTGACTATTTCTACTCCAATGATAAACTACAGATTAAAATAGACCATCCTGAGCCTCTGTACTGTCAGCTCTCAGGCCCCTGCCTCTACCTCTCGATGATCAGACACTTACTGTAAGCATCAAGAGGCTGTTAGAAGCCCCTTGTTTCTTTCTCTGAACAAGAGTGAATAAATCCTAGTATTGGTTGAGCATGTGATCAGGAGTCAGACTGCAGATCACAGCTCTCTGCTACATATTTGCTATATAATCCTAGACAAATTGCTTCACCACTCTAGCCTCATCTTCCTTGTCTACAAAATGAATCTATTGTGAAGATTTGAGCGTTCAATAAACATATTATTATACCTGGAAAAACCAAGTAAATCATTGCCCTGGAAGCCTTTTGTGAATTCTAGGGTGTCAGGAAAGATGTTTAATAGACTTCAAGAGCACTGAAAGGAACAATTAACTCTTTAGAGAAAATTTGAAGAGAAGGGAGGACTGGGAGATGGGCAAGCAACACTGGAATCAGAGCCTGGAAGATTAACAGGCATTTGAAGTAAGAGAAAGGTAGAAAGGAACAGCATGAGCAAGGTGAGCAAAAAGGCGATGCCCCTGGAACACAACGGGAGTAGCTCAGCTTAAGTGTTCACTCCACGTGCCTGTGCTAGTCTCAGCACCCTTCTCTTTTACCAGTGTTGTGTTGTAGTTTTCCTATAACTGGATCTGAGCTCTGGTTGAGCATCCTAAGTGAAGGCCTGACCTAGAGCCACTAAACCGCAGGCATAGACACATACCAGTAACACTAAATACAATGTGCCAAGATTGTATTTGTATCCAAAAAGGCAGAACATAGGAGTCAAGGCCTTAGAATCAATACCATCCTCATCAGCAATTACTACCCAGGAAAGTAACAGCCTTAATGAACTTGCTTTTTGTCATGTGTTAAGTAGAAAATAAAATTATCTATCCCAGAGGACACTTGTGAATGAGACAAAACTTGAAGTGTGCCTGGCACAAAGATGGACCTCAACAGACATTGGTTCCCACAACATATCCTCACAATCGCAAAAGATAGCACCTTATCAGTTTTCAGTAATAAGGCAAGGAAGGAGTTCACATTCTTACTCCTTAGAGCAGGTTTGCAGACAAAACACAAGTTAAATTTTACACTATAATTGAGGCTGCTTCTTAAAAAAAAATCCCTTTTTGTCTGCATGCTGGATAAGAGCACCCATTTAAATGTCTAGCAAAATCTTTCTGGCCCTTCCTCTTCCAGTTTTGGTCATATCCCAACAACCTTGAGACTGAAATTTACAATTCCCGCATAATCTCTCATCAGAACACTCATATTCTTGGATACAAAGCCGTCTGCCCCACCTGCAATGTTAGGCTAACCTGGTATAATTTGTCAAATGCAGGGGAAAAAGGTAAAAAATGAAATACCCCAAATTGTATAATATGTTTCTCTCCCCTACCTTTCAAATGGAATGTACTCTGGTATCTGTAAAATAATAAAGTGAGAAAAGAAAATCATTCCTCCTTCCTCCAACAGAAGGTCTGCTTTCCAAACAATATTCTCCCCATCCCCTTCCATACTTAAGACTGAACCCAGGGGTACTCTTACCCCTGATCTACATCCTGATCCTTTTATCTTCATTTGAGACAAGTCCTGCTAGGTTGCCAGGCTGTCATCAAACTTCTTTACTCTCCTGCCTCAGCCTCCCAAGTAGGTGGGCCCACCAAATAACATTTTAAAGTATGTTTTCTCCCACCTTTTCTTCACAAACTTCTTTTCAGTAGGTTCACAACCAGGGATAAAACTGAGGAAATTTAACATAAATACTAAGTCTCCCATGGTCTTTCCTTCCTCTTCCCAAAATGGAGAAACTATCCAGGGCCAGAGAAAACAGGCATAGTTCTTCCCACACACGCTCCCAGGTCTTCTCACAGAGTGCACGCTTCAGTGTTTTTCAAAATTGCTGCAGAAGGGGTACCCCATAATGATTCCAACTTAAGGATTATAGCCATCATACAAATCCAGCCTTTATATATAGCCTTCAAAAAGGCCAATGCACCAAATGTGGTAGCAGATGTCTGTAATTCCAGGAGGTGGGAGGCTGAGAAGGAGGTCTCAGGTTCACAGCCAGTCTCAGCAACCTCATGAGGCCCTTTGAAACTTAATGAGACCCTGTTTCAAAAAAAAAAAGTACAGCTGGGGTATAGCTCAGATGTAGAATGCCTCTGGGTTCAATCCCCAATACTGCCCCCCCCACACAGTCAATGAGAAAGATAACTCAAAAAACTCTAACAACTGCTCTTAACATTAAATCACTAACAAGGAAGAAAACCTGATGTTGAAAAACAAGAGCACACCTTGGAAACCCCTTAGTTTAAGAAGGGTATTCCACACAGAGGGAGTCTCCGAAAATTCATGAAATGCATCCTGAAGTCTTCTAGAATGGAAGTCGCAATCTGCTGTGCTTGAGGGGTTGCCTGACTGTGCTTCTGGATATCACACAAAAGTTGCAATCCTTCTTCTTCAACTAACATTTTGCAGTATTTGCTGGCTAAGAGAAAAATCAAACACAGAAACACCATATACAATCAGTACTTTAAATACCCCCAAGTCATCACATACATTCACCAATTTTTTCTTTTTTTGAAACAGGGTCTCACTAAGTTGCAGAGGGCCTAAGTATCTGAGACAGGCCTCAAAACCTGTGATCCTCTTGTCTCAGCCTCCCAAGTACTGGGATTACAAGCATGCACCACCATGCCCAGCACCACATTCATCTTTCTGAAGAAAGAGTACAAAGGATAAGGCCCTTTGGCCCAGGAATTAATAATTAAAACGAGTCAGTTCCAGAGAAATCTGTCAATATTTAATATTTGGCTTGTATACTATTACGTATACATTCAAATAACTCTATGCTTCAAAAATGTTTAATCCCAGTGTCTATTAAAGGAGCAAACCTTTTATTACAAATGCTATACTTCAAGTTCAGGCAACATGTTAGATAAAATAACCTGAAAATTCAAATGTAGAACAACTTAAAACTTTAAATATATAATTGAATGTATAAAGTAATTTTCCAGGAGCCAGAATAAAACATGTGGCAGAAAGAGACTTTTGGTTTTAGTATCTAGGAATTTAAGATTTTAAGTTATAAAATCAATGTATAAAGCTAGTTCCTCAAAGGGCTAGACACGAAAAAGGGCCTCACTAAGTAGCTGAGGCTGTCTGTGAACCATGATCCTCCTGTCTCAGCCTCCCAAATGCTAGGATTACAAGTGTATGTCACCACACCCGGCTACTTAGTGAGGCCCTCCGCAACTTAGTGACACCCTGTTTCAGAATAAAGAAATAAAAATAGGGCAGGGGGCATAGCTCGGAGGTAGAATATCCCTGAGTTACATCCCCAGACCTGCAAATAATAATAATAATAATAATAATAATAATAATAATAATAATAATTCATAACCACAGTTCCTACTGTATAACAGGATTTTTTTTTTTTTTTTTTTTGGTGGTACTGGGGTTCCTGGAAGCCCTTCTACCTCCAGGCTATACTCCCAGACCTATTTTTCTTACATTTTTATTTGGAAACAGGGTCTCCTAAGCCAGCGCGCACAGCTGGCTTCGAACCTGCGCAATCCTCCTGTCTTTGCTTCCCAAGCGTGGGGATTACAAGCGTGCGCCACCACGCCCGGCTGTATAACAGGATTTTAATTTATAACCTGAATGCTAGGATTACAAGTGTATGTCATCACGCCTGGCTAATGGGCAAAAAGTCTCTTTTTGAAAGTAATTAAAAAAAAATGCCCCTAGGTTCAATTCCCCTATCACAAAAAAAATAAAAAGAAAGAAAATGAAAAGAAGTACATGCCTGTATGCCTGTAATCTCAGCTACTTGGGAAGCTAAGGCAGAAGGATCACAACTTTGAGGACTGTCTGGGTGACACAGCAAGGCCCTGTCGAATGGCCTCTGGGATGTAGCTCAGTGGTAGAATTCCTGCTTATCATGTTTGAGGCCCTGGGTTCAGTCCCCAGCACAAGTCAGGGAGGCAGGCTAGCAGGCAAAACAAGGTGGAACCGAATTATTAATAAGCCACAGCCAAACATGGTGGTGCACATTTGTAATCCCATAATCCCAGTACTGGGGAGGCTGAGACAGGAGGGTTGTAGATTCAAAGTCAACCTCAGCAACTTAGTAAGACCCTGTTTCCAAAAAAAAAAAAAAGAAAGAAAGAAAAGAAAAGAAAAGAAAAAGAAAAGAAAAAAGAAATAAAGAAAATAAGCCGGGCATGGTGGCACACGCTTGTAATCCCAGAGCTTGGAAGGCTGAGACAGGAGGATCGCACAGGTTCGAAGCCAGCCTCAGCTACTTAGTGAGGCTCTCAGCAACTTAGTGAGACCCTGTTTCCAAATAAAGTATAAAATAGGTCTGGGAGTATAGCCCGAGGTAGAAAGCCCCTGGGTTGCACACCCACTACCATTAAAAAAAAAAAAAAAAAGATAGAAAATAGAGCTGCGGAGGGGGTATAGCTCAGAGGCTGGGTCGCTGAGAGTCTAAGTTGCTAGCTTAGACACTGATCCTCCTCTCTCAGCCTCTCAAGTAGTACAAATACAGGCAAGCACCACCATGTCCAGCTCTAATTTGTAAATTTTAACATGATGCTAATAAAAGTACTAAAAGGACTGTCCTTGGTGAAGCACCTGAAAAGCTAAGTTTGGTTTTGTGTGTGTGGTGCTAGGGAAAATTCAACCTCTAAGCTATACCCCCAGAACTTTTTACTTTTTGTTTTGTAATAGGGTCTTCCTAGGTTACTAAAGATGTTCTCAAACCTTTGATCCTGTCTCTGCCTCCCAAGTATTGAGATTCCAAGTGTATGCCACCATGTCCAGCTACCTGCAGCCCTATTTTTTTTAATTTTTTATTTAGTACTAGGGATTGATTGAACCCAAAGGTATTCTATCTTTGAGCTATACCTCCAGCTCAATTTTATTTTGAAACAGGGTCTCACTAGGTTGATGAGAGTCTCACTACATGCTGAGGCTATCCTGGAACTTGCAATCCTCTTCTCTCAAGCTCTCAAGTATTGGGTATTACAGAATATGCCACCATGTCCAGCTCCTACTTTATTCTTTACCTTGAAAAGAAGAGCAAGCTGTAGTGCATAGCATGCACAGAATGAGCCAATAAAAAAAACTAACTGGACCTAGTAGTACACACTTGTAATCCCAGCATTCAGGAGGCTGAGAACAGAGGGTCATGGTTCGCAGACAGCCTCAGCTACTTAGCAAGGCCCTCTGCAACTCAGTGAGACCCTGTTTCAAAAATAAAAACATTTAAAAAAAAAGGCAGCCGGAAGTGATGGCACAAGCTTGTAATTCCAGCATTCGGGAGGCTGAGACTGGAAGATCACGGTTCGCGGACAGCCTCAGCTACTTAGTGAGGTCCTCTGCCAACTCAGTGAAACCCGGTTTCAAAATAAAGAATAAAAAATAGAGCAGGGTGTGTAGCTTGGAGGTCAAATGCCCCTGGGTTCTATCCTCAGACCAGCAAAAAAAAAAAAAAAAAAAAGGCTAGGGGTGCAGATCAAAGGTGAACTGCCCCTGGGTTCCATCCCCAGTACCGAGAGAAAAAAAAAAAAAGAGGAAGGGTGTGATGGTGCATAACAGTAATTCCAATTGGGAGGCTGAGAGGAAGATCACATACTCATGACCAGACTCAGCTACTTAGTGAGATCCTCCATAACTTTATGAGAACCCGCTTGAAAATAAAGAATAAAAAAAAATAAGGCTGGAGATGTAGCTTGGAGGTAAAATGTCTGTGGGTTCAATCTCTAGTATTGAAAAAAAAAACTATAAACATACTAAGCATAGCATATACAGAAAAGTAAACAGAAGGACAATTATCAAATTATTAATGGTGTTTGCCTATGGTAAATAGAAATGGGAGTAGGCAAGCTGGCTTCAAATATGAGATCCTCCTCCTCGATTTCCTCAATAGTAGGTGCATTTTTTGAACTATTAAAAAATTTTACTTTCTTTTTAAAGACAACTAAATTCAAAAGATAAGTGAACAGTTTTTCAATATCCATCTTGATCTTATTATTAAAAAAATACCCAAGAAATTATTGTTTTGAATACATGTCAAATACATACGGTTTTTACTGCAGACATGATACATAGCCCATAGTGCCCATAGCTGAGCCTCTGGTTGAGAGAAGTTGCCAAGGAGAAAGAAAAATGCCTTGAAGGATCTAAAAAAGTACAAAGACATTACTTCAGAACACAAGGATATAAACATAATTTTTAATCTTTTCTGCATATGGTCAATTTCTCACTGGGAGAAATGTTATTATGCAATACTAGGAGCTATCATTTAGGAAACGGCATTCTAGATACTTTATACTTTCGGGATCTTATTTCAAGCCAGGTGAGATGGCACAAGCCTATATCCGGGTACTGGGGAGGCTTGGACGGAAGAATTGCTGGTTCAACGATACCCTTAGCAATTTAAGTGAAATCCTGTTTCAAAATAAAAAATAAGCCAGGTGTGGTGGCGCACACTCATAATCCCAGCATTTGGGAGGCTGAAACAGGAGGATTACAGTTCACAGATAGCCTCAGTACCACTTAGTGAGGCCCTTTGCAATTCAGTGATATCCTGTTTCAAAATAAAGAATTAAAAATAGGGCTAGAGCTGTAACTCAGAGGTAGAATGCCCCTAGATTCCACCACCAGTACTGCAAATAAATAAATAAATAAATAAATAAATAAATAAATAAATAAGGCCGGGAGAAAGATGTGGTGGTGTATGACTCTTAAGTAATCCCAGTACTTGGGAGGCTTGGGACAGGACGATCGCAGGTTCATGGCCAGCCTCAGCTACTCATTAAATTGCCCTCTGCAACTTAATGAGATCCAGTTTCAAAATAAAGAATAAAAAATAGGCAGGGAGTATAGCTCAGAGGCAGAAATGCCCCTGGGTTCCATCCCCAGCCACACACACACACACACACACACACACACACACACACACACACACACACAAGAGAGAGAGAGAGAAAAAAGAAAGAAAGAATAAGAAATAAGGCTGGGGGTGAAGCTCAGAGGTAATGTCCCTGAGTTCCATCCCCAATACCACAAAAAATAAACAAATAAAAAATAAAACAGGAGGATCACAGGTTTCAGACTAGCCTCAGCAACCTACCAAGATACTTAGTGAGACCTTGTTTCAAAAATAAATAACCGGGCGTGGTGGTGCACGCCTGTAATCCCAGCATTCGGGAGGCTGAGACCGGAAGATCGCGGTTCGCGGACAGCCTCAGCTACTTAGTGAGGCCCTCTGCAACTCAGTGAGACCTGTTTTCAAAATAAAGAATAAAAAATAGGGCAGGGGGTGTAGCTCGGAGGTAGAATGCCCCTGGTTTCCATCCCCAGACCCGCAAAAATAAAATAAAAATTAAAAAAAAATAAAAATAAAAATAAAGAATAAAAATAGGACTGGGGGTGTAGCTCAGAGATAGAAGGCTCCTGGGTTTAATCCCCAGTACTGCAAATAAATAAATAAATAAATAAATAAATAAATAAATAAATAAAACCTCATTTCATCCTGAATCTTGCACACTATCAGCCTCATTTCAGAGTAGAGGAATACCGAATCATTTCTTTTCTAGAAATGATGTTCACAAGTCACAAAAAACAAGTAGGATTTGAACATAAGATTAATTGAACCTCATACTTTATTATGGTATCATCAAGTAGATGAAGGACAAGCTTTAATGAAATTACCTATAGGTCACCAATGCTGACATCTTACAACTTGAACTTGGCCAGTTCCGCATGACTTCATGCTATTGCCCACAAAACAGAGGGAGAAACCAAAATTGTGATATTCCATCATTAAAAGGTCAAAACAGAGTACTTTATGTCACTTATAATTACATATATAACAAAATTTCAAAACATGGGAATGATTAGCTCAAATTCAGATATACCTACTTATCAAATTATCAACTAAATAATCCTATGTATGTAGAAACATAAAGTCTCAGAAAAATGCAGTACCTTTTTTTCTAGCAAGACCCAAGAGTGTTCTACCTTCAAACTACATCTCCAGCCCTATCTCTTTGGAAACAGGGTCTTACTAAGTTGCTGAGGCTGGTCTTAAACATGTGATCCTTCTCTCTCAGACTCCCATGTACTGGGATTATAGAGGAACACCACCACACCCACCTTATTTTTTCTTTCTTTCTTTTGTAGTACTGGGGACTGAATCCTAGGCCTTGCACATGCTAGGAAAGCACTCTACCACTGAACTACATCCTCAGTCCATTATTTTTTATTTTTGAAATAGGGTTTCACTATGTTGAGGAGACTTGTAATCCCAGTACTTGGGAGGCTGAGACAGGAGGAACACAGGTTCTTGAACAGCTTCAGCTACTTAGTGAGGCCCTTCTGCAACTTAGTAAGACCCTCTTTCAAAATAAAGAATAAAAATAGGGCTGCAGGTATAGCTTGGAGGTAGAATGCCCCTGGGTTCAATCCCCAGTACTGCAAAAAAAAAAAAAAAAAGAAATACATAAAAACATAAATTTAACAAATGAATTTAAAATGAAAAGTCTGAGTCAGGTGTGGTGGTGCACGCTTGTAATCCTAGTACTTGGGAGGCTAAAACAGGAGGCTCACAGGTTCAAGACCAGCCTTAGCAACTTGGCAAGAGACCTCATTTCAAAACAAAATATAAAATCGAGTGGGGGTATAAAATAGAATATAAAATTGAGTGGGGACATGGGGGTGCACACTTGTAATCCCAGCATTTGGGAGGCTGAAACAGGAGGATCATGGTTTGTGGACAGCCTCAGCTACTTAGTGAGGCCCTTGCAACTTAGGGCTGGGGTGTAGTGCGGAGGTAGAATGCCCTTGGTTTCAAACCCAAGTACTGCAAAATAAATACATTAAATCAATCAATCAATCAATAAATAAATAAATAAAATAGGGCGGGAGTATATTACTTGAGCTAGAACAACCCTTGAATTTAATCCATAATACCTCTCCCCCCCAACCCCAGAAAAAAAGAAAAAGCTAAAAGAAAGGTCTGGATATGTAGTTCAGTGGCAGAACATTCCCTAGGTTCAATCTCTTTTCTCTCTCTCTCTCTCTCTCTCTCTCTCTCTCTCTCTCTCTCTCTCTCTCACACACACACACACACACACACACACACACACACACACACACACACACACACACTAGCATTCAGAGTTATGGAAGTAAACTGGGCGTAGTGGCGCACGCTTGTAATCCCAGCACTTGGAAGGCTGAGACAGGAGGATCACACATGTTCGAAGCCAGTCTCAGCATCTTAGTGAGGCTCTCAACAACTTAGTGAAACCCTGTTTCCAAATAAAATATAAAATAGGTCTGGGAGTGTAGCCCAGGGGTAGAAAGCCCCTGGGTTCCATCCTCAGGGAGAGAGAGGGAGGAGAGAGAGGGGAGAGAGAGAGAGAGAGGAGAGAGACAGACAGAGAGAAAGATACCTAAAGAAATCATTTTTTTCTTTCCAAAAGAAATTGTTTTTTGTTGTTGTTTTTGTGGCACTGGGGTTCCTGGAAGCCCTTCTACCTCCAGGCTACACTCCCAGACCTATTTTTATAGTTTTATTTGGAAATAAGGTCTCTTAAGCCAGTGAGGCAGCTGGCTTCGAACCTGCGTGATCCTCCTGTCTCCGCCTCCTAAGCGCGGGGATTACAAGCATGCGCCACCATGCCCGGCCAAAAGAAATTGTTTTTAAAGGCTGGAAGCAGGAATAAGGATTAAATGAAACTGTTAGCATGTGTGACTTTTTAAAAAACAAGGCTGGTGACATATTTCAGTGCTAAAGTGCTGGCCAACCATGTGTGTGACTGTAGGTTCAATTCCCAGTACTGTTAAAAGAAAAAGAAAAAAAACAGCAAAGTTTTGCCAGGTGGGTGGCATATACCAATAATCCTACTACTTGGGAGGCTGAGACAGGAGGTCCACAGGTTCAAAACCAGTCTCAGCAATTAGCAAGACCCTGTTTCAAAACAAAATATAAAAATGCACTAGGGCTGGGTATAGTGGAGTATGCCTGTAATCCAAGTATTTGGGATATGAGACATGAGAATCTGAGAATCTCAGGTTCAAGGACATCCTTAGCATATTAGCAAGACTCTAAGCAACATAGGTAAGATCCTGTTTCAAAAATATAAAGTAAGAGCTGGGCATGGTGGCGCACACTTGTAATCCCAGCACTTGGAAGGGTGAGACAGGAGGATCGCAGGTTCAAGGCCAGCCTCAGCTACTTAGTGAGGCTCTCAGCAACTTAGTGAGACCCTGTCTCCAAACAAAAATATAAAATAGGTCTGGGAATGTATCCTGGAGGTAGAAAAAATAAAATAAAATAAATAATTTTTAAAAAAAGTAAAAAGAACTGAGGGAGTTGAGCATGGCTGTACACACTTGTAATCCCAGGTTCATGGGCCAGCCTTAGCAACTTAGTGAGGCTCTCTGCAAATTAATAAGACCCTGTTTCAAAATAAAAAAAGATAAAATTGGGCTGGGAGTATAGCGCATAGGTAGAATGCCCCCTAGGTGGTTCAATCCCCAGAACCACGAAACACACACACACACACACACACACACACACACACACACACACACACACATTAACAGAGATTATCTTAGGTAACAGTAAGAGTATAGGTGAATTACAACTTTATTTTCCCCATTTTTTAGAATGATCACATATTTCTCAAACTATTAGGATCTAGGAGAGTAAATCATCTGCAAAAAGAGATTGCTCTAAGGTTTTCTAAAGAATAATGATGGTTCCTGTACCATATCCTGAAGTAGAGCTCTCCTCTGCAGGCCACAGAGCAGCCAGGGGCGTTCATCAGATGTCAGGTGAGCTATGATTCCTGCAGCAAAATAGCTCACTTCTATTTCCTTGCTGTGGAGTAAGCGGCTGATATGCTTCATCACATCCTCGGTCACCAGCTTGGACGAGAGCTCTCTGACTTCTGCCACATTGTTCTGTGGTCACATCATGAACAGGAAGGGAGGGTCAGGAACGAGCTCTTCTTCTGTCCCCACATATCATCTCAGACACATTCAAATACTTACTTCCAATCCCCCCATCAACTTAGCTTAATACACACGTCCCACCCTTTTATGATGAGCATGATCATTAGTAACAAACCACTAAATAAGTACTTACTAAGTATACCAGTCATACTACTAAGTAAATGTCTTTTTTATCTGCCTCTGTCTTATTTTTGTGCGTTGACAGCAGGATTTGTCAGGTTGTCATTGCTAATAACTGCTTAAACTAAAATACAAATCCAGGCCTGATTCAAATACTTAATATTACCAGAGGCCTGCTAAATGTTATATTATCTTGACATTTAGCAAGAGGAAAATATTATTTTATTTTGTATGTTGCATTAATTTTCTATGCTGTGTAACAAACTGCTACAAACTTAATAGCTTAAAATAATGAATTTAAAGCCAGGCATGGTATCGCACGCCTGTAATCTCAGCATTCGGGAGGCTGAGACTGGAGGATCGCGGTTTGAGGACATCCGTCAGCTACTTAGTGAGGCCCTCTGCAACTGAGACCCTGTTTTAAATTAAGGAATAAAAAATAGGGCAGGGAGTGTAACTCAGAGGTCGAATTCCCCTGGGTTCCATCCCCATACCTGCAAAAAAAAAAAGAATTTAAACTGGGCATGGTGGTGCATGCTTGTAATGCCAATACTTGGATTAGACAGGAGGATTGCAGGTTGGAAGCTAGCTTCAGCAACTTAGTGAGACCCTGTTTTCCAAATAAAAAAGGCTGGGGGGTGCAGCTTAGAGGTGGAATGCCCCTAGAGTCAATCCCCAGTATCACTCACACACATACAAAATAATGAATTTACAGAGCATGGTAGCCCACCTTTGTAATCCTAGTACTTGGGAGGTTCATGGCCAGCTTCAGCAACTTAATGAGGCCATCTGTAACCTAGTAAAACCGTTTCAAATTAAAAAACAAACCGGGCATGGTGGTGCATGATTGTAATCCCAGTACTTGGAAGGCTGACACCGGAGAATCTAAAGTTTATGGCCAGCCTTAGCTACTTAGTAAGGTCCTCTGCAACTTAGTGAGCTCCTGTTTCAAAATAAAGAGTAAATCGGGCACAGTGTCACATGTTTGTAATCCCAGTACTTGGGAGGCTGAGACAGGAGGATCACAGGTTTGAAGCCAGCCTCGACAACTTAGCGAGACCCTCTGCAACTTGGTGAGACCCTGTTTCCAAATAAGAAATAAAATCGGGCTGGGGGGTCTAGCTAAGAGGTAAAATGCCTCTGGGTTCAATCCCTGGTGCCACAAAAAATAAGAAAGACAGACAGATAGACAGACAGAAGAAAGAGAGCGAGCTAGTGAACGAGCGAGCAATAGGGATGGTGTGTAGCTCAGAGATTCAATGAATGAAGCAAAAAATAAAATTGGGCTGGGGGTGTAGGTCAGAGATAAAATGTCCCTGGGCTCCACCCCCAGTAACACACACACACACACACACACACACACACACACACACACACACACACAATTTTCTTTTACAATACTAGGGCCTGAACCTAGGGATATTCTAACTCCAAGTTACACAACCAGCCCTGTATTTTATATTTTTGTGTGTGGTACTGGGGTTCCTGGAAGCCCTTCTACCTCCGGGCTATACTCCCAGACCCATTTTTACATTTTTATTTGGAAACAGGGTCTCCTAAGCCAGCGCGCGCGGCTGGCTTCGAACCTGCGTGATCCTCCTGTCTGCCTCCCAAGAGCGGGGATTACAAGCATGCGCCACCATGCCCGGCCAGCCCTGTATTTTATATTTGGAAACAGGGTCTCAGTAAGTTGCTGAAAGCCTCACTAAGTTGCTGAGGTCTGCCATGAACCCGCAATCTTCCTGTTTCAGGCATGCACCACTATACTCAGCAAACAAAGAAATTTCTAAAAACTGATTGCTTTGGGGCTGGGGCTACCCTGGGGAGAAAAGAAGACTGCCCTGACAAAATAGAACTTTAAAGTGGTAAATATCAGAAAGTCTGGAGCCAGATTACCTGAATTTGAATTATGATTGTTTCTTACTAACAAGACCACTTAGGATAAAAAGTACTACAAGGCCTCAAAGTCCATATGTCTATAGAATGTGGATAATGATGTGTAGCAAAGTACAGTCATAGCACAATGTTTCCTACCCCAGTGCATATACCATTTAGCACTGATTTAGCTGTTCCTCCCATCAGAGGACAGCATCAGTCTTTAATCTGGGGCTAATCATATAACCTTCCTCAGCCAATGAGACATTAGCAAGTGTGTGTGACACAAGCAGAAGCTGGGAAAGCCCTTATACAGTGGGAAATGCCCGGTTGTTCCCCTGAGATTACCATGGAAAGAAGCCCAGGAAGATAAAAGGGCCACCATACAACACCAGTTCCAACTATAGGGCCATCTTAAACCATCTGTTCCCAGTTGAGCTACCAGATATTTTACAATTCCATGATTCTCCAAAAGAGACCAGCAAAATGACTGGAGCTAAGCTGAGTTTAAACTGCTGACACAGAGTCTTAAACAATTTAATGGCTATTGTTTTAAGTCACCAAGCTGTAGCCTGTTCACAGCAATAGATAACGTATGTATAACGGTATTTGATTATATAGTTGATATGAAGATTAAATGAGTAAATTCAGATAAATAGCTTACAATAGTACCTAGCAGTAGGTAATATGTTAAGTGTTAGTTGTTTTTAGTAATTAATATTAATTCAAAACAATTCACCTTACCAAAAGACCAAGTACTTTGCACTGTACTGAAGACTCTGAAAAAGTCTGCCAAAAGAATATATAGATTACTTTATCATAAAGAAAAGAACATTACTATTATTATTATTACTATTATTACTTTTTTTTTTTCAGTACTGGAGATGAAACCCAGGAGCATTCTACCTTCAAGCTACAACCCCCAGCCCCCTATTTTTTATTCTTTTTCTTTCTTTTTTTTTTTTTTTTTTTTTGGTAGTACTTGGGGTGGAACCCAGGAGCATTTCTACCTCCAGGCTATACTCCCAGACCTATTTTTTTATACTTTATTTGGAAACAGGGTCTCTCTAAGTTGCTGAGAGCCTCACTAAGTAGCTGAGGCTGGCTTCAAACCTGTGCGATCCTCCTCTATCAGCTTTCCAAGTGCTGGGATTACAAGCGTGAGCTACCATGCCCAGCTTATTTTTTATTCTTTATTTTGAAACAGGGTCTCACTGAGTTGCAGAAGGCCTAAGTAGCTGAGGCTGTCTGTAAACCACGATCATCCTGTATCAGCCTCCCAAATGCTGGGATTACAAGCGTGCACCACCATGCTAGGCGCTAAGAAAAAAATATTACATATACACCAAATTCTGTCTTCCTACCTCTAAAACTCGAGTGAAAATTGCCAATCCTTCATTTTCAACAAAGTGTTTGCAGGCAGCTGGACACTCATCTGTAAGATTCCAAAGTGCTTTCAAAGTAAACACGAGTGTGACATCATCTAAATTCTCAGTAGTCTTTTGCTTTACTATTGCTAGAAGTTCCTAAAAAACAGAGACAGGGAGTTAGATGCCTTCATGAATTCACCTTCAGTACAAAGAAAAGCTAAATTAATAAATTTAGAGCCAAACTGAACAAGGTGGCGCATGCTTATAATCCCAGTACTTGGGAGGCTAAGAGGAGGATCACAGGTTTGAGGAAAGCCTCAGCAACTTCTCAAGACCTTTATTTGATTTTATTTTACTTTACAGAACTAGGGATTGAATCCAGGGGCATTTTACTTCCAAACCCTATTTTTTGTTCTTTATTTTGAAACAGGTCTCACTAAGTTGTAGAGGGCCTCACTAAGTAGCTGAGGCTGGCTATGACCCTGCAAACCTCCTGTCTCAATCTCACAAGTACTGGGATTACAAGCATGCGCCACCATGCCCAGCTTAGCAAGTCCTTTAGAAACTTAGTGACATCTTGTTTTGTTTGTTTTGTGGAACTGGGGATTGAATCCAGGGGCATTCTACCTCTGAGCTATACCTCCAGTCCTATCTTTATTATTATTATTATTATTATTATTATTATTATTATTAATTTTGAAACGGTGTAAGTTGTGGAGAGCCTCACTAAGTAGCTGAGGCTGGCCGCAAAACTGTGATCCTCCTGTCTCAACCTTCCAAGTAATGGAATTATAAGAATGTGCCACCACACCTGGCTCCTGTTTAAAAGTAAAAAAGAGCTAAGGGTATAGCTTGGAGGTTCAGTCCCCAGTACCAAAAAAGAAAGAACTTTATAATAAAATCTGGATTCAAACCCAAGTTCTATCAATTTATTGCAACTAATGCGATAAATGTCCTTTCTATAAAGTATATTATATCTACCTTCTATGGTTTTTAGAAGAATTAAATGAAAAACAATAAACAAAGCATAAACATGTCCCAAGTGATAGCTTAGTTTTTATGCACTTAACTAGCTAGCATGCAGGATGTTTTAGGTTTGATCCCCAATATTGCAAAAAGAAAGCAAGTCAAATTTAAAGTTTAATGAGAGCCAGGTGTGACGGCACAATCTCAGTACTTGGGAGGCTGAGACAGCAGGAATGCAGGTTTGAAGCCGACTTTAGCAACTCAGCGAGGCTCTCTGCAACTTAGTGAGACTATTTCAAAATACAAAAATAGGGCTATGGGTATACCCCAGAGGTAGGATGCCCTTAAGGTCAATCCCTAGTGCCATAAAATAAAATAAAAATTTTAAAAAGTTAAGAGAAAACTGGGTGTGACAGTGCAGTCTTGTAATCCCAGTACTTGGGAAGCTAAAGCAGGAGGATTGCAGGTTCAAAGCCAGCCTTGGAAACTTAGCAAGGCTCTCAGCAACCTAGAAAGACCCTGTTTCCAAATAAAAAATAAAACTGGGTTGGAAGTATAGCTTATAGGTAGAAGTATAAAGAAAAAAATAAGTCAGGTATGGTATCATACACTTGTAATACCAGCATTTGGGAGACTGAAATGGGAGAATCTTGGTTTGCAGATAGCCTCAAATTCTTAGGCCCTTTGCAACTCAGTGAGACTGTTTCAAAATTAAGAATAAAAAGTGGGCTAGGAGTGTAGCTCAGAGGTAGAATGCCCCTGGGTTCCATCCCCAATACTGGGGAAAAAAAAAGTGGGGGGAGCCAGGCAGCTCTAATTCTAGTAGCTGAGAGACTTAGACAGGAGGATGGCAAATTCAAGGCCAGTTTGTGCAACTTAACATGACACTGTTTCAAAATAAAGAAACAGAGCCAGGAGTGGTGGCGCACTTATAATCCATTACTTGTGAGGCTGAGACAGGAGAATCGCAGGTTCACAGCCAGCCTCAGCAACTTAGTGAGATTCTCTGCAACTTACTGGGGATGGAACCCAAGGGCATTCTACCTCCATCCCTATTTTTTATTCTTTATTTTAAAACATGGTCTCACTGAGTTGCAGAGATCTAAACAGCTGAGGCTGTCCGTCAACGGCGAAAGAAAAAAAATAGGGTGAAGTGAAAATGTAGCTCATGGTA
Source organism: Muscardinus avellanarius (assembly GCF_963383645.1). Taxonomy (NCBI): domain Eukaryota; kingdom Metazoa; phylum Chordata; class Mammalia; order Rodentia; family Gliridae; genus Muscardinus; species Muscardinus avellanarius. The sequence goes on along the minus strand of NC_137788.1, from coordinate 45,156,328 downwards.
AACCCTGCCTAGCATGCACCAAAGCCCTGGATCCAGTCCCCATTTCTCCCCCCCCCCCACCCCCACAGAGTTTAATAAGCACTTAGTTCAATTCTGGCTGCTTGGTAAGAAAGTTCACCATCAAGTTATATCAGTTCTTCCATTTTTTTTTAATTAATTTTTTTTTTTTTTGGTGGTACTGGGGGTCAGACCCAGAAGCTTTCTACCTCCGGGCTACACTCCCAGACCCATTTTTTAAAATATTTTATTTGGAAACAGGGTCTCACTAAGTTGCTGAGAGCCTCACTAAGTAGCTGAGGCTGGCTTCGAACCTGTGCGATCCTCCTGTCTCAGCCTCCCAAGCACAGGGATTACAAGTGTGTGCCACCACGTCCGGCTTTTTTTTTATTATTATTATTAATTTAAAACATTCAGTCAATACCACCTTTATAAGTCAAATATTCAGATAGGTAAAGCAAAAAAAAAAAAAAAAAAAAAGTTTTCCTCAACAAGGAATTCTCAGTTTGCCCTGATGGAAATACATAAAAACCTAAGAATTTAGCCGGGCATGTGTTGCACACATGTAATCACAGTACTTGGGAGGCTGGGATAGGGGGATTGCACAGGTTCAAAGCTAGCCTTAGCTACTTAGTAAGGCTCTCAGCAACTTAGTGAGACCCTGTTTCCAAATAAAGTATAAAACAGGTCTGGGAATGTAGCCTGGATATAGTAGGGCCCTGGGTTCCATTCTCAGTACCACAAAAGAAAGGAAGGAAGGAAGGAAGGAAGGAAGGAAGGAAGGAAGGAAGGAAGGAAAAGATTGAAAGATTTATTTATTTTTTGCAGGGCTGGGGATGGAACCCAGGAGCATTTGACCACTGAGCTATATCTCCTGCCCTATTTTTTATTCATTTTGAAAGAGGGTCTCACTAAGTATCGGAGGGCCTCACTAAGTATCGGAGGCAGTCTGCAAACCTTGATCCTCTCAGCCTCACAAATGCTGGGATTAGAAGTGTGTGCCACCACACCCAGCTTAAGAATTTACTTTAGAAGGAAAGTACAGCGGTACAGGCCTATAATCCCAATACTTGGAAGGAAAAGACAGAAAGAATGTAGGCTCAAGACTCATGGCAACTGAGACCTTGTCTCAAAATAAAAGATAAGCACACTTGTAATCCCAGCATTTAGGAGGCTGATAGGAGGATCTCAGTTCGAGGACTTCTTTAGCTACTACTAGTGGAACCCTTTCAACTCAGTGAGACCCTGTTTCAAAATAAAGAAAAATAGAGCTGGGGTGTAGCTGGGAGGTAGAATGTCCCTGGGTTCCATCCCCAGTACTGTAAAAAAAAAAATAGAAAAATAAAAGATAAAATATGAATGGAGGTGTATCTCTGAGGTAGAATGCCCCTGGGTTCAGTCTCCAGTAAAACCGCACCCCACAAACACACACACATACAAATTTACCTTAGAAAAGAGTGGAAGGGGAAAGCTTTCATATAAAAGTAATACAAACTGAGACCAGGAAGAAAAAGATGTGTCAGCCAAAAAAGGAATGACGGGCAGGGAGAGAAAGAAAGCACATACCAGGCAAAGATCTGAGGCAAGAAAAAGCCTGCTGTTCCAGACCACTGAGCAGGTCAATGTGGCTAGAGCAGGACACCAGTGTTATAACCATATGATCTCACATCTTGACAAAGCCAACTGCTCCCTTTAACAAAGATTCCAACATGCCACTTTATGTATGTATGTATGTGTGCATGTATGTATGTATGTATGTACGTACGTATGTATGTCCATAGGTATGTATTTATTTATGTGGTACTTGGAATTGGACCCATGGACATTTTACCTCTGCATTATATCTCCAGATCCTTTTTGTGTGTGTGGGTCTGGGCATGGCACCCAGGGGCATTTGACTTCCGAGCTACACACCCTGCCCTATATTTTATTCTTTATTTTCAAACAGAGTCTCACTAAGTTGCAGAGGGCCTCACTAAGTAGCTGAGGCTGGCCACGAACCGCGATCCTCCTGTCTCAGCCTCCCGAATGCTGGGATTACAAGTGTGCACCACCACGCCTGGCAACCCTTTTTAGATTTTTTTTTTTTTTTTTTTGGTGGTACTGGGGTTCCTGGAAGCCCTTCTACCTCCGGGCTACACTCCCAGACCTATTTTATATTTTGAAACAGGGTCTTTTAAGCCAGCGAGAGTAGCTTCGAACCTGCACGATCCTCCTGTCTCCGCCTCCCAAGCACGGGGATTACAAGCACACGCCACCATACCCAGCACCCCTTTTTAGTTTTAAAACAGGGTCTTAAAAGGTTACTGAGAGTCTCCCTAAATTGCTGAGGCTGGTCTTGAACCTACCCTCCTCCTGACTCAGCCTCCCAACTAACAAATTATAGTCTTATGCCACCACACCCTGCTTTCAACATGAGTTTGTTTATTCATATTTTGTGGTACTAGGAATTGAACCCGGGGACATTCTACCTCTGAATTATACTCCCAACCCTATGTCTTTAAATTTTTATTTTGAAACAGGGTCTCGCTAGGTTACTAAAGGTCTCACCAAGTTGCTGAAGCTGGCCTTGAACCTGAAATCTTCCTGTCTCAACCTCCCAAGTACTGGGGTTACAGGCATGCACTGCCACACCTAGCTTTGTTTTCTTAATGTATTTTTGGAAACTCTATAAATTAGAAAAGGCCAAGAATCAAAAAGAAAATGTACAAAAGCCATGAACAGACAGTTAACAGGGAACATAAGTGACTTACTTTTTTTTTTTTTTGGCAGGTCTGGGATGGAAGCCAGAGCCTTTCTACCTCTGGGCTATACTCCCAGACCTATTTTATATTTTATTTGGAAACAGGGTTTCACTAAGTTGCTGAGAGCCTCACTCAGTAGCTGAGGCTGGCTTTGAACCTGTGCGATCCTCCTGTCTCAGCCTCCCAAGCGCTGGGATTACAAGCGTGCGCCACCACGCCTGGCTTAAGTGGCTTACTTTAAAAGCTGAGGATAATGGCACATACCTATAATCTCAGCTACCTGTGAAACTGAGGCAGGAGGATTCTAAATTGAGGACACCCTAGACAACATAGTAAGACCCCATTTCAAAAAAAGAAAAAGCTGGGTGTGGTGACATACCACTTGGGAGTCTGACAGGAGGATCACAGATTTGAGGCCAGCCTCAGCAACTTAATGAGACCCAAAATAAAAAACTAAAAGAGCTGGGGTGTAGGTAGGAGTTAGAATGTTCTGGATTGAATCTCTAGTAACAAAAAACAAAGCAAAACAAAAATCAGAAAGTTTCTTCTCAGAAGCAAGTTTACAGATTTAATTTTTCTAATAGAGCTTTTAGAATGATTTAAAATTTTTTTTTGTGTGTGTAGTGGAGATTCTACCTGTGAACTACACCTCCAGTCCTTTTAATTTTGAAACAAGGTCTTGTTATGTTGCTGAGGGTCTCACTAAATTGCTGAGGCTAGCATCAGACCAGAGATCCTCCTACCTCAGCCTTCTATGTACTGGGATTACAGGGATGCACCATCATGCCTGGCTTGAATGATTAATGAAACTGTATTCTTACCTGGGTTTTCACACATTTATAATCCCAATATGCAGGAGGCTGAGACACGAGGATTACAGGTTCATAGCTAGTCTCAGCAATTTAGTGAAACCTTCTTTCTTTCTTTTTTTTTTTTTTTTTTTTCTTGTGGTACTGGGGTTCCTGGAAGCCCTTCTACCTCCGGGCTACACTCCCAGACCTATTTTTATATATTTTTTTTATTTGGAAATAGGGTCTCCTAAGCCAGCGCACACAGCTGGCTTCAAACCTGCGCGATCCTCCTGTCTCTGCCTCCCAAGTGCGGGGATTATAGGCGTGCACCACCACACCCGGCCGAAACCTTGTTTCAAAATAAAAGAATAAACCTAGGGTCATTCTACCTCAGAGCATTCTACCCAGCCCTATATTTTTTTAAGAAAGACGACCTCACCTAGTTGCTTAGGGCCTCATTAAATTGCCCAGGTTCTCTGGGAACCTGTGATCCACCTGTCTCAGCCTCCCAGGTACTGAAATTACAAGCATGTGCCACTATATCTAGCTTTATTTTTTGTTTTGAAACAGGTCTGGATAGGTTGTGGAGAGTCTTGCTAACATTCTGAGGCTGGTCTTGAACATGTAATACTTCTGTCTCAGCTTCCCAGTACTGGGATTACAGACATAGGCCACCACACCCAGCTTTAAATTACTTTTTAAAACTTTTTTGGTACAGCCGGGGCGTGGTGGTACATGTTTGTAATCCCCGCGCTTGGGAGGCTGATATAGGAGGATCACACAGGTTCAAAGCCAGCCTCCGCTACTTAGTGAGGCTCTCTGCAACTTAGTGAGACTCTGTTTCCAAATAAAATATAAAAGGGGTCTGGGAGTATAGCTGGGTTCCACTCCCAGTAAAACACACACACACACACACACACACACACACACACACACACACACACAAAATTTGGTACTGGGGATGGAACCTACAGTCATTCTACCTCCAAGTTATACCCTCAGCCTAATTATATTTGTTTGGAAACAAGGTTTCACTAAGTTGCTGAGGCTGGCTTTGAACCTGTGATCCTGTCTCAGCCTCCCAAATACTAGAATTACAAACATGCACCATCATGCTCAGCCTTAGCCAGGCATGGTGATTCATGCCTGTAATCCCAGTACTTGGGAGGCTGAGACAAGAGGCTCACTAATTTGAGACCATCTTCAGCACCTTAGTGAGATCCTATTTCAAAATAGGATCCTATTTCAAAATAGTGATGCACGCTTGTAATCCCAGGGCTTGGGAGGCTGAGACAGGAGAATCATACAGATTTGAAGCCAGCCTCAGCTTAGTGAGGCTTTCAGCAATTTAGTGAGACCCTGTTATCAAAATAAAATATAAAAAAAATAGATCTGGGAGTATAGCCTGGAGGTAGAAAGCCTCTGGGTTCCACCCCCACTACCACCAAAATAAATAAATAAGTAAAATAAAAAAATAGAGAGAGAAGGGCTAGGGGTGCAGCCTGGAGATAGAATGCCCCTGGGGTTCAATCCCCAGAACCAAAAAACAGTCAGGTGTGGTTACACATGCTTATAATCTCAACATTTGAGGGGCTGAGACTAGAGGATTGTGGCTCACGGCCAGCCTCAGCTATTTAGTGAGGCCCTCTGCAACTTAGTGAGACCCTGTTTCAAAATAAAGAATAAAAAATAAGGCAGGGGTGTAGCTCAGAGGTCAAATGCCCCTGGGTTCCATCCATACCCACAAAAAGTAATAAAAATGGTTTAAAAAGGTTATTAAAAGTGACAATCAACCTACCTTAACTGATGTGAGAAGCTCTCCTTGAAGTTGTACAATTTGCTCAGGTGACAGCTAAAAGCAAAACAGAAAACACAAAGTGAAATATTCAAGTCCCATCAAGACCAGGAAGAGAATAATCTTGATTTTAAGAGCCACATACCTGCAGAGCTAGAATAGAGGTGATGCTTACTGCCATGGTTTGCATTTTGGGGTTGTCACGCCTACAGAGCCATCTCATAACAAATTTGGCAGCATCAAACCTAAAAAGAAGTATTTTTTTTTTCCTTACAATTGTATAGTTTATGATACTGTATGTGGCAAAAAAAATCATTCAGCCTCCCCCAGTAAAACCTTTAACAAAAACTGTTTTGTGTTACTGGGCTTAGTGGCGCATGCTTGTAATCCTCATATTTGGGAGGCTGAGACAATATGGCCCAAGTTCGAAGCCAGCCTCAGCAACTTACTGAGGCTCTCAGCAACTTAGTGAGACCCTGTTTCCAAATAAAATATAAAATAGGTCTGGGAGTGTAGCTGGAGATGGAAAGCCCCTGGGTGCCACCCCCAGTATCACACACACAAAAAAAAGTTTTGTGGTATTAGGGATTGAAACCAGGAGCATTCTACCTTAGATACATCCCCAGCCCTATTTAATTTTTACTTTGAAACAGGGTCTGGATAAGTTGATGAAGCTGGTTTTAAACCTGTGTTCCTCTTGTCTCAGTCTCCCAAATACTGGGATTACAGCTGTGTGCCACCATGCCCAACACAAAAACAGTTTTGAACTTCTAAAGCTTCAGCTATGAAAACGAGCATTTTGGTTTGTTGGTTTGTTTGTTTGTTTTTGGTGGTACTGGGGTTCCTGGAAACCCTTCTACCTCCGGGCTACACTCCCAGACCTATTTTATATTTTTTATTTGGAAACAGGGTCTCTTAAGCCAGCAAGGCTGGCTTCGAACCAGCGCGATTCTCCTGTCTCCGCCTCCCAAGCGCTGGGATTACAAGCGTGCGCCACCACGCCTGGCTGAAAATGAGCATTTTGTAGAGAGAAGATGTACCAAGGGAGGAACAGAATAGCAAACAAAAAATAATATGACCAAGGTTGGGGGTACAGCTCAATGGTAGTGTTTGGCCAGCATGCAAAGAGGCCCTGGATTCAATACACAGCACTGGAAGAAAAAAAGAAGAAAAGTGATAAAAATATACAATAGATCAGCAGATATAAGATATATCTAATATATATATATATCTTATATAAAATATAAGAAAAACAATTTTAGCATTTAGTTTCTACTATAATGAGTCTGAATGAGTTCCCAGAGGTAGCAGTGTAATCTGAATTCCAAAGTGCCAAAATGACACAGCAACACATCACTCAGTGTAGCAACCTATAACCATGTACCCACAAATCAGAAGCTTTGCTTATATCAACGTATATTTGTGTTTGTTAGTGTGTACGTATTATTACTGGGCATTAAATGCAGGGGCATTCTACCTCTGAGCTACAACCCTAGCCCTATTTTTTTTTTTAACTTTGAAACAGGATTTGAGTTGCTGAGGCTGCAGCAAACCTGCAATACTGTCTTGGCCTCTTAAGTATTACAGGTGTTAAGAAACCATATTGTTAATTTTCTTTGTTTTTGTGGTACTGGGGATTGAACCCAGGGGCATTCTACCTCAGAGTTACACTCCCGGCCCTATTTTTTAGTTTTACTTTTAAACAGGGTCTTGCTAGGTTGATGAGTCTCATTGGTGAGACTGTCCTAGAACCTTTGTTTGTCCCGTTTAAGCCTCCCAAGTATTAGGATTACAAAAGTGTGCCACCACAGCCGGCTTACATAGTTTATTTTGAAACAAGGTCTTACTAAATTACTGAGGCTGGTCTCAAACCTGTGATCTTCCTGTTTAATCCTCCCAAGTGCTGGGATTGCAGGCATTCACCATCACACCTGGCTTTTAATGTTTTTTGTTTTGAAACAGGGCCTTTCTGCCATGTGTGTGGCACACACTTGTAATCCCCGCGCTTGGGAGGCGGAGACAGGAGGATTGCGCAGGTTGGAAGCCAGCCTTGCTGACTTAAGAGACCCTGTTTCCAAATAAAAAATATTAATAGGTCTGGGAGTATAGCCCGGAGGTAGAAGGGTTCCATCCTCAGTACCCCAAAAAAAAAACAAAAAAGGAAGAAAAAGAAAATTGAGCTGGGGGTGTAGCTCGGAAGAAGAATGTCCCTGGATTCCATACCCAGTACTGAAAAAGAAAAACAAAACAAAACAAACAAACAAAACAACAACAACAACAGGGTCTTGCTAAGTTTCTGAGACTGGCCATGAACCTGTGATCCCCCTGTCTCAGCCTCCTAAGTACTGGGATTACAGCCAGGAGCCACCCCCCTAGCTTATCTATTCCTCTCTTCCTTGTTAAGAGTCACTATTTTTTTTGGGGGGGTACTGGGGTTCCTGGAAGCCCTTCTACCTCTAGGCTACACTCCCAGACCCATTTTATATTTTTATTTGGAAACAGGGTCTCTTAAGCCAACCAGGCTGGCTTCAAACCAGCACAATCCTCCTGTCTCTGCCTCCCAAGCATGGGGATTACAAGCATGCACCACCACACCCGGTAGGAATCACTACTTTTGCCAGGCATGGTACCTGGAAGGCTAAGACAGGAGGATCGAAGGTTAGAGCCAGCCTCAGCAACTTAGTGAGTCCCTGTTTCAAAATAAAATAGGGCTGGGGACATAGCTCAGGGGTAGAATGTCGCAGCAGGATTCCATCCCAAATACTCCCCCAAAAAAGTCACTATTTTGGTGGGGGATGTACTAGGGATGGAACCCAGAGGCTTTCTACCTCCAGGCTACACTCTCAGACCTACTTTTTTATCATTTTATTTGGAAACAGGGTCTCACTAAGTTGCTGAGAGCCTCACTAAATAGCTGAGGTGGTCAAACCTACACAATCTTCCTATCTCAGCCTCCCAAGTACTGGGATTACAAACCTGCACCACCACGCCCAGCAAGAGTCACTATTTTACAAATGAGGAAAGTAGTATGCAGAAACAACAGGAGGAATAGACCTTGAGTCCAAGAGTTTTACTTTCTTGAACCCAACCAGCTTTATCCACTGCCTGATACTAGAATCACTGGGTAGAGAACATTTGCAACTAGGGCATCTGTGGAAGAGGCTCCTGTCAGCATCCTACAGATTAGATTATTTCAGCCTTAATCAGGCCCTTGCTAAACGAATAACCAAAAGCCAACCATGCTAAGAGTAACACTGGCCAACAGTCCAATCAAAGTACCAAATTGTTTTAATACTTGCCTGTCAAATGGAACATCCACAAGTATCCTAGAATTGGTTAAGGAGAGAAGACAATTCTTCTGTAACTTTCAGAAAATAAAGAAAAGTAATTGTGAGCAAAGTAATACTTCATTCTCAAAACAGGTTCTAAGCATTTGGATGGTGTTAACAATGAGCTTTTCTGATGAGTACAGGAGGATCGCGCTGGTTCGGAGCCAGCCTCGCTGGTTTAAGAGACCCTGTTTCCACATAAAGTTAAAAACTAGGTCTGGTGCTGGGCGTGGTGGCGCACGCTTGTAATCCCTACGCTTGGGAGGCGGAGACAGGAGGATCGTGCAGGTTCGAAGCCAGCTGCGCTGGCGTAAGAGACCCTGTTTCAAAAATATAAAATAGGTCTGGGAGTGTAGCCCGGAGGCAGAAGGGCTTCCAGGAACCCCAGTACCACCAAAAAAAAAAAAAAAAAAAAAAAAACTAGGTCTGGGAGTGTAGCCTCCTGTCTCTGCCTCCCAAGCGCGGGGATTACAAGCGTGCACCACCACGCCCGGCTATAACTTTCATTTTTAAAAAAATTTCTGGTGTGTAAACAGCTTTTAATTTTTGATATGTAAACAGCTTTCCATTTTTCAGTTTGTAAACAGCTTTTAACCAGGCATGATGGTGCACACTTATAATCCCAGTACTTGAGAGGCTGAGACAAGAGGATTGCAAGTTTGAGGAAAACATCAGCAAGTAGTGAAGCTGTTTTTTTTTTTTTGGTTTGTTTGTTTTATTTTTGCAGGTATGGAGATAGAACCCAGAGGCATTCGACTTCCAATCGAGCTATACCTCTTGCCCTGTTTTTTATTCTTTATTTTGAAACAGGGTCTCATTAAGTTCCAGAGGGCCTCACTAAGTAGCTGAGGCTGTCTGGAAACCACAATTCTCCTGTCTCAACCTCCCAGATGCTGGGATTACAAGCGTGTGCCATCATGCCTGGCTAGTGAAACTTTCATCAACCTAATGAGACCCTATTTCTGTTTTTGTTTTTCGATACTGGGGATGGAACCCAGGCACATTCTACTTCCAAGCTACACCCCAGCCCTCTTTTTTTGTAATTTTGAAACAGGGTCTCACTGAGTTGCAAAAGACCTCACTGTATAGCTGAGGCTGTCCACAAACTGCCATCCCCCTGACTCAGCCTCCCAAATGCTGGAATTAGAAGCTTGTGCCACCACATCTGGCATGAGACCCTATTTCAAAACAAAAAAAACAAAATAGGACTGGTGTGTAGTTCAGAGGTAGAATACCCCTGGGTTCAATCCCCAGTACTACAACAACAACAAAAAAGCTTTTAATTTTGATAAATTACTGGGTGTGTGTGTGTGTGTGTGTGTGTGTGTGTGTGTGTGTGTGTGTGTGCATTGCTAGGGATCAAGCTCAGGGCCTAACTCTTACTAGTTACCTCTACCAAGAATCTACATCCACAGCCTTGAATTTCTTACTCTGTGTGTGTGTGTGTGTGTGTGTGTGTGTGTGTGCGCGCGCGCGCGCGCACGCCTCCGCTACTAAAGAAAGAATGAACCAAAGGGTATTTGACCTTTGAGATGCACTGCAGCACTTTTTTATTCCTTCTTCCTTCATTTCTTTCTTTTTTTTTTTTTTATTTCTTGACACTAGGGATTACCCCCAGCCCCATTTTTATTTTTTTGCTTTCACACAGGGTCTTACTTAAGTTGCCAAGACTAACCTTAAACATGCAATCCTCCTGTCTAAGCCTCTCAAATACTGGGAGTACAACCAAGCACCACCACGCCTGGCTTATATATTTTTTTGAAACAGAACCTTAGTAGCTTCCCAACAATCTGGTAAAGTTGCTGACGCTTAACTCAAACCTGTGATCCTGTCTCAGACTCCCAAGTTCTAGAATTATTTATAGGTATGCATCACAATGCCTGGCCTATTTATTTATTTTTAAATAACATGGAGCCCAGCGTGATGGTGCACGCTTGTAATCCCAACATTCAGGAGGCTGAGACCAGAGGATCACGGTTCAGACAGCCTCGGCTTCTTAGTGAGGCCCTTTGCAACTCAGTGAGACCTGGCTTCAAAATAAAGAATAAAATATAGGGCAGGGGGTGTAGCTCGGAGGTCAAATGCCCCTGGGTTCTATCCTTAGAACTGCAAAAATAAATAAATAATTTTTTTGTATCCTTTGCTTACCTGAGGTAAAAAATATTTTCTCCAACTTTTTCCAAAGGTCTTACAGCTTCTATATTTAGTTCCATTCAATTTAGTTTTCATGTATAGGGTAAAATAAAGATCAGGATTCTTATGCCTATAAGGATATACTGAAGTGCTAATAAATGTATAATAAAAACTGATTTTTAAGAAATTTTTAAGCCTAGTATGGTAGCATATGCCATAACCCAAACTACTTAGAAGGCTGAGGCAAGAGGATAAGAGTTGGAGTCTAAGCCAGGCACAGTGGCGCACGCTTGTAATCCCAGCATTCGGGAGGCTGAGACTGGAGGATCGCGGTTCGTGGACAGCCTCAGCTACTTAGTGAGACCCAGTTTCAAAATAAAGAATAAAAATTAGGGCTGGGAGTGTAGCTCAGAGGTCGAATGGCCCTGGGTTCCATCCCAGACCCGCAAAAAATAAAGAAGAGTTAGAGTCTAGTACAGGCAACTTAGAGAACCTGCCACAAAATGAAAAATGAAAAGGGCTGTGATGTAGCTCATGGTAGAGCACCCTCTGGGTTCACCCCACAACTGCAGGAGAGGAAATGACATATCTCCCTGTTCTTTTTTCTTCCTTTCTTCTCCCTCTCCCCTACCTCTGCCAGTGCTAGAGATTGAACCCAGGGGCTCTAACATACTAAGCAAGCTCTCTAATACTGAGCTTTATGCCCATCCTTTTTTATTTTGAGCCCAGGCTGGCCTGGAACTTGTGCTCTTCCTGCCTCAGCCTCCCAGGTAGATAGGGGTTTGATAGATGTGCACCACTGCAACCACCATATTTTTAAAATTTTAACCTCACTGCTTATTGTTTATCCACATTTCCTGTACCAAGCATTCCTATTTTCTTTCTCTCCTCACTCTCTAACAGGATGTAAAATAAGTTAAAGACACATTTTTACATATTTGTCCTGAGGTTAAAAAGCACAATGTTAACTATTTAATTCAAATTACCTGTTGGTAATGAGGGAAATTTTTTAGAGCCTTGAAAAGTAGACAGGTAACCTCTGACAACAAACGAACAGGCATCCTTCGGGCAAGGCCCTGGCGTGTTAAGTTGAGGGCACAAGCGCTGGCTGTGAACTGCACTGGCAGGTCCAGTGGATGATTCCGCATTCCCATTGCCACAAGCTAAAGATAAACATGGTTTTATTGGAACATGACAACATTTACGTTCTTTTATACTATCTTGTATTTGTTTTGGCATGCAAAATCTTTTTCCACTGGGATAGTAACAGATATTTATTCTCAAAATTTATTCTTGCCAGAACTGGGCACGGTGGCATACACTTGTAATCCAAGTATTTGGGAGGATGAAACAAGATTGTAGGCTCACTACAGCCTCAGCTACTTAAGGCCCTCCACAACTTAGTGAGATCCTGTTTCAAAATAAAGAATAAAATATAGGGCTGAGATAAAGCTTGGAGATAGATTGTCAATTGGGTTCAAGCCCCAATACCTTAAAAAAATTATTCTTGCCACACATGAGGCACACACTTTTTTGTGTGTGTGTGTGGTACTGGGAGTGGAACCCAGGGGCTTTCTACCTCCGGGCTATACTCCCAGACCTATTTTATATTTTTTTCTTTTTATTTGGAAACAGGGTTCACTAAGTAGATGAAGCTGGCTTCAAACCTGTGTGATCCTCTTGTCTCAGCCTCCCAAGTGCGGGGATTACAAGCGTGCACCACCACACCTGGCTGGCACACACTTTTAATCCCAGAATTTATCAGGCTGAGACAGGAAGATCACAGGTTTGCTGCTAGCCTCAGCTACTTAGTGAGACCTCCACAGCTTAATAAGACCCTGTTTCAAAATAAAGAATAAAAAAATAGGGCCGAGGCTGGGCATGGTAGAGGCATGCTTATAATCCCAGCACTTGGGAGGCTGAGACAGGAGAATTGTGGTTTGTGGACAGTCTCAACTACTATTTATGAGGCCCTTTGCAACTCAGTGAGACCCTGTTTTAAAATAAAGAATAAAAAATGGGACTGGGGGTGTAGCTCAGAGGTAGAATACCCCTGGGTTCCACCCCCAGTATCGAGAAAAGAAAAAAAAAAGGCTGAGGGTATAGCTCATAGGTAGAATGCCCCTGGGTTCAATCTCTATAAACACACACACACACACACACACACACAAAAAAAAAAAAAAAAAAAAAAGATAAAAAATTATTCTTTAGGACATCAAGGTATTGTATCAATACCTTCTAATTAAAATGCAGTTTAGCAATTCCTATTTTTTGCACTACTGGGGCTTGAACTCAGGGGCATTCTATCTCTGAGCTACATCCCCAGCCCAATTTTATTCTTTTATTTTCAAACGGTCTCCCTAAGTCACAGAGGGTGTCACTAAATTGCTGAGGCTGGCTGTAAACCTGCAATCTTGCCTTATGCAAGTATTGTGATTACAAATGTATGCCTCCACACCAAGGTAGCAATTCCTATTTTAGACCAAATAGTATAGTGGTTCTATTACCCTCTTTTTTAGACAAATTTCTTAAATAATTTGTTTTCAAATTGATTTTACATAAACTCATAGGCTCAAAGCAAGAGATAATTTTGTCAGTTAAATCTAACATTCTCTTTTCTCAGTGAAGGCACTTCACTCATAGAATAAAACTTATTAACCAAGTAATAAAAACTACTTTCCTGAGATGTAATTACCTTCAAAATGGCAGGCATGGCTACATGCATCGAAAATGTCTTTGTGAAGAGTTTATAAAGAACTTCCTTCATAAAACATGACCTATTTCTGTATCGCCTCAGTGCTTCTGAAATCTGACCCATATTGGCTCCTCCAGCAACCTGAAAAGCAAACATTTTACTAATGGGTTATTCTGATCAGCATTATGAATGGGGTTGTTGGTTTTTTTGTAGTAGTGGGGATGGAACCTAGGAGCCTTCTACTTCTGAGCTGCACCCCCAGACCTATTTTATATATTACTTGGAAACAGGGTCTCACTAAGTTGCTGAAAGCCTCACTAAACTGCTGAAGCTAGCTTCAAACCTGTGATCCTCTGGTCTCAGCCTTCCAAGTACTAGGATTAAAAGTGTGTGCCACCAGACTTGGCTCTGAATGGAGTTTTTGAAATATCCAGTGTTTGAAACAATATTAATAGGTGTTCAATTAAATATTCCAGGTGGTTTACAAAGTAGTTCTCACTTAGTCATAATTTTTTTTAAAGGGTCTTGCTAAGTTGCTGCAGGTCTTCACTGGCCTTGATCCTCTAGTCTCAGCCTCCCAAACTGAGATTACAGGCATGCATCATCACGCTGAGCCTAGCCATATGATAATAGATTAATGCTTTCATCAACCAATTTGTGTATGAGGAGGTACTAGGGATTGAACCCAAAGGTATTCTACTTCTGAGCTACATCCCAGCCCAATTTTATTTTTAATAGGATCTCACTAAATTGCTGAAGCTGTCCCTGAACCTGCAGTACTCCATTCTCAAGTCTCCCAAATACTAGGTTACAGGCATATGCCACCTATCTGGCTCATCAACCTAATTTTTTTACCTCTGGGCCCAGAAATGTAAATCATGTTGCTAATATGATGAGGAATAAAGTGACAGTCACAATTAAAAACCACCTCCCTATATAACAATTAAGACTTCAACTCTGTTCAATACCCAGTCCAAAGAGAGGGAGTCTAAAACTGAATAATGGGCAACATAATTTTTAAACAATTATCATGAAGCCGGGAGTGGTGGCGCACACTTGTAATCCCAGCACTCGGGAGGCTGAGAATGGAGGATCACGGTTCGCGGACAGCCTCAGCTACTTAGGCCCTCTGCAATTTAGTGAGACCCAGTTTCAAATTAAAGAATAAAAACTAGGGCAGAGGGTATAGCTCAGAGGTCTAATGCCCCTGGGTTCAAAAAAATAATAATTTTTATCATGAATGCATATGTTTCCTAAGTACTCAATTAGGATAACTTAGATGAAGATAGGAAAAAGGCCACATAAAAGAGCTGGCGATATAGATGAGTGGTAGAGTGCCTGAGTAGCATGTATAAGGCCCTGGGTTGGAAGGAAGGAAAACAGGTAGGATGGCTAGCTTTTTTGTCTATCATTTGCTTCTTCTTATTATAATAATTCTTTGCTATCAATGAATAATACATTTCAATCCATCTCTATATAGACTTAGTCTGAAAGAAGTATTAGCAGTTACCTGATCCCTTATTATTCCTATTGCTCCAACACCTTTCCCCCTCATATCCTCTCCAAACCATAAAATAAAAAAGGAATTTAAGCTGGGTGTGGCAGCGCATGCTTGTAATCCCAGCATTCGGGAGGCTGAGAATGGAGGATCACGGTTCGCGGACAGCCTCAGCTACTTAGTGAGGCCATCTGCAACTTAGTGAGACCCTGTTTCAAAATAAAGAATAAAAAATAGGGCAGGGAATATAGCTTGGAGGTAGAATGCCCCTGGGTTCCATCCCCAGACCCACACACACAAAAAAAATTTAAAACAAAACAGGCATGACCAGCTTTCAGCATTCCTGAGTGGCGAAGGAAAAGAAAAGAGGGAAAAGAAGATTAAGGATCTGTCAAAAGAAAAAGAAAACCTCCATCCTACCATGACCAATAACATAATCATCTTTTGGAATCTCATGGGACTAAACAAACAAGAGACTGCTTTTGAATTGGGAGCCCTGTCAAATAAATGCCAAGAAATGAAGGGTTCAAAACCAATTCCAATCATAAGCAGTAAAAAATGCAAATTTGGCCAGGCGTGGTGGCACATGCTTATAATTCCAGCAACTTGGGAGGCTGCGACAGGACTGAAGGTTCAAAACCAGCCTTGACAACTAGCAAGGCCCTTCACAACTTAATGAGACCCTGTTTCCAAATAAGAAATAAAATTGGGCTGGGAGTTTAAGTCAGAGGTAGAATGCCTCTGGGTTCAATCCCTAGTGCCATAAAATAATGCAAATTTAGCTGAGCGTGGTGCCGCACGCTTGTAATCCCAGCATTCTGGAGGTTGAGACCGGAGGATCACAGTTCACGAACAGCCTCAGCTACTTAGTGAGGCCCTCTGCAACTCAGTGAGACCCGGTTTCAAAATAAAGAATAAAAAAATAGAGTAGGGGTATAGCTCGGAGGTCAAATGCCCCTAGGTTCCATTCCCAGACCCACCCCCCAAAGAAGCAAACTTAGATACATTTTAGCTGAGAAAAATTATTCCCATAAGCCAACCACAAATCACAATGAAAAATATATTTCTGTGGTACTAGCCATTGAACCCAGGAGCATTCTGCCTCTCAGCTATTCAAACAGGGTCTTACTAACTTACTAGAACATGAGCCTGGGAACCTGTGATCCTCCTGTTTCAGTCTCCCAAGTACTAGGACTACAAGCATATACCACCACACCAAACTAAGAAGAAAATTACAGTACTTCAAACTTAATATTCCCAATACACAATTCGGTATACATATTTTAAAAAACCATGAAAAGCCAGGCAAAGTGGCACACCCTTGTAATTCCAGCATTTGGGAGGCTAAGACATAAGGATCACCTTTGTGACAGCCTCAGCTACTTAGTGAGGCCCTTTGCAACTCAGTGAGACACTGTTTAAAAAATAAAGAATGAAAAATAGGGCTGGGGGTGTAGCTCAGAGGTATGGCGCAAGCTTGTAATCCCAGCATTCAGGAGACTGAAACTGGAGGATCGCAGTTCATGGACAGCCTCAGCTACTTAGTGAGGCCTTTTGCAACTCAGCGAGACCCTGTTTCAAAATAATTTTTAAAAAAAGAGCAGGGGGTATAGCTCAGAGGTCAAATGCCCCTGGGTTCCATCCCCAGACCCACAGGGGGAAAAAAACAAAACAGAAAACAAAGCCAAAAAACCACAAAGCAGGGTGCAGTGGTGCAAGCATATAATCCCAGTTCTTGGGAGGCTGAAAAAGAAGAATCACAGGTTCAAGGCCAGCCTCAACAATGTAAGGAAACCCTATTTTAAACTAAAAATAAAATATGAGCCAGCCATAGTAGTACAAACTTGTGATCCTAGTACCTGGGAAACAGAGACAGGAGGATTGCAGGTTCAAGGATGGCCTGAAACAGATTCTCATCAAACTACTAGCAAGACACTGTTTCAAAAATAAAAATAAGATGCATAGTGGTAGGTACATGCTTGTAATCCCAGTATTGGGAGGCTAAGACAGAAGATTGTAGGTTCAAGGACAGCCTCTCTGAGCAGGGAGACTCTCATCAACCTAGCAAGACACAGGTTCAAAATAAAAATAAAATAGGGTTGGGGGTGTAGCTAGGAAGTAGAATGACCCTGAGTTCAATCCCCAGTACCAAAAAGTAAAATAAAATAAAACTGAGTTGGGAATAGTGGTATACATTTGTTATCCCAGTACTTGGGAGGCTGAGACAGAAGGCTCACATGATCAAGGCCAGCCTCAGCAAATTGTGAGGCCCCTCTGCAACTTAGTGAGATACTGTTTCAAAATAAAGAATAAAAAGTCAGGTTGGGGGTTGTAGCTCAGAGGTAGAAAATTCCTAGTACCAGCCAAGCATGGTGGCGCATGCTTATAATCCCAGTACTTGGGAGGCTGAGACAGGAGGATCACATGGGTTAGAAGCCAGCATTAACTACTTACTGAGGCTCTCAGCACCTTAGTGAGACCCTGTTTCCAAATAAAAATATAAGTTTGGGAATATAGCCCAGAGGTAGAAGGCCCCTGGGTTCTATCCCCAGTACCACCAAAAAAAAAAAAAAGAAAAAGAAAAAAAAAAAAACCACATTGTATGTGTGTGAGGCTGGGGAGCCAGGCTTAGTAGCACATGCCTGTAATCCCAGTACTTGAGAGGCTGAAACAGGAGAAACCCAGGTTTGAGGATAGCCTCACAACTTAGCAAGACCCTGTTTAAAAAAAAAAAAAAAAAAAAAAAAGAGCTGGGGGTAGAAAAGCTTGGAAGTTCAATGCCCTTGAGTTCAATCTCCAGTATCAAAAAAATGAAAAAAATAGGGCTGGGGGTATCACAAGAGGTAGAATGCCCCTGGTTTCAATCCCCAGTATTACAAAAAATAAAGTAAGAAATAAAAATGTTAACCAGACATGAGCAATGAAACACATCTATAATCCCAGTACTTGGGAGGCTGAGACATAAGGATCAAAGGTTCAAGATTCCTCAGAATCTTAGGAAGACTTTTTTTTTTTTTTTTTTTTCAGTACTAGGGATTGAACCCAGGGGCATTCTACCTCTGAGCTGCACCCCTAGCCCTTTTTATTCTTTATTTTGAAACAGGGTCTCACAACCAACACCTGGCTTGAGAGACCCTGTTTCAAAGGAATAAAATAAGCTGAGCATGGTGGTGTACACTTGTAATCCAGGTACTTGGAAGGCTGAAATAATAAGATTGCAGGTTCTTGGCCAGCCTCAGCTAATTAGCTAATCCCTCTGCAATTTAGTGGGATCCTGTTTCAAAATAAAAAAATTAAAACAGGTCTAGGGGTGTAGCTCAAAGAATGATCCTGGGTTAAATCCCCAGTAACACACACACACACACACACACACACACACACACACACACACACACACACACACGTAATTAAAAGGGCCTGAGGTGTAGTTCAGAGGTAGAAAGTTCTTGGGTTCAATCTCTCATACCAAAAAAAGTGCTAGCCATATTGATCATCTGACATTCAGCTCTTACTAGATAAAAAAGGAACACAAATTTTAGAGTAACAAAGACGTGGGTACAGGTCACAGCTCTACTATTTAATAATCAGTTTCACAATTGTGGGTAAGTTCTAAACCTCCTTTAAGCTTCTCTTTCTTCACGTATATAATGAGAGGATTTGCCGGGCCTGGTGGAGCGTGGCTGTAATCCCAGTACTTGGCTGAGACTGAGGGATCACAGGTTCAAGGACAGTCTCAGCAAGTGGCAAGACTCCCATCAAGCTGGGCGTGGTGGCGCACGCATTTGGGAGGCTGAGACCGGAGGATCACGGTTCGCGGACAGCCTCAGCTACTTAGTGAGGCCCTCTGCAACTCAGTGAGACCTGGTTTCAAAATAAAGAATAAAAAATAGGGCAGGGGGTGTAGCTCAGAGGTTGAATGCCCCTGGGTTCCATCCCCAGACCCGCAAAAAAAAAAAAAAAAAAAAAAAGACTCCCATCAACCTAGTGAGACCTTGTTTCCAAATAATAAAATTGGACTGGGGATGTAACACTAAGGTAGAATGCCTCTGGGTTCCATCCTCAGTACCACACACACACACACACACAAAAAAAAGAGGATTAAAGGGAAAAATGTGTATAACACGGCATTTGGCACATAGGAGGTAATGTATAAAGTGGCTATAACTATTATTATCAAGCTAGACTAGGAGACATTGAGGCAGGAAATGCATCTTAATGTCATATTCTCTTAACCTATCATAGTAGGAATACTATAGTTAATTATTAAATCCTAAGAATTTTTATCTGTCTTTGTAACCCTCCTACCTAGTACAGATTGTGGTGTACAACAAAAACTTAATAATGTTCTGAACAGTCAGGCATGGGGGCACAAGCCTATAATCCCAGTACTTGGGAAGCTAAGACAGGAGAAACACAGATTTGAGGATAGCTCAACACGTAATGAGACTCTCATTAACCTAGTAAGACCCTTTTTCAAAATAAAATAAAATAAAATAGGGCTGGGAGTATAGCTCAGTGATAAGATGCTCCTGGGTTCAATCCCTAATACCCCCCTCCACACACACACACACACAAATATTCTGAACAAATGAAACAAAACTTATTTAGATAAGAACAAACCCTCAAGCCTTGCTTTGTAGTAAAGAAGTCAGAATAACCAGCATCTGTAGCCAAGAGTCCCACAAATTGCATGGAAGGCCGCTGCTGTATAAACAGTGCTACAGCAGCATCAGTTACGTAATTGCCCCCAGAAATGTCCAGGGACACAACATTCGGCAGAATATCCTTCTGCTGCAGCAGATGAAATGCTAGGTCTGATTTGAGTTCTCTGTGATGAGAAATATCAAGGTGAAGCAGACATCTAAGTTCTCTGATAACTGTAAGGATTTGTGTTTTGGTCATGGTCAGGCATTTCAGATAGTGCATGGTGAGAGACTTGAGTCGATCCTTACAGATAAGAAGTGCAGAGATGTCAGTGACTTGAGTACTGGAGATATCCAAGTGTTCCAAGTTTGGTAATTGAGAAACACTGGCCAGATCTTCATTATTAAAGCAAACATTGAAAACACTTAAAATTCGAAGACCAGTGAGCTGACCAAAGAACAGTAGTTTGGAGCCTTGAATGATGTGTGTTGTTGAGTCTAAAAGGAGACACCGGAGGTTTTGCTGGATCCAGCTGCTGCTGCAGAGTCCTCTTATGATGTCTGCAGTTGAAAGGACAGAGTGCACTGCAGTAGCATCCACTTCAATGAGCTTATGATGACAGAAGGCTTTTATGAAAGCAGCTGCAGAAATTTGAGCTTTTTGGATAGTGACCACTTTCAGATTCATTTGGTTGCCTTGGAAAATACCTGCTGTTCTATCAGTCAGCTTGCCTGTAAGAGAAGTAGGACTGGTTTATAATGACAAGTAGATCTTGTGCCTTTCCAGGGTGCAAATGTGGGAACGAAGTAACACAGATGCTGGTAGCAACAATAATGACCTTTACCATTTAATCTAACCCAGGCATTGTTTTAAGTCTCTCAGGTACTCTTTGCACCAAACTATACACGAACTATTGTTATTACTATAGTGTATACAAGTGAAACTGAAGTTTGAAGAGTTTATTTGCCCCAAGTTAACATGTGGCAGGTTAAACTCCAGTTCTAAGTTGAATCTACAATAACTTTGTTCACAGAAATAAAACATAAATAAAATAAAATAGCTAGTTCAGCCGGGCATGGTGGTGCATGTTTGTAACCCCTACGCTTGGGAGGTGGAGACAGGAGGATCGCGCAGGTTCGAAGCCAGCCTTGCTGTCTTAAGAGACCCTGTTTCCAAACAAAAACAATATATATATATATATATATATATATATATATATATATATATATATATATATATATATATATATATATATATATTAGGTCTGGGAGTGTAGCCCGGAGGTAGAAGGGTTTCCAGGAAACCCAGTACAAAAAAAAAAAAAAAAAAAAAAAAAAGCTAGTAGCCAAGTGTGGTGGTGCACGCTTGTAATCCCAGGGTTTGGAAGGCTGAGACAGGAGGATTGCACAGGTTCGAAGCCAGCCTCAGCTACTTAGTGAGGCTCTCAGCAACTTAATGAGACCCAGTTTCCAAATATAAAATAGGTCTAGGCATCTAGCCCGGAGGTAGAAAAGCCCCTGAGTTCCACCCTCAGTACCACAAAAAATAAAATAAAATAGCTAGCTCAGTACAGGATATAAAAATATGCAAATAACTCTATATAATGATTTGAATCTTTTTTTATGCTTCAGGTATTGAGGATTGAACCCAAGGGCACTCTACCACTAAGCTACATTCCTAACCCTTTAAAAAAATTTTTTCTTTGTGTGTGTGTGTGTGTGTGTGTGTGTGTGTGTGTGTGTGTGTGTGTGTGTGTAGTGCTGGGAATAGAACCCAGAGTCCTTTTACCTCTGGGCTTCACTCTAGCGCTATTTTTTATTTGGAAACAAATCTCCCTAAGTTCTGGAGGTTGGCTTTGGTACTGGGACTTAAACTCAAAGGCATTCTACCTTTGAGCTACACTTCCACACTTCCAGCCCTATTCTTTTCTTTTTTTCTCTTTTTCTCTCTCTTTTTTTTTTTTTTTTTTTGGGATGGAACCCAGGGGCATTCTACCTCAGAGCAACACCCCAGCCCTATTTTTTATTCTTTATTTTGAAACAGGGTCTCACTAAGTTGCAAAGGGCCTCACAAAGTAGCTGAGGCTGGCTTCAAACCTACACAATCCTCCTGTCTCAGCCTCCCAAATGCTGGGATTACAAGCATGAGCCACCATGCCGGCTTTATTATTATTATTTTGTAGGGAAGGGGGTGCTACTGAGGGTACTGAGGGGGGGGGCTACTGAGGGTGAAACCCAGCTTCAGCAACTTAGTGAGGCCCTCTACAACTTAGTAAGACCCTGTTTCAAAATAAAAAATAACGCTGAAGTAGTGTAGCTCAGAGTTAGAATGCCTCTTAGTTCAATACCCAGCACCAAACAAAAAAAGATGAGGGTATAGCTCAATGGTAGACTGCTTGCCTAGAATGCGTGAGGTCCTTGCTTCAATCCCCAGCATCACAAAAAGAAAAAGGAAAAAAAAAAAAAAAAAAAAAAAAAATATATATATATATATATATATATATATATATATATATATATATATATTCGCTAGTCAAATCATGAAATATCACTTCCTTTATCATGTACCCCTTCTCAAATTGAATTGTCTGCTATTACAAGGTCATTTTTCTACTTGCCTCCCTTCATATTATATAAAAGAAAGTGCACATGTATTCTTTGGACAATTTTTTATATTTGCAGAGTAAATGATAATGCTGTAATTGTTTTGGAGTAAGATTTTTTTTGGTGGTACTGGGGGTGGAACCCAGGGGCTTTCTTCCTCCAGGCCACACTCCCAGACCTATTTTATATTTTATTTGGAAAGAGGGTCTTACTAAGTTGCTGAGAGCCTCACTAAGTAGCTCAGGCTGGCTTTGAACTTGTGCGATCCCCCAGCCTCTCAAGCACGGGGATTACAAGCATGAGCCACTATGCCTGGCTGGCTTTATTTTATTCTTATTTTGAAACAAGTTCTCCCTAGATTAATGAGAGTCACTACTTGCTGAGGCTGACCTAAAATCTGCTACCCTCCTGTCTCAACCTCCCAAGTACTAGAATTATAAGTGTGTGCCACCACACATGGCTTTCGAAGATTTCTTTGAGATAGAGTCTTGCTAAATTGCTGAGGCTGGCCTCGAACCTGTGTTCCTACCTCAGCCTCAAATTACAAGCAGGCACCACTGCTCTGGACCCAAGGAAACTCTTTAAAGTCTCATATCCATAACAAAGAATAGAAAGGAAAAAAAGAATGGAAGATCAGACTACAGTAACAACAGTTAGGAAGTTAGAAAGGAGATGTATGAGTGATACTTAGTTTTCTACTTTCTCTACCTGCTAAGCCAACAGCAAAGTAAGCTTAAAAACAAAACAATATCCATCACGGTATCCCATAAAGACAGATATTCAACTTTCACACAAATAAAATAATAACTTGAGAGAATCAAAATAGGAATTGTTCATGCTTTGAAAAGGTCTTTTTAAATAGTAAAAATGTGCAGACAACAGGTATAGACTATAGAGGAGCCTTATTACCTTGACAAACCATCATCCCAAGGAATCGATCAGCTACTTCTTGAGGGAAAGTCCAATGCATTGGAAGGCACAGTGTTCCATCAGGTCTTTCAGAACAAAATTTCTCCAGATTAGCAATCAGGACATTCATGCAGATGTTGACCAAAGAATACGGTGATGCCTCCTCCTAGCAAACAAAACAAACCCCAAACTTTGTTAGAATACATCTGCAAATATTCAACACACAAATGGTCATGCCACTCATACAGCCTCCTACTCTAACAATGATTTTTTTTTTTGGTGGTACTGAGGGTAGAACCCAGAGACTTTCTACCTCCAGGCTATACTCCCAGACTTATTTTATATTTTATTTGGAAACAGGATTTCCAAGTTGCTGAGAGCCTCACTAAGTAGCTGAGGCTGGCTTCGAACCTGTGTGATCCTCCTGTCTCAGCCTCCCAAGCGCGGGGATTACAAGCATGAACCACCACGCCTGGCTTCTAACAATGATTTATATGTAATGAAATCATCTTATTTCACCTGCTAATTAAATGGAAGATTTCAGCTGTTGAAACTTCTGCTCTGTCTCTGAAAGAAGTTTTATCAGCCAAGTATGGTAGCGCACGCATGTAATCCCAGCTTCAGGAGGCTGAGACAGGAGGATAGCAGTTCACAGACACCCTCAGCTATTTAATGAGGTCCTCTGTAACTCAGTGAGAACCTGTTTCAAAAGAAAGAATAAAAAATAGAGCCGGGCATGGTAGAGCACACTTGTAATCCCCGCACTTGGGAGGTGGGGTCAGGAGGATCGTGCTGGTTCGAAGCCAGCCTTGCTGGCTTAAGAGACCCTGTTTCCAAATTAAAAAAATATTTTAAAAAATAGGTCTGGGAGTGTAGCCCGGAGGTATAAGGGTTTCCAGGAACCCCAGTACCACCAAAAAAAAAAAAAAAATAGGGCAGGGGTGTAGCTTGGAGGTTGAATGCCCCTGGATTCCATCCCCAGACCTGCAAAAAAAAAAAAAAAAAAAAAAGGACTGGGAGTGTAGCTCAGAGATAGAACACCTCTGGGTTCAACCCCCAGTCCCACAAATAAATAAATAAATCTCACAATTTGGGGGACATTTCAAGCAGAATCACTGCCATTCATCAAGATATATTCACTCAGCTATTATTTGTGCCAATGG
Source organism: Muscardinus avellanarius (assembly GCF_963383645.1). Taxonomy (NCBI): domain Eukaryota; kingdom Metazoa; phylum Chordata; class Mammalia; order Rodentia; family Gliridae; genus Muscardinus; species Muscardinus avellanarius. The sequence continues at coordinate 45,132,027 of NC_137788.1, read as the reverse complement.
AAGAGAAGGCCTGTTCCTACATGTTCACAACCAGAGATGGGGATACAGCTCCATGGTAGAGCACTTGCCTCAGATGCACAAGACCCTTGGTTTGACTTCCAACACAGTGAAAGAAAAGTGAATTTCAGTCCATGCCTGTAGTCCAAGTTGGAAAGCTGAGGTAGTCTCCAAGTTCAAGACCCCTACAGAATTTAATTGAGACTCGCTCAAACAAACAACAAAAGTGTTACAACCTAAGAGGGCAATATACTGGAAGGTGTTAGAAAAGATTAAGAATCTAACAGGGAGATAGGACTAAAGAAAGGCCCCTGAAGCCTGGTGTGGTGGAGCACACCTGTAATTCCAGTACTTGAGAGTCTAAGACAGGAGGATCTTCAGTTAGATGCAAGCTTCAGCAATTTAATGACACTCTCAGCAATTTAGCAGGACCGTTTCCAAACTAAAAAAGTAAAAATAAAATAGGGTTGAGGAGGTAGAATTCTCAGAGGCAAAATGCCCCAGGGTTCAATCCCTAGCACAAGAAACAAAAAGGAACCTGGGGGCTGGGCGTAGTGGTGCATGCTTATAATCCCAGCATTTGGGAGTCTGAGACAGTCTTGTTACTGAGGCCCTTCACAACTCAGTGAGATCCTGTTTTGAAAAATAGAAAGATGCCAAGTGTGGTGGTGCACGCTTGTAATCCCAGTGCTTGGGAAGCTGAGACAGGAGAATCACACAGGTTTGAAGCCAGCCTCAGTGACTAAGTGAAGCTCTCAGCAACTTAGTGACTGACCCTGTTTCCAAATAAAATATAAAACAGGCCGGGCGTGGTGGCGCACACTTGTAATCCCCGCGCTTGGGAGGCAGAGACAGCAGGATCACGCAGGTTCGAAGCCAGCCGCACTGGTTTAGGAGACCCTGTTTCCAAATAAAAATACAGAAAGTAGGTCTAGGAGTGTAGCTCGGAAGTAGAAGGGCTTCCAGGCACCCCAGTTCCTGGAAGCCCTTCCAAAAGAAAAAAAGAAAAAAAAGAAAAAAAAAATAGGCCTGGGAGTATAGAACGGAGGTAGAAAAGCCCCTGGGTTCCACCCTCAGTACCACAAAAAAAAAAAAAAAAAAAAAAAAAAAAAAAGACTACTTAGCAGGTGTGGTGGCACACACTTATAATCCCAGCATTTGGGAGGCTGAGACAGGAGGATCACAGTTCACAGACAGCTCAGCTACTTAGTGAGGCCCTTTGCAATTTAGTGAGACCCTGTTTAAAAATAAAGAATATAAAATAGGGCTGGGGGGTGTAGCTCAGAGGTAGAATGCCCCTGGGTTCCATCCCCAGACCCGCAAAAAAAAAAAAGTAGAATGCCCCTTAGTTCCAATCCCAGTACTGCCAAAAAAAAAAAAAAAAAAAAACAACAATTTTAATAAAGTAATAAAAGCAAGGTGTGGTGTCACACACTTATCATCCCAGAGACTTAAGAGGCTGACACAGAAAGATCACAGGTTGTAGCCTGCCTCAGAAGCACAGAGGCCCTCAGCAACTTAAGACACTCTTTCCAAAAAAAAAAAAAAAAAAAAAAAAAAGCAAGGCATCCTGGCACATGTTTGTAATCCCAGTACTTGGGAAGCTGAGTCAGGATTGCAGGTTCTCAGACAGCCTCAGCAATCTAGCGAGACCTTCCACAACTTAGTGAGACCCTGTTTCAAAATAAAAAAATAAAATAAAATTAGTGCTGGGAGTATAGGTCAGAGGTAAAACCCACTGGGTTAAATCCTCCCCATCAAAAAAAAAAAAAAAAAAAGTAGGGCTGGGGTTGTAGCTCAAAGGTAGAGTGCCCCTGGGTTAAATCCAAGTACTACTGAATAGATACATAAACAAACAAAACAGACTGGAAGTACAGGCTTGAAATTCTAAACTTGGGAGGCAGAGACAGGAGGATCATAGGTTTAAAGCCAGCCTCAGCAACCTAGTAAGCTGTTTCAAACTAAAAGTAAGGATTGGGTTGAAACCAGGCATGGTGGTCCACACTTGTAATCCCAGCATTTAGGAGGCTGATACAGAAGGATCATGGTTCACAGCCAGCCTCAGCTACTACTTAGTAAAGGCCCTTTGCAACTCAGTGAGAATCCCTGTTTCAAAATAAAGAATAAAAAAAAAACAGGGCTGGGGGTGTAGCTCACAGGTAGAATGCCCCCGAGTTCCATTCCCAGTACCGCAAAAATGAATAAATAAATAAATAACGCCAGGTGTGGTGGCGCAGCGCTTGGGAGGCTGAGACAGAAGAATCGCACAGGTTCGAAGCCAGCCTCAGCTACTTAGTGAGACCCGGTTTCCAAATAAAATATAAAATAAATCTGGGAGTATATAGCCCAGAGGTAAAAAGCCCTTGGGTTCCAACCCCAGTGCCATAAATAAGTAAATAAATAAATAAATAAATAGGGCTGGGATGTGGTTCAGAGGTAAAAAGACTGGAAAAGAACAAATATATTACCTTTATTTGCAGATGATACAATTGTGTAGACAATCACCAGGCATGGTGACTCACGCTTGAAACCCCAGTACTTGGGAGGGTGATATAGAACATAGAAGGTTCCCTGATAGCCTCAGCTACTTAATGAGATCCTCTGCAACTTAGTGAGACCCTGTTTAAAAATAAAGAATAGCCGGGCATGGTGGCGCACGCTTGTAATCCCCGCGCTTGGGAGGCTGAGACAGGAGGATCACAAGAGTTCAAAGCCAGCCTCAGCTACTTAGTGAGGCTCTCAGCAACTTAGTGAGACCCTGTTTCCAAATAAAATAGAAAATAGGTCTAGAGTATAGGCCAGAGGTAGAAAGCCCCTGGGTTCCACTCCCAGTACCAACAAAATAAAATAAATAAAATAAATAAATAAAAATAAAAATAAAGAATAAAAATATAGGAACGAGGGTATAACTCAGAGGCAGAATGCTCCTGGGTTCATCCCAGAACCGCAAAAAGAAAGAAAAGACAAAATCTTAAACATCTACAAAAAATAAGCGACTTTAGTAAGGCTAGAGGATTTTGAAAATCAATTCTATTTCAGCTGACAGTGTACCTCAGCGGTAAAGGGTCCCAAGTGAGCCAGGCTCTGAGCTGGATAATCGGCATAAAAAAACTTAAGAACATATCAATCTCTAAGCCAAACATGAAAAGGAGGCAGGAGAGAGGTGGGTTAGAATGGGGTGGGAAATGAGTGATGTGTGCATGTAGGCCTCTACCATCTTTTAATCCGTTAAGATGTATGATTACAACTCACCAATAAAAAGTTTTTTAAAAAGAAAAGAAAGAAAAAAACTTAACAAAGGTCCATAATCCCTGTAACTGGATGGTTGAGACAGAAGGATCACAAATTTGCAGACAGCCTCAGCAACTTAGGCCCTCTGCAATTTAGTGTTTCATAAAGAACAAAAACAAAAACAAAAAAAGCAGCCAGGTGCGGAGGTACACGTTTATAATAACAGTGCTTGGGAGGTTGAGATAGGATCACAGATTCGAGGACAGCCTCAACTCTTTTTTCTTTTTCCCGGTACCGGGATGAAACCCAGAGACATTGTACCTCAGAGCTACACCCCCGGCCCTATTTTTTAGTCTTTTCTTTTCTCAAACGGTCTCAATGAGTTATGAAAGGCCTCGCTAAGTAGCTGAGTCTGTCCTTGACCATGATCCTCCCGTCTCCGCCTCCCGAAGGCCAAATACCGGGATTACTAGCCTGAGCCAGCACGCCCAGCCAGCCTCTACTCCTTGGTGAAGCCCTCTGCAATTTAGTGAGGAAATAAAGAAAATAAAATTGGGCTGGGGGTGCAGCTCAGCGGTAGAGTGCCCCCTGGGTCCAATCCCCAGAACCATCAGGAAAGAGGAACAGAGGGAGAAGCAGAATTTTTGTTTTGGTTGTTTTGTTTTGTTTTCGATACTGGGGTGGAACCCAGGAACATTGCACCTTCGAGCCACACCCCCAGCCCTATTATTTTAGTCTCTTTATTTTTGAAAGGGGGTCTCAGTGAATTGCGAAGTAAATGGCTGAGGTCGTCCGTTCCTCCGGTTTCCGCTTCCCGAAGGCTGGGATTACGAACCGTGCACCACCACGCCCGGCCAGGAGCACAATCTTCGATGTAGCTCCTCCTCTCTGTGCTTTTGAGTTGACCCTTCACCACTACATTTTGAGTTCTTAAAGGAGTGTGGATGAAGATGGAGTCACACGGCACAACACCAGAGTTTAAGAGTTAATCGGGGCTGAGGAAGTAACTCGGCGGGAGGACCCTTCCTAGCATCCGTGAAGCCTGGGGTTTGGATGCCAGGGTCTTCCAACTACAACAGTTCGATTCCGGGTTACTTTAGAAGCGCAAACACGGCCTCGACACGCAGCAGGACGTTAGCGCCCGGGCGGCCTGGAGGGCGAGGGGCGAGCACGCGGGGCGCGGGGCTGGGCCGGGCTGCAGACCCCGCCCGCTCCTCAGGGCCTCGCGGACGCCGCACGGGGGCCCACGTGGCCGCCGGGGCCGAGGAGCTCGTGCGGCCCGGCCCGGCCCGCGCCCCGCGCCCCACCCGCCCGGCCCGGCTCACCTGCACCACCGCGCGGCCCAGGGCGTCGCTCTGGGCGTCGGGCGGGACGAGGTTCCGGGGCGACTGGCCGAAGTGCAAGAAGTGGACCATGGCGACCCCGCCCGGGGCGCGGGCGCGAGAGAGCGGCGTCGGCGGGCTGGCGTCGGGCTGGCGTCGAGCGAGCGAAGGCCGGAGCCGCGAGAGCCGGCGCGGGCGGCGGGCACGGCGGCGGGCGGCACCGACGGGACCCGGGGCGCCCCGAGCCGGCTTTTAAAAGCCCGTCTGGGTGGCGCGCAGGCGCCGGGGAGGCCCCGCCCCGGCCACGCCCGGCCACGCCCACCGGCCTCCGCGGCGAGGCCCAGCGGCCTCCGCAGAGGCTCCCCGCGCCTCAGAGAGCCGCATGCCCGAAGAGCGGCTGGTCGTCCGTTCCGGTCGCCGTCATGGGCATGCCCGAAGAGCGGCTCTACCAATGTGCAGAAATGCATACATACATACATCATACATACATACTTAAATAAATGTATTTATTTTGTGCATGTGTGTTGTATGGTGGTGGTACTGAAGTTTGAACCACCCACCTAGAGGCATTTTGCCTCCGAGCTACACCCCAGCCTTTATTTTATTTATTTTTCGTCTTTTTATTTATTATTGATTGATTGATTGATTGATTGATTGCAGTACTGGGGATGGGACCAAGGGGCATTGTACCTCCGAGCTACACCCCCAGAGTCTTTTTGTGACAGGGTCTCACGGAGTTGCAAAGGACCTCGCTAATGTAGCTGAAGCTGTCCGCGAACTGTGATCTACCCAGTCTCCACCTCCAGAATACTGGGATTACAAGTGTGCGCCACACGCCCGGTTTGTTTATTTATATATTTATTTTCTTTGCGGTACTGGGGATGAAACTCAGGGGCATTCTACCTCCGAGCTACACCCCTGGTCCTATTTCTTAAGTCTTTTTTTTTTTTTTTTATGCGGTACCAGAGATGGAACCCAGGGACATTCTACCTCTGAGTGAGACCCACAGTCCTATTTTTTTTATTATTTCTATTTTTGAATAAGGGTCTCAGTTGCAAAGGGCCACACTTAATAGCTGAGGCTGTCCCTGAACCGCGATCCTCAAGTCTCAGCCTCCCAAATGCTGAGTGTGTTCCACCACGCCTGACCTATTTTTTGTTTTGAAACAGCATCTCACTAGGTTGCTTAGAGTCTTGCTAAATTGCTGAAACTGGCCTTGATCCTGCAATTCTCCTGTCATAGCCTCCCAAATACTGAGCTTACAGGCATGTGCCATTCTGCCTGTCTTAGAATATATATTTCTGTGTGTGTGTGTGTGTGTGTGTGTGTGTGTGTGTGTGTGTGTGTGTGTGGTACTGGGGATGGAACCCAGGCACATTCTACCTCTGAGCTACACCCCCAGCCCTAACTTTTATTCTATATTTTAAAACAGGGTCTCACTGAGTTGCAAAGGGCCTCACTACTGTACCTGAGGCTATCTGCAAACCTCCTGTCTCATCCTTCCAAATGCTGAGATTACAAACGTGTACCACCATGCCCAGATTCCAACCCTATTTTTTATTCTTTATTTTGAAACAGGGTCTCACTAAGTTGTGGAGGGCCTCACTAAGTAGCTGAGACTGGCCACAAACCTTCGATCCTCATATCTCAGACTCCCAAATACTGGGATTTCAGGTGGGTGTCACCATGCCTGGCATTTATATTTTTAATTTTGGCTTTTTATTTTGTGTAAAAATTTTTTTCAAGCAATTTATGTGCTGAGATAGAATCATCCTAAATTGCCAAGGCTGACCTCAAACTTGTGCTCCTCCTGCCTTAGCCTCCTGAGTCACTAGGATTTATAGGCATACACCATAGGGTCCAGCTTCCATCTGGTTTTCTATGAAGATCTTACTCATGTCCAAAAATGAATTCCTGATATTTCTCCCAAACCTGCAATCTTTCCCATTTTGTTTGTTTTTTATAGCACTGGGGATGGAACCCAGGGGCATTCTACCTCCGAGCTACACCCCAGCCCTATTTTATTCTTTATTTTTGAAACAAGGTCTCACTAAGTTGCAGAGGGCCTCACTAAGTAGCTGAGGCTGGCAGAGAACCTGCGATCCTCCTGTCTCAGCAGCCTCACAAGTACTGGGATTTCGAGCGTGCAATACCATGCCAAACTTGCTTGCTTTTTTCTCCTTTCTTTCTTCCTTTTTTTTTTTTTTTTTGTACTGGCGATTGAACCTAGAGAGGCATTCTACCTCCAAGTTACACCCCCAGCTCAATTTTATTTCTTATTTGGAAACAGGGTCTCATTAGGTTGCTGAGACCCTTCCTAAATTGCCGACATTGGTTTTGAACCTGTGATCCTCCTGTCTCAGCTTCCCAAGTACTGGGATAACGAGCATGTACCATCACACCTGGCAATCTTCCCCATTTCTATATATGATAACTCCTTCCTCTTAGCTGTTTATGTTAAAAATTTTGAAAATCATTTTTAACTCCTTTACTTATTTTTTTTTTAGAGTGCTGGGGATCCAGCCAGGGGTGGTGGCACTCACTTGTAATCCTAGTACTTGAGAGGCTGAGACAGGAAGATAGCAGGTTTGTGGCCAGCCTCAGCTACTTAGGCCCTCCACAACTTAGATCTTGTTTTAAAATAAAGAATAAAAAATAGGGCTGGAGGTATAGACCGGAGGTAGAAGGTCCCTGGGTTAAATACTCAGAACTGCAATAAACAAACAAACAAATAAATAAATAGGGCTGGGAGTGTAGGTCAGAGGTAGAATGCCTGTGGGTTCAATTCCTAGTACTACACAAAAAAAAAAAAAAAAAAAATTCCTCTGGAATCTTGCCCATGCAAAGCAAGCATTGTACCACTGAGCTACATCCCCAACCCATTTTTTTTCTTTTTTCTACCTCTGAGCTACACCCCCAGCCCTATTTTATTTTGAAACAGGGTCTCACTAGGTTGATGAGAGTCTTCACTACTTTCTGAGGCTGTCCTCAAACCTACACTCCTCCTGTCACAGGCTCCCAAACACAAGCATGTGCCACCAAGCCCAGCTTAACTAGAAACTTCTATTGTGAAACTATGGCCTTTTTTTGTTGTTGTTTTTTGTTATTTATTTATTTATTTATTTTTGCGGGTCTGGGGATGGAACCCAGGGCTTTCTACCTCTGAGCTACACCCCCCTGCCCTATTTTTATTCTTTATTTTGAAACAGGGTCTCACTGAGTTGCAGAGGGCCTCACTAAGTAGCTGAGGGCGTCCGTGAACCGAGATCCTCCGGTCTCAGCCTCCCGAAAGCTGAGATTACAAGCGTGTGCCACCACGCCCAGCTGAAACTATGGCCTTTTTTAGAAAGCAGTTCTCACAGGTGAATCACTAAGGAACTGAAAGTTTGCATTACTATTAAATTTTAAAGCAAATGTCTAGAATTGCCAGACATAGTTTCGCACACTTGTAACCCCAGCACTTGGGAGGCTGAGACAGGAGGATCGGGGTTCACAGCCAGCCTCAGCTACTTAGTGAGGTCCTCCACAACTTAATGAGACCCTGTTTTAAAAATAAAGAATAAAAAATGGGGCTGGGGGTATAGTTTGGAGGTAGAATGCCCCTGGGTTCCATCCCCAGCACCAAAAAAACCCAAAAGTCTAGAATCAAAGTAGACAATACACACTTTACATAAAATTTATAACATTTATTTAGGCAAAAAATTCCAAAACAAAAATCTGTACATACACATTAATACTTAAATGATGTCCTGATTTAAAATATAGCATGATCCATGTACAGTATATCCCCATACACCTGGCTGTAACAAGAACAAGGTTTCAGTCCAGATAATTGAGAATCTCTGAAATGTACACACATTACAATTTCCAATTAATTTTCATATCCTTTAAAAGGAGTTACAGTATTCCATCAGAATTCAAGCAACAGATATCCTTTTCTCATATTTAGAAGTTAGTGAGAATTTGACAGAAGGAACCCTTCAAAAGTCAGGGATTTAAAAAAATTATTCTTACAGATTATCTTAGAGTACAAATCTTGACTCAACATCTTTTTATTTTTACAGGAAAAAAGTTTTCAAGAATTTAATTAATGAAAGTGTCTCAGCTTTCACTAGCTAAGTAGCTCCTTGCTTCAAAGCTGATTAAAATAAGCATAAAAACCCCAATTTGAACATTTGAGTAGTTTTTCCCAATTAAAGTAAAAATTAATCATATAATTATCAACACTAGATTTTTAAATTTCTCATAAAATAATTTTGATCAATTTGGACTTTTGAAGTTTCTTTCTTTTCTTTTCTTTCTTTCTTTTTTTTTTTTAAGAAGCAGCCTCACTATGTTGCCCAGGCTGCTCTTGAACTCCTAGGCTCAAGTGATAGATTCTTCTACCTTACACTCTCTCATAGTACCTGGAACTGCAGACATGTACCACCATGCCCAGCTCTGAAATATTCTTTTTTTTCTTTTTGTGGTACAGGTAGTTGGACCCAGGGCTTTCTACAACTGAGCCACATTCCAAGTCCTTTTTATTTTTTATTTTGAGACAGTCTGTTAAGTTGCCCAGGCTAGCCTCAAATTTGTGATCCTCTTACTTCAACTTCCAAGTAGCTGAAATCACAGGCCACTGTCATGCCTGGCTAAACTATTCTTAATACTCATTTGTCTGGCTATAGAGTTAGGCTGTGTTGTCCAAAACAGCTTTTACTTCATTCAGAGTAATGAGAAACAACATTCATCTTTGTGTAATTTTACCCTTAAAGTGGGGAGGGGAGAAACAAGCAAATAACATTCTTTCTTAAGCTACTAGTCAGTTATCATAAAATGTCTTGGGTTAAGAGTTAGAAAGTAAAGAATGCACAATTAGGAGAGTGCTGCATCATGCAAAGTCTATGAATTGCCAAGTAAGATAAAGCGATCACTCGCTTAAAGTCCAATCAGCAACTTTTCCTATCATACTATTATTCTCAACACTGGACAAAAGTTTTGTATTATTCCTAAAATAAACAGTTTGTGAGTTAACACTGAAAACTGAAAATGTGTCAACACACAGAAAATGGTAAAGACTAAACATCCAATGTCCACAAAATCACTGGAAAACTGCTATAATGGATTTAAGAGGGAAACCAAATGTTTGCAAATCTCTCTGGAAGCAATCTCAGAACAGTTCTGAAGCCCTCATAGTACAAAGTCCCCAAATGAATAATATAGAGACAGAACTGAAAGAGTCCACAGCCTCTAACTTATGCCTTCAGTCTAAAAATACTGTTTAGTCCCCTCTTAAAGTTGTATAGTAATCAAATAAATGTAAACATACCATTAGAGGGCAGGAGAGAGATGTGCTTCAAGTACAAAACAGTATGTATCTGCTCTCTCTCTTCAACCTTCAACCTTGAGTACAGCTGCACATTGTTCTATGGGGGATAATACACCTTTTATTTTTATTATTATTTTGTCCTGGGGATCAAACCCAGGAACATTCTACTTCTGAATTACACTCTGGCTCTTTTTATTTTGAAACAGGGTCTATGCTAAATTGCTGAGACTGGCCTCAAACTTGGTCCTCCTGTCTCAGCCTCCCAAATACTGGCATTACAGACATGCAAAAACATGCTTAGCCCTAAGAAATGCATTTTGTTTGTTTGTTGGTTGGTACTGGGGTTCCTGGAAACCCTTCTACCTCTGGGTTACACTCCCAGACCTATTTTTATACTTTTTTATTTGGAAACAGGGTCTCTTAAACCAGCGCGGCTGGCTTTGAACCTGCGTGATCCTTCTGTCTCTGTCTCCCAAGCACAGGGATTACAAGCATGCCACCACACCCAGCAAGAAAGGCATTTTAAAACACTAAATCAAGCTGAGCATGGTGGCACATGCTTATAATTCCAGTACTAGTGAGGCTGTGACAAGAGGATCACAGATTTGCGGCCAGCCTCAGCTACTTGGTGAGGTCTCTGAGATCCTGTTTCAAACTAAAAAAAAAAAAAAAAAAAAAAGACCTGGGGATATAGCTCAGAGATAGATTGCCCCTGGGTTCTGTCCCCAGCATCACAAAAGAACAGAAAAAAAATCCACTAAGCCAAACTTGTGGTTCAGTATTCTAATTTGCCCCAATTTGACATGTTTTCATTATGGGAAGCTGAGAGAAGTATTTCAAGTTCAAGGACAGCCTCAGCAATATAGGAAAGCTTGCAGCCACCTAGTGAGACTCTAGCTAAAAACAAAATTAAAAATTAAACGGCTAGAGGTAGCCGGGCGTGGTGGTGCACACTTGTAATCCCTGTGCTTGGAAGACAGGAGGATCGCACAGGTTCAAAGCCAGCCTCAGCTACTTAGTGAGGCTCTCAGCAACTTAGTGAGAACCTGTTTCCAAATAAAATAGAAAATAGGTCTGGGAGTATAGCCCGGAGGTAGAAAGCCTCTGGGTTCCACCCACAGTACCACAAAAAAAAAAAAAAAAAAGGGCCAGAGGTAGAATGTCCCTAGGTTCAACCCCCAGTACCACCAAAAACCTTCTTTTGTTTCATTAAAATGTATTCAAATAGGATGGAAGATGGCTCTATGCTATCTTGATATAAGGCATAATAATTAAAAGAGCCAAATTACAAGTGACTATAGAGAGAAAACAGGCCAACACAAAAGCATTCATTTGTAGAAAAACAATTTCCTAAATTGAATATATAGGATTGATAAATTTTATTTTGATATGGTGATTGAACCAGGAGCATTCCAGGTTTGAGCTACATCCCAGCCCTTTAAATGTTTTGAGACGAGGTCTTGCTAAATTGCCAAGGCTGGACTTGAACCTATGATTCTCCTCTCAGTTTCCCAAGTCCTGGGATTATAGATAGGAATCATTTTTTTGTGTACATGTGGTACTAGGGATTGGACCCAGGGGCATTTGTCTCTGAACTATCCCTCAGCCTTCTTTGTTTTGAAACAGGATCTTGCTGAGGCATCCTCTCAAGTATTAGGATTACAGGAGCACACCACCATGCCCAGCTTAAACATGAATCTTTGATTGTTGGAAGCTTAAAAATATATTATAAAACAAATAACTGTAATAGCCTTATTTGTACCACCTTGGGTATCCCACTTAAGTTTACTACTGCCATAAATGGCATTCTTGCCCAGGGGTGAAAAGCAGTAAATTTATGACAAATTTCTGGAATTATGGAGCTGATGTGCTTTTTAAAAATTCTCACTTAAGATCAGTAGCCACTGCATGTTTCGCCAGAGGGAAAACGAAGCCCCTTTACGACATGTTGTTTTGTTTTGTTTTGTGGTACTGGGGTTTGAACCCAGAGGCATTTTACCTCTGAGCTATACTTCCAGTTCTTTTTTATTTGGAAACAGGGTCTCAGTACTTGCTGAGGCTATCCTCAAACCTGCAATCCTCCTGTCTCAGCCTCCCAAGTACTGGGATTATAAGTATACACCACTATGCCTGGCTTTCTTTTTTCATTGAAAAATAAAAATCACTTTTCTTTTTTTTCTAATTTTTTGGTGCTGGGGATTGAACCCAAATCCTTGTGCATGCATGTGCTGACCACTAAGCTGAGCTACACCCACACAATGCAAAAGACCATAGCAGCAAACTTCTTTGATCAAAGAATAAGATGCCTTAATAATAATAATAGGTTCAAGGACATTGTTGTAGTACTGGGGATTGAACCCCGGGGCATTATACCTCTAAACTCCACCCCCAGCCCTATTTTATTTTTAAACAGTGTCTTGGTAGGTTGCTGAGTCTTACTATTTGCTGAGCTTGTCCTTGAACCTACAATCCCTCTGTGCCAGGCTCCTAAGTACTGAGATTACATGCATGAGCCACCATGCCTGACTAGAATGCCTTAATTATATTTGCTCTAATTTGTTATTTGTTTGTTTATTTGCGGTACTGGGGATGGAACCCCGGGATACTCTACCTCTGAGATACACCCCCAGCCCTATTTTTTTATTCTTTATTTTAAAACAGGGTCTCACTGAGTTGCAAAGGGCCTCACTAAGTAGCTGAGGCTGTCAGCGAACCTATGATCCTCCTGTCTCAGCCTCCCAAATGCTGGGATTACAAGTGTATGCTACCATGCCCAGCTAATTTGTTCTTGTTTTACCCAATGATGCCAACACATTATAATCTAAAAAGTCTAATTCATTTTCCGCGCGCGCGCGCGTGTGTGTGTGTGTGTGTGTGTGGGTGGAGATGCCAGGGATCAAACCCAGTGCCTATGTACAACCAAAACTTGTTGCTTTTGAACTGATCTGGTGATGTTTTCCATTATGTGGGCAAACCAATGGTTTGAGGGATGAGTGTTCTAACCCTAGTCTAAACTGTGCTTGAAACTGTGCCACCGAAAGATAACCTTTGAAGGCACCAAGACATTCTACTCTACAATTTCAAAGAGGAGGCATCATAGATTCTAACTGTACAGACTGGCCAGTTAGACCTCATAATTTCAATATATACATTTAACAGCCAGATTCAAGATCTTGCAAACAATTTTACAGCCTAGTTGTATATACAATTTTAAGAACTAGCCCAACCATAAAGGCACTAAAAATTTTTATATATCTGAGATGTGATCAATTATTTTAAGACTCAGAAGTATCTGGCCACTACTAATCTTCACTTGTAGTAAATTTCAGTAACATGTAGGGGGTTGGGGGTAAAGTACTAGGTAATGAACCCAGGAGTGTTCTACTACTGAACTGTATCCCCAGCCCTTTTTATTTTTTATTTTGAAATAGGAACTCACCCTTAATAAGTTACTACACACTGTCCTCAAACTTTCAATTTTCCTGTCTCAGCCTCCCAAGTATTGGGATTACAGGTGAGCTAACTTTTTTTTTTTTTTTTAATGGTACTGGGGATAGAACCCAGGGGCATTCTACCTCTGAGCTACACCCCGATCCTATTTTTCAGTCTTTCTTATTTTTTGAAACAGGATCTCACTAAGTTGTGGAGGGCCTCACTAAGTAGCTGAGGCTGTCTGCAAACTGTGATCCTCTGGTCTCTGCCTCTCAAATGCTGGGATTATAAATGTACACCAACACGTCCGGCAACTTTAAGTATTTTTGAGTCTTCATCAAGAAGTTATTCTGGAGCCGGGCATGGTGGCACATGCTTGTAATCCCAGCATTTGGGAGGCTGAGACCAGAGGATCGTGGTTCGCGGACAGCATCAGCAATTTAGTGAGACCCTGTTTCAAAATAAAGAATAAAAATAGGGCAGGGGGTGTGGTTCGGAGGTCAAATGCCCCTGGGTTCCATCCCCAGACCCGCAAAAACAACAACAACAAAAAAAGAAGTTATTCTGGTAGTCAGTCATGGTGGCACATGCCAGTATTCCCAGTACTTGGGGGGAGAGGGGCAAGACAGGAAGACTGCAAGTTCAAGGCCAGCCTTGGCAACTTAGTGAGGCTCTGTTTCAAAACAAAAAATAAAAAGGACTGGGAATGCAGCTTAAGGGTAGAGAACCCTTAGGTCCTTTGCCCAGTAGTAGAACAAAAACAAAGTAAAGTTATTCTAAATAAGAAGGAACTTGCTGTTTTCAGCACATTTTTAGCCATTTCTGAAAACAAATTGTAAAGACAAAAACCTAGCAATAGTCTACAGTGAACATGTATTCTTATCTTGAAATATCAGAAAAAAAAAGTTAATACCAAACTTCTCAAGTAGGATTTTCCTTAACTATACCAAATGGACCTGGAAATAGTCAATAAAGCTAGCAACTTTCAAGCTACTGTAGGCCATTCTATTTTCTTTTTCTTTCTTTCTTTTTTTTTTTTTTTTTTTTTGTGGTATTGGGGGTAGAACCCAGGGGCTTTTCTACCTCTGGTCTATACTCCCAGACCTATTTTATACTTTATGGAAACAGAGTCTCACTAAGTTGCCTAGAGCCTCACTAAGAGGCTGGCTTTGAACCTGTGCAATCCTCCTGTCTCAGCCTCCCAAGCGCTGGGATTACAAGCATGCACTCCCATACCTGGCTTATCCTATTTTCTAAATTTTGATATTAAAACTGGGGAAAAACCTTAAAAGTAATTTTCCATTTTATCTAAAATAAACTTAATCAGTAAAAACTCATTTTATACCTATAAAAATTCCTTGAGCCAATTCATTCAGAATTAAATCACAATTTTATATAGGTTTAAATGGTTCTAAATATTTGCCTTTTTTTTAGTTAAACTCAGTTTTTATTCCCATGAAGGAACTTCAAAACATTAAAGACTACTTATTGTGCTAGTGGTATGAAATGTTACCAGTAAACTAACTAAATTAGCTCCTTTCTAAATAAAAATGCATTTGACTGAATAATCGTTCTAATTTAAATATCCCTTTTTGTGGTACTAGGTATTGAACCCAGGGGCAGTCCATCTCTGAGCTATACCTCCAGTCCTATTTTATTCTTTATTTTTTGAAAATGTGTCTCACTAAGGTGTGGAGGGCCTCACAAATTGCTGATTACAAGCATGTGCCACAAGGCCTGGCTTAAATATCCCATTTAAAATCTCTACTGAGGTTGAGTGTGGTGGTGTATGATTGGAACCCCAGTACTTGGGAGGTTTAGACAGGCAAATGAGGCCAGCCTAAGCAATTTAATATCTCTACTGAGAACATTCTGAGCTGGGTATGGTGGTGACTGTAATCCTAGAACTTGAGAGGCTGAGACAGGAAGATAGTAGGTCCAAGGCTGGCCTCAGCAATTTAGGGAGTATGTCAGCAACCTAGTGAGACATTTAGAGATAAAAATAAAAGGCCTGGGGGTATAGCTCAGAAGTAGAGTGTGATTAGGTTCCATATCCAGTATCAAAAAGAAAACATTTTGGCCATCTATGAAAAAAATGTAGTCATGTAAGGCTATAGATCAATTTCATCACAAAATAAAATTTAAAATGAATATTAAGTTTCTTGGTCACTTCCTGCCAGATAGGATGATCACAGGTTACCTGCCTCAGCAAGTAATGAGTTTCTCATCAACCCAATGAGACTCTGTTTTGTTTTTGTGGTACTTGGGATGGAGCCCAGGGGCCTTCTACCTCCTGTTTTATTTCTTATTTGGAAACAGAGTCTTGCTAAGTTGCTGAGAGCCTCAATAAGTTGTTGAGGCTGGCTTCCAACATGTAGTCCTCCAGCGTCAGCCTCCCAAGTACTGGTATTACAAGCATGTGCCACCATACCTGGCTCAGACTCTGTTTAAAAAAATAAAATAGGGCTGGGTGGTATAGCTTGGAGGTAGAATACCTATTGGTTCAATCCCCAGAACCACCAAAAATATTTCTTCTTATCCACTACAACTAAAATCATTATGTCTAACCATTTAACAATAGTCTCATTCTTCTCTTGCATTTTTGGCAATGAGATGTGGACATCTTTTTTCAACATGAACACATTAAAAAGATACATATACTTGCTGGGCGTGGTGGCGCACGCTTGTAATCCCCGCGCTTGGGAGGCTGAGACAGGAGGATCGCACGGGTTCGAAGCCAGCCTCAGCTACTTAGTGAGACCCTGTTTCCAAATAAAATATATTAAAAAAAAAAAAAAAAAAAAAAAAGGTCTGGGAGTAGAGCCCGGAGGTAGAAAGCCTCTGGGTTCCACCCCGAGTACCACTAAAAAAAAAAAGATACCTATACTTGTGGTACTGGGGTTTAAACAGGGGCATTCTGTCACCAAGATACACCTCCACCCCATTTTATTTTTTGTTTTGAAACAATATCTTGCTAAATTGCTGAGAATGGCCTGGAACCTGCAATCCTCTTGTCTCAGACTCCTAAATACTGGCCGGGCGTTGTGGTACACGCTTAGGAGGCAGAGACAGGAAGATCGCGCAGGTTCAAAGCCAGCCGCACTGGTTTAAGAGACCGTTTCCAAATAAAAAAATATAAAAAATAGGTCTGGGAGTGTAGCCCGGAGGTAGAAGGGCTTCCAGGAACCCCAGTACCACCAAAAAAAAAAAAAAAAAAAAAAGACTCCTAAATACTGGAATTACAAAAATCTACCACCATGCCAGCCTATCAATTCTATTTTAATTGAGCAAAGTAATACTATGAGTAGTCTCTATTCCACTGAACAAAAATGACTTCCAAAAAGAAGAAAAAGAGAGCAGGTCATGAGGGTGCATGCTTATAATTCCAGTACTTGGGAGGCTGAGATAGGAGGATCATGATTCACAGAGAGCCTCAGTTACTTAGTAAGGCCCTTTGCAACTCAGTGAGACCCTGTGTCAAAATAAAGATTAAAAATTAGGGCTGGGGTGTATCTCAGAGGTAGAATGCCCCTGGGTTCCATCCTCAGTACTGCAAAAAGAAAAAAGAAAAAGAAAAGATTAGCTAGTTTTAACTAGTAATTTTTTTAAGCTCTCATTTTCACAACATGACACATGGAGACTCAGACAGCTTTAACACAAAATGCTATAAGATTTTATAGTAGATGTCAGGGGAAATATTTCCAGAGAGTACCCTGAAGTCTGTGCAGGAAGTAGCAGTCTGTGCTTCCCTAGCTACAAGTATGAAAAACAGCTTCGGTTCACTGCCTCAAGAGAGGTAGGCTGCAGATGGGTAACCTTTCCATTTTAAAAACTATACCATGAAAACAAGTCCCAATTTCTAAACTGTTCTTCCTTTTTTTTTTTTTTTTCGTAGTATTGGGGATTGAATTTAGGACCTTGAGTGTGCTGGGGCAAGTGCTTTACCACTGAGCTATACTCCCAACCCTCTACTACATTTCTGCCAGTCATCCAGGCTCCAGACAGTGAGTAGCTTCCATGAAGAGGCAGTTCAGGTTTCTATTCTCTCACACTAAGGACATATAAAAGAAACACAGACACAGAATAAAGACATTTATACAGAAGCAGTATAAAATTTACAATGGAAGCAGTGAGAGGAAATAAAGTTAACAGCTCATCTGAAGCTGCAAATTGATTGGAAGGGACATAGATATCAGAAAAGTCTGGCCTAAGGGTTCGTGCAAACTTTATCATAAAACTGAAGAATCTCAAGCACAGGTTAAGTTCAAACACCATAAGATGTGGAAAATTTCCTAAAAGGCAATGATGAAGAAGAGACCTTTCTTGCCTCATAAGTTAAAAATCACAAGACAAATTAGAGACTGTTCACATAGGCAGTAGTGTACATTATCAATCCAAACTGATTTTATGATTCTTGTCATGGAACCCCCACAAAACACCACAGAGGGCAAGATGTTCCAAATAAACCAATCACAAAAAGGATTACTGTGGGTCAATTATCCAATTACCTATGGCTATCAATTTAGTCTGGCCTGGGGCTGCTTTTTACAGGGAGGTGGCCTCCCATGACGCACAATGTGTTTTTCTAAGCTGTCCAGAATGGCCACAGCAATCTGTTGGACATGGGGATCAGTGTGCTCATGTTCTTTGATGTTGTATAAATGCTGCAGTCCTCCTTCTTCAATCAGCATGCTGCAGTACCTTGAAGCTGAAAGAAAACAAGAGAGGTTTTTTCTTTCTTTTTTTTTGTGGTATTGGAGATTGAACCCAGGAGCATTCTACCTCTGAGCTACACTTCCAGCCCTATATTTTATTCTTTTTATTTGGAACAGGGTCTCACTACGTTGCAGAGGACCTTACTAAGTAGCTGAGCTTGGCCACGAACCTGGATCCTCCTGTCTCAGACTCTCAAGTACTGGGATAACAAGCATGCGCCACCATGCCCGGCTTCTTTATTTTCGATTTTCTTTTTTCTTTTCTTTTTTTCCTTTTTTGTGATACTGAGAATTGAACTCAGGGGCCTTTTACCTTTGAGCTATACCCCCAGCCCTATTTACTTATTATTTATTTATTATTTTGCATACTGGGGATTAAACCCAGGGGCCTTCTACCTCCAGCCTCCTTTTTTTCTCACTAAGTTGCAGAGGACCTTACTAAGTAGCTGAGGCCGGCCATGGACCTGTGATCCTTCTGTGTCTTGGCCTCCCAAGTACTGGGATTAGAAGCATGCACCACCATACTTGGCTTTTTTTTTTTTTTTTTTAAACAGGGTCCACTAAGTTACTAATGGACTTACTAAATTGCTAAGGCTGGTTTCAAACTTGTGATCCTCCTGTCTCAGCCTCCCATGTACTGAAATTTTTGGCTGTGCCACCATACTCCAAATACATTCAGTTTATAACCTAAAATTCTCTTACATTGTACCTTCAAAAGTTTGTGTCCTCAAAAACCATCACAATACACAAACTAATAACGGCTTTTTTTTTTTTTTTTTGCACGTACTGGGGATTGAACCTGGGGCATTCTCTCTCTATACTTTTTATTCTTATTTTTGAAATAGTATCTCACTAATTTGCAAAGGGCTTCACTAATAGCTGAGGCTGTCCTCAAACTGTGACCCTCCTGTCTTAGCCTCCCAAGTACTGGGATTACAAGTGTGTGCCACCATGCCTGTCTTAGCAATTACTTTCTTATGAAAGGAGAATTTCGCTTGGAAAAAAAAAGAGCCTAACTATAGTTCTTTTTGGTACATACGATTCTTGCTGCAGACATGTTGCATGGCCCAAACAGCCCACAGCTGGACTCCTGGTGTTGTGAAACAGCCAAGTAATGGAAAAAATGGATTAAAGGACCTGAAATTTGAAAAGAAAACAATCAAAGCTACATTTTATTACATAGCACCAGTTTCTAAGCAGTGACTCCTAAACCTATTTTAGAAATTTCATCCTACTATTTCTAGGCTAATACAAGTGAGCTCTATAATTTTATTTATTTATTTTTTGCAGTACTAGAAATGGAACCCAGGGGCATTCTACCTCCGAGGTGGACCCCCGCCCTATTTTTTATTCTTTATTTTGAAACGGTCTCACTGAGTTGCAAAGGGCCTCACTAAATAGCTGAGGCTGTCTGCGAACCACAAACCTCCTGTCTCAGCCTCCCAAATGCTGGGATTATAAGCATGCACCACCATGCTTGATTCTGTAGAATATTTTTTGTCTTAGCTATTTCAGAAAATATTGCATTCAGACATGTCTGAATACTAAAACAGAAAAAAAAAATCTTCTAAAAAGCATTGTTTTGGTCTTAAAGATACACTTTTTTTTTTTTTTTTTTGATGGTGGTACTGGGGTTCCTGGAAACCCTTCTACCTCCGGGCTAAACTCCAAGACCTATATTTTTATATTTTTATTTGGAAACAGGGTCTCTTAAGCCAGCAAGGCTGGCTTTGAACCTGCATGATCCTCCTGTCTCTGCCTTCCAAGCACGGGGATTACAAGCGTGTACCACCATGCCTGGCTTAAAGATACACATTTTAAAGGCTAACAAATCTTGCTTTGGAAACTAATAAATGGAGAAGTTAGGTGATAATTCTACCTCTGAGATAAACCCCCAGACCTATTTTATTTTTATTTCAAAAGAGGGTCTTGCTAGGTTAATGAGAGTTTCGCTACTTGCTGAGGCTATCCCTGAACTTGTGATCCCCCTGTCTTAGCCTCCCAAGTACTAAGATTACAGTTATACTCCAGCAAGCCTGGCTACAAAATGCACTTTAATACCAGGTGTGGTAGTGCACACTTGTCATCCCAGTACTTGGGAGGCTGAGACAGGAGGATCACAGGTTTGAGATCAGCCTCAGCTACCTAGTGAGGCCCTCTGCAATTTAGTGAGACTTTGTTTCAAAATAAAGAACACAAAATAGGATTAGGGGTGTAGCTTGGAGGTAGAATGCCCCTGGGTTCCATCCCCAATACTGCAAAAAAAAAAAAAAAAAAGCACTTTAATAAATTATAAACTCTTTTTCCTAACAAATGTGGTGTTCCTTTCTTTCCTTTTTTTGTGGTACTAGGGATTGAACCCAGAGCATTCTACCTCTAAGCTATTACCCCCCAGTTCAATTTCTTTTAGTTTTTGTTTAGAAACAAGGTCTCAGTATAGTACTGACAGTCTTACTACCTGCTGAGACTGTCTTCAAACCTGTAATTCTCCTGTCTCCGCTTCTCAAGTCCTGGGATTACAGGTGTCCACCTCTATGCCGGCTTGGTATTATTTTCAGTTCCTTCAATTCTGTCATGTTGTTTTAGACATCTGTGCATTCATACATGGTTTTCTCTTCCTAAAAATTTTGCCCCTACTTAATTAATTTTTAAAATTTGTGCCGGGCGTGGTGGCGCACGCTTGTAATCCCAGCATTCGGGAGGCTGAGACCTGGAAGATCACGGTTCGCGGACAGCCTCAGCTACTTAGTGAGGCCCTCTGCAACTCAGTGAGACCCGGTTTCAAAATAAAGAATAAAAAATAGGGCATGGGGTGTAGCCCGGAGGTCAAATGCCCCTGGGTTCCATCCCCAGACCCGCAAAAAAAAAAAATAAATAAATAAATAAAAAATAAAAATAAAAATAAATAAAAAAATAAAATAAAATTTGTGTGTGTGTGTGTGTGTGTGTGTGTGTGCGCGCATGCGCGTTGCTAGGGATTAAACCCAGGGGCATTCTACCTCTAAGCTACACCCCTAGCCTGAATTTTTAATTTTTTATTTTGGAACAGGGTCTCACTAAGTTGCAGAGGGCCTCAACAAGTAGTTGAGGCTGGCTGCAAACCCAGATCCTCCTGTCTCAGCCTCCCAAGTACTGGGAATACAAGTGTGCACCACCAAGCTGGGGTTACGTTTTTAATCTTTTTATGGTGCTAGGGATTGAATTGAGGGTCATACCACCTCTGAGCTACACCTCCAGCCCTTTTTTTTTACTTTGAAACAGTCTTACAAAGTTGCTAAGGCTGTTCTCAAGTTTGCAATCATCCTGTCTTGGCCTCACAAGTACTGGATAATGTGTCACCATGTCCAGCTCGTCTTGGTCATCTTTGAATTTGAAGAGTGTAGACAAATTCCTAGGATTTGTCTTCAATAAATGTAGAATAAAGGAAGGCATGATGAATGATAGGTGGCAGAAAAAAAGTCAAATATTTTTGGTACCGAGAAAACCCAGGGGCATTCTACAACTTGTGGGCACTGTAAGATCTTGCCAGTGAATAACTCAGAACAAAGGAAATGACTGCAAAAGAAAGAAATACCCCTAACCATTACCTGTGTCCCAGACTGAGGCTTTACCAAGTATGTCCTGGCCTCAAACCCACCAACCAGTGGCTCACACAACTGCTCCTGCATGCTCACTCCCTTCCCAATCCCACAAAAAGCCCTAAGTCTATAAGGAAGCAGGCTTCTGACTCTGGCAGTCCCCTCACCCCCCCCCCCAGGTAGTTGCTTCCTCCTGGATTTTACCCCAAATAAAGCCTGTTCTTTGCTGTCAAGCCATGTTTCCTTGAAACAAGGCTGCCCTCAAACCTGTGACCTTCTTGTTTCAATGTCCCAAGATATTTTATACTTCACTTTTTTTCTCTCAGTATTTGGGACTGAATCCAGGGTACCCCACTAGCTTTTTGTTTAATTTTTGTTTTTTCCCCCTTGTTTGTTTTTCAGTACTAGGGAATGGACCAAGGGATGTTCTTTTTTTTTTTTTTCCGGTACTGGGGATGGAACCCAGGGGCATTCTACCTCCGAACTATAACCCAACCCTATTTTTTAAAATTATTCTTTATTTTGAAACAGGGTCTCACTAAGTTGCAAAGGACTTCATTAAGTAGCTGAAGCTGTCCATGAATCTCAATCTTCCTGTCTCAGCCTTCCAAATACTGGAATTACAAGCATGCATCACCACACCTGGCTTATTTTTTATTTTGAAACAAAGTCCTCCTAATTTACTGAGAGTCTCACTAATTTCTTAAACCCACAGTCTTCCTGTCTCAGCTTCCAAAGTTCTAAGATTACAGGCATGTGCCACTATATCTGGCATTTGGGGAGGTTTTCTTGAGACAGGGTCTTACTAAGTTGCCCATTGTGACCTCAAACTTACACTCTTGCCTCAGGCTTCGCAGTAACTGGGATTACAGGCATGTGCCACCATGCCCAAAAATACTTGGCTTCTTTTAGAGCCAGTAGTAAGAGAGATACCATCAAGAAAGATTATATATCTAATAGGAATGATACTGAAGTAAGAAAAATGACCTGGTTTCTGGCACATTATTTATTATTGTGTTAATTACCTGTATGCTACCATCTCACACTCTGGAGTTGGCCACTTCAAAATAGCTGAATGCTAGAAGACACAAGACACACAGAAAACATTACAATATTTATTTAGCTTCACAGTATTATATTATGTGGCTTTGATAGTTTAACCACTATATATTCTTCCAGAAAACACCAAATGATCCTACCAAGTCATCAAGAAGACAATTCCTCTGGCTACGGCTCAATGTCCAAGCTTGTTCACCTCTGGATATTAAGTGGGCAATAATTCCAGCTGCAAAGTAACTGACTTCAACTTCAACACTGTGTAGGAGACTACTAATGTGGTCTATAAAATCCTTCCACATTAATTCAGAGTGCAATTCTTGTACTTCAGCTATATTGTTCTAGAAAAAAAGGAGAGATAAAAATTAAATATGTATACTAAACAGCTAAGAGAGCTGTTTTCAGACAATGGACAACATCAGAGGGGATCCCTGTGAGGAAAGTGTTTAAATGGGGCAGTTTCCAGATTGCAGTGAACGTAAAAGGAACCACAAGAGAACCTGGCACTTTTATTGAGCTGAGGAGGGAGAGATTATAGTTTAGGGTGGCCAAGCTACAAAACTTTATAGAACAGGGTCATGGGAAGGGAGAAAGAGACAGAGACAGTCACATCTAATATAGAGTTCCCCCAAATATCTGTCTGAGTAATGACATGGGGTAAAACTCCATGAGGCTAAGAAAAGTACACTAGAAAGCAGTACATAAAGAAACCCCAAAATTACAAAGACCTAAGAATAGTTTACATTGTAAGTACCTAGACTAAAGCGATCAAGTAATAGAGAAAGCATTTAGTTGACCTGGTAGTGCATTCCTGTAATCTTAGTGACTGGGGTTGAGGCAGAAGGATCACAGGTTCCAGGCCAGCTTGAGCAAGGTTCTGTCTCCAATAAAATAAAAAGAGGCTGGGATTGTAGATCAATGGTAAAGCTCCCTGGATTTAATTCCCAGTAAAACACACAAACCACACAAACAACTTGATGTCCAAGTAATTTAAAAACATGCTGGAATAAAGTATAAGATTCTATGGAAGAAAACAACAGTATTTATCTCTACCAGTAAGCCACATTTGGAGCTCCTTTCTTTTTTTTTTTTTTTGGGGGGGGTACTGAGAAGAGAGATAGAGAGGAAGGGAGGGAGGGAAAGAAGGAAGGAAGAAAGGAAGAAGAGAAAGAAAGAGAGAGAGAGAGAGAGAGAGAGAGAGAGAGAGAGAGAGATCGTTCGTTCATTCTGGGGCTATAGCTCAGAGATAAAATGCCCCTGGGTTCAATCCCCAGTACCACAAAAAGAAAAATAATATAACCAATTAAACTTGATTGTTATTTATAGAACAGTATACCCCATGATAGCACAATACACAATCTTCTGAACATACATTTTTTTTTCTGGTATTGGGGATGGAAAATCTAGGGGCATTCCACCTCCAAGCTATACCCCCAACCCTATTTTTTCTTCTTTATTTTTGAAACAAGTTCCCACTAAGTTACAGAGAGCCTCACTAAGTAGCTGAGGCTTTTCACAAATCCTCCTGTCTCCACCTCCGAACTACTAGGACTACAAGTGTGTGCCATCATGCTTGGCTTGCAACATTTTTTACAATAAATTTTTGTGTGTGCGTGGTACTGGGGATTGAATCCTGGGGCATTTTACCTCCAAAATAGATGCTCAACACTATTTTTTATTTTTATTCTTCAAACAGGGTCTTGCTAGGTTGATAAGACTCTCACTACTTGCTGAGGCTGACCTTGCACATGTGATCCTCCTATTTTAACCGTCCCAAATACAGGGATTATAGGCATCACCATCACCCCTGGCTTGAACATGCAACATTTAACAAGATAAACCATATTCTGTGCTGTATTGTTTGTTTTCATGGTGCTCGAGATGGAGTCCAGGGGCCTTCTACCTCGAGGCTATAATATTAGCCCTATTTTATTTTTTATTTGGAAACAGGGTATCGCTAATTTGGGGAGGGTCTTGCTAAATTGTTGAGGCTGGCTTTGAACCTATGATTCTCCTGTCTCAGCCTCCCAAGTACTGGGATTACAGGCATGTACCAACCACACCTGACTGATACTAACTCATAATAAATAATACTTAAAAGTATTTTCTCCATCTGCAATGAATAAAATTAGAATGAATATCTCAAAATAAAATTTTTTTTGCAAGTCTGGGAATGGAACCCAGGGGCATTTGACCTCCGAACTACACCCCCTACCCTATTTTTATTCTATTCTTTATTTTGAACGGGGTCTCCCTAAGTTATGGAGGGCCTCACTAAGTAGCTGAGGCTGTCCACAAACCACGATCCCCCAGTCTCTGCCTACTGAATGCTGGGATTACAAGTGTGTGTCACCACGCCCAGCTCAAAATAAATTATTTAAAAAATTAATCACAAGGTAGTGGGAAAGATGTGGAAGAAAACATATCAGGTTGTATTAAGTGTGTGTGTGTGTGTGTGTGTGTGTGTGTGTGTGTGTGTGTGTGTGTGTGTGTCTTACTGGGAACTGAACCTAGGTGTACTCTGTATTTGAGCTACATCCCAGGCCTTTTAATTATTTTTTGTTTATTTAGCAGTGCTGGGGATGGTTCCCAGAGGCATTCTATTTCTGAGCTACACCCCCAGCCCTATTTTTGTTTTTGTTTTTTTGTGGGTCTGGGGATGGAACCCAGAGGCATTTGACTCTAAGCTACACCCCCTGCCCAATTTTTTATTCTTTATTTTGAAACAGGGTCTCACTGAGTTACAGAGAGACTCACTAAGTAGCTGAGGCTGTCCGCAAACCACGATCCTTCAGTCTCAGCCTCCCGAATATTGGGTGCGTCATCACACCCAGCTGATTTTAACTTATTTGGAAACGGCCTCACTAGGTTTCTGAGAACCTCCCTACATTGTCAAGACTGGCTTTGAACCCACCATCCTCCTGTCTCAGCCTCTCAAGTACTGGGATTACAAGTGTACACCAACATGCCCACTTCTTAAATGATTTTTTGCAATTCTTTTTTTTTTTTTTTTTTTTTTTTTGCAGGTCTAGGGGTAGAACCCAGGGGCATTCAACCTCCGAGCTACACCCTCTGCCCTATTTTTTATTCCTTATTTTGAAACAAGGTCTCACTAAATTGTGGAGGGCTTCACTAAGTAGCTGATGCTGTCCGTAAACCTGCGATCCTCTTGTCTCAGCCTCCAGAATGCTGGGATAACAAGCCTGTGCAACCACACCAGCTTTTTGCAATTTCTAATTGGCTTTATTTGTGATTCTTGATTTTTTTTTTTTGGGGGGGGGGTTTACTAGGGATTAACCCAGTGACAATCTACATCCAAGCTATATCTCCAGCCTTTTTAAAAAATTCTTTATTTTAAAACAGTCTCAGCCAGGAGTGGTGGCGCACGCTTGTAATCCCTGCACTTGGGAGGCTGAGACAGCAGGATCGCACAGGTTCGAAGCCAGCCTTAGCTGGCTTAAGAGACCCTGTTTCCAAATAAAATATAAAATAGGTCTGGGAGTGTAGCCCGGAGGTAGAAGGCCCCTGGGTTCCATTCCCAGTACCACCCAAAAAAAAAAAAAAAAAAAAAAAAAAACATAGTCTCACTAAAATGCAGAGGGCTTCAGTAAGTAGTTGAGGCTGGCCATGAACCTTAAATTCTTCTTTCTATCTCAGCCTCCCAAATTCTGGGATTACAAGTGTGCACCACCACGCCTGGCTCAAGTCTTAAACGTGTTTTTTTTTTTTTTTGGTGGTGGTACTGGGGTTCCCGGAAGCCCTTCTACCTCCAGGCTACACTCCCAGACCTATTTTTACATTTTTACTTGGAAACAGGGTCTCTTAAGCCTGGCTTCGAACCTGCGTGATCCTCCTGTCTCTGCCTCCCAAGCATGGGGATTACAAGTGTGCGCCACCACACCTGGCCTTCAAGTCTTAAACTTTTTTAAATACACTTCTGGCCAGGCGTGGTGGCCCATGCTTGTAATCTCAGCATTTGGGAGTTGAGACAGGAGGATCGCAGTTCGAGGACAGCCTCAGCTACTTAGTGAGGCCCTTTGCAACTCAGTGAGACCTGTTTCAAAGTAAAACATAAAAAATAGGGCTGAGGGTGTAGCTCAGAGGTAGAATGCCCCTGGGTTCCATTCCCAGACCTGCAAAAATAAATAAATAAATAAACTCAAAAATAAAAATAATAAGCCAGGCGTGGTGGTGCACACTTGTAATCCCCATGCTTGTGAGGCTGAGACAGGAAGATCGCACAGGTTCGAAGCCAGCCTCAGCTACTTAGCGAGGCTTTCAACAACTTAGTGAGACCCTGCTTCCAAATAAAATATAAATTAGGTCTGGGAGTATAGCTCAGAGGTAGAAAGCCTCTGGATTCCACCCCCAGTACCACCAAAAATAAATAAATAAATAAATAAATAAATAAATAAATAAATAAATAAAAACTTTTTTACTGTTTATAAACATGTATTGTACTTTTTTTTCCTGGTGGTACTGAGAATTAAACCCAGGGGTTTTCTACCTCCAAGCTACATCCCCAGTTTTACTGTATTTATATTTTTTAAACAGGATCTTACTAGGTTGCTCAGAGTCTCACTATTTGTTGAGGTTGTCCTCAAACCTGTAATCCTCCTATCTCAGCCTCCCAAGTACTGGGATCATAGGCATGTGCCACCATGCCATGCACATGTACTGCTTTTTCTTGGCGGGGGGTGCTGGGGATTGAACACAGACCTCACACATGTGCTCTATTTCTGAATTATAGTCTCTGCTCCCAAAACATTTATGTGTGTGTATGTGTGGGGGTACTGGAGTTAGAACTCCAGGAATGCTCTGCATCTGAGGTATACCCTCAGCCCTATTTTTGTTTTTTTAGTTTGAAACAAGGTCTCACTAAGTTGCTAAGCCTGACCTCACACCTGTGATCCTTCTGTCTCAGCCTCCCAGGTACTGGGATTATAGGTATGACTATTATGCCTTGTTTCCAAAAAGTTTTTTTTTTCCTCTTTTTGTGGCAATAGGGATTGTACCCAGGGGCATTCTACCTCTGAGCTACATTCACAGCCCTATTTTATTTTTATATTTATTTTTTACTTATTTATTTATGTATTTATTTTTGCGGTACTGGGGGTGGAACCTAACAGTATTCACCTCTAAGCTACAGCTTCAGCCCTATTTTTTATTCTTTATTTTGAGACAGGGTCTCACTGAGTTGCAAAGGGTCTCATTATGTAGCTGAGGCTATCGGCGAACCTGGAATCCTCCTGTGAGACCCTGTAACGCCTCCTGAATGCTGGGATTACAAGCGTGCACCACCACACCTGGCTTTATTTTTATTTTGAAACAGGGTCTTGCTAGGTTGATGGAAGTCTCTACTTTTGAGTTATACTCATAGTTCTATTTTATTTTTATTTATTATTATTATTATTATTATTTTTTTTTTTTTTTTTTTTTTTTTTTGGTGCTACTGGGAGTGGAACCCAGAGGCTTTCTACCTCCGGGCTATACTCCCAGACCTATTTTATGCTTTATTTGGAAACAGGGTCTCACTAAGTAGCTGAGGCTGGCTTCGAACCTGTGCGATCCTCCTGTTTCAGCCTCCCAAGTGCGGAGATTACAGGCATGCGCCACCACGCCCGGCTTATAATTTTGTCTTTTTTCTTTTGGAACCAGGGAATTGAACCCAGAGCACCATACCTGCAAAGCAGGGGCTTTAGCACGGAGCTACATCCCAGCCCTTATTTTTATTTTGATCAGGGTCTCACTAGGTTAATGAGAGTCTTACTACTTGATGAGGCTGTCCTCAAACCTGCAATCCTCCTATCTCAGCCTCCCAAGTACTGAGACTATAAACATGCACTACCACTCCTAGCTTGAGAAATTACTAATTTGTGTGTGTGTGTGTGTGTGTGTGTGTGTGTGTGTGTGTTACTGGGGACAGAACCCAGGGGCATTCTATTTTTAAGCTACACCCCCAGCCCTATTTATTTTTATTTTATTTTATTTTTTTGAAGATTTAAAGAAGTTTATTAAAAAGACAGAAATATAGAAAATAGAAATACAGAAAACAGTTACAGCCCCATGCAAAAATGGCATGAGGGGGGAGGGTGGCCCGGGCCAACTCACCACTCCCATATTTTTATTTTTATTTGTTTATTTTTTTATTTTTTTGCGGGTCTGGGGATGGAACCCAGGGGCATTTGACCTCCGGGCTACACCCCATGCCCTATTTTTTATTCTTTATTTTGAAACCGGGTCTCACTGAGTTGCAGAGGGCCTCACTAAGTAGCTGAGGCTGTCCGCGAACTGTGATCCTCCAGGTCTCAGCCTCCCGAATGCTGGGATTACAAGCGTGCGCCACCATGCCTGGCTATTTTTATTTTAAAACAGGGTTTTAACTTGGTTGATGAGAGTCTCATTATTTGCTGAGGCTGTCCTTGAACCTGCAATCCTCCTTTCTGAACTTCCCAAGTACAAGGATTAAAGGTGTGTGCCACCACGCCAGGCTTCAAACTTTTATCATAAATTTCCCCTTTCCTCTTGAGGTGACTTAAGCCAACTTCTGTATCTAATAACCTTATGACCCTATGAACAATCAAATACTGTAATTTATTTAATATTTTTCTATTACTAGACATGTAAGTTGCTTTCCACTTTCTACTTTATATGAGTAAAACTTCATGAATAGCTAGGAACTCCCTAAATTTCAGCTCTCAGCTTTCTCCAAAATCTGTCTCCACACTGCTTTATACCTCATATTCTTGCAAGTGGAAACAAATACCAATTTACTCCGTACATGATGATACACACCTGTAATCGCCGCAACTTATGAGGCCGAGGCAGGAGGATTCCATGTTCAGGGCTCACCAAGTTGCTCAGGCTGGCCTGGAACTTATGATCCTTCTGCCTTAGCCTCATGAGTAACTGGGATTACAGGTTTATGGCACTGTGTCAAAGTGGCAACATTTTCCCCCCTATTGGAGACTGTACCAAAGGCTACACACGGCTATATCCCCAGCCCTTTTTTATTTAATTTTGAGACAGAGTCTTATTAAATTGCTCAGGCTGGCCTCAAACTTAAAATCTTCCTCCCTCAGCCTCCTGAGTAACTAGGAATACAGGTGTGTGCCTGTATTCCTACATACAGTGATACCTGCCTTAGTAGCAATTTTGTATGTGTATGCTACTGGTGATTGAACCCAGGGGCATTCTACCTTTGAACTATACCTGCAGCCTTATTTTCATTCTATCTATCTATCTATCTATCTATCTATCTATCTATCTACTTATTTATTGTGTGTGGTACGGGGAGTGGAACCCAGGGGCTTTTCTACCTCCAAGCTATACTCCCAGACCTATTTTATACTTTATTTGGAAACAGGGTCTCACTGAGACCCTGAGAGCTGCCGAGAGCCTTACTCAGTCGCTGAGGCTGGCTTCGAACCTGTGCGATCCTCCTGTCTCAGCCTCCCAAGCGCTGGAATTACAAGTGTGCGCCACCAAGCCCGGCCATTCTTTTTATTTTTGAAACAGGGTCCCACTAAGTTGCAGAGGACCTTACTAAGTAGCTGAGGCTGGCCACAAACGTGTGATCCTCCAGTCTCAGCCTCCCAAATACTAAGATTATAAACGTGCACCACCACACCTGGCAGTAACAACTTTCAATGAATTCCCTCAGACACAAGATAATTACAATTTGGAACTTAACAGGAAATGTTTATATCTTACCAAAAGTCCTAGAACTTTCTGTTGAATGGATGACTCAGTTGGAAAAGACTATAAAAAAGAAAGAGAAATCTATAATTACTAAAATTATGCAAATAACAATATAATAAATAAAAGCTTGAATAAGGAAATCAATAAATGTCAAGATAGTATATTAAATTCCCATTCTAACCTCCAGAACCCTCATGAAGAGTTCTAACCCTTGGTTTTCAATAAAGTGTCTGCAAGTTGTTGGGGATTCATCTGTGAGGTTCCAAAGTGCACTCAAAGTAAACTTCAACGTAGTGTCCACTGAATTTTGATTGGTTTTCTGCTTCACTATTTGAAGAAGTTGCTAAAACAAAAACAGAATTTTTCATTATTGAATTATCATTATGATTTGTGATTTTTTTGGGGGGATACTGGGGACTAAACCCAGGGCTTTGCACATTATAGGTAAGTACTCTACCACTGAGCTATATCCCCAGTACTTTTTTTTTTTCCAGTACTGGTGATAGAACTCAGGGTCATTCTACCTCCAAGTTACACCCCCATCCCTGTTTTTATTCTTTATTTTGAAACAGGATTTCACTGAGTTGCAGTGGGCCTCACTAAGTAGTATCTGAGGTTGTCCGTGAACCATAATCCTCCTGTTTCGGTCTTCCAAAAGTTAGGATTTGCCGGGCGTGGTGGCTCACGCTTGTAATCCCAGCATTGGGGAGGCTGAGACTGGAGAATCGCGGTTTGCGGACAGCTTCAGCTACTTAGTGAGGCCCTCCGCAACTTAATGAGACCCTGTTTCAAAGTAAAGAATAAAAAACAGGGCAGGGGGTATATCTTGGAGGTCAAATGTCTCTAGGTTCCATCCCCAGACCCACAAAAAAAAAAAAAAAAAAAAAAAAAAAAGCTGGGATTACAAGTGTACATCACCACAGCCAGCTCATTATTTTTTTTTTTTTATTCTTTATTTTGAAACAGGGTCTCACTGAGTTGCAAAAGGCCTGAGTAGTAGCAAGCAGCTGTTCACAAACTGCAATCCTACTGCATCAGCCTCCCAAATGCTGGGATTATAAGCATGCGCCACCAGGCTTGGCTTAGAACTTTTTATTTTAAGACAAGGTTTTGTTAGATTTTCCATGGTGTAGCCTCAAATATGAGATCCTTCTGCCTCAGCCTCCTGGTCACTGGGATTACAGGTGTGCACCACCTATCCTGGCTGGACCAACTATCTATCTATCTTTCTATCTATCTCTATACGATAATAAGGGTTAGGTCCAAGAGTGCTCTAGGACTGAG
Organism: Muscardinus avellanarius; assembly: GCF_963383645.1. Classification (NCBI taxonomy): domain Eukaryota; kingdom Metazoa; phylum Chordata; class Mammalia; order Rodentia; family Gliridae; genus Muscardinus; species Muscardinus avellanarius. The sequence continues at coordinate 45,100,400 of NC_137788.1, read as the reverse complement.
CTACTCCCCAAGACCTTTTATTTTTTATTTTGAAATATGGTTTTAATAAGTCAATGAGCAATGGTCTCAAACCTACAATCCTCCTATCTCAGCCACCCCAAGTACTGGGATTACAGGTGTGCACCACCATGCCTGGCTTGTAGGCCAACTATCTTGGTGACCAACTATCTTAATTGGATGTAGTATATTCTTATTTCAGAACCTGAGATTCAAAAAAGGTGGAGGGTGCTGGCCAGATGGCACATGCCTGTAATCGCAGTACTTGGGAGGCCATAGATAGGAGGATCACCAGTTCAAAGGCAGCTTCAGCAATCTAGTAAGGCTGACAACAACATAGTGAGATTCTGTTTCAAAATAATAAAAACAAGCCAGGTGTGGTGGTACATGCTTGTAATCCCAGCATTTGGAAGGCTGAGACAGGAGAATTGTGGTTCACAGATAGCCTCAGCTACTAAGTGAGGCCCTTTGCAACTCAGTGATACCCTGTTTGAAAATAAAAAGTAAAGCCGGGTGTGGTGGCACACACTTGTAATCCCAAAGCTTGGGAGGCTGAGATAGGAGGATCACACAAGTTCGAACCCAGCTTCAGCTACTTAGTGAGGCTCTCAGCAACTTCATAAGACCCTGTTTCCAAGTAAAATATAAAATAGGTCTGGGAGTATAGCCTAGAGGTAGAAAAGCCCTTGGATTCCACCCCCAGTACCACAAAAAATATATATAATAAAGAATAAAAAATAGGGATGGTGTGTAGCTCGGAGGTAGAATGCCCCTGGGTTTTATCCCCAGTACTGCAAAATAAATAAATAAATAAATAAATAAATAAATAAATAAGTGGTGCCCACTTGTAATCCCAGTACTTGGGAGATTGAGACAGGAGGATTACAGATTCATGGCCAGCCTCAGCTACTCAGGGAGGCCTTCTGCAACTCTGTGAGTCCCTGTTTCAAAATAAAGAATAAAAATTAGGGCTGGGGTTATAGCTCAGAGGTAGAAGGCCTCTGGGTTCAATCCTTGGTACCACAAAAAATATGGCCGGAGGTATAGTTGAAGGTAGAATGCAGCTGGGTTCAAAAAAAAGTATGGGGGGAAGAGAATGAAAGTAACATTTATTAAACACCAGCAAGTTATATTGTATATTGTAGTTTTATTATCCTCATCTTCTAGGGAAGAGAGTAGAGTCTGAGAAATAGTAAGTAGTTCGTAGTCAATTAGTAAGAGAAAGTAAGAATTGGAAGACTTAATTAAAAAGGATAAACTACATTCAGTGCTAAAAGAATTAAAATGTATATTAGATATAAAGAAGTTACAGTCCTCTTGCCTCAGCCTTGAGAGTAACTGAAATCACGGGCCATGTACCATCATACCCAACTAGCCTTCCCTCCCTTTATAACTTTTTCACTCATACCTGTACAGTAGGGTGTGTGTGTGTGTGTGTGTGTGTGTGTGTGTGTGTGTGTGTGTGTGTGTGTGTGTGTGTATGGTTCTAGGAGTTGAATCCAAGAGCATTTTACCTCCAAGCTATACCCCCAGCCTATTTTTTTCATTCTTTATTTTGAAACAGGGTCTCACTAAGTTACAGAGGGCCTCACTAAGCAGCTGAGGCTGGCTGAAAACCTGCAATCCTCCTATCCCAGCCTCCCAAGAACTGGGATTACAAGCATGTGCCACCATGCCTGGCTGTACAACAGGTTTTACATAGCTATTTTTCAACTATATTATGAGTTTGCTCTGGGCAAGATACAGAAAATTCAAGATGAATCCTAAAATATAGTACGGTGGCAGATGAGTACTATATATATTTGTCAAATCAATGACTTACCCTTTTTAATTACATACATAACTTTTTTTGGTACTGGAGAGTGGAACCCAGGGGCTTTCTACCTCTGGGCTATACCCCCTCATTTTATAATTTATTTGGAAACAAGTTCTCACTAAGTTGCTGAGAGCCTAAGTAGTTGAGGCTGGCTTCAAACCTGTGTGATCCTCCCTGTCTCAGCCTCCCAAGCGCTGGGATTACAAGTGTGCGCCATCACGTCCGGCTCCATAATTTATGTCATGGGGAAAAAGTCAAGGCCAGGCATGGCAACACATGCATATAATCCCAGTACTTGGGAGTGAGACAGGAGGATTGTATGTTTGAAGCCAGCCTCAGAAATTTAGTGAGGCTTCTCAGTAACTTGGTGAAATCCTATTTCCAAGTAAAAAATAAAATGGAGCTGAGGGTATAAGCTCAGAGGTAGAATGCCCCTAGATTTAATTCCCAGCACTACACACAAAGTCTCTTATTTGACTTTTCATGCACTGTTCCTGTTTAAATATCTCATATTGGTCGGACATAGTTGTGCCCACTTGTAATCCCAGCATTTGGGAGGCTGAGATGGGAGGATTGAGGATAGCAGTTTGCGGACAGCCTGAGCTACTTAGTGAGGCCCTTTGCAACTCAGTGAGACCATTTCAAAAATAAAGAATAAAAACTAGGGCTTAGGGTGTAGCTCAGAGGTATAATGCCCCTGGATTCTATCCCCAGTACAGAGAGAAAAAAAAAAATCCCCAGGACACTAAAAAAAAGGAAAAGAAGAAAGAAACAGGTTCTTGCTAAATTATTACACACTGACATTAAATATGCAATTCTTTCGTCTCAACCTTCCAAGTGATTATAGCCCTGACCACCTACCTGCCCAGGCCTGAGTCATTCAAGTAATTTGTCTAAATTTACAAAATGAATTTACAAGTTAGAAGCTAGATTATCTGACTCCTATTCAGGGCTCTATCAGTTAAGGGATAAAGCTGCCTCTGTGAAAGGAAATTAATATATCCATTAGGAAGTAATAAAAAAGCTAGGCGTGGTCTCACATGTTTATAATCCCAGTATTTGAGAGGCTGACACATGAGGATTACAGGTTTCAAATCAGCCTCAGCAATTTAGCAAAGGCTTGGGGGTATAGTTCATAGGTAGGATGCCCCTCACCTCTATTTCTAGTGCCAACAACAACAAAAAAAGAAGCCAGGAATGGTGGTGCATACTTGTAATCCCAGTACTTGGGAGGCTGACACAGGAGGATATCTGGGTTTGTGGCCAGTTTCAGCTACTTAGCGAGGCTCCCTGCAATTTAGTGAGACCCTGCTTCAAAATAAATAAAAAATTGAGCTGAGGGTGTAATTCAGAGATAGAATGCCCCTGGGTTCAATCCTCAGCACCACAAGGAAAAGAAAAAAAAAAAAAAAAGAAGTGCCAGGTGTGGTGGCTCAGGATCGAATCCCAGTACTTGGGAGGTTGAGACAGGACTGCAGGTTTATAGCCAGCCTCAGCTATTTAGGGCCTCTGCAACTTAGTAAGACTCTGTCTCAAAATAAAAAATAAAGCCAAGCACGATGGCGCATGCTTGTAATCCCAGCATTTGGGAGGCTGAGACAGGAAGATCGTGATTCATGGACAGCCTCAGCTACTACTTAGTGAGGCCCTTTGCAACTCAGTGAGATCCTGTTTCAAAATAAAGAATAAAAAATAGGGCTGGGGTAGGCCATGCGTGGTGGCACATGCTTGTAATCACCGCACCTGGGAGGTGGAGACAGGAGGATCGAAGCCAGTGTCACTAGCTTAAGAGACCCTGTTTCCAAATAAAAGTATAAAATAGGTCTGGGTGTGTAGCCCAGTGGTAGAAGGGTTTCCAGAAACCCCACTACCACAAAAAAAAAAAAAAAAAAAAAAAAAAAAATAGGGATGGGGTGTAGCTCAGAGGTAGAATGCCCCTGAGTTCCATCCCCAGTAACCCCCCCCAAAAAAAGTAAAGAAAGAATAAAAAATACAACTGGAGGTATAGCTCAGATGTAGAATACTCTAGGTTCAATCCCCAGTACTGTTAAAAAAAAAAAAACGTAATAAAAAGAAAAAGAATTCTTTAAAAATATGAAACATGAATACTCTAATGGCTTACAAAGAGGAGATAATGAACTTACCCTGACAATGAAGAGCTCAGCACCAAGCTGTGCAGTTTGTTCTGTAGAAAGCTGGAAGCAAGAATAAGACAAAGAAATGTCTAAGACTGATCAGTGTGAGTACTGTCATTTTATTTTTATTTTTTATTCTTTATATATATAAAATTTTTTGCAATACTGGGAATTGAACCCAGGGGCATTCTACCTCTGAGCTATACCCCCAGCCCTATTTATTCTTTATTTTGAAACAGGGTCTTACTAAGTTGCAGGGGACCTCACTAAGTAGCTGAGGCTATCCATGAACCACCATCCTCCTGTCTCAGCCTCCCAAGTACAGATTACAAGCATGTGCCACCACGCCCGGCTTACTGACAGTTGTTATAACAGACTCCAAGGCCAGACTAAATATCAGATCAACCTGAAGCTCTGCAATATTTAATGCAGCTAAAATAAGCAGGCTAGCACAGGGGATTACCAATATTTCTGGCACACTGATTGGGAGTAATATAGTTATTGCAATAGGAAACAACTACCTACAAAAAATTATTCAGCAAGCATTCAGATACCTTGGCAGCCAGGATGGAAATGATAGCAACTGCCATCCTTTGCATGTTCTGATCCTCATGGTTGCAGAGCCACTGCATGACAAGCTTGGCTGCTTCAAACCTGAAAACACGGAGAAGGATTCATGAGTTAATAATCCTGGAGGCCAAGGCACAGATCAAAGCTCCAGTTAGGAACTGATATGCAATTGAAATAAGTGAAAAAGAAAGGGAAATTCCTCTTAAATGATAAGAGAATTATCATTATTATTTTTGTTATTGTTAGTGTGTGTGTATGTATGTATATATGTATGTATGTAGTACTAGGGATAACCCAAGGGCATTCTACCTCTGAGCTACACCCCCAGCCCTATTTATTTATTTGTTTGTTTGTTTGTTTGTTTATGTTTGGTGGTACTGGGGGTGGAACCCAGAAGCTTTCTACCTCCAAGCTATACTTCCAAACCTATTTTATATTTTATTTGAAAACAGGGTCTCACTAAGTAGCTGAGGCTGGCTTCAAACCTGTGCAATCCTCCTGTCTCAACCTCACACCTGGCCCCCAGCCCTATTTTATTTTTTATTTTGAAACAGGCTCTCAGCCAGGCGTGGTGATGCATGCTTGTAATCCCAGCATTCAGGAGTCTGAGACAAGAGGATCACGGTTCGCAGACAGCCTCAGCTACTTAGTGAGGCCCTCTACAACTTAGTGAGACCCTGTTTCAAACTAAAGAGTAAAAAATAGGGCAGTGGGTGTAGCTTGGAAGCCCAATGCCCCTGGGTTCTATCCCCAGACCAAAAAAAAAAGAAAGAAAAAGAAACAGGATCTCACTAAACTGTGGAAGCCCTCACTAAGTTGCTGAGGCTGACTACAAATCTGTGATCCTCCAATCTCAGCCTCTAACACTTTGTGTTTTATAGACAATGCCTTATTAATTCTGGTAACTATTTTTTGTATTTGGGATTGAACCCAGGGCTTGCACATGCAAGCACTTTACCACTGAATTACATCCCAGCCTTCTAGTAAGTATTTTGTAAAGAATTAAAAGTTTAGAAAATATGGTAAAAACTGGCATTTCATCTTCTAGAATTATAGCTTGCTTTTTAAAAAAAATTTTTTTTGCAATACTGGCGATGGATTCCAGGGGCATTCTACCTCTGATCTACATCCTCAGCCCTATTTTTTATTATTTTGAAATAGTCTCACTGAGTTGCAAAGGGCCTAAGTAGCTGAGGCTGGCTGCAAACCACGATCCTCCTGTCTCAGCCTCCCAAATGCTGGGATTATAAGCATATGCCATCACACCAAGATCAGCCCCATTTGGGGGGGGGGTGCTGGGGATGGAACCCAGGCTCATTCGACCCCCGAGGTATACCCCCTGCCCTATTTTTTATTCTTTATTTTGAAACAGGGTCTCACTAAGTTGCAGAGGGCCTCACTAAGTAGCTGAGGCTGTCCGCAAACCAGGATCATCAGGTTTCAGCCTCCTAAATGCTGGATTACAAGCCTGTGCCACCACGCCCAGCTTCAGCCCCATTTTTTATTTTTATTTTTTTAATTTATTTATTTATTTTTTTAATTGGTGCACTGTATTCATACATCATAGTGGGATACAAACTTTTGTAGACATACATGCACACATCGCCCAGTCAGCCCCAACCCGATCCCCACCCCATTCTCTCCCCATCCCTCTCTCCCATGCTTGGCTTAGTGGTTGACATCTAGTATTATAGCAATTTATCCAAAATTTAAAATGATAATCTCACATAACAGTTTCATTTGTCTGATACCAAGCTTTTGATGACTTAAAGATAACATTTCAATATTTCTTTTTACTTTCTTTCTTACCAGAGAATATTTTTTTCTATTTTTTTAGGTGAAACTATCATATATTTATATATTTATTTTTCAGAAAAAAAATCTATCCTAATATGGAATATGGACTCTAGATACCCAAAACGATCTTGAAATAGAACAAAGCTAGAAGATATATATTTTCTGATTTCAAACCATATAAAGCTACAATAATTGAAACAGTGTAGTACTATTCTAAAGGCAGATATATAAACCATTGGAGTTAAATAAAAGCCTAGAGCTATATTCTTCCCTATATTGTCAAGTTATTTTTGACAAGGTTTCCACGAACATTTGGTGGTAGAAATAATAATATTTTAACTAAATATTGTTGAAACATAATAATTACATGGGAAAGAATAAAGTTGGACCCTTACCTAATCCCATATACAAATATTAACTCAAAATAGATAAAAGACCTAAATATAAATCTTAAGACTATAAACTTTTAGGAGAAAATCTGGGTCATAAAACCTCACAACACTGAAATTGGCAGTGATTTCTTGGATATGATTTCAATGGCACAGGCAACAGAAGAGTATACAAACTCCCTAAAAAATAAAAAACATATTGTATATCCAAAGACAATGTAAACAGAGTTAACAGTTACTAATAGAATGGGATAAAATATTTCCAAATGCTATATCTGAAGGTATATTAATATTCCAACTAGAAATCCTAAAAATTAACAACAATAAAGGCAAACAATACCATTTAGAGATAGGTAAAAGACTAACATAAGTAATGAATCTCCACAGATAACCAATCTTAGTTGTCTGTTGGATGGAAAATCTTGTTTCTCTGGTTCTGGTGTGTGTTACCTTTTTCTTCTTTGTAGTTAATCTCTTTGAGTATTTTCTCTAGGGCTGGTTTTGAAGACAAAAATTCCTTCAGTTTCTGTTTGTCATGGAAGCTTCTTATTTCTCCATCTAACTTGATAGAAAGTTTTGCTGGGTAGGAAATTTTGGGCTGGAAGTTGTTTTCTTTCAGAGTTTGGAATATGTTACTCCAAGCCCTTCTGGCTCTCATGACTTGGTTTGGGAAGTCTGGAGTGATTCTAATTGGCTTGCCTCTGAATGTCACTTGGCCCTTTGTTTTTGTTGCCTTTAAGATTCTCTGCTTGGCTTCCACATTGGTCATTTTGACAATTATGTGGCGTGAGGATCCTCTTCTCCGATCCTGTCTAAAGGGAGTTCTATAAGTTTCCTGGACCTATGTATCAACCTCTTGCTCTATGTTTGGAAAATTTTCTGCTATTACTTCCTTGAAGAGATTGTTGATCCCTTTGGTTTCACTTTCTTTTCCCTCCTCTATTCCAATTATTCTTAGGTTAGCTCTCTTAAAATGGGCCCATATTTCTTCAATGTCAGATTCCTGCTGTTGGATATTTTTTTCTAGATTAGAAACTATGCGTTAATTTTGGAATGATCATCTTCTAAGAGCGAGATTCTGTTCTCCATGTGTTCTAATCGGTTGTTTGTGCTTTGAATTGAGGCCTTTACTTCATTAATTGCATCCTTTATCTCTTTTTGGCTCTCTCTGAGTTCTTTTCGAAGCACCTCTATTATTTCTACAGTTATTTTCCTGATTTGATCTTCTAGAAATCTCTGATTTTCTGTTTTATCGGGTTCTGATGTTGTGGGGTTGTGGCCATTCATTGCTCCAGTATTATTCCTCTTTCCCATGATTTCGGAAGTTTGTGCCTTCTCTGGGTTCTTCCCTTGGGTCACTATGACTTCGCTTAAGGTGTTCTAGATCTCGAGTCAGTAGTATCTCAGACCCCACTACTCCTTTACTGGGTTGTATCACAGAGTCTCCGACCCAGGGAGTCGATAGAGGCTGCTTTAGACTGTGGGGGGTGCCAGGTTGCACGTTCTCCTATGGTGTGATATCTCTGCCACCGCCCCTCCCCCACTGGGTCAAGTCCCAGGGAGTACAGTACTGGGATTTCTCCTCTGTGGCCCGCAATTTGACTCACTGTTATTGAGTACGCAGATATAGCTGTACTGGATTCGGTGAATTCTCTGCTGCTGCCACCGGTGGCAATATGGTGCCGCTGTTACGCCCTCGGCCGTGAGGCTGGTGTATTTCTTCTTGGTTTTGATTTCTACTCTGAATCCCTGCGGCGTGTGCTGAGCTCAGCCACTGGGAGCTTTAGATTTTACCTGCAGCGAGAAATCCCGCCTGGCTGTTCCGCAGCGGCTCACCTCGGCTTGCTGTAGCCGTCCGGTGAGTTTGCCGCTGCCGCCGGCAGTATGGCGCTGCTGCCGCGTCCTCGGGCGTGAGGCCGGTTATCTCCTCTGTGGCTCTGAGCTCTATTCTCAGTCCGCTTTCTCTCTGGAGCCTGGTGATTTTTTTGTTTCTCTGGTGATGGTGTTTTCTGGCTATGAAAGGCGCTGATTTTGTGGTAACGGAGATTGGTTGTTAGCAGGGCTCTTAAGCCCCGCTTTTCTCGGTCGCCATCTTCCCGGTAATCCCCATTTTTTATTTTTAAAACAGGGTCTCACTATCTAGTTTAGGCTGACCACAAACAATTCTCCTGTCTCAGCCTCCCAAGTACTGGTATTATAAGCACACGTCACCATGCCTGGCATTATAGCCTATTTTATATTTAAAATATTTATACTTAAATATAAATATACACTTATATTTTTTCTTTCTTTTCTTTTCTTTTTTTTTATGTTTTTGGGGGTGGAACCCAGGGTCTTTTCTACCTTTGGGCTATACTCCCAGACCTATTTTATACTTTATTTGGAAACAGTGTCTCACTAATTTGCTGAGAGCCTCACTATGTAGCTGAGGCTGGCTTCAAACCTGTGCGATCCTCCTGTCTCAGCCTCCCAAGCATGAGGATTACAAGCGTGAGCCACCACGTCTGGCTCTTTTTCTTTTCCTTTTTGTGGTACTGGGGAATGAACTCAGGGACATTCTACCTCCAAGTTACACCCCCAGCCCTTTTTATTTATTTTATTTTTGCAGAACTGGGGATTGAACCCAGGAGCATTCTAGCCCCGAGCTACACTCCCAGACATATTTCTTATTCCTTATTTTGAAATGGTCTTGCTAAGTTGCGGAAGGCCTCACTAAATAGCTGAGGCTGGCTGGGAACCTGTGATCCTCCTGTCTCAGCCTCCCAAGTACTGGGATTACAAGGGTGCACCACCAGGCCTTGCCTTGCATTTAACATGATGACTTTATCTGTGTTTAGAGTAAACTTCAGGAAAGCAAGGACATAGCAGGACAGCAGTTCAGAGGCTACTACAATAACTTGAGAGAAAAATTACTTTTAGTCTAGTCTGAGTGATAGAAATGGAAGTAAAGAGAAATGGTGGAATTCTGCATATATTCTAAATATAGAGCTGGATTTGCTAAAGTACTAAATGTGGGAGAAAAATCAAGATAACATTATCTTTTCCATAATCTCAGACTTCAAGACTCAGCTCATATACCACTTCCTTTAAGAAACTTTTCTTCATGAATTTATCGGTGTCTTTTTAACTCCTTAATGCTTTGTTTAGAACTCTGTCAGCCAGGCATGGCAGTACGCACTGGTGATCCCAGTGCTTGGGAGGCTGAGACAGAAGGATTACAGGTGTAAGGACAGCCTCAGCAATTTAGCAAGACCCTGTTTCCAAATAAAAATAAATAAAATAGGACTGGGGGTATAACCCAGAGGTAGAAGGCCCCTTGTTTCACACTCAGTCATGCACGTATGCACACACACACACACACATACACACACACACACACCCCTCTGTCAGAGATCTGGATCATCTGGAGACTTGCCTAAACTCCACAAGGGCCTGAGAGGTCCTTGAGGGAAGAAACTGTATCTTGTTTAGCCCTTTATGCCAAACACCCATACAGTGACTGACACACAGTGCTTAATATACGTTGTCTGAATTATAATGGAATGGATTATTTTTGTGTTTGTGTGTGGTACTGGGAATGGAACACGGGCATTCTACCTCTGAGCTACACCACCAGCCCTATTTTTTATTATTTGTTTTGAAACAGGGTCTCACTGAGTTGCAAAGGGCCTCACTAAGTAGTAGCTGAGGCTGGCCTTGGACTGCGATCCTCCCATCTTAGCCTGCCAAATGCTGGGATCACAAACATGCACAACCACACCCGGCTAATGGAATGGATTATTGCTCTGCAACTTCCCAAATTTATAGTTACATCTTTATATTCCCAAGGACATCTTGGATCAGGCCAATTATTGGTATTCTCAATCTCCTAGGTAGTGGAATTACAGGGATGGGCCACCATGCCCAGCTTTTATTTATTTGTTTATTTATTTATTTGTTTTATGTTTTGTAGTACTGGGGATGGATCCCAGAGGCATTCTACCTCTGGGCTACACCCCCGGCCCTACCTACCTTTCTTTCCTTTTCTTTTCTTTTCTTTCTTGTGGTACTGGGGGTGGAATCCAGAGGCTTTTCTACCTCCAGGCTATAGTCCCAGACCTATTTTTATACTTTATTTGGAAACAGGGTCTCACTACCTTCACTAAGTAGCTGAGGCTGGCTTTGAACCTATGCAATCCTCCTGTCTCAGCCTCCCAAGCACTGGGATTACAAGTGTGCGCCACCACGCCCGGCCATTCTTTATTTTGAAACAGGGTCTCACTAAATTGCAGAGGGCCTCACTAAGTAGCTGAGGCTGGCCGTGAACCTGTGATCCTCCTGTCTCAGCCTCCTAAGTACTGGGATTACAAGCGTGCACCACCACACCCGGCTCCTGGCTTTTATTTTTATTTTTCTAATTAATTTATTTTCACCAGGTATGATGGTTCACACTTGTAATCCCAGCATTCAGGAGGCTGAGACAGGAGAATTACGGTTCACAGCTAGCCTCTTGCTACTTAGCCTTTGCAACTCAGTGAGACCCTGTTTCAAAATAGAGAATATAAACTAGGGTTGGGGTGTATCTCTGTACCTCGAAGGTAGAATGCCCCTGGGTTTAATCCCCCGTACCGCAAAAAAAAATGTGTGTGTGTGTGTGTGTGTGTGTGTGTGTGTGTGTGTGTGTGTGTATTTATTTATGTGTGTGTGGTACTAGGAAATTGAACTCAGGGGCATTCTACCTCTGTGCTGTACTACCAGCCCAATTTTACTTTATTTATTTTTGTGTGTGGTGCTGGGGATTGAACCCAGGGGCATTCTACCTCCACGCTATACCCCAGCCTGATTTTTTTATTCTTTATTTTGAAACAGAGTCTCACTCAGTTGTGGAGGGCCTCACTAAGTAGCTGAGGCTAGTTGCAAATTTGGATCCTCCTGTCTCAGCCTTCCAAGTACTGGGATTACAAGCATTACCGGGATTACACCACACCCAGCTTTTTTTTTTTTTTTTTTTAACAGGATCTAAATTGTTGAGGGCCTAAATTGCTGGGGCTGGCTGTGACCCTGCAATCCTCTTCTCTCAGCCTCTCAAGTACTAGGATTACTAGTGTGTACACTACCATGCCCAGCTCAAATATTTACTTTTTTTCTTTTTTCTTTTTTTTTTTTTGTAGTACTGGTATTGAACCCATGGGCATTCTACCTCCAAGCTACACTCCAAGCCCTATTTTCTATTCTTTATTTTGAAACAGGGTCTGGCTAAATTAGAAGGGCCTAAGTAGCTGAGGCTAGCCTTGAACCTATGATCTTCTTGTCTCAGCCTCCCAACTGATTACAAGTGTGCCACTATACCTGGCTAAGCATTTAAGTAATACATAAAATGTTTCATTTCTTAGCAATACCAGATTAACAATGTACTCTGTGAAAAATAAATTTCAGTAAAATTACTGCTTGATAAATACATTTCTTGCTAAATCATAATGTATAAATTTCCTTTGCAAAGTGCCAACATTAAATATACTTTAAAATAGTAAAACAAAGAACAAAATCACCTTTATAGCTCCCAAGTTACAACATCTTAGAAAACAAGAGACCCCATTATATTTAAGAGAATCCAATCTAACTATATTGTTTTCCTTAACCTCTGTTTTAAAATTTTCCTCCACAATTTAATACCAAATAGTGATAATAATGAGAGTGTGTTATGGAGAATAAAACACTGTACTTGGAACTAGAAGAACTGAGTTTTCAATTACTAGTCACAAAACCATGGGCAAGACACTGAATCTATGATTCAGTTTCCTCCTCCTTGGGTGATACTGGAGATTGAGGGCAGAGGCACTCTACAACTGAGCTACATACACAGGCCCCCCCCCCCCCCGCCGCCTTTTTTCCAGTATTGAGCCTCCTGTCTCAGCCTCCTAAATGCTGGGATTGCCAAGTGTGTGCCACCATGCCTGACTCCCCTTGATGTTTTTATTTTTAATTTTTTGTGTGTGTGATTCTAAGGATAAAACTCAGGGGCATTCTGTCTCTGAGCTATAACCCCAACCTGATTTTATTCTTTTATTTTTATTTTTATTTTTTAATTTATTTTTATTTATTTATTTATTTATTGCAGGTCTGGGGAATGAACTCAGGGGTATTCAATCTCTGAGCTATACCCCTGTCTTATTTTTTATTCTTTATTTTGAAACAGGGTCTCATTAAGTTACGGAGTGCCTCACTAAGTAGCTGAGGCTGTCCGCGAACTGCGATCCTCCAGTCTCAACCTCCCGAATGCTGGGATTACACGCCACCACGCCCGGCTTCTTTTATTTTTAAATAGGTTCTAAGTTATAGCAGACTTCATTAAGTTATTGAGGCTGTCTATGAACCTTATAATCCCACGTACTGGGATTATAAGTGTGCATCACCATGCCTGGCTCTTTACTTTTAATTTGAGCCAGGGCCTTGCTACGTTGCCAAATTTGGCAACTTGGGATCTTCCTGCCTTAGCCTCATGAGTCGCTGGGTTACAGGCATAGAACACTGCACCTGGCTCTTCACCTTTTGAATGGTGATAATAATGTTCACACACCATATAGTTACTGTGTAGATACTCTACAAACTCTATAAATTCTTAAGCAAAAGGCTATTAAAAAAATTGGGGCCAATCTGCTATCATGAATGTCAAAGCACAAAATTTGTGAAAGTAATTCAACATTCTTTAGAGTAACCTGCAATTTCTACCTATTCAAGTTTATATCAAGAATATCCTAATTGATAAGAAATGACCCAAGAGAGATATCTAAAATTCAAAATTTTAAGTTTTAGGGCAATCACTTGCCTGTTAAATGGAACATCTTGAAGGATCCGGTCACTGCAAAGTGAAAGGAGGCAATTCTTCTGTAACTAAAGAATCAAAGGGAGAAAAAAGAATCCTAAATAAAATTTTACTGTTTTGGGAGGCTGTGTTAGGGATGGAACCCAGGGCCTTGTGGGTGCTAAGCAAGCACTCTACCACTGAGTTACATCTCCAGCCCCCATTCTGTTATCTTTTTTGTTTGTTTGATTTTTTTTTTTTTTTTGGTGGTACTGGGAATGGAACCCAGGGGCCTTCTACCTCCGGGCTATAACCCCAGACCTATTTTATATTTATTTGGAGACAGGATCTCTTAAACCAGCTGAGGCTGGCTTTGAACCTGCACGATCCTCCTGTCTCAGCCTCCCAAGCGCGGGGATTACGAGCGTGCGCCACCATGCCTGGCTGTTTGTTTGATTTTGTAGTATTGGGGATTAAACCCAGGGTTTTACACTTGTCAGTCAGGGTCTACCACTGAGCCATATGCACCAATCCTCTTTAACTTTTATTTTGATATGGGGTCACTTAGCTGCTCCTGGAAGCATATGCCTGGCTCTCAGCTCTGTTGAAACTAGGGATTGAACCCAGAGGCTTTCTACCTCGGAGCTATATCCCCTGCCCTATTTTATTTTTAATTTTATTATTTTTTACTTATTTTTGATGGTACTAGAGATTGAATCCAGGGGCATTCTACCTCTGAGTTACACACCCAGCCCTATTTTATTTTTATTTTGAAACCTGGTCTCACTAGGTTGATTAGAGTCTCACTACTTGCTGAGGTTATCCTCAAACCTACAATCCTTTTCTCTCAGACTCTCAAGTACTGAGATTACAAGCATGTACACCAGGCCCACCTTATTTTTTAATTTTTAAATAGAGTCTCATTAAACTGCTGAGGACTTTGCTAAATTGCTAAGGCTGGCCTTGAACATGCAAACCTCTTTTCTCAGCCCTCTCCCCCCAAATACTGGGATCACAGGTGTGCACCATCATGCCCAGCTCTATTTTTTTTTTTTAAATAGGGTCTTACTACATTGTGAGGACCTAGCTAAATTGTCAAGGCTGGCCTCGAACCTGCAATCCTTCTGTCTCAATCCCCAAGTACTGGGATTACAGAAGCATACCACCACACCTGGCTACACTGTTTTGTTTTGTTTTTTAAGATTAAACCCAGGCACATTCTACCTCCCAGCTACACTGCTAGACCCCCTATTTTTTTATTCTATTCTATTCTATTTATTTATTTATTTATTTTGGTGGTACTGGGATTCCTAGAAACTCTTCTACCTCTGGGCTACACTCCCAGACCCATTTTTTTTTAAACTTGGAAACAGGGTCTTTCTTAAGCCAGCGAGGCTGACTTCAAACCTGCGCTATCCTCCTGTCTCTGCCTCCCAAGTGCGGGGATTACAAGCGTGCACCACCACACCCGGCTTTATTCTTTTTATTTTTATTTTGTGGTACTGGCGATGGAACCCAGGGGCATTCTACCTCCGAGCTACACCTCCAGCCCTATTTTAAAATTCTTTATTTTGAAACAGAGGCTTAGTGGGTTGCAAAGGGCCTCACTAAGTAGCTGAGGCTGTCCATAAACCGCAGTCCTCCTGTCTCAGCTTCCCAAATGCTGGGAATTCAAGAGGGCCTCACTAAGTAGCTGAGGCTGTCCACAAACCGTAATCCTCCTGTCTCAGCCTCCAAAATGCTGGGATTACAAGCAGAAGCCACCATGCCCAGCTTTAAATGCTTTATTTTTAATGGACTAATACTTCAAAAACATTTATTTACCTTTACTGCATATTGCTTAATACATTCAGAGATAGAATGGCCCTGGGTTCATTCTCTAATACTACACACACACACACACACACACACACACACACACACACACACACACGGTCATTCTACCCCTGAGCTACACCCTCACTCAACCCTACATTGTTCTTTTTGTTGTTGTTATTGTACTGGGGATGGAACTCAGGGAATTCTATCTCCGAGCTACAGCCCCAGCCCTATTTTTATTCTTTATTTTGAAACAGGGTCTCATTGAGTTGCAGAGGGCCTCAATAAGTAGCAGAGGCTATCTGCTTACTGTGATCCTCCTGTCTCAGCCTCCCAAATGCTGGGATTACAAGCATGCACCATCACGCCTATCGTTATTCTTTTATTTTGTAACAGGATCTCCCTAAGTTGCAAAAGGTCTAAATTCCTGAAGATGGCCCAGAACCTTTTATCCTCCCTTTTCAGCCTCCTAAATACTGGGATTACAAACTTGCACTGCTATACCTGGTCAGCTACCCTGTTTTAGAAATAAAAGAAAAAGCCGGGCATGGTGGTGCACACTTGTAATCCCCGCGCTTGGGAGGCAGACAGGAGGATCGCGCAGGTTCGAAGCCAGCCGCGTGCGCTGGCTTAGGAGACCCTGTTTCCAAATAAAAATGTAAAAATAGGTCTGGGAGTGTAGCCCGGAGGTAGAAGGGCTTCCAGGAACCCCAGTACCACCAAAAAAAAGAAAGAAAGAAAGAAAGAAAGAAAGAAAGAAAGAAAGAAAGAAAGAAAGAAAGAAAATAAAAGAAATTAAAAATTGGCTGAGTGTGTAGCACTCATATATATGTACTGTTTTCTACCTTTTTATATTCATTGAGATTGATCTAGGTTATAGTCTGGAGTTATAAGTAAATTCATCATTCACTGGTCGTGTGTGTATGTGTGTGTGTGTGTGTTATATATGATGCTGAGGTTGGCCTTGAACCTATGACCCTCCCACTTCAACCTCCCAAGTACTAGGATTATAGGTATGTGCCACCACACCTGGCCATTCACTGCTCTTGAGTATTCTGTTGTATGACTAAATCCAGGCTGATGGACATTTGGTGTTTTGTTTCTAATTTGTTGTCCATACACATAATGCTACTGAAAACATTCATTTAAAAAATACATAATAGCTTTACTGAGATATGATTCATATACCATACAATTCACCTACCTATTATGTGTATAACTCAGTGGTTTTTAGTATGTTCACATTTGTGCATCCATTACTAAAATCAATTTTAGAACATTTTTTACTGCTCCCAAAAGAATCACCATGCCACTGCAGTCGCTTCCACCACTCCCGCCACCTTTATTTCCTAATCTTTGCATTTGTTTTTATTTTTTGCAAGTACTGGGGGCTGAATCCAGAAGCATTCTACCTCTGAGCTACATCCCCAGCCGTTTTTATTTTATTTTGAGACAGGATCACCGTATGCTACACAGGCTGTCCTTGAACTTGTGATCCTCCTGCCTCAGCCTATCCAGTAGCTAAGAAGACAGACATACACCACTGTATCTGACTCCTAATCTTTTAATCTAAATCTTCTTTCACTGTTCCTTAGTCAATGAATTACTTATAACTACAGACTATAACCTAGATCAATAAATATAAAAAGGTAAACAGTATATATGTATGATTACATTTACTCAAAATTTAGAAACCCAGGTGTGGTAGCATATGCCTGTAATCCCCCTGCCCCAATTTTTTTTTTTTTTTTTTTTTGGTGGTACTGGGGTTCTTGGAAGCCCTTCTACACCCGGCTTATTTATTTATTTATTTATTTATTTATTTATTCATTTATTTATTTATTTTTGGTGGTACTGGGGTTGGAACCCAGAGGCTTTCTACGTCTGGGCTATACTCCTAGACCTATTTTCTATTTTATTTGGAAACAGGGTCTCACCAAGTTGCTGAGAGCCTCACTAAGAAGCTGAGGCTGGCTTCGAACCTGTGCAATCCTCCTGTCTCAGCCTCCCAAGCACGGGGATTACGAGTGTGTGCCACCATGCCTGGCTTATTCTTTATTTTGAAACAGGGACTCACTAAATTGCAGAGGACCTCATAAGTTGCTGAGGCTGGCCATGAACTTGCAATCCTCCTGTCTCCGCCTCACAAGTACTGGGATTATGAATGTGTGCCACCATGCCTGGCTGGGACTTTCTACCTCTGAGCTACATCCCCAGCCCTATTTTTTATTTTGAAACAGGGTCTTGCAAGGTTGACAAGTTTCACCACTTGCTGAGGCTACCCTTGAACCTTTGATCCTCCTGTTTCAGCTTCTTCATTACTGGAATTATAGGCATGCACCACTACGCCTGGCCAACAAATTTATTATTAAACAGCTTCCAAAAGTATTTGAATTTCTAGCCTTGATTTATTAAATTGAACCATATGGAGGTAGGAAAGGGTAAAAGGAGAACCTAGGAGGACTATTTGAATGACAATTCATGTGTGCGTACCTGCTGGTGATTAGGAAAATGTTCCATGGCTTTGAGCAGCAAATGGGTCACATCGGCCAGGAGTCGGACAGGCATTCCTGCAGCAAGATCCTGCTTCGTTAAATTAAACACACAGGCGCTTGCAGCTAGTTGCACTGGTAAATTCATAGGGTGATTCCTCATCCCTGTAACTACAAGCTGAAAAAAAAAAATTAGTCCTTTTTATTCACCTTGTCAATATAAGCCCTCTTCACACAGAAACATTACTTTATTGACCTGTAATAATTTCAAAGGTGTCTTAAGTATCTTTTGTATCCTCATGTGAAATGCCTAGGACATTAGCAGTGACTCAGATATATTTCCTGACCCCTGGTCAAGGCAGGTATCCAGTTGTTTCATATCTAAAGATTTTCACCTGTAAAGTGAATGAATCTTTTCTATAGGTACTCATCTTAGTATTCCTAAATCCTAGTACAATACCTGTTATATGAAAAGCAGTGAAAATATTTCTGACTCCAATAGAGAAAACCAGTGGCAAACTTTACTTTCAATTTTCAACCTTCTCTCTCTCTTTTTTTTTTTTTTGGTACTGGGAATTGAACTCCAAGCTACACTTCTAGCCCTATTTTATTTTTATTTTGAAACAGGGCCTTACTAGGTTGCTGAGAGTCTCATGACTTGCTAAGGCTGTCCCTGAACCTGCAATCTTCCTGTATCAGTCTCCCCAGTACTGGGATAACAGGTGTGCCCCACCATGCCCGGCTCAACCTTCTCCTCTTTAAGAATACTACTGAGGCCGGGCGTGGTGGCACACGCTTGTAATCTCCGTGCTTGGGAGGTGGAGACAGGAGGATCGTGCTGGTTCGAAGCCAGCCTCCCTGGCTTAAGAGACCCTGTTTCCAAATAAAAGTATAAAAAAATAGGTATAGGAATGTAGCCTGGAGGTAGAAGGGTTTCCAGGAACCCCAGTACCACACACACCAAAAAAAAAAAAAAAAAAAAAGACTACTACTGAGCCGGGAGTGGTGGTGCATGCTTATAATCCCAGCATTCCGGAGGCTGAGTTAGGAAGATCGTGGTTCACAGCCAGCCTCAACTACTTAGGCCCTTTGCAACTCAGTGAGACCCTGTTTCAAAATAAAGAATAAAAAATAGGGCTGGGAGTGTAGATTGGAGGTAGAATGCCTGAGTTCCCTCCCCAGTACCACACACACACACACACACACACACACACACACACACACACACACACACACAGAGGAATACTACTGAGGAGCTAGACGCGGTGGCACATGCCTGTAATGCCAGGACTTGGGAGGCTGAAACAGGAGGATCACAGGTTTGAGGCCAGCCTCGGTGATTTAGAAAAACCTTGTTTCAAAATAAAAAATAAAACAAGGCTAGGGGTGTAGCTTGGAGGTAGAACATCCTTAGGTTCAATCCCCAGTATAAAACAACAAAAACTAAGTAGGCTGGCTACGAACCTACAATCTGCCTCCAAGGTACTGGGATTACAAGTATGCACCATTATGCCAGGCTCAGATTTTCTTATTTGGAAACAGGGTCTCACTAGGTTGATGAGTCTCACTACCTGCTGAGGCTGTGCTCGAACCTGTGATCCTCCTGTCTCAACCTCCCATGTACTAGGATTACAAGTGTGTCTTATCATGCCCAGCTTCAATTATGATTTTTAAAACAAGCAACATTCTAGACTTCGATAAACACTTCTCTAAGTAATCAACAAAATTAGAACTCCTTTTTTTGTCCTTCAAAAGATGTTTGGTTGCCAGGCATGGTGGCGCATGCTTGTAATCCCAGTGCTTAGGAGGCTGAGACAGGAGGATCGCACAGTTTCAAAGCCAGCCTCAGCTACTTAGTGAGGCTCTCAGCAAAACTTAGTGAGACCCTGTTTCTAAATAAAGTATAAAATAGCTGGGTGTGGTGGTGCACGCTTGTAATCCCTGTGCTTGGGAGGCTGAAACAGGAGGATCGCACAGGTTTGAAGCCAGCCTCAGCTACTTAGTGAGGCTCTCAGCAATTTAGTGAGACCCTGTTTCCAAATAAAAATATAAAATAGATCTGGGAGTATAGCCCAGAGGTAGAAGGCCTCTGGGTTCCACCCCCAGTACCATCAAAATAAATAAATAAATAAATAAATAAATAAATAAATAAATAAAGTATAAAATAGGTCTGAGAGTATTGCCCGGAGATAGAAAAGCCCCTAGGTTCCACCCTAGTACCAAAAAAAAAAGAAAAAAAAAAGAAAAAAGATATTTGGCTAAACCCAGGCATGGTGGCACACGCCTGTAATCCTAGCGCTTGGGAGGCTGAGACAGGAGGATCACACAGGTTTGAATCCAGCCTCAGCTATTGAGTGAGGCTCTCAGCAACTTAGTAAGACCCTGTTTCCAAAACAAAATATAAAGTAAGACTGGTAGTGTAGCCTAGAGGTAAAAAAAAAAAAAAACCCTGAGTTCCATCCCCAGTAACACAAAAGAAAAAAAAGATGTTTGACTAAAACATTTTAATTGAGAATTAACCTGAATCTTTTAGAAGAGCATGACAGGCCAGGCATGTTGGTGCAGGCTTGTAATCCCCGTGCTTGGGAGGCAGAGACAGGAGGATCGCGCAGGTTCAAAGCCAGCCGCGCTGGCTTAAGAGATCCTGTTTCCAAATAAAAATATAAAATAGTTCTGGGAGTGTAGCCCAGAGGTAGAAGGGTTTCCAGGAACCCCAGTACCACCCAAAAAAAAGAAGAAGAAAAAAAAGAAAGAAAAGCATTATAGTTACATGTTATGGAAAAGTATTTTATGAATTATTTTTTCATACTGGAGATGGAACCTAGGAGCATTCTACCTCCAAGCTAAACCCCTTGCCCTATTTTTTATTTATTTATTTAATTATTTATTTATTTATTTGGAAAAACTGGGGATGGAACCCCAGGGCATTCTACCTCCAAGCTATACCTCCAGCTCTATTTTTATTCTTTATTTTGAAACAGGGTCTCACTAAGTTGCAAAGGGCCTCACTAAGTAGCTGAGGCTGTCTGCAAACCGTGATCTTCCAGTCTCAGCATCTCGAATGCTGAGATTACAAGTGTATTCTTTATTTTGAATCAGGGCCTCACTAAGTAGCTAAGGCTGGCTGAGAACCTGAGATCCTCCTGTCTCAGCCTCCCAAGTACTGGGATTATAAGCATGTGCAACCATGCCTGGCTATGAAATTCTAATATTATATTTCTCAAAAGACAAAGTGGAAAGTAACACAGGTTTAACAGGCAATGCAATATACTGATTCCAGTCATATACTTTCATTTTTTACTATAACTGTAATAACATATCAGGGTAGTAATTGGTTTTGGTAGTTAAATATGCACTAAAAGGCATTTATATATTTAATGAGACTACTATGAAACCTCAATAACACTATGCAACTATTTTGTCTCTAATAACTGAAATCATGGATTATCAATTCCATTATAAATAAAAATCAATGATTTTCTTACAAAATCGTCATCTACCATGAAGATAATTTCAAACTTTTCATAACTGATTTCTTATTCTTACCTTTAAAATTTCTGGCTTTGTTTTTTCCATCACATGAGTCAGGCTAAAAAGATGAAACAGAGCTTCTCGGACGAAAAATGCCCTTTCGCTGTACCGCTTCAAGGCTTCTGCAATCTGAGTTTCATTGGCTTCTCCAGACACCTTTGAACACAGACAAAAAGATTAACTTACAGAAATCTGTTTAGTTCTCTATCCTTCTCTATCTAAACATCAGTTGTAATGACGGCATCCAGGCTAGTTATATAAATCTCAGGATATTTAATACTACTTATAAGGACTTACCATTTCATTAGGCTCTTAACTGCCTCTAATCACTTCCCCCTAGCTCACAATGTTATAGCAACACTGGCCTTTTTCCCTGATTTTTCAATAAGCTAAGGTCTCTCTCAGTAAAGCACTATTACAAATAATATCACTCAAACTTTGTTCTCTCTTTGCTTTATTAATTTTTGTGTGTACATGTGATGCTGGGGATTGAACCCAGGGTCATTCTACCTCCGAACTACACCCTCAGCCCTATTTTATTAGTATTAATTATTGTGGCACTGGGAATTGAACCCAGGGTATTCTACCTCTGAGCTACATCCATAGCCCTTTTTATTCTTCATTTTGAAACAGGGTCTCACCAAGTTGCAGAGGGCCTCACTAAGTTGCTAAGGCTGGGTACAAACCTATAATCCTATCTCAGTTTCCCAAGGACTGGGATTATAAGCTTGTGCCGGGCTCCTATTTTATTTTATATTTAGAAACAGGGCCAGCCAGAGGTGGTGGCATATGCCTCTAATCTTAGCCATTTTCAAATCAGTGAAACCCTGGTTCAAAGTAAAGAATCAGAGCCTGGTGTGGTGGTACACAGGCTTGTAATCCCAGCATTCCATTCGGGAGGCTCAGACTGTAGGATCAAAGTTCACATACTTAGTGAGGCCCTCCACAACTTACTGAAACCCTGTTTCAAATTAAAGAATTAAAAAATTAGGGAAGGAGGTGTAGCTCGGAGGTCAAATGCCCCTGGGTTCCATCCCCAGACCCGCAAATAAAAATAAAAAAATAAAAACAAAGTAAAGAATCAAAAATAGGGCTGGGGGTGTAGCTTGGAGGTAGAATTCCGCAGGGTTCCATCCCTAGTACTGGAAAAAAAAAAAAATCCTCCTCCTATCTTAACCTCCCAATAACTGGGTTTACAGGTATGTACCACCACGCCTGGCTAATATACTTAATTTAAACTGTGGTTTAGGTATTATTGTGTAGCCAAATATAAATAATGGGAAGTGGCTCCTTGTAAAAGTAATCCAATAAATAAGAAGAAATTACTGAAATATCACCATAACTCCCAATGAATTAATAGATCTAGGTATTGACCCCAAAACTGGCTGGGCCTGGTGGTGTTCGCTTGTAATCCCCGCGCTTGGGAGGCTGAGACAGGAGGACCACACGGGTTCGAAGCCAGCCCCAGCTACTAGTGAGGCTCTCAGCAACTTAGTGAGACCCTGTTTCCAAATAAAATATAAAATAGGTCTGGGAGTATAGCCCAGAGGTATAAAAGCCCCTGGGTTCCAACTCCAGTGCCACCAAAAAAAAAAAAACTTAACATCACAGAAAGGGGAGGGGAAAAAAAGACATTATATAACTCCTAATGAAAGAGCTCCCACATGACCTAGTGTGGGTGGTACATGACTACAATCCCAGTATTTATTTGGGAGGCTGAGATAGGAGGATCACAAGTTCAAGGACAGCCTCAGCAATTTGGCAAGACTCAGCAACCCAGTAAGATCATGTTTCAAAACAAGAAATCGAAATGGGATGTGGGTGTAGCTCAGAGGTAAAATCTCTGGGTTCAAACACAGTACCAACTATACAGTTATCAATTTGCAGAAAATACAAAGACAGAGTCAGGCACGGTGGCGCATGCATATAATCCCAATATTTGGGAGGCTGAGACAGGAGGACTGCAGTTTGCGGACAGCCTCAGCTACTTAGTGAGGCCCTCTGCAACTCAGTGAGACCCTGTTTCAAAATAAAAGAATAAGCCGGGCGTGGTGGCGCACGCTTGTAATCCCAGCATTCGGGAGGCTGAGACCAAAGGATCTCGGTTGGCAGACAGCCTCAGCTACTTAGTGAGGCCCTCTGCAACTCAGTGAGACCCGGTTTCAAAATAATAAAAAATTGGGCAGGAGTTGTAGCTTGGAGGTCAAATGTCTCTGGGTTCCAGACCCACAAAAATAAATATAAAAATAAAAGAATAAAAAAAATAGAGCTGAGGAGCCTGGTGTGGTGGCACACGCTTGTAATCTCAGTATTTAGGAGGTTGAGACAGGAGGATTGAGCAGGTTCAAAGCCAGACTCAGCTACTTAGGCTCTCAGCAACTTTGTGAGATCCTGTTTCCAAATATAAAAGAAATAGGTCTGGGGTGTAGCAAGGAGGTAGAAAGCCCCTCGGTTCCATCCACAGTACCACCAAAACAAACAAATAGGGCTGGGGTTGTCGCTTAGAAGTAGAATGCCCTGGGTTTCATCTCCAGTACCGCAAAAAAAAACCCAAAGAGAAATTATAAATTATGTAGTATGAGCATATATAAGAAATAAAAGCTAGACTGAGGGAAATTCTACAGGTCAAAAGGACTGAATTCTTCAATAAACAAGTTTTTATTTTGTTTTGTTTCTTGTGGTAGTGGAAACTGAACCCAAAGGCATTATACCTCTGAGATACACCCTGGCCCTAATTTTTTTTTTTCTCTTTTCAGTATTGAGGATTGAACCCAGAGAATTTCTATCTCTGAGCTACAAACCCAACCCTATTTTTTATATTCTTCTTCTTCCTCCTCCCCTCCTCCTCCTTCTCCTCCTCCTCCTCCTCCTCCTCCTCCTCCTCCTCCTCCTCCTCCTCCTCCTCCTTCTTCTTCTTCTTCTTCTTCTCCTTCTTCTCCTTCTTCTCCTTCTTCTTCTTCTTCTCCTTCTTCTTCTTCTTCTTTTTTTTTTTTGTGGTACTGAGGATGGAACCCAGGGGTTTTCTACCTCCGGGCTATAGTCCCAGACCTATTTTATGCTGTATTTGGAAACAAGGTCTCACTAAGTTGCTAAGAGCCTCACTAAGTAGCTGAAGTTGGCTTTGAACCTGTGCGACCCTTCTTTCTCAGCCTCCCAAGTGCTGGGATTACTAGCATGTGCTACCACACCCGGACTTATTCTTTATTTTGAAATGGGGTCTCAATGGGTTGCAGAAGGCCTCACTAAGTAGCTGAGGTTATCCATGAACCGCGACCCTCCGGTCTCAGCCTCCTGAATGCTAGCATTACAAGCATGTGCCACCATGCTTGGCTTAGTCTTTATTTTTGAAACAGGGTCTCACTAAGTTGTAGAGGGCCTCACTAAATAGCTGAGGCTGGCTGTGAACCTGCAATCCTCCTGTCTTGGCCTCTCAAGTACTGGGATTACAAGTATGCACCAACATGCCTGACTTCCAGCCCTATTTTTTATTCCTTATTTATTTACTTATTATTCCTTCTTTCTTTCCTTTCCTTTCCTTTTATTTATTTTTTTTGTGTGTGGTACTGAGGATTGAACCCAGGGGCATTCAACTTCCGAGCTATATCCCCAGCCCTATATTTTATTCTTTATTTTGAAACAGGGTCTCACTGAATTGCAAAGAGCCTCACCAAGTAGCTGAGGCTGTCTGTGAACTATGATCCTCCTGTCTCACCCTCCAAGTACTGGCATTACAAGTGTGCACCATGCCCAGCATTATTTTTATTTATTTATTTATTTATTTTTGGTGGTACTGGGGTTCCTGGAAGCCCTTCTACCTCCGGGCTACACTCCCAGACCTATTTTTACATTTTTATTTTGGAAACAGGGTCTCCTAAGCCAGCATGCAGGGCTGGCTTCAAACCTGCATGATCCTCCTGTCTCTGCCTCCCAAGCGTGCAGATTACAAGCGTGCGCCACCACGCCCGGCTATTTTTTATTTTGAAGCAGGGTCTTGCTAGGTTGCTGAGAGTCCCGGTATGCTGCTGAGTCTGTCCATGAACCTGTGATTCTGTTTCAGCTTCCTAAATACTGGAATTATAAGAGTATGCACCATACCTGGCTAACAGACAAGTTTTAAGGAAAAGAAAGGAATGGGGAGGAAACTGTAAACTAAATGACACTCAGGAGACATTGAATTTTTTTAAATGGGCAAGAAAAAAACAGCCATAGTGGCACGTACTTGTAATCTCAGTACTTGGTGGGCTAAGAAAGGAGGATCTTGGGTTCTCAGCCAGCCTCAGCAACTTGTGATGCCCTCCACAACTTAGTGAGACCCTGTTTCAAAATAAAGAATAAAAAATAGGACTGGAGGTATAGCTCACAGGTAGAATCCCCCTGGGATTCATCCCCAGTACCACCCCCTCAATGAAAAGGTCAGTATTAAAAAAAATTACTAGAAGCAGGGCATGGTGGCACACACTTGTAATCCCAGTATCTGAAAGGCTGAGACAGGATTGTGTTTTACGGGCAGCCTCAGCTACTTTGTGAAGCCCTCTGTAACTTAGTGAGACTCTGCTTCAAAATAAAGAATAAAAAGCCAGGCGTGGTGGCGCACGCTTGTAATTCCAGCATTTGGGAGGCTGAGACAGGAGGATCGCGGTTCGCAGACAGCCTCAGCTACTTAGTGAAGACCTCCGCAACTTAGTGAGACCCTGTTTCAAAATAAAGAATGTAAAAAAATAGTGCAGGGGGTGTAGCTTGGAGGTGGAATGCCCCTGGGTTTCATCCCCAGATCCGCAAAAAAAAAAATAAAAAAATAAAAAAATAGGGCTGGGCAGTATAGCTCGGAAATAGAATATCCCTGGGTTCCATTCCCAGTACTAAAGAAAAATGCCTAGAGATAAATAGTTGGTCAGAAAACTATAATACAAGGACATGATTACTGTTAAAGTCAGGACAAAGATTCCTTTTGTACAGAAGGGAGCTATGATCAGGACAGGGGACTTAGCATAGGTTCAGATTAGCTAATAAAGTACTGGTCTCAAGTTTGTTTGCCTTATTTTCACTCAATAGACTACACAATTGTCATTTATTTTGTATGTTTTATTTAATAATAAGGTAAAAGAAATACATGTAAATAATTTTCATTGGACTGGGCACAGTAGTGCATGCCTGTAATCTCAGCTGCTCAGGAGGATGAGGCAGAAAGATATCAAGTCTGAGGTCAGCCTGGGCAAAATTCTATTTCAAAATAAAATATAATAAAATAAAATGTTAAAGAGGGCTGGAGATGTAAGCTCAATGGCAGAGAACTTGCCTAGTATGTGTAAGGGCCTGGGTTCTATCCCTAGTACCAGTAAAAAAAGCAATCACTTAGACATATGATCTCATTAGAGGGATAATTCTGTCTTTTTTTTTGGGGGGGTAGCTTTAAAACATAGTGACACAAAGCCAGGTGTGGCGGCGCACACTTGTAATCCCAGCATTTGGGAGGCTGAGACAGGAGGAGCCAGGTTTGTGGCCAGCCTCAGCTACTTAGTGAGGCCTTTTTCAACTCAGTGAGACCCTGTTTCAAAATAAAGAATAAAAAATAGGACTGGGGGTGTTGCTCGGAGGTAGAATGCCCCTGGGTTCCATCCTCAATACCACACACACACACACACACACACACACACACACACACACAAAACCCACAAGTCAGCCTGACAAAATAATATATTTTAAAGATCTAACCTTCAAATGTCCTTCGCCTGTGAGGAATTCAGAATAACCAGCATCAGTAGCCAGCAAACCTACAAACTGCATGCTGGGCCGTTGTTGTATAAAGGCTTCAACAGCTTTATCTGTCACATGCTTTCTCCCTGAAACATCCAGGGAGACAAGACTGGGTAGGATGTCCTTTTGTTCTAGTAAGCGAAGAGCTATGTCTGATGTAAATTGTTTATCATCTGAGATATCAAGATGATTCAGATGTTTTAGTTCCCGAACAACATCCAGTATCTGGGTAGTCGTCATTTTTAAACATTTCAAGTGGTGCATAGTCAGAGACTTGAGTCTGTCTTTGCAGGCCAGCAGAGCAGTGATGTCTGTGATAGACGTGTTAGAAATATCCAGGCTCTCTAACCTTGGCAATGAAGCAACTTCAGCCAGATCTTCGTTGTAAAAGAGAACATTGGTGATGCTTAGAGCTCGAAGTCCAGAAAGTCGGCTGAAGCACCGCTCATAAGGATCCTCAAGGGAGAGTGTTAATGAGTTCAGCACTAAGCACTGGAGATTCTGCTGGATCCATTTGTTGCTTCCAAGCCCACTGATAATGTCTGTAATGGTAATGTCAGCATTCACACCTGTGGCATCAAGTTCAACTAACTTGTGATGGCAGAAAGCTTTTCGAAAAGCAACAGCGGAGATCTTTGCTTTGCGAATGCAAGCTCGCTTTAAACGCATCTGGTTGCCCCTAAAAATGCCCACAGTTCCATCATTCAGTAAACCTGGGGGAAAACAAGCAGCATTTTAAATTAAACAAACAAAAAAAACAGTTAAATTACAGTTTAAATTTCCATCAGACTTTTCATTCCAGATACCATTTACAAACGGTATCTCCTTTGATAAAAATCCAGTGAGATGAGGAAATTATTATCTACAGTTTATTTTTTACTTTATTTTATTTTGTGTGTGTGGTACTAGGTTTTGAACCCAAGGGTATTCTATGTCTGAGTACACCCCCAGCCCTTTTTATTATTTATTTTGAAATAGGGTCTCATTATATTGTGGGAGGCCTAAATTGCTGAGACAGACCACGAACCTGTGAACCTCCTCCTGTCTTAGCCTTCCAAGTTCTAGGATTACATGCATGGATCACCATGCCCAGCTCTATCTACAATTTATAAATGAATAAAATGAGGCTGAGAAAGAGCTTTCCAAGATCAGAGTAAGCAAATGGAAAAATCAGGACTGTGATATGCATTACTGACCTCCACTAACACTAAGTTCTCCTCACCTTTCTGGATACATCCTTCCCAGCCCTCCCTTGGAGTTAGATGGAGACATGAACTGATTCTGACCAGTGAGCTATAAAATGAAGCATCTGAGAGCCAATGGATATTCTTTCAGGCTATCTGCTCCTGCTGTGGCAACCAGAAGAAGCTTCAAGTTCTAGGGAGTATAACAGAGCCTTGTAGTCTGGATACTAAGGTGGCCATGGAACAGACCCTTGATGGACTTGCAGGGTTCATATGTCATGAATGATATTTGTTTGTTTGTTTGTTTTTATTTTCTGTGCAGGGGTACTGAGGATTGAATCCAGGGACATTCTACCTCTGAGATACACCTCCAGCCCTATTTTTTTTTTTTAATTTTGAAACAGTTTCACTAGGTTGATGAGTCTCACTACTTGCAGAGGCTGTCCTTGAACCTATGATCTTCTTGTTTCAGTCTCCCAAGTACTGACTGGGATTACAGGAGTGTGCCACCATGCCCAGCTTTGAGTCAGGTTTAAACTTTGTGCTAAAATGATAAAATATCTAACTTGTTATCAATGCATTTCTACCCTTTTCTTCAAATTCAGGACAACAGCTGGGCGTGATAGTGAATGCTTATAATCCCAGTAAGGCTAAGACAGGAGGATCATGGGTTCATGGACAGCCTCAGCTACTTAGTGAGGGACTATGCAACTTAGTGAGACGTTGTGTCAAAATAAAGAATAAAAAATAGGGCTGGGGATATAGCTCAGAGGTAGAATACCCCTGGGTTCCACCCCCAGTACCTACCACAATAAAAAAAAATTCATGACAACACATTATTATACACACAAACACAAATATACAACTATATTTAGATTACATATAATGCCTATACTCATTATCAAGCCACTAGCCAGATCTGAAGTTATTAAAAGGCTCAGTTGTAGACCCTCCCTGTCAGATGAATGCAAATAAAGTGGACACAGTAACTTCCTGAAGTCTCAGAGATTTATCTCCCTACAAATTAATCTGCTAATTAGGAACCATATCTCAACAATATCATAAATCAACTAAACAATAACTACTGTGAAAGAAGTAACAGTCATGCCAATAAAAGTATATTAAGAGCCAGGTATGGTGGCACATGCTTGTAATCCCAGCATTCGGGAGTTGGAGACCAAAGGATCACGGTTCCCAGACAGCCTCAGGTACTTAGCAAGGCCTTTCACAACTCAGTGAGACCCTGTTTCAAAAAATAAAAGAATAAAAACTGGGTCTGGGGGTGTAGCTCAGAGGTATAATGCCCCTGGGTTCCATCCCCAGTACAGGAAAAAAAAAAAAAATTAGAACTAAGGTGTCTGTTGTTGATTGGATGGTTGGTTGGTTTAAGTACGAGGATTTAAACCTAGGTACATTTCTACCACTGAGCTATTCTCCCCAGCCTTTTTTACTTTATTTATTTGGTATTGGGGATTGAACCCAGGGACATTCTACCTCTGAACTAAACCCCTAGCTCATTTCTTTATTTATTGTGGTACTGGGGATAGAACTCAAGGGCATTCTACTTGTGAATACACCCCCAGACCTACTTTTAATTCTTTCTTTCTTTCTTTTTCTTATTTATTTATTTATTTATTTATTTGTTTGTTTGTTTGTTTGTGGTACTGGAGGTGGAACCCAGGGGTTTTTCTACCTCCGGACTATATTCCCAGACCTATTTTTATACTTTACTTGGAAACAGGGTCTCATTAAATTGCTGATACTGGCTTTGAACCTGTGCAGTCCTCCTGTCTCAGCCTCCAAAGCACAGGATTACAAGCATACCATATCTGGCTTTATTCTTTATTTTGAAACAGTTTTTAACTAAGTAGCTTAGGCTGGCTGCAAACCTGGGATCCCCCTGTCTAAACCTCCCAAGTACTGGGATTATTGGCAAGCAATACCAGCCCAGCTATTTATTTATTGTATGGTTCTGTGGATTGAACCCAGGAGCTTTCTACCTCTAACCTATACTCTCAGCTTTATTTTTTTATTTTGAAATAGGTTATTACTAGGTTGCTGAGAGTCTTGCTAAATTGCTGAGGCTGGTTTTGAATCTGAGATCCTCCTATCTCAGCCTTCCAAGTACTGGGATTACAAGTATGCACCCCCACATTTGGCTTTATTTTTTGTGTATGTATGGTACTGGGGATGGACTCAGGGGCACTCTACCTACAAGCTACATCCCCAGCTCAGTTTTTTTTTTTTTTTTAATAATTTTAAAGCCGGACATGATGGTACATGTTCGTAATTCTAGTACTTGGGAGGCTGAGACAGGACGATCACGAGTTCAAGGACAACCTCTGCAATTTAGTGAGGCTCTCAGCAACCTAGTGAGACCCTGTTTCCATATAAGAAATAAAATCAGTCTGGGGGGGTATAGCTTGGAAGTAGAATGCCTCTGGGTTCAATTCCCAGTACCACAAAAAATAATAGTTTTAAAATTTGGAAACAGGGTCTCGCTACGTTGCTGAGAGCCTCACTAAATTGCCAAGCCTGGCTTCAAACCTGTGATCCTCCTATCTCAGCCTCCCAAATACTGGGATTATAGGTATACACGACCATGCCTGGGATTTATTTATTTATTCATTTATTTATTTAATATTTATTTATTTATTTATGCAGTACTGGGGATGAAACCCAGGTGCGTTCTATCTCTGAGCTGCACCCACAGCCCTATCTTTTATTCTTTATTTTGAAAAAGGGTCTAAGTTGCAAAGGGCTTCACTAAGTTGCTGAGGCTGTCCATGAATGACGATCCTCTTGTCTCAGCCTCCCAAATGCTGGGAACAAGTGTGTGCCACGATGCCCAGCTTTATTTTTTATTTTGAAAATAAAACAGGGACTCACTAAATTGCTAAGGCTGGCTTCAAACCTGTGAGCCTCCTGTCTCAGCCTTTCAAGTACTAGGATTACAGAGAGTGTGTGTGTGTGTGTGTGTGTGTGTGTGTGTGTGTGTGTGTGTGTTATTTATTTATTTATTTTTGCAGGTCTGGGGATGGAACCCAGGGGCATTCGACCTCCGAGCTACACCCCCTGCCCTATTTTTTTTTATTCTTTATTTTGAAACCGGGTCTCACTGAGTTGCAGAGGGCCTTACTTAGTAGCTGAGGCTGTCCAAGAACCACGATCCTCCGGTCTCAGCCTCCCAAATGCTGGGATTACAAGCATGTACCACAATGCCTGGCTTGTGTGTGTGTTTTAAAGGGAGCACTATTCTCTGATGTATCTTATCTAATTATCACTAGACAGTTTAAACCAAGAAAAACCATTACAAAGAAAGAACAAGCAAGCTACAGACATAAGATGTTTCCCAGATAAAGGGGGAAAGGGTAAGAACATAGGTAAAGACCTAGATGTAAGTAAGAATGTGGTGCATTTCTCAAGATATAAGTATGCAAATGGGAAGAAAAGAAATAAGGCTGGGGACTGGGTGTGGTGGTACATATCTGTAATCCCAGTACTTGGGAGACTGAGACAGAAGGACTTCAGCTTCAAAGTTAGCATGTGGTCATTTAGTGAGACCTTGTTTCAAAATTACATATAAAATAGGGTTAGGGATATAGCTCTGAAGTAAAATGCACTTAGGTTAAATCCCCAGTACCAATAAAAAAAAATTTTTTTAAAAGAAGAAAGAAAACAATTTCTTTCAGAAAACATGAGTACTAAATTAGCTTTGATTTCCCATTTAAAAAAGGCAAGCCAGGAATGGTGGCCAGGCATATAATCCTAGTACCTGTGAGACTAAGACAGGAGGATCACAGGTTGGATGACAGCCTCAACAATGTAGCAAGACTCTCAGCAATATAACAAGATCCTGTTTCAAAACAAAACATAAAAGTCAGGCAAAAGCTGGGCATGGTGGCGCAAGCTTGCAATCCCAGCATTTGGGGGGCTGAGATAGGAGGATCGTGGTTTGCAGACAGCCTCATCTACTTAGTGAGACCCTTTGCAACTCAGTGAGACCCTGTTTCAAAATAAAGAATAAAAAATAGGGCTGGGGGGTGTCACTCAGAGGTAGAATGCCCCTGGGTTCCATCCCCAGCAGTGCAAAAAAACCCAAAACAAAACAACAAAAAGCCAGGTAAGTGGCATTCGTTTATAATCCCAGTACTTGGGAGGCTGAGACAGGAGAATAGTAGGTTTGTGGCCAGATTTAGCAATTTAGCAAGGCTTTCAGCAATTTAGTGAGATACTATTTCAAAATTAAAAATAAAGCTGGACATGGTGGTGCAGGTTTGCAATCCCCATGCTTAGGAGGCGGAGACAGAAGGATCACACAGGTTCGAAGCCAGACTCGCTGGCTTAAGAGACCCTGTTTAAAAAAAAAAAAAATTTATATTCATATATATATATATATATATATATTAGGTCTGAGAGTGTAGCCCAGAGGTAGAAGGGTTTCCAGGAACCCCAGTACCACCAATAAACAAATAAAATAAGAATAAAAAATAAAACTAAGACTAGTGGTATAGCTCAGAAGCAGAATGCCACTGGGTTCAATCCCTGGTCCCACAAAACAAATACAAACATAAAAAAAGGCTGAGGTATAGCTCAGGAGTAGAATGCTCCTGAGTTTCATCCCCAGTACACACACACACACACACACACACACACACACACACACACAGAGTCAAAAGCAGAAATTGGTTTTTTCAAAATGTATTCTCATTCTATGAAATAAAGATATATGGTACTTTACACATGTAGACTTCTAAATGTTTATTTTGTATTTTGTGGTTGGGCGTGGTAGCACATGCTTGATTTGGGAGGCAGAGACTGGAGGATTGTGGTTCACAGACAGCCTCAGCTACTTAGTGAGGCTCTTTGCAACTCAGTGAGACCCTGTTTCAAAAATAAAGAATAAAAAAGTAGGGCTGGCAGGCCGGGCGTGGTGGTGCACGCTTGTAATTCCCGCGCTTGGGAGGCTAAGACAGGAGGATCGCACAGGTTTGAAGCCAGCCTCAGCTACTGAGTGAGGCTCTCAGTAACTTAGTGAGACCCTGTCTCCAAATAAAGTATAAAATAGGTCTGAGAGTATAGCCTGGAGGTAGAAAGCCTCTGGGTTCCACCCCCAGTACCAAGTTTATTTTATTTTATATAAAATAAAATAACACTAGGTCTGGGGCTGTAGATTGGAGATACAACCACCCTGGGGTTGATCCCTAGGATCACAAAAAATACATAAATAAATAAATAATACAGTAAGATGTAGGATAGGCAAAAATAAATGAATGCCTTTTCCTAGGATCAGGCTATCTGGACTTTTCAGTCATTCTTTCCTTTTCTTTTTCTTTTTTTTTTTTCCTTTTTTTTTTTTTTTGATACTAGGGATTGAACCCAGAGACATTCTCTGATTAAACCCCCAGCCCTACTTTTTATTTTTATTTTGAAACAGGTTCTCTTTGAGTTAATGAGAATCTCACTACTTGCTGAGGCCATCCTTGAAACTGCAATCCTCCTGTCTTAGCCTCCCAAATACTAGGATTACAGGCTTGTGCCACCACAACCATATCTTTTCTGGGGTGTTTTGTTTTGTTTTGTTTTTGCAGTACTAGGGATAGAACCCAGGATCATTCTACCTCCGAGCTGCACCCCCAGCCCTATATTTTATTCTTTATTCATTTTGGTGGTACTGGGGTTCTTGGAAGCCCTTCTACCTCCGGGCTATACTCTCAGACCTATTTTTTTATATTTTTATTTGGAAACAGGGTCTCTTAAGCCAGCGCGGCTGGCTTCGAACCTGCGTGATCCTCCTGTCTCCGCCTCCCAGTGCGGGGATTACAAGCGTGTGCCACCACGCCTGGCTTTATTCTTTATTTATTTTGAAACCGGGTCTCACTGGGTTGCAAAGGGCCTCACTAAGTAGCTAAGGCTGTCCATGAACTGCAATCTGCCGCTCTCAGCCTCCCGAATGCTGGGATTATAAGTGTGTGCCTCCACACCCGGCTTTTTCTGTTATTTCTAAAAAAAATAATTAAGCTGGACGTGGTGGTGCATACCTGTAATCTCAGGACTTGGGAGGCTGATATGGGAGGACAGCCATTTTTTGGCCAGTCCCAGCAATTTAATGAGACTCTCAACAATTAAGCAAGACTCTATTTTAAAGTTAAAATGGCTAGGCATATAGCTCAAAGCTAGAATGCCTCTGGGTTCAGTCCCTGGTATCAATAACAATTATTATTATTATTTGGTAATAATTATTATTTGGGAATAATAATTATTATTCAAATACTGCTAACATCATTTAATAATAATTATTCTTATATACTATTATTAAATTATTATTATTATTGAATGGCCATAGCAGTACTTCAAAATCCAGTGTCAATTAACAGAACGTGGTTTTTTGTTTCCTCCATTTTTTAATTTTACCATGAAATGCCATGGTCTGAAGCAGTCGATCAGCCACCTCCTGTGGAAATACTCCAGGTTCCTGCAGACACAGTGTTCCATCTTGTCTTGCTGAACAGAATTTCTCAAGGTGAGTGGTGAGGAAACTCAAGCAGATATCAAGTAAGGAATAGGGGGACGCCTCCTCCTTGGAGCCCGGGAAGAAACATAAAGGGAACACAGAAAGAACAAGTTAGTTTCCACAAGACATTCATTTACTCACTCAATAAGTGACAGGAAGTAGATCATGTGGGAATACAATGTGTGACTCATGTTCTCAGAAGCAAGGGAAGAGAAACCCTTAGACAAACATTTACACACAGTCATATAAATACTATAATAAAGGATAAAGTGGGTACTATGAATGCATATTAAAGAGTTCTAACCAGTCAAGGGTGGTCAGGAAAGACCTCAGAGACATAACAGATTCATCTTCCTAAATTATTACTTATAATTCCCCCCCATTAACTCAATCGCTCAATGGACTACCACACGCCTAAAGACAAAAGCCAAAATTCTTATATTGTTAGACTGATATAAAAGTTCTTCCAAAATTTAACCCTAATTTACTTTTCAACTTAATTTCCCATTCCAATCTGATAGTTTCAGTATGACTGCTTTATTGGGATAAAAGAATTTTGTACAGGTGTTAAACATATCAAAAAAGAAAACGCCAGGCATGATGCTGCACGCTTGTAATCCCAGCATATGGGAGGCTGAGACAGGAGGACTGAAGTTCGAGGACGGCCCTAGCTACTACTTAGTGAGGCCCTTTGCAACTCAGTGAGACCCTGTTTCAAAATAAAGACTAAAAAATAGGGATGGGGGGATAGCTCGGAGGTAGAATGCCCCTGGGTTCAATCCCCAGTACCGCAAAAAGAACAAAGTTTAGCTGGGTATGGTGGCACATACTTGTAATCCCAGCACTTGGGGGGCTGGGACAGGAGTATCACAGGAAGAAAGAAAGAAACAAAGGAAGGAAGGAAAGAAGGAAGGCTGGAAGGGCAGAGTGGTACAGACCTGTAATCCTAGTACTTGGGAGGCTAAGAAAGGACGCAGATTCTAGGACAGACTCAGCAATAGTAAGACTCTCATCAACCTAGAGAGACCCTGTTTCAAAATAAAATTAGGGCAGAGAGACCCTGTTTCAAAATAAAAATAGGGCAGTGGTATAGCTCAGAGGTAGAATGCCACTGGGTTCAACTCCCAGTACAATCAATCAATCAATCAATAAGGAGGCCAAGATTTTTTTTTTGGTGATACTGGGGGTGGCACCCAGGGCTTTCTACCTTCAGGTTATACTCTCAGACCTATTTTTTAAAATATACTTTATTTGGAAACAGAGTCTCAGTAAGTTGCTGAAAGCCTCACTAAGTAGCTGAGGCTGGCTTCAAACCTGTGTGATCCTCCTGTCTCAGCCTCCCAAACCCGAGGATTACAACCGTGTGCCACCACACCCGGTGGAAGCCAAGATTTAAATGTAAGGCTTTAACTGCAAAAACAAACACTAAATAATATAATTAAAATATAACTATATTAAGCATCTATTAGGTATTTTTTTTTTTTTTGGTGGTACTGGGGTTCCTGGAAGCCCTTCTACCTCCGAGCTACACTCCCAGACCTATTTTTATATTTTTATTTGGAAACAGGGTCTCCTAAGCCAGCGAGCGCAGCTGGCTTCGAACCTGCGCAATCCTTCTGTCTCTGCCTCCCAAGCGCAGGGATTACAAGTGCAACTCAGTGAGACTCTAAGACCGTTTCAAAATAAAGAACAAAAAATAGGGCTGGGGGTGTAGCTCGGAGGTAGAAAGCCTCTGGGTTTCATCCCCAGTAACACAATAAGTAAGTAAACAAACAAACAAAAAATAAATAAATAAAATGAGTCTGTGGGTATAACTCAGAGGTATACCAAAAAAAAAAAAAAAAAAAAAGAACTCTTAAAAAAGTTGAAGCTGGTGTGGTGGTGGGAGCCTGTGATCCCAGTACTTGGGAGGCTGAGACAGGAGGATCATAGGCTTGAGGATAGTCTCAGCAAGTAATGTGACTCATTAACCTAGGGAGACCCTATTTCCAAATAAAAAATAAAACTGAGCTGGGGATGTAGCTCGAAGGTAGAATGACTCTGGGTTCAACCCCCAGTACTACCCCCCACACACACAAAGGCAAAAGTATAAAGATATAAAACTACAAAGAATTTACAAATGACCAGTGAAAGATTCTTAACATCAATAGTCATCAGGAAAATAGACCCAAAATCCCAGTAAAATACCACTTCGCACCCACTAGAATGCTTATAATCCAAGATGGCCAATAACAAGTGTTGACCAGGATGCAGAAAACTTAGAAACCTCATACATGGGTTGTGGACATGTAAAATATTACAGCTGTCTTGGAAAACAGTTTGGCAGTTCATCAAAAAGTGGAACAGAGTTACCATAAGACCTAGCAATTCTATTCCTGAACATAATAAACCCAAAATCAATGAAAATATGCCCACATAAACATGGCCAGGTGCAGTGGTGCATGCCTGTTATCCTAGCTACTCAGGAGGCTGAGGCAAGAGGATCTCAGATTCAAGGTAATTTAGTGACTATGTCTCAAAATGAAAAGTTAAATTACTGGTGACATAGCTTAGTGGTTGAGTGCCCCTGGGTTCAATCTCCAATATGAGGGCTAGGGTGTCACACAAAGGTAGAATGCCCCTGGGTTCAATTCCCAATACCAAAATGTCTACACACACACACACACACACACACACACACACACACACACAAGAATAAACAAAATATAGTAGTCTTACAATGGAGTTACTGATCAAAAAAGAAATTTCAATATATCATAATATGGATGAACCCTGGAAACATTTAATGTTAACTTTAAAAAGCCAGACACAAAAGACCACATATCTTATGCTCTTCTTTGCATAAAATACTCAGAATAGGTAAATTCTCAGAGATAAAGGGCTGTGATTCTATCTCATTGGTAGAGTGATTGTCTAGCATGTTTAAGCCCCTGGGTTCAATCTGAAGCCACACACACACACACACACACACACACACACAGAAGGAAGGAGATTAGTGGTTTAGGCTTCAGTGGAGGGTAAGGAGAAAATGAGCAGTGAGTGCTGGGTATTTGGTAATGAAAATGTTCTAAAACTAATTGTGATTCGGGCGTGATGGGGCATGCTTGTAATCCCAGTATCTGCAAGGCTAAGACAGGAGGATCACAGGCTGAAATCCAACCTCAGCCAATTATCAAGACCCTCTTACAACTTCTTCAGACTCTGTTTCAAAATAATAAACAAGCCGGGCATGGTGGCTCACACTTGTAATCCCAGCGCTTGGGAGGCAGAAACAGGAGGATTGCACAAGTTCCAAGCCAGCCTCAGCTACTTAGTGAGGCTCTCAGCAACTCAGTGAGACCCTGTTTCCAAATAAAATATAAAATAGGTCTGGGAGTATAGCCCAGAGGTAGAAAATGCTCTGGGTTCCACCCTCAGTACCACAAAATAAATAATAAATAAATAAATAAAAAGCCAGGCGTGGTGGTGCATGCTTGTAATCCTAGCATTCGGGAGGCTGAGACCAGAGGATCATGGTTCACGGACAGCCTCTGCTACTTAGTGAGGCCATTTGCAACTCAGTGAGACCTGGTTTCAAAATAAAGAATAAAAAATAGGGCGGGGGGTGTAGCTCGGAGGTCAAATGCCCCTGGGTTCCATCTCAGACCAACTAAATAAATAAATAAATAAATAACAAAGCTGGATGTGGTGGCATATGCTTGTAATCCCAATATTTGGAATGGAACCCAGGGGCACTTACCTGCAAGCTATACCCCCAGCCCTAGTTTTTAGTCTTTTTATTTTTGAAACAGGATCTCACGGAGTTGCGAAGGGCCTCGTCAAGTATCTGAGGCTATCTGAGAACCGCGATCCTCTGGTCTTTGCCTCCCAAATGCTGAAACTACAAATCTGTGCTACCACGCCCAGCTGAAGTTTTTTTTTGTTTTTGTTTTTTTTTTTGGTGAGTCTGGGGATGGAACCCAGGAGCATTCAACCTCAGAGCTACACCCTTTGCCCTATTTTTTATTCTTTATTTTGAAAAGAGGTTTCATTGAATTGCAGAGGGCCTAAGTAGCTCAGGCTGTCTGCAAACTGTGATCCTCCTGTCTCAGCCTCCCAAATGCTGGGATTACAAGTGTGTGCCACCATGCCCATTTGAAGACTTTTAAAGAGCAGTAAACAGAGATTGAGAAGCCTAGGTTACATATTAAATGATAAAGTCACTGGGCTTCCATTTCAGTGGTTTAATTTTCTAAGTATCTATTATATGCCAGGCATCGTACAAGCATTTCGTGTGTGTGTGTGTTACTGGGAATCAAACCCAGGGACATTCTACTTCCAAGCTATACCACCAGACCTTTTTACTGAGGGTGGAACCCAGGGGTTTTTCTACCTCCAGGCTATACTCCCAGACCTACTTTATACTTTATTTGGAAACAGTCTCACTAAGTTACGAAGAGCCTCACTAATTAGCTGAGGCTGGCTTCGAACCTGTGCGATCCTCCTGTCTCAGCCTCCCAAGCGCTGGGATTACAAGTGTGCACCACCACACCGGGCTCCAGACCTATTTTTATTCTTTATTTAGAAACGGGATCTCCCTAAGTTGTAGAGGGCCTCACTAAGTAGCTAAGGCTGGCCAAGAAAATGCGATCCTCCTTTCTTAGCCTCCAAAATAGCAGGATTACAAGTAAGCACCATCAGGCCCATCTTACAGTAGTATTTAACCAAAAAAATATTAACCTTCAGCTGGGTGTGATTATGCATGCCAGTAATCCTAGTACTTGGGAGGCTGAGATAGGAGAATTAAAGGTTCAAGAATAGCCTCAGCAACTTAGTGGGACCCTTTTTCAAAATAAAAAGGGGTAGTGGTGTAGTTTGGAGGTAGAATACCCCTGGGTTGAATCCCCAGTATAAAAAGATAAAGTTAACCTAGATACATTATAGCCCAGAGAAGTGAAGTAAGGTGTCTGGGAATGGTACTTACTCCACGGCTTCTTGCGCTCTGCTTATCCTCAAGGAAAGGACGTTACAGAATAGGAACCCCATGTTTCTAGACCACCTAAAGCCAGTGAGGTCTAAGATGACCACCAGAAAAACCTCTAATGGACCCCAAATCCTTCAAGATGAAACAGGAACAAAGACAAGTGGGGGAATTGTTTACTGGGGCAAAAACCTAAATAAATCTTCTAGCTTCATTGGCTTAGTTGACTTAAAAATTACTAATTTTGGAGAAAGGCATGTTGGCACACACCTGTAATCCCAGAATTTGGGAGGCTGACAGGAGGATCACAAGCTTGAGGACAGCCTCAGTAAGTAGTGAGACTCTCATCAACCTAGTGAGACTCTGTTCAAAATAAAAGATAAATAGGGCTGAGAGCACAGATTGGAGAGTAACCCCCCCCCCAAATCACTAATATTGGAGGTAACACAACTGGGCTAGCTTTGTTGTAGACAACACTTCTGGTGTGTGGGTTATGATGATTACAACGGTTGCCTAAGTCACTATTTAGGGACTTGAAGGCCGCTTTTGATGAAAATACTGACTTCACTGGGCTGCAGATGTCTGATGGGTGACAAGACTGAGCGAAAAGTGCTTGTCATCTCTATCTTCATATTGTGCCTGTCTCCTTTGTTGCTTAACTTTTGGATCACATTCTACTTAGTACTGCATGTAGACATGTTGACCACTTGAGAAATGTTTTGTACAAAACTATAATAAAGGTTAAACTTGCCCCAGACAGTTTCTCATTTGCTCCCCACCTTCATAGCTAAAGATACCTACTAGCTGCCATGAGCAAAAATAGCAAACTATAAGCTGGGCATAATGACATACACTTGTAATCCTAGTACTTGGGACAGGAGGATCTCAAGTTTTCAGCCAGCCTCAGCAATTTGTGAGGCCCTCCGCAATTTAGTGAGACCCTGTTTCAAAATAAAAAACAAGACAGGGCTAAGGGTGTAGCTCAGAGGTAGAATGCCCCTGCATCCAATATCTAGTAACACACACACACACACACACACACACACACACACACACACACACACAATACCCTCATAGCTTACCCATTCTCTGGGCTTCCAACTTCCAAAAAAATAAAATAGTGATAACAATAAAGTATAATTTTTTTTTTTTTTTTTTTTTTTTTTTGGTGGTGGTACTGGGGTTCCTGGAAACCCTTCTACCTCCAGGCTACACTCCCAGACCTATTTTTTATATTTTTATTTGGAAACAGGGTCCCTTAAGCCAGCAAGGCTGGCTTCAAACCTGCGCAATCCTCCTGTCTCCACCTCCCAAGCGCGGGGATTACAAGTGTGCGACGCCACACCCGGCTACAATGAAGTATAATTTAAAGAAAAAATTTTAAGCACATAGGCTTTAACAAAAAGAAAATGGAAGCCGGATTGCACAGGTTCAAAGCCAGCCTCAGCTACCTAGTGAGGCTCTCAGCAACTTAATGAGACCCTGTTTCCAAATAAAGTATAAAATAGGTCTGGGAGTATAGCCTGGAGGTAGAAAAGTCCCTGGGTTCCACTTTCAGTACCACAAAAATAAAAATAAAATAAAATAAAAAAGCTGGAGGTGGCAGCACTTGCTTGTAATCCCAGCATTTGGAAGGCTGAGACAAGAAGATCACAGTTTGTGGACAGTTTCAGCTACTTAGAACCTTTGCAACTCAGTGAGGCCCTGTTTCAAAATAAAGAATAAAAAAAAAAAATAAGGCTAGGGATGTTGCTCAAAGGTAGAAAGCCCCTGGGTTCTATCCCTAGTAGAGCAAATAAATAAATAAATAAATAAATAAATAAATAAAAATATAAAATTTTTAAAAATAAAATAAAAAATAAAAGTAGGACTGGGGCCAGGCGTGGTGATACACACTTGTAATCCCAGTACTTGGGGAAGCTGAGACATGAGGATCACAGTTTGCAGACAGCCTCAGATATTTAGTGAGGCCTTCTGCAATTTAGTGAGACCTTGTTTCAAAATATTAAAAAAAAAAAAACCTACAAAATAGGGATGGGGGTATAGCTGGGAGGTAGAATACCCCTGCAAAGAAAAACAAAAGAATAAAAAATAGGGCTAGGGGTGTAGCTCAAGGTAAACTGCCCCTGGGTTCCATTCCCAGTACCACACACACACAAAAAAAAAAGTAGGGCTGGGGTTATAGCCCCAGGATTCAATCCCCAGTACCATAAAAACAAAAATACATGGTCATGGTCTGAATTTAGCAATATTAAGGAAAAGTACTATTACACATTACCACATACCAGAGTTAACCAAATAAACCACAGCAAGCAAAATCAATAAAGAAGTTAATGATAATTCATAATCAAGACACAAAATAAGCAATAATAGCAATAACCACCAACTCAAAACAACACTGCTGTTGCAGATTGCCAAACTCCCTTCCAAGAAATTCCAACAGATGTTATCTGTACATATACAGTTTTGCAACACTTCCAAGTGTTGTGTGTGTGTGTGTGTGTGTGTGTGTGTGTGTGTGTGTGTGTGTATTACTGGGGATTAAACCCAGGGACATTCTGCCTCTAAGCTATACTCCTAGCCATATTTTATTTTTTTTTAATTAGGGCCTCCTTAAATTTCTAAGGCTGGTTGCAAACCTGTGATACTCCTGTCTCAGTACCAGAACTATTGGGGAGAAGGGGAGAGAAGGAAGGAAGGAAGGAAGGAAGGAAGGAAGGAAGGAAGGACGGAGTCCCTAGATTGAACCCAATGGTGTTCTACCTCGGAGCTATATCCCCTCACTACTTACTGAGGCTTTCTTGAACCTATGATCTTCCTGCCTCATCCTC
Organism: Muscardinus avellanarius; assembly: GCF_963383645.1. Classification (NCBI taxonomy): domain Eukaryota; kingdom Metazoa; phylum Chordata; class Mammalia; order Rodentia; family Gliridae; genus Muscardinus; species Muscardinus avellanarius. Next base: position 45,057,831 of record NC_137788.1, on the reverse strand, counting down.
CCAAGTACTGGGATTACAGGCATGTACCACCAAACCTGGCTCAGATTTCCTGCCTTTTTTTTTTTTTCTGCTTTTTTTTTTTCTTTCTTTCCCCAACCCTCCGTACTGGCAATGAAACCCAGGGACATTCTACCTTGGAGCTACACCTCCATCCAGCCTTTTTTTTTTTTTTTTTTTTTTTTTTTTGTAGTCCCAGGGATGGAACCTAGGGGGATTGTACCTACGAGCTACACCCACATCCCTATTTTTTACTTTATATTTGAAACAGGGTCTCGCTGAGTTGTGAAGGGCCTTGCTAAATAGCTGAGGCTATCAGGGAAGTACGATCCTCTAGTCTCAGCCTCCTGAATGCTGGGATTACAAACCTGCACCACCAAGCCTGGCTTTCAGATTTCTTTAAAAAAAAAAACAAAAAAAACTAAATTAGCCGGGCATGGGGGCGCACTCTTGTAATCCCAGTATTTGGGAGGCTGAGACTGGAGGATAGGGGTTCATAGACAGCCTTAGCTACTTATAACTATCATCATACAATAAACATGTTTCATAAAAAAAATGTTTTATTCACTGATTGAACCTAAAATAATGCCTATTACATGGTTTCACTAAATGTTTAAGTTAATAAGTGTAAGCCAGTTATGGTGGCATACACTTGTAATCCTAGTACTTGCGAGGCAGAGACAGGAAGATCGCAGGTTTGAAGCCAACCTCAGCTACTTAGTGAGGCCCTCCACAACTTAGTGAGACCCTGTTTCAAAATAAAGGATAAGCCGGGCGTGGTGGTGCACACTTGTAATCCCAGAGTTTGAGAGGCTGAGACAGGAGAATCGCACAGGTTCGAAACCAGCCTCAGCTACTTAGTGAGGCTCTCAGCAACTTAGTGAGACCCTGTTTCCAAATAAAGTAAAAAAAAAATAAAAATCTGGTAGTATAGCCCGAAGGTAGAAAAGCCCCTGGGTTTACCCCCAGTACCCCAGTACCACAAAATAAAGGATAAAAAATAGGTCTGAGTGTGTAGCTTGGAGTTAGAATGAATGTCCCTGGGTTCATTCTCTAGTTGGAGCCTCAGGAAATAGACTCTCATCAACCTACAACCTCGTGATACTCTGTTTCAAAATAAAAATAAAATAAGGTTGGGGCAGAAGCTCAGAGGTAGAATACCTCTGGGTTCACACAGTACCATACACAAAATAAGTAAGTAATACACAGATATATCAACAAGAAAATGACTGACAGGTAAGAAACACCTTTCCTGGAGATTGGCAATGAAGACTATAAAAATTTTTTTTTTTTTTTCTGTACTGGGGATTGAATCCAGGGGCATTCTACCTTCAAGCTATACCCCAAACCCTATTTTTTATTTTTTATTTTGAAACAGGGTCTCACTCAATTGCAGGCCTCACTAAATAGCTAAGGCTGGCCACGAACCTCAATCCTCCTGTCTCAACCTCCAAAGTACCAGGATTATAAGCATGTGCCACCATGCCTGGCTATATAGGCTTTTTTTTTTTTCCATAGATGATAAATCCTAGCCATGGAAGCAGTCATATAAAGACAGAATTACTTCCTATTTCACTAAAAATTTTAAACAAAACTCAGTTTTATTCTCTTTGGGGTAATTTTTCTAGTCATTTTCAAAGTAACTTGTGTTGAATTTCTCTAGGAAAATTATTTTAAGTTACTGAGGCAGTATTACTGTAGGCATATCTATATTACTGTATATCAAACCTTTTATGAGAGGTCACTGTTGCCTGTCAGTTATTTTCTTGTTGCTATATCTGTGTATTCTTTTTCTTTCTTTCTTTCTTTTCAGCACTGGAGATTGAACCCAGGGGCATTCTACCTCTGAGCTACACCCTCAGCCCTATTTTTTATTCTTTATTTTGAAACAGGGTCTCACTGAGTTGCAAAAGGCCTCACTAAGTAGCTGAGGCTGTTCGAGAACCATGATCCTCGGGTCTCAGCCTCCCAAATGCTGGGATTACAAACATGCACCACAATGCCTGGCAAGTAAAAAAATTTTTTAAAGGCCTGAAGGTGTAGCTCAGAAGTAGAACACCTCTGGGGTTCAATCCTCGGTACCAAAAAATAAAAATAGCCAGGCATGGTGACACATGCTCGTAATCCCAGCACTTGGGAGGCGGAGACAGGAGGATTGCACAGGTTTGAAGCCAGCCTCACTGGCTTAAGAGACCCTGTTTCCAAATAAAAATATAAAAATAGGTCTGGGAGTGTAGCCTGGAGGTAGAAGGGTTTCCAGGAACCCCAGTACCACCAATAAATTAAATAAATAAATAAATAAATAAATAAATAAAATAAAAAAGCCTTGCACCTTCCACCAGGTGAGGATGCAAGGAGAAAGCAGGTGCCTCCAAGAATTAGGAAGACAGCCCTCATCAGACTTCGAATGTGCCAGTGCCTAGACCCTGGACTTCCTAGCCTTCAGAACTGTGAGAAATAAATTTCTGTTGTTTACAAGCTCCCCAGTTTATGGCATTTTGTTATAGCAGCCAACTAAGATAATGCCTTTCTAGCCTCATTTCCTACTACCCATTCTCATTCTTACATCCTTCCATGCTATACAAATGCAATACTGCTTCCTACAGTACATCCTAACTCCTGTTTTCTACTCCTTTTTATGATAAAGCTTTCTTCCCCCTCCCAAAATGATCTACATAAATAAATCCTATTCATCTTTCAGACCCAGCCCAAATAACATTTTGGGTCCTAAATACCCATAGAAGAGTTCATAAGAGTTCCCAAGTACTGGGATTACAAGAATGAGCCACCACACCTGGCTCTAAATTTCCTTTTAACACATCTCCTATCAAAAAAAATTCTCAAAACACACTTTTTCTGTATAATCCACTAAAACTGCCTCAAATTTCAGTTTAAAATTGTAAGGTGGTGAAATAATATCATAAAGCGAATCAATCACGCATCTGCTTGACCAAGGCACTGGGAATAACTGAAAGTAAGGCACACCTGGCATGGTGGTACACACTTATAATCCCAGCATTTGGGAGGCTGAGACAGGAGGATCGTGGTTCACAGAGAGCCTCAGCTACTAAGTGAGGCCCTTTGGAACTCAGTGAGACCCTGTTTCAAAATAAAGAATAAAAAATAGGGCTGAGTGTGTAGCTCAGAGGAGAATGGCCCTGGGTTCTATCTCCAGTACTGCGAAAAAGAAAGTAAGGCACAGTTGTTGCCTAAACTCAGTCTCAGTTCCACAGAGAGAAAGACTAACACACAATGACCGTGATGGGTTGTGAAAGCAAAGGATAGGCACAGGAGAATGACAACCTGTAAATGCAGAAGTCAGTGAGCTACGAAAAGTTTATAGATAAATGATTTGATAGTAAATCCTTTTCCTAAAAAGCAGATAGAGGCCAGGCATGGTGGCACACACTTGTAATTCCAGCATTTGAAAGATTGAGGCAGGAGGATCCATTGTAGTTAGCCAACAGCCTCAGCTACTATTTAGTGAGGCCCTTTGCAACTCAGTGAGACACTGTTTCAAAATAAATAATAAAAAATAGGAAGCTAGGTGTGGTGGCCTGCTTGTATTGGGAGGCTAAGACCAGAGGATCACGGTTTGCTGACAGCCTCAGCTACTCAGTGAGGCCCTTCGCAACTCAGTGAGACCCTGTTTCAAAATAAAGAATAAAAAATTGAGGCCGGGTGTGGTGGCGCACGCTTGTAATCCCCGCGCTTGGGAGGCGGAGACAGGAGGATCGCGCAGGTTCGAAGCCAGCCGCGCTGGCATAAGAGACCCTGTTTCAGAAATATAAAATAGGTCTGGGAGTGTAGCCCGGAGGTAGAAGGGCTTCCAGGAACCCCAGTACCACCCAAAAAAAAAAAAAAAAAAATTGAATAGGGGGTGTAGCTCGGAAGTCAAATGCCTCTGGGTTCCAGCCCCAGACCTGCAAAAAAAAAAAAAAAAAAAAAAGGCTGGGATGTAGCATTCTACTTCGAATGCCCCTGGGTCCCACCTCCAGGACCGCAAAAATAATAAATAAATAAATAAATAAATAAATAAATAAATAAAATAGATTTTGACTGGAATGTCTTATTCCTCCCAGATATAAAAATTTAGCTTGTATGATGGAGCAATGTTTTCAATAAATATACTGTAAACCACATGTAAACCAATTGAATGAAGAAGCAACTGAAGTCTCAACCTATTCTAAAACAGGAAAAAAAACTTGCAAATAAAATGTTCCCCCAAGAAATGGCAAAACAAATGAACCCTTTAGAAGGTATTAGTGAGAATGTCACAATCTGACTGCCAAGCTGATTTTCAGTCCTCAGATGCCCTTGGTATCTGCCTCCAAGGAAAACAAATCATTTGTTCTATGTAATAACAAGGCTGTAAATAAGTATTTTTAAATTTCCCAAACCATATTTCCACATTAAAAGACGCCCAAAAATAGATTTGAAGGCATTTTTAGCTATTTTTTTAGTCAAAAGGCTAGATATCTCAGGTCACAATGTGCAAGGTGGCCCTCACTCCACCACTCTATCACACAGTCAGATTTTCCAACAACACTAGGTAATAAAGCTTCCAAGCTCTCTTCCTTGCCTCCAATATCCCACCTCCGAGAGAGAAAGGGAGGGGGGGTGGGAGAAAGAGAAAAGAAAGAGGAAAGAAAGCAAGCCAGGAAGCGTAGGAATCCCTCTCCACCCGCTCAAAGCTCCCTGGAAGCAATAGCCTTTCAGATTGTTCCTGCTCAGACCCCTGAAGCTTGCAGAAGGAAATGGGGACAGCTGTGCGAGGTAGCGAGCCAGGACATCTGATAAGGGGCAGAGGAAACGTGGATGGTAGAGGACGCAGGGGAGGAGGGGGCAGTGGAGATAAAATGGTGAAGAGCATTGAGAAGGGAGAGCAAAGTGCAGGAGCGAAAATGGAGAGGAAGGAGGGGGAAGGGGTAAAGATCACGGTAGAGACAAAAAAGGCAAAATGGTAGAGGAGAAAAGGAAGGGCTCGGGGCAAGGAGGGAGAAGCCAAAGGAACGCCAAGGAGGCTGTCACCGGGGGTGACAAAAGGGTATCGCCGGGAGGAGGGAGACTAAGGGGGCGTCACCTAAAGGGGTTCGCGCGGCGGGGGCCGCGGAGCACCGGGAGGGGGAGCAGGACACCGGGGCGCGGTGACGAGGGGCTGAGGCGCCGAGGCCGGGGAGGGTCAGGCCTCGGGGGCTAGGCTGGCCGGCGGCTGCGGCTCCGCAGGCCGAGCTCCCTCACCATGGCTGCGCCGGCCTGGTCCTCGGACATGCAGCCTCGGTCCTGGGTGCGGCGGCGGGCCGGGCCCGAGCCGGCCTCCAGGCTGAGCCGGCGCGGAGGCTCCAGGAGGCTCCAGGAGGCTCCGGCGAGCGGCGGCGCCGGGCTCGGCCCAGGCCTCGGCCTCCTTCCCTCAGAAGCTGGAAGTGCAGCAGCCGCAGCCGCAGCCGCAGCCCTGGCCCGACCGCAGACTCCGCCCCCCCGCGAGGCCCCGCCCCGGCGCCCGGCCCCGCCCCGCGAGGCCCCGCCCCCGACGCCACGCGCAGACTCCGAGGCCGCGAGGCTCCGCCCCGAGGTCCGGCCCCGCCCCGCGAGGCCCCGCCCCCGACGCCACGCGCAGACTCCGCGGCCGCGTCCTGCTCGCAGCCGGACCTCGCGCGCGCCGCGTCCGGGCCCTTAAAGGGGCGACGCCCCCTCAAATGCGCCCGGCCCATTGGAAAGTAATAAGAGCTTTAAGTCTTACGTCAGGACGGGAGACTAGAGCCCTAGCTTCAGCCACCTCCAGACCGCTGTGTCACTCACAATCAACATCTTTCTGTCATTAAGATTTTGGCTTCCAATGACTGTCACTCATTACTATTATCATCATTCTTGAGTATTTCAACATTCTCTTATATGATTCTTCTAATGCTCCGCCCTCTCAGGTACCTCTCCTCTAAAGATTACCCTGGATTCAGCCTCTCCCATGTTCAGACCTTTGTTTGTTTTGGCTTTTGTGGTATTGGGAATAGAACCCAGGGACATTCTACCTCCGAGCTACACCCCAGCCTTTTCTTTGTTTCGGTACCAGAGATGGAACCCAGGGGCATTATACCTCTGAACTACACCCCCAATCATATATATATATATATATAATTTTTTTTTTTTTTTTGCAGGTCTGGGGTTGTAACCCAGGGGCATTTGACCTCCGAGCTACACCCCCTACCCTACTTTTATTCTTTATTTTGAAACCGGGTCTCACTGAGTTGTGAAAGGCCTTGTTAACTAGCTGAGGCTGTTCACGAACCGCGATCCTCCAGTCTCTGCCTCCCGAATGCTGGGATTACAAGCCTGTGCCACCATGTCCGGTTCCACACTCAGACCTTTTATTACCAAAAATTGTATAAATATAGCCGGGCATGATGGTACACACCTACTTCTTGGGAGGCTGAGACAGGAGAATCACAGGTTCGAGGCCAGCCTCAGCAACTTAAAGAGGCCCTCCGCAATTTAACTAGACCCTGTTTCAAAGTAAAAAAAAAAAAAAAAAAAATAGATAAAATAGGGCTGGGACTGTAGCCCAGAGGTAGAGCACCCCTGGGTTCAACCCCTAGAAGAAGAAAGAAGGAGGAGAAGGAGGAGGAGGAGGAGGAGGAGGAGGAGGAGGAGGAGGAGGAGGAGGAGGAGGAGGAGGAGGAGGAGGAACTTTTCTATCATCAGAATACTTTTTTTTTTTTGAGGTTCTGGGAATAAAAACCAGGGCCTCACGTACGCTAGGCAAAAGCTCTACCACTGACCTACCTCCCCAGCCTCTATAGTCTCCGTTATATTTATTTTTTAATTTTTTGCTTTTTGGGGTACTGGGGCTTGAACTCAGAGGCATTCTACCTTTGAGTTACACCCCCAGCCCTTTTTCTTTTTTCTAATTAATTAATTAATTAATTTTCAATACTAGGGATTGAACCCAGGGGCATTCTACCTCCAAGCTATACCCCCAGCCCTATTTTTTATTATTTATTTTGAAACAGGATCTCACTAAATTGGGGAGAATCTCCCTAAGTAGCTGAGGCTGGCCAGGAACCTGCACTCCTCCAGTCTCAGCCTCCCAAGCACTGGGATTACAAACATGGGCCACCAGCCAGACTACAATCTCAGAGATTTTTATTTGTTTGTTTTGTTTTTGGTGATACTGGGAATGGAACCTATGAGCTTTCTACCTCAAGGCTACACACCTATCTATTTTATTCTCTGGCATGGTGGCGCCCACTTGTAGTCCCAGTACTTGGGAGGCTAAAACAGAAGGATCACAGGTCTGCAGCCAGCCTCAGCTACTTAGTGAAACCCTTTGCAACTTACTGAGACCCTGTTTCAAAATAAAGAATTAAAAATATGGATGGGAGTATAGTTCAGAGGTAGAATACCCCTGGGTTTGGTCTCTATTGCTGACAAAGAAAGAAAGAGAAAGAAAGAAAGAAAGAAAGAAAGAAAGAAAGAAAGAAAGAAAGAAAGAAAGAAAGAAAGAAAGAGGCAGGGAGTGTAGCTTGGAGAAAGACTGTCCCTGGGTTCAATCCCCAATACCATAAATAAATAAATATAAATAAATAAAGTTTTGAGGCTGGCTTCGATCCTCCTATCCTCCTGTTTCAGCCTCCCAAGTACTGGGATTATAAGCATGTGCCACCACGCCTGGCCCCTCAGTTTTAATCATCTAACCCTCCCACTACAACTTGCTTCCTTCCTAGCTCACTACTTCCAATATTCCAACTGCTCAACTCCACCAAAACTCAAAATCCATTGATCCTACCTTTTCATTACCCCTCACACTACCCTAATAGCCTTACTTCCTTCTTTAAATAGCTTAGATTCTATTACCCATCATGAAAAATCATTCCCGGTTATTTACCTTTATTTCTCCAGTCCTTTTCTCCTTTTTTTGTGCTACAAAACCTATCCTGAACCTGTAGCCAAACCAAGAAGGTGGGGAAAATCCTAAACTATACTGGCTGGTTGACTGAATCCCCTAAATTTGATATTATTATCCTCAAATGGGCTTTTAATGATTGTATGGCTACATTTCCCCAATTACTACAATTTGCCCTCCTCCTAGATCAATCGCTCCTTTTCTTTCTCTCTCTCTCTCTCTCTCTCTCTCTCTCTCTCTCTCTCTCTCTCTCTCTCTCTCTCTCTCTCTCTCCCCACCCACTCTCTGTCTCCAAACCTCCAACACTTCCCCCTGAGTACTGTGAGGTCTTACTGTGAGGCCTAGCTAGAGGAAGGTTGAGAAAAAAAGACTTTCAGGAATGGAGGGAAAATGTCTCTAACAACTCCCTTGCCCCCAGCCCCATAAATTTACCTGCTCTGACCCGTTGTTAAGCACATCAGTTGGAGAAATACATGACTGCTTTGCTCTCCCTCCCTCCTAATGCCCCATAAAAAGCCCCTAGTCTGGCCAGGCATGGTGGCACACTCTTGTAATCCCAGCATTTGGGAGGCTAAGACCAGAGGATCTCAATTCAGACAGCCTCAGCTACTTAGTGAGACCCTCTGCAATGGTTTCAAAATAAAGAATTAAAAATAGGGCAGGGGGTGTAGCTGGGAGGTAGAATGCCCCTGAGTTCCATCCTCAGACCTGCAAAAAAAAAAAAAAAAAAAGTCCCTAGTCTGTAAGGAAGGGAGCTCCAGACTGGACTGTCCTGGACTCTCTCTCTCCTGATCAGTACCTCCTCCCAGGCTTTATTCCAATTTTAAGAGCCTGTTCTGGTCTGTTGAGCTGGGTTCTCTTTTATCCTCATATTTTCTAACACTTCTATCATCCTAACTTAACTTGCAGTTCACTGAGAAAATGAAAAGAACAAAACAGGTCATCTACAATTTCCACCATGACTTTCAAACAACCTGTAGCTCTGCTTCTATACTATACCTCTTTTCCTTACTACAGGCAAATTGTTGTACTTCTCTCTTTCTTTTTTTCTTTCTTTCTTTCTTTCTTCTTTCTTTCTTCTTTCTTTCTTTCTTTCTTTCTTTCTTTCTTTCTTTCTTTCTTTCTTTCTTTCTTTTGGTATTGGGGATTGAACCCAGGGGCATTCTACCTCTGAGCTAAATCCCCAGCCCTATTCTATTCTTTATTCTGAAACAAAATCTCACTAAATTGTGGAGGGCCTCTCCAATTTTCAGAGGCTGGCCATGAACCTGTGATCCTCCCGTCTCAGCCTCCCAAGTACTGGGGTTATAGGAGCACATACCATGCCCAGCTCCAGCTAACCACTTTTAAGTGTACAGTTCAGCAGCATTAAGTACACTAACACTGTTTTTCAATGATCACCACAACCATGCAGCTCCAGAACTGTTATTTTTGTTTGTTTGGTTTTTGGTTTTTGGTACCGGGAATTTAGCACAGGAAATTCTACTTCTGAGCTACACCCCTAGCATCTTCCTTCATTTTGTTTTGTTAATGCAGATGAAACCCAGTAACATTGCACATCTGAGCGACACCCCAGCCCTTTTTATGTTTATTTTGAAACAGGTTTCATTAGATTGCTGAGGCTGGCCTTGAACATTCTATCTTCCTGTCTCAGCCTCCCAAGTACTGGGGTTACAGATGTATGCCACCGTGCCTGGCTTAATTTTTGGTTTTGAAACAGGAACTCCCGAGGTTGCTGAGAGAAGCTGAGACAGGAGGATTGTAGGTTTGTAGCCAGCCTCAGAAATTTGTAAGGCCCTCTTCAACTTAGTGAGACCCTGTTTCAAAATAAAAAATAAAATAGGGTGTAGTTCAGAAGTAGTACCTCTGTATTCAAACCCCGGTACTGAAAAAAAAAAATTAAAACAATAATCAAGGGGTTGGTTAAAAATAATTTCCCCCAGCCAGGCGTGGTAGCACACACTTGTAACCTCAGCATTTGGGAGGCTGAGACAGGAGGATTGTGATTCACAGACAGCCTTAGCTTCTTAGTGAGGACCTTTGCAACTCAGTGATACCCTGTTTCAAAATAAAGAGTAAAAAAAAATAGGGCTGGGAGCCAGGCGTGGTGGCCCACGCTTGTAATCCCAGCACTTGGGAGGCTGAGACAGGAGGATCGCACAGGTTCAAAGCCAGCCTCAGCTACTTAGTGAGGCTCTCAGCAACTTAGTGAGACCCTGTTTCCAAATAAAATATAAAATAGGTCTGGGAGTGTAGCTCAGAGGTAGAAAGCCTCTGGTTCCACCCCCAGTACCACCAAAAAATAAATAAATAAATAAATTAAAAAAAAAAAAAATATATATATATATATATATATATATATATTTGGGATGTCTCTCAGAAGTATAATGCCCCTGGGTTCCTCAGTACCACAAAAATAAATAAATAAATAAATAAATAAATAAATAAAATTTCCCCATTCATTCCTCCTCCAGCCTCTGGTTTTTTGTTTGTTTGTTTTATTTTTTGTATTTGTGGGTTTATGTGGAGGGAGAGTCCTGGAGATTGAGCCCAGGGCATTCTATCTCTATGCTATACCTCCAGCCATATTTTATTTTTATTTTGAAACAGGGTCTCCCAAGGTTGATGAAAGTCTCACTACTTCCTCAGGCTGTCCTCAAACCTACGATCATCCTGTCTCAGCCTCCCAAGTACTGGGATTACAAGTGTGTACCATTCTGCCCAGCTCACCTTTTCTTTTTTGTTTTTGTTTTGTTTTGTTTTGGGTGTTTTGTTTTGTTTTGCTTTGTTTTTTGCAATGCTGGGTACCCAGGGCCTCTCAAACATGCTGGGCAAGTGTTCTACCACTGAGTTACACCTCCAGCCTCAACAGTTGTTCTATGAATCTACTCTAGATCAGGTTATTATTATTATTATTATTATTATTATTATTATTATTATTATTTCCAACAGACATGAGAGTTTCCTGGCTAGTGGCAGGCACCTGTATTCCCAGCTCACTGAGAAGGATGAGGCAGGAGGATCACTTGAACTCAGGAGCTGGAGAAAAGCGTGAGTTACTTAGAAAGACCCTTGTTTCAGCCGGGCGTGGTGGCGCACACTTGTAATCCTAGCATTTGGGAGGTTGAGACAGGAGGATCCGGGTTCGCAGACAGCCTTAGCTATTTAGTGAGGTCTTTGCAACTCAGTGAGACCCTGTTTCAAAATAAAGAATAAGGCGCTGGGCATGGTGGCTCATGCTTGTAATCCTCACACTTGGGAGGCAGAGACAGGAGGATCGCGCAGGTTCGAAGCCAGCCTCTCTGGTTTTAGAGACCCTGTTTCCAAATAAAAAAAAAATACATAAAAATAGGTCTGAGAGTGTAGTCTGAAGGTAGAAGGGTTTCCAGGAACCCCAGAACCACCAACAAAGAAAGAAAGAAAGGAAGGAAGGAAGGAAGGAAGGAAGGAAGGAAGGAAGAGCCGGGCGTGGTGGCGCACACTTGTAATCCCAGTGCTTCAGAGGCTGAGACAGGAGGATCACACAGGTTCAAAGCCAGCCTCAGCTACTTAGTGAGGCTCTCAGCAACTTAGTGAGATCCTGTTTCCAAATAAAATATAAAATAGGTCTGAGAGTATAGCCCGGAGGTAGAAAGGCCCCTGGGTTCCACCCTCAGTACCACAAAAATAAATAAATAAATAAATAAATAAATAAATAAATAAATAATAGGTTTGGGGGTGTAGCTAAGAGGTAGAATGTCCCTGGGTTCAATCCGCAGTATAATAATAATAATAATAATAATAATAATAATAATAATAATAATGGGATAGCCACGTACAAAACTTTAGCTTAGGTCAGGCATCCTGGCTCACATCTGTAATCTCAAAATTTGAGATGCTGAGATTGGACAGAGGTTCAAGGGTACCGGTGGTCATTTAGCAAGACCCTGTTTCAAAACAATAAATAAACTGGGCGTGGTAGTGCACATTTGTAATCCCAGTACTTGGGAGGCTGAAACAAGAGGATCACAGGTTCAAGGACAGTCTCAGCTAGTAGTAAGACTATCATCAACCTTGTGAGACCTTGTTTCCAAATAAAAATAAAATAGGGCTGGGGGTGTAGCTCAGAAGTAGAATGTCCCTGGGTTCAATTCCCAGTGCCACACACATACAGGCACACACACAAAGAATAATAATAAATAAATAAAATAGGGACCCTGGTGTGGTAGCAACATGCTAGTAATCCTAGTACTTGGGAGGCTGAGACAGGAGGATCACGCCAGCCTCAGCTATTTAGTGAGGCCCTCTGCAACTTAGTGAGACCCTGTTTCAACATAAAGGATAAAAAATAGAGCTGGGGGTTTAGCTTGGAGGTAGAATGCCCGTGGTTTCAATCTCCAGTACCACACAAACAAAAGAAGCTAGAATTACCTCCAGATACAATAGTTTGAGAAACTTACAATTTAGGGGACATTCCAGCATTATCTATTAATCAGACAATGGCGACCACATCAATGATCCTGAAAATGACCAGACCATGATAAACTGTCTTGCCATCCCTGGACTGATGTCATCCCTACAGATTTTTCCATACCTTCCCTTTACCAAGTTACCTTTAAAAGAAGAGCAAGGGCCAGGCGTGGTGGCACGTGCTTGTAATCCCCGCATTTGGGAGGCTGAGACCAGAAGATCATGGTTCGAGGACAGCCTCAGCTGCTTAGTGAGGCCCCCTCCAATTTAGTGAGACCCTGTTTCAAAATACAGAATAAAAAATAGGGCAGGGGGTGTAGCTTGGAGGTCGAATGCCCCTGGGTTCCATCCCCAGACCTGTGGAGAAGGAGGAGAAGGAGGAGAAGGAGGAGGAGGAGGAGAAGGAGGAGGAGGAGGAGGAGGAGGAGGAGGAGGAGGAGGAGGAGGAGCTAGGTAGGGCATGGTGGTGCACACCTGTAATTTCAATACTTGCTTGGGAGGCTGAGACAGCAGGATTGAGGCCAGCCTCAGAAACGTAGTGAGACTCTCAGCAACCTAGCAAGATCCTGTTTCAAAATGAAAAGTAAAAAATGATGTTATTCAGAGGTAGAATGCCGCTGGGTTCAATTCCCAGTACCACAAAAAAGAAGAGGAGGAGGAAGAGGGGGAGGAGCTGGAAATCCCCAAAGCACCTCTGTCTCACTCCTCAGATAGACAGCATTCTCCTTTGTGCATTTCTTGCTTCCTAAATAAGCCTCTATGTCTCTGGCTGACATGTGCTGAAATTCTTTTCCTCAGGACCCTCCTGGTTGAGTCTGTCTGTCTGTCTGTCTGTCTGTCTCTCATTTTTGGTGGTACTGGGAATTGAACCCAGGGGCATTCTACTTATGAGACTTATGAGCTATTCCCCAGCTTTTTTTTTTTTTTTTTTTTTTTTGCGGTACTGCTGGAGATGGAACCCAGAGGCATTCTACCTCTGAGCTATAACCCCAGTCCTATTTTTTATTCTTTGGTGGTACTGGGGGTGAAACCCAGGGGCCTTCTATGGGCTACACTCCCAGACCTATTTTATATTTTTATTTGGAAACAGGGTCTCTTAAGCCAGCAGAGGCTGGCTTCGAACCTGCGCGATCCTCCTGTCTCCGCCTCCCAAGCGCTTGGATTACAAGCATGCGCCACCACGCCTGGCTTATTCTTTATTTTGAAACAGGATCTCACTGAGTTGCAAAGGGCCTCACTAAGTAGCTGAGGCTGTCCACGGACTGAAGTCCTCCTGTTTCAGCCTCCCAAATGCTGGGATTACAAGTGTGTGCCACCATGTCCAACTTCATTTTATTTTTTATTTGGAAACAGGGTCTCGCTACATTGCTAAGAGCCTCGCTAATTTGTTGAGGTTTGCTTTGAACTTTCCATCCTCCTGTCTCAACATCCCAAGTACTGGCACCCTGGAAAATCTTGATGAACTTCTGCGGTATGGATTCCTCTGCTTAAAGCCTACTGCCACTGCTTAGAACATTGCTAAAGCCCCTCATAGGTCACTCTGCCTCAAGTCAGTCCCAGTCTCAGAGTGTCTGTCTCTCTCTCTCTCTCTCTCTCTCTCTCTCTCTCTCTCTCTCTCTCTCTCTCTCTCTCTCTTCTCTCAGAGTGTCTCTCTCTCTCTCTCTCTCTCTCTTCTCTCTCCTTTCTCTCTCTCTCTTTCTGTATTCAACAAACCATAAATATTCTGTTTGTTTGTTTGTTTGTTTGTTTTTAAAATATTTTTGTTTTTTAAGCTGGGCGTGGTGGCACATGCTTGTAACCCAGCATTTGAGAGACTGAGACCTGAGGATTGCGGTTCGCGAACAGCCTCAGCTACTTAGTGAGACACTCCGCAACTTAGTGAGACCCTGTTTCAAAATAAAGAATTAGCTGGGCGTGGTGGCGCACGCTTGTAATCCCCGCGCTTGGGAGGCAGAGACAGAAGGATGGCGCAGGTTCGAAGCCAGCCACGCGCTGGCTTCTAGGAGACCCTGTTTCCAAATAAAAATGTAAAAATAGGTCTGGGAGTGTAGCCCGGAAGTAGAAGGGCTTCCAGGAACCCCAGTACCACCAAAAAATAAAAAATAAAAAAAATAAAGAATTAAACATAGGGCAGGGCATGTAGCTCAAAGGTCAAATGCCCCTGGGTTCTATCCCTAGACTTGCCAAAAAAAATGTTTTTTATTGTGTGGTACTGGGGATTGAACCCAAAGGCTTTCTACCTTTGGGCTATACTCCCAAGCCTTTTTATTTTTTGTTTTGAAACAGGATCTTGCTAGGTAGCAACCTAAGTTGCTGAAGCTGGTCTCAAACCTATGATTCTGAGCCCTGCATGGTGGCGCAGGCTTGTAATCTCAGCATTTGGGAGGCTGAAAGGACAGAAGCCAGCCTCAGCTTCGAAATGAGGCCCTTTGCAACTCAATGAGACACTGTTTCAAAATAAATAATAAAAAATAGGACTGAGGGTGTAGCTCCAAGGTAGAATGCCCCTGGGTTCCATCCCCAGTACTAAAAAACAAACAAACGAACAAACAAAAAACAAAGCAAAACAAAACCTGTGATTCTCCTGTCCCATCTTTCCAAGTATCAGGATTACAGGTGTATGCCACCAGACAGTTTTGTTTTGTTTTTTTTTTTTATGTGTGTGGTCCTGGGGATTAAACCCAGGAGGTATTCTACCTCAGGGCTACACCCCAGTCTTGTTTTTATTTTTTTATTTTGAAACAGGAACTTGCTAAATTGCTGAGAGCCTCACTAAATTGCTGAGGCTAGCCAGGAGCCAGTGATCCTCCTTTCTCAGCCTCCCAGTACTGCCACCACACCCAGTTAAAACTCATTCTCTTAAAGTGTAAAGTTCAGCTGGGCTTGGTGGAGCTAGTTTGTAATCCCAGTACTTGGGAGACTGAGACAGGAGGATCACGGATTCAAAGCCAGTCTTGACAACTTGGCAAAGACCTCTACAACTTAGTGAGCACCTGTATCCAAATAAGAAATAAAATCACGCCGAGGTTAGTGGCACACACTTGTAATCCCAACATTTGAGAGGCTGAGACTGGAGGATCTGGGTTCACAGAGCCTCAGCTACTACTGAGTGAGACCCTTTGCAACTCAATGAGACCCTGTTTCAAAATAAAGAATAAAAAATAGGGCTGGGAGCTGGGTGTGGTGGCACATGCTTGTAATCCCAGCATTTGAGAGGTTGAAACAGGAGGACTGCACAGGTTCAAAGACAGCCTCAGCTACTTAGTGAGGCCTTTTACAACTCAGTGAGACCCTGTTTTAAAATAAAGAATAAAAGCTGGGCGTGGTGGTGCACGCTTGTAATCCCCACGCTTGGGAGGCAGAGACAGGAGGATCGCGCAGGTTTGAAGCCAGCCGTGCTGGCTTAAGAGACCCTGTTTCCAAAAATAAAATAGGTCTGGGAGTGTACCCCGGAGGTAGAAGGGCTTCCAGGAACCCCTGTACCACCAAAAAAAAAAAAAAAAAAAAAAAGAATAAAAAATATAGGGCTGGGGATTTTGCTCAAAGGTAGAATTCCCCTTGGTTCCATCCCCATTAACACACACACACACACACACACACACACACACACACACACACACAAATAGGGCTGGGGGTGTAGCTCGGAGGTAGAATGCCCTTGGGTTCCAACCCCAGTACTGCAAAAAAAAAAAAAAAGAAAGAAAAAAAAAGGCTTGGAGGGAGTGTAGCTTGGAGGTAGAATGTCCCTGGGTTCCATCCCTAGTACCACAATAAATAAATAAATAAATACATAAATAAATAAATAAATAAATAAATAAGTGAAATTGGGCTGGGGAGGTAGTTCAAAGGTAAAATGCCTTGGGTTCAATCCCCAGGCCAGAAAGAAAGAAAGAAAGAAAGAAAGAAAGAAAGAAAGAAAGAAAGAAAGAAAGAGGGAGGGAGAGGGAGGGAAAGAATCAGGCTGAAAGTGAAGCTTGAAAGTAGAATGACTTTGGGTTCAATCCCCAGTATCAAAAAAATCAATAAATAAACGAAGCGTGGTGGCGCACGCTTGTAATCCCTGCGCTTGGGAGGCTGAGACAGGAGGATCACACAGGTTCGAAACCAGCCTCAGCTACTTAGTGAGGCTCTCAGCAACTTAGTGAGACCCTGTTTCCAAATAAAGTATAAAATAGGTCTGGGAGTATAACCTGGAGGTAGGAAAGCCCTTGGGTTCCACCCCCAGTACCACCAAAAAATCAATAAGTAAAAATAAAATATGAGCCGGGCATGGTGGTGCACACTTGTAATCCCCGCGCTTGGGAGGCAGAGACAGGAGGATCACGCAGGTTCGAAGCCAGCCGCGTGCGCTGGCTTAGGAGACCCTGTTTCCAAATTTTAAAAAATGTAAAAATAGGTCTGGGAGTGTAGCCTGGAGGTAGAAGTTCTTCCAGGAACCCCAGTACCACCAAAAAAAAAAAAAAATATATATATATATATATATATATATATATATATATATATATATATATAAAATGACTGAATATGTAGCTCAAAGGTAGAATGCCCCTGGGCTCAATCCCCAATCCCCAGTAACACACACACACACACACACACACACACACACACACACACACACTCACAAAGTGTAAAGTTCAGTGTCTTTTGTAATATTCTCAAAATTGTATAACCATTATCAATTCCAAAAAGTCTTTGTGGTGTGTGTGTGTGTGTGTGTATGTGTGTGTTTTGTACTGGGGGTTCACTTGAAAGGTGTTTTACCTCTGATCTATACTTGCAGCCCCTTATATATATTTTTGTTTGAAACAAGGTCTTGATAGGTTGGTAAATTGCTTAGGCTGGCCCCAAACCTGCAATCCTCCTGTCTCAGCTTTCCAAGTATTGGGATTACAGGCGTGGGCCACCGTGCCCAGCTAACACTCACTCTATTCCCCCCTATCCCCATGCTCCTGGCAGCCACTAATCTATTCTATCTCTGTAGATGTGCCTATTCTGGACACTTAATATGAATGAAATCATTTACTATGTGACTTTTTGTATCTGGCTTCTTCCACTTATGTTTTCAAGGCTGATTCAAGTTGTGGCATTTATCCAGACATAATTTCTTTTATGGCAGAATAATATTCTATTGTATGATATATGATATTTTATTTTTCCATTAATCAGCTGATGGACATTTGATGCTGTGACCATTCATGTATAAGGTTTTGTTTTGGGTTTTTTTTGCGGGTCTGGGGATGGAACCCAGGGTAATTTGACCTCTGAGCTACACACCCTGCCCTATTTTCTATTCTTTTTTAAGACAGGGTGTAGCTAAGTTTCAAAGGGCATGTATACATTTTTGTATGAATGTTATCTTCATTTTTCTTGGATATATACATCATACCAGAATTGTTTGGTCATATGGTTACTATTTAATTTTTTATGAACTACAAAACTTTTTTTTTTTTTTTTTTTTTTGGTGCAATCCTGGGGATTGAACCCAGGGGCATTCTATCTCCAAGCTACATACTCTGCCCTATTTTTTTTTTAATTCTTTTTTTTTTTTTTTTTTTTTTTTTTGGATACTGGGGATGGAACCCAGGGGCATTCTACCTCCCAGCTACACCCTCAGCCCTATTTTTTTATTCTTTATTTTGAAACAAGGTCTGACTAAGTTGCAAAGGGCCTCACTAAGTTGCTGAGGCTGTCCATGAACTTCAATGCTCCTGTCTCAGCCTCCCAAATGATGGGATTACCCGTGTGTGCCCCCATGCCTGGCTTCTGATTATTCTTTTATTTTGAAACAGGGTCTCACTAAGTTGCTGAGACTGGCCACAAACCTTTGATATTCCTATCTCAGCCTCCCAAGTACTGGGGTGGGCTTACAAGTGTGCACCACTACGCCTGGCACAAAGGACCTTTAAATGTGCCTAAGATCTATCTACAGTCTCAAACCTCTAACTCAACCCACCTACACTGTCAAAATTACCTTTCTAAACTATTTTAGGTTCTTAACTTGGTGCACTAGCTCCTACAGGATAAGGACTACACCTCCTACAGTATAAAGGCCAAACCGTGACTTGACAATTGAGTCACTTTCCCATCTGGACTCTAACTACGCCTCGACCATTCACACTTTTCCTCTGCATCTTCCTGCTCTGCTGCAGCGTTGCTGAATTACTCATCGCTCTTGGAATACAGAGCGCTTTTCCAAGGCTCTGTGCATTTGCTTATGGCATTCCCTCTGCCAAGAACTCCTTTCTTGCTTTCTCCATAGGCGCCTTTGACTTGCCCTTTAATATTAGACATATGTGTCCCCCTGGAAGGCCTTTCCTGATCACCCTTTCATTAAGAGCATCGGTCCGTAGATGTTCCTACAGTGGCATTGTCTCTTTTGTTGTCACCTCATCCAGGCTGTGAGCAACCAGAACATGGCCTGGCTGGAAGGAATTAATTTCATGGGATCCTGGTGTCCCTCAAATGCCCTCTGGCTCAAGGACTTGTCCCAGCTTCTCAGGAGAAGGCAGAGCCTGCTTACCTTCAGGCATCTTAAAATAGCCCAGACCTCAGACAGAAAACCAATCACTGGCATACATAATAAAAGATAAGACATTCTAAAAAAAGAAATAATAAAAAGCAATTTTTTTTTTGCAGTACTGGGGATGGAACCCAGAAGCATTCTACCTCAGATATACATCCCCAGCCCTTTTTTTAGTCTTTATTTTGAAACATGGTCTCACTGAGTTGGAGAGGGCCTCACTAAGTAGCTGAGGCTGGGCGTGAACTGCGATCCTCCAGCCTCAGCCTCCCAAATGCTGGGATTACGAGTGTGTGCCCCCATGCCCAGCTTTTATTGTTTTTTTTTTCCTTTGTGGAAAATTTTATTTTATTTATTTTTTATTTTTTATTTTTATTGGTGCACTGTATTCATACATCATAGTGGGATACAAACTTTTGTAGACATACATGCACACATCACCCAGTTAGCCCCCACCCAATCCCCACCCCATTCTCTCCCCATCCCTCCTTCCCATGCTTGGCTTAGTGGTTGACATCTAGTATTATAGCAATTTATCCAAAATTAAAAATGATAATCTCACATAACAGTTTCATTTGTCTGATACCAAGCTTTTGATGACTTAAAGATAACATTTCAATATTTCTTTTTGCTTTCTTTCTTACCAGAGAATATTTGTTTTCTATTTTTTTAGGTGAAACTATCATATATTTATATATTTATTTTTCAGAAAAAATCTATCCTAATATGGAATATGGATTCTAGATACCCAAAACGATCTTGAAAAAGAACAAAGCTAGAAGATATATATTTTCTGATTTCAAACCATATAAAGCTACAATAATTGAAACAGTGTAGTACTGTTCTAAAGGCAGATATATAAACCATTGGAGTTAAATAAAAGCCTAGAGCTAAATTCTTCCCTATATTGTCAAGTTATTTTTGACAAGGTTTCCACGAACATTTGGTGGTAGAAATAATAATATTTTAACTAAATATTGTTGAAACATAATAATTACATGGGAAAGAATAAAGTTGGACCCTTACCTAATCCCATATACAAATATTAACTCAAAATAGATAAAAGACCTAAATATAAATCTTAAGACTATAAACTTTTAGAAGAAAATCTGGGTCATAAAACCTCACAACATTTAAATTGGCAGTGATTTCTTGGATATGATTTCAATGGCACAGGCAACAGAAGAGTATACAAACTCCCTAAAAAATAAAAAAATATTGTATATCCAAAGACAATGTAAACAGAGTTAAAAGTTACTAATAGAATGGGATAAAATATTTCCAAATGCTATATCTGAAGGTATATTAATATTCCAACTAGAAATCCTAAAAATTAACAACAATAAAGGCAAACAATACCATTTAGAGATAGGTAAAAGACTAACATAAATAATGAATCTCCACAGATAACCAATCTTAGTTGTCTGTTGGATGGAAAATCTTGTTTCTCTGGTTCTGGTGTGTATTACCTATTTCTTCTTTGTAGTTAATCTCTTTGAGTATTTTCTCTAGCGCTGGTTTTGAAGACATAAATTCCTTCAGTTTCTGTTTGTCATGGAAGCTTCTTATTTCTCCATCTAATTTGATAGAAAGTTTTGCTGGGTAGGAAATTTTTGGCTGGAAGTTGTTTTCTTTCAGAGTTTGGAATATGTTACTCCAAGCCCTTCTGGCTCTCATGACTTGGTTTGGGAGGTCTGGAGTGATTCTAATTGGTTTGCCTCTGAATGTCACTTGGCCCTTTGTTTTTGTTGCCTTTAAGATTCTCTGCCTGGCTTCCACATTGGTCATTTTGACAATTATGTGGCGTGAGGATCCTCTTCTCCGATCCTGTCTAAAGGGAGTTCTATAAGTTTCCTGGATCTGTGTATCAACCTCTTGCTCTATGTTTGGAAAATTTTCTGCTATTACTTCCTTGAAGATATTGTTGATCCCTTTGGTTTCACTTTCTTTTTTTTTTTTTTTTTTTTTTTTTTTTTTTTTTTTTTGTTATTTTTTTTTATTTTATTGGTGCACTGTATTCATACATCATAGTGGGATACAAACTTTTGTAGACATACATGCACACATCGCCCAGTCAGCCCCCACCCGATCCCCACCCCATTCTCTCCCCATCCCTCCCTCCCATGCTTGGCTTAGTGGTTGACATCTAGTATTATAGCAATTTATCCAAAATTAAAAATGATAATCTCACATAACAGTTTCATTTGTCTGATACCAAGCTTTTGATGACTTAAAGATAACATTTCAATATTTCTTTTTGCTTTCTTTCTTACCAGAGAATATTTTTTTCTTTTTTTTAGGTGAAACTATCATATATTTATTTTTCAGAAAAAAATCTATCCTGATATGGAATATGGACTCTAGATACCCAAAACAATCTCGAAGCAAAAACAAAGCTAGGAGATGTATATTTTCTGATTTCAAACCATATAAAGCTACAATAATTGAAACAGTGTAGTACTGTTCTAAAGGCAGATATATAGACCATTGGAGTTAAATACAAGCCTAGAGCTAACTTCTTCCCTATATTGTCAAGTTATTTTTGACAAGGTTTCCACGAAGATTTGGTGGTGGAAATAATAATCTTTTAAATAAATATTGTTGAAAAATAATAATTACATGGAAAAGAATAAAATTGGACCCTTACCTAATCCCACATACAAATATAAATCTTAAGACTATAAACTTTTAGGAGAAAATCTGGGTCATAAAACCTCACAACATTGAAATTGGCAGTGATTTCTTGGATATGATTTCAGTGGCACAGGCAACAGAAGAATATACAAACTCCCTAAAAAATAAAAGAAAATATTGTATATCCAAAGACAATGTAAACAGAGTTAAAAGTTACTAATAGAATTGGATAAAATATTTCCAAATGCTATATCTGAAGGTATATTAATATTCCAACTAGAAATCCTAAAAATTAACAACAATAAAGGCAAACAATACCCTTTAGAGATAGGTAAAAGACTAACATAAATAATGAATCTCCACAGATAACCAATCTTAGTTGTCTGTTGGATGGAAACTCTTGTTTCTCTGGTTCTGGTGAGTGTTACCTATTTCTTCTTTGTAGTTAATCTCTTTGAGTATTTTCTCTAGCGCTGGTTTTGAAGACATAAATTCCTTCAGTTTCTGTTTGTCATGGAAGCTTCTTATTTCTCCATCTAATTTGATAGAAAGTTTTGCTGGATAGGAAATTTTTGGCTGGAAGTTGTTTTCTTTCAGAGTTTGGAATATGTTACTCCAAGCCCTTCTGGCTCTCATGACTTGGTTTGGGAAGTCTGGAGTGATTCTAATTGGTTTGCCTCTGAATGTCACTTGGCCCTTTGTTTTTGTTGCCTTTAAGATTCTCTGCTTGGCTTCCTCATTGGTCATTTTGACAATTATATGGCGTGGGGATCCTCTTCTCGGATCCTGTCTAAAGGGAGTTCTATAAGTTTCCTGGATCTGTGTATCAACCTCTTGCTCTATATTTGGAAAATTTTCTGCTATTACTTCCTTGAAGAGATTGTTGATCCCTTTGGTATCACTTTCTTTTCCCTCCTCTATTCCAATTATTCTTAGGTTAGCTCTCTTAAGATGGGCCCATATTTCTTCAATGTCAGATTCCTGCTGTTGGATATCTTTTTCTAGATTAGAAACTATGCATTCATTTTTGGATTGCTCATCTTCTAAGAGCGAGATTCTGTTCTCCATGTGGTCTAATCGGTTGTTTGTGCTTTGAATTGAGGCCTTTACTTCATTAATTGCATCCTTTATCTCTTTTTGGCTCTCTCTGAGTTCTTTTCGAAGCACCTCTATTATTTCTACAGTTATTTTCCTGATTTGATCTTCTAGAAATCTCTGATTTTCTGTTTTATCAGGTTCTGATGTTGTGGGGTTGTGGGCATTAATTGCTCCAGTATTATTCCTCCTTCCCATGATTTCGGAGGTTTGTGCCTTCTCTGGGTTCTTCCCTTGGGTCACTATGGCTTCACTTAAGGTGCTCTGGATCTCGAGTCTGTATTATCTCAGACCCTACTACTCCTTTACTGGGTTGTATCACAGAGTCTCCGACCCAGGGAGTCGATAGAGGCTGCTTTAAACTATGGGGGGTGCCAGGTTGCACGCTCTCCTATGGTGTGATATCTCTGCCACCACCACTCCCTCACTGGGTCAAGTCCCAGGAGGCACAATACTGGGATTTCTCCTCTGTGGCCCGCAATTTGACTCACTGTTCTTGAGTACGTAGATGTAGCTGTACTGGACTCGGTGAATTCACTGCTGCTGCTGCCGCCGGTGGCAATATGGCGCCTCTGCCACGCCCTTGGCCATGAGGCTGGCGTATTTTTTCTTCTCTGGTTTTGATTTCCACTCTGAATCCCTGCAGCGTGTGCTGAGCTCAGCCACTGGGAGCTTTAAATGCTGTCTGCGCCGAAAGATCCCACCTGGCTGTTCCGCATCGGCTCACCTCCGCTTGCTGTAGCCGTCCGCTGAGTTCACTGCTGCCGCCGGCAGTATGGCGCTGCTGCCGCGTCCTCGGGCGCGTGTGTCTCCTCTGGTTTCACTTTCTTTAACCTCCTCTATTTCAATTATTCTTAGGTTAGCTCTCTTAAAATGGGCCCATATTTCTTCAATGTCAGATTCCTGCTGTTGGATATTTTTTTCTAGATTAGAAACTATGCGTTAATTTTGGAATGATCATCTTCTAAGAGCGAGATTCTATTCTCCATGTGGTCGAATTGGTTGTTTGTGCTTTGAATTGAGGCCTTTACTTCATTAATTGCATCCTTTATCTCTTTTTGGCTCTCTCTGAGTTCTTTTCGAAGCACCTCTATTATTTCTACAGTTATTTTCCTGATTTGATCTTCTAGAAATCTCTGATTTTCTGTTTTATCGGGTTCTGATGTTGTAGGGTTGTGGGCATTCATTGATCCCGTGTTATTCCTCTTTCCCATGATTTCAGAAGTTTGTGCCTTCTCTGGGTTCTTCCTTTGGGTCACTATGACTTCACTTAGGGTGCTCTGGATCTCGAGTCTGTAGTATCTCAGACCCCACTACTCCTTTACTGGGTTGTATCACAGAGTCTCCAACCCAGGGAGTTGATAGAGGCTGCTTTAGACTATGGGGGGTGCCAGGTTGCACGTTCTCCTATGGTGTGATATCTCTGCCACTGCCACTCCCCTACTGGGTCAAGTCCCAGGGAGTACAGTACTGGGATTTCTCCTCTGTGGCCCGCAATTTGACTCACTGTTCTTGAGTTCGCAGATGTAGCTGTACTGGATTCGGTGAATTTGCTGCTGCTGCCACTGGTGGCAATATGGCGCCGCTGCTACGCCCTCGGCCGTGAGGCTGGCTTATTTCTTCTTGGTTTTGAGTTCCACTCTGAGTCCCTGCAGCGTGTGCTGAGCTCAGCCATTGGGAGCTTTAGATGCTCCCTGCGCTGAAAAATCCCGCCTGGCTGTTCCGCAGCAGCTCACCTCGGCTTGCTGTAGCCATCCGGTGAACTCGCCGCTGCCACTGGCAGTATGGCGCTGCTGCCGCGTCCTCGGGCATGAGGCCGGTGTATCTCCTCTGTGGCTCTGAGCTCTGTTCTCAGTCCGCTTTCTCTCTGGAGCCTGGAGATTTTTTTGTTTCTCTGGTGATGGTGTTTTCTGGCTATGAAAGGCGCTGATTTTGTGGTAATGGAGATTGGTTGTTAGCAGGGCTCTTAAGCCCCGCTTTTCTCGGTCGCCATCTTCCCGGAAGTCTCTTATTGTTTATTTTGAAACAGAACCTCACTAAATTGTGGAGGGCCTCACTAAGTAGCTGAGGCTGGCCATGAACCTGTGATCCTCCTGTCTCAGCCTTCTGAGTACTGGATTGAAGCTGTGTGCCACCACACACACCTACTCATAGATTATAGATTTGTTAAGGGCAAATCATTCTGGACTCTGGGGCAAGCCAAGGTGCCTGAAGCATAACTCTGGAGTGTAAACCACCTCCACTTACAAGCCATATGATCTTAGAAAATATGTGGTAGCCAGACATTTTGGCACATGCTTATAATTCCACTACTTGGGAGGCTGAGACAGGAGGATCTTAGGTTCACAGCCAGCCTCAGCTACTTAGTGAGGCTTTTCGCAATTCAATGAGACTCTGTTTCAAAATAAAAAATAAAAAACAGGGCTGGGGGTATAGCTCAAAGGTTTAATGCCCCTGGGTTCCATCCCCAGTACCGCAAAAAAAAAAAAAAAAAAAAAAGGATAAATTTTAAAAAATAAAAAATAAAAAAACATAGGGCTAGGGCTGGGCATGGTGGCACATGCTTGTAATCCCAGCATTTGGGAGGCTGAGACGGGAGGATCGCGGTTCATGGACAGCCTCAGCTACTTAGTGAGGCCCTCCGCAACTTAGTGAGACCCTGTTTCAAAATAAAGAATAAAAAAATAAGGCAGGGGATGTAGCTTGGAGGTCAAATCCCCCTGGGTTCCATCCCCAGACCCGCAAAACAAACAAAAAAGGGCTAGAGGTGTATCTCAGAGGTACAATGCCCTTGGGTTCAGTCCACAGTACCACACAGATACACACACACACATACACACACACACACACACACACACACCAAAGCTGGGTAGCCTCAACAGCAACATGTAGGAAGACTCTTAGCAACCTAGTGCAACTCTATTTCAAAACAAAAAAAATATATAAATAAAAAGGACTAGGGGTGTACTCAGCAGCAGAATGCCCTTGGGTTCAATTCCCAGTACCCAAAAGAAGTATAAAAAGAGGAGGAAGGGGAGAAGGAAGAGGAGGAGGAGCAAAAGGAGGAGGAGGAGGAAGAGGAGGAGGAGGAGAAGGAGGAGGAGGAGGAGGAGATTAGTTGGGACTAGGGGTGTAGCTCTATGGAAGAGCCACTTGTTTATAATGCACAAGGCCCTGGGTCTGATCCCTGGTGGGGAGTGGGAATCAGAGACGCCTTCCTAGAAGAGGTACTACTTGATCTGGGCTTTAAGGAGCGAAGAAGAATTGTGTAAATGACTAGAGGAAGAAAAAGTATTCTCTGTCTTGAGGAGCACTTGTGTAAGACCTCTGGTCCATAAGAACAGATGCTGTGTGTAGGGGCTAAAAGTAGAGTGTGCAAGGGAGGGGAAGAGACAAAGCTGGAAAGGCAGGCTGGGGCAGGTGACTACAGTGCTCATGGGAAAGGTACAGAGCTGAGACTTCACCTGTAATGCCATCTGACACTTGGTTTCAACTCCCTTCTGGAGCAAGGGGTTTTTTTCTGAGAGTTAGCACTTGGTTACATTTAGAAATCCAGATGGATGTATTCACTCACCCACACGTGCTGACCACCTACCTGTTACCACTTCCTATATACAGGCCTTAGGATTAGGCTCAGGGTCACGGCTTGAAACTTCATGAGCGTATTTAGAAGGCACTAAATCTCAAGTCAGACTGGAGATGATTTACCCTGAAACCCGATCTCCTCCCTGCCCTGAGTTTTGCAACTCGGCTGGGTCACTTGGATCTCCCTGAGCAACTTCAGGGAACCATTCCCCACGCTGTGGGAAGGGCTACATCGCAAGCTGAACCAGTTAGCTGAGTGGTGAACAAGTGCCTATTGTGCTCAGGCATGAGTCTCAGGAGTGAGAGGGAAAAGGAAGAGGTCCTCAGGTCCCTAAGCTCTGGCACCTCATGGACTGCAAAAGCAAAGTCAGACCTGGAAGACATATCAGAAGTCATTAGCCACAGCCAGGTGTGGTGGCACATGCCTGTAATCTCAGTACTTAGGAGGCTGAGAGAGGAGGATCGCGGGTTTCAGAGCCAGCTCTCAGCAACTTAGCAAGATCCTGTCTCCAAATGAAATAAAATAAAATAGAGTTGGGGTGTAGCTCAGAGGTAGAATGCCTCTTAGTTCAATCCCCAGAACCACACACGGAAAGAAGGAAGGAAGGAAGGAAAGAAGAAAATCATTAGCCATACAGAATAAACTGAGTACTTACAAAGTGGGCCTTGTATTGGAACCTGGTGGGCAAATAAAGAAATCGGACCTGGTTCCTATCCTGAATGATAATCTTACCCTTACCCTTTATCATAGTCTGGTAAAACAGGTAAGTAATGAAAAGCAGGCAATGACGGCCATGCTTCTGGAGGTGGAGGAGATCACAGCTAGCTAACTGCAACCCACCGTCAAGCAGTAAAAATGAGGAAGGTCTTGAACAAGAACTGGGATCAGAAGTGTTACAGCCTGAGGCTAGAAGGAAGTGGAAAGGGTGGCCCGGCCCACTGAGATAGGAGCCCAAAGAGTTCAACGCAGAGGAGCAGATGGCAGTGATTGGTTATTCTAAGAACAGGTGTGGGTGTGGGTGTATCTAGTGAAATGGTCTGCAGGGTCAGGTAAGAGGGCCTGGGAACCAGGGCTGAGGATGTGTGAGCCTCTGTGGAGCTATTGGTTTCCAAATGGAGGTGACACAGCTCTGCCTTTTAGACAGGCACGTCCCTTTCATTGCTGGGCTTGGTGTGCAAGGGAGGAAGGGAAGATGGAGGGAGCTGAAGATGACTTTCAAGATCTTTTTGGTGCACGAGTCTTGAAACGGGGGTTTCTTGAGAGAAAACCCCGGCGAGTTCTTGTCTACGGAGAGCGAAGAATGACACCCGCAGACCTCAGGAAGGGGAGTAAAAGGTTTATTGGAAGCAGCAGGGAATGGGGCAAGGGTGGCTGAACACCCCCAAAGGGGCTGGAACTCGGGGTCCAGCAGCTGCCTTCAGGACAATACTTGAGAGTAGCCCAAGCCGAATTGCCTTCAGGTGCAGGCTGCTTTCTTCCGGAGTCCGCACGATCTGCCAGAAGGGAATAGAGAAAAGTGGCCGAACACCCCATAGGGGCGGTCGGAACTCTGGGGTCCAGTAGCTGCCTTCAGGGTCACTACCCGAGTGTTGCCTGAGCCAAGTGCCCATCAGTTGCAAACTACTTTCTCCCAGAGTCCACGCGATCTGCCAGAAAAGAGGTACAGGTCACCCCTAGGGGCCTGGTCAGCCATGATGTCCAGCAGAGGCCTTCAGGTCACTACTCGAGAGTCGCCCGAGCCACGTGCCCTCAGATGCACTCTGCCTTCTCTCAGTGCCAACACGACCTGCGAGAGAGAAAACAGCTCCCCAAAAGGGGAGGGGGTCCGGAGTGGGAAGTCCCCCACTTTTGCCATCTGTCCGTTTGTGGTTAGGGTGACTTTGAGATTTCAAGGAGAATTTGCATAGGACATTTGCAAGTTCTTTGAAGGGTCTCCTTTCAGGAATGCCAGACTTGCTCGGTGGGTTTGTTGATTAGGAAACTCAGGATGGCTTTGTGAAGCTCTGGCCTTCTTATCTCCTGAGCCTTTGGAGTTTCAGGCATTTGTCAACCCTCAGGAAACTCAGGAAATTAGCTTTTTTCTACCAAGGCCTTTTCCCTATCCGCCTATTTCCTTTCTATCTCCTCAATCCAAAGGGGCTGTCGGTCTCTGATAGAGTTCCGACCGCCCCTATGGGGTGTTCGGCCACTTTTCTCTATTCCCTTCTGGCAGATCGTGCTACTCTCAAGTATTGTCCTGAAGGCAGCTGGACCCAGAGTTCCAGCCCCTTTGGGGGTGTTCAGCCACCCTTGCCCCATTCCCTGCTGCTTCCAATAAACCTTTTACTCCCCTTCCTGAGGTCTGTGGGTGTCATTCTTCGCTCTCTGTAGACAAGAACTCGCCGGGGTTTTCTCTCAAGAAACCCCCGTTTCAGTCTGATGTAGAGCAGTGCTTCTCAAACTACTGTGCATCCGAGTCACCTGTGGATCTTATTAAGGTGCAAATTCTGGTCTGTGTGGGGACACAAGGTTCTCCATTTCTAACTAAGATAACAAATATAGTGATGTTATTGATCTTCAGGTTACATTTTGGGGGGGGGGTACTAGAGATGGAAACTAGGGGAATTCTACCTCTATAATATCCCCCCAGCCCTGTTTTATCTTTGTGTGTGTGTGGTTCTGGGGATGGAACCCAAGGGCATTCTACCTCTGAACTACACCCGCAACCCTATTTTTTTATTCTTTATTATTTTTGCAGGTCTGGGGATGGCACCCAAGGGCATTTGACCCCCGAGCTACACCCCCTGCCCTATTTTTTATTCTTTATTTTGAAACAGAGTCTCACTAAGTTGTGGAGTGGCTTCACTAAGTAGCTGAGGCTGGCTGAGAACTGCAATCCTCCTATCTCAGCCTCCTGAATGCTGTGATTAGAAGCCTGTGCCACCACGCCCGGCTTTTATTCTTTATTTTGAAGCAAGGTCTCACAGAGTTGCAAAGAGCCTCACTAAGTAGCTGAGGCTGTCTGCGATCTGCAATCCACCTGTCTCAGCCTCCTAAATGCTGAGATTACAAGCGTGTGCCACCACATCCAGCTTGTTTTACCTATTTTTAAAATATTTAATATGCTTTTATTAAGCCCGGCGTGGTGGCACATGCTTGTAATCCCAGAATTTGGGAGGCTGAAACCGGAGGATCGTGGTTTGTGGATAGCCTCAGCTACTTAGTGTGGCCCTCTGCAACTCAGTGAGACCCTGTTTCAAAATAAAGAATAAAAAATAGGGCAGGGGGTGTAGCTTGAAAGTAGAATGCCCCTGGGTTCCACCCCCAGACCTGCAAAAAAAAAAAAAAAAAAAAAAAGTTAAAAAGACTAAAAACTAGGGCTGGGGGTGTAGCTAGGAGGTAGAATGCCTCTGGGTTTCATCCTCTGTATTACAAAAAAAAAAAAAAGTAGCTGAGTGTGGTGGGGCATTCTTGTAATCTCTGTACTTGGGGAGCTGAGATAGGAGGATTGCCATTCAAGGACAGCCTCAGCAAGTAATGAGACTCTCATCAACCTAGTGAGAACCTATTTCAAACTAAACATAAAATAGGGTTGGAGGTATAGCTCAGAGGTAGAATGCTCTTGGGCTCAATCTCTAGTAACAAAAAATAAATAAATAAATAAAATAAAAATAAAATAAAATAAAATAAAGGGATGGAGGTGTAGCTTGGAGGTAGAATATCCCTGGGTTCAATTCCCAGCACACCCCCCCCCAAAAAAAAGAGCTGGGAGTGTAGCTCAGAGGTAGAATTTGCCCCTGGGTTCAATCCCCCATACCACAAAAAATAAAATAAAAATAAAATCAGCCTGGAGGTGTAGCTCAAAAGTTGAATGCCCTTGGATTTAATCTCTAGTACCACTCCCCCAAAAAAGATAGGGGAGTGTCCAGAGTTTCAAAATCAATAGCTCTGGCTGGGCATGTTGGTACACACTTATAATCCCAGTACTTGAGAGGCTGAGACAGAATTACAGGTCCTTGACCAGCCTCAGTTATTTAATGAGGCCCTCTGCAACTTGGTAAGACCCTGTTTCAAAGTACATGATAAAAATAGGGCTGGTGGTATATCTCAGAAGTAGAAGAATATCCCTGGGTTCAATCCCCAGTACCACAAAAATAAATAAACAGATAGATAGATAGATAGATAGATAGATAGATTGATCGATCAATCTGGAATGTTGTTAGGGAATATTCACTCCTAACAACTTTCCAGATGGTGCTGATGGTGCTATGGTGCTGGTTCAGAGACCATATTTTGCAAAATAGTACCAACCATCTTCTCAATTTTTAATTTATTCTTGTAAGATATTAGAATGGAGATTAATATCCCATAACAGATGAGGAAAATGAGCCCAGATGAGTAACACAATTTTTTTCTTTTACCCATGTTAGGGACCAAAACGCAGGGTCTCATTCATGCTAGAAAAGCTCATTACCACTGAGCTGCACCCCCAGCACCCTTGACAAACCTTGCTACTTCAGATGCAGGCAAACAGGGGTGGAAGAGGAGATTTTTCCAAGACGAAGATGGAGTTGGAAAGGTTACTGCCCAACTTGCTGACCTGAGAGAACAGTTTCTTTCTTTCTTTCTTTTATTTTTTCTTTCTTTCTTTTCTTTTTTTTTTCCCACTAACTTGTGGCCCAGGAACACACACCCCTTCCTGTCTGGCCCACCGTCCTCTTCGTGAAACAGGACCTTTCCAGCTTCAAACACAGCCTGGAAGCTTCAGAGACAGGCTGAGACACAGAGGTTGCACCAACCTGAGTCTGAACGCTTTGCGCTGACTCCAGGCCAGGCTAGATTATGTGATGTGCAAGCGCCGCTGTCTAAACGGGAGCCCAGCAGGGCGGCAGCTGTCACAACCTTTCAAGTGCCTGGGGCGGGTGGGAGTGGGGCAGTGATGCAGAGAGGGAGGGTTGTAGGCTCTGCGGGCTCGCGATAGAAAGACTGGACACCGCAGGAAGGGCAGGTCGCCTCCACCGCCATCCCCCACAATGCCCCGGATCCCCAGGGGAATCGCCAGAGGACCCGGACCCTCCAGGACACGAGCACCAATCCCAGGCCTTCAAAGTGACCTCACAGCAAATGTGATTGGCTGACAGGTCCTCTGCACTCAGTCTAGTGACCCTGGGAGAGAGATATGCGACCTTGAAGAAATCACTTTATTCTCCAAACCTCTTTTTATTGTATTTATTTATTTGTGGAACTAGGGGTGGAACCCAGGGGCATTTCTACCTCCGGGCTATACGCCCAGACCTATTTTATACTTTATTTGGAAACAGGGTCTCACTAAATTGCTGAGAGCCTCACTAAGTGGCAGAGGCTGGCTTTGAACCTGTGCAATCCTCCTGTCTCAGTCTCCCAAGCGCAGGGATTACAAGCGTGCACCACCACGCCCGGCCCAAACCTCTTTTTATTTTATTTTTATTTTTTTTGTGGTACTGAGGGTGGAACCCAGGGGCCTTCTACCTCCAGGCTATACTCCCAGACCTATTTTATACTTTATTTGGAATCAGGGTCTCACTAAGTTGCTGAGAGCCTCACTAAGTAGCTGAGGCTGGCTTCAAACCTGTGCAATCCTCCTGTCCCAGCCTCCCAAGCGCGAGGATTACAAGCGTGCGCCACCACGCCCAGCTCCCAAACCTCTTTTTAAAATGAAGATAGTGCTAGGGGCCTGGTGGCACACACCTGTAATCCTAATACTTGGGAGGTTGAGACAGGAGGATTGCAGGTTGGAGACCAACTTCAGCAAATTAGGGAGACCCTGTTTCAAAATAAAAATAAATAAATAAAAGAGAGGGGAGTGTCTAGCTGATAGAATACCACTGGATTCAATTCCCAGTACTAAAACAAACAAACAAACAAGTAAGAGAGAGAAGAGAAAGAAGGAAGAAGAAGAATTACCAGCCTAATGTGGTTCACATCTGCAATCCTAGTACTTAGGAGTCCGAGGCAGGAGGATCACAGGTTGGAGGTCATCCCTCAGCAATTTAGCAAGATTCTATTTCAAAATGTATAGTAAATTTATGGTGCTGGGATTGAATTCAGATGCATTCTATCTCCAAGTTATACCCCCAAGCTGATTTTATTTTTATTATTTATTTATTTATTTATTATTTTGTGGAACAGGGTCTCTCTAGGTTGAAAATCTCACTACGTTGTTTTCGTGTGTGTGGTACTGGAGATGGGGCATTCTACCTCCAAGCTAAACCCCTAGCCTTATTTTTAATATTTATTTTTTTAAATAAGGTACCGCTTAGTTGCTAAGGGTCTTATTAAATTGCTGGCACTGAGACGGGCATGGTGGCTCATGCTTGTAATCCCAGCATTTGGGAGGCTGAGACAGGAGGATCACAGTTCCTGGCCAGCCTCAGCTACTGAGTGAGGCCCTTTGCAACTCAGTGAGACCCTGTTTCAAAATAAAGAATAAAAATATAGGGCTGGGGGTGTAGCTCGGAGGTAGAATACCCCTGGGTTTCATCCCCAGTACTGCCAAAAAAAGAGTTACATGCTAGGAGCTCAGCACTTGGGAGGCTGACACAGGGGGATCGTGGTTCACAGCCAGCTTCAGCTACTTATCTACATAAGCGAGATAAGTGAGGCCCTTTGCAACTCAGGGAGACACTGTTTCAAAATAAAGACTAAAAAATCGGGCTGGGGTATAGCTCAAAGGTAGAATGCCCCTGGGTTCCATCCCCCATACTGAAAAAAAAAAAAAAAAAAAAAGAGCTGCATGCTGCCAGGCAGGCATGGAGGCCTATGCTTGTAATCCCAGGACTTGGGAGGCTGAGACAGGAGGATAGTAGATCCAAGGACAGCCTCAGAAAGTATTGAGACTGTCATCAATCTAGTGAGACCTTGTTTCCAAATAAGAAATAAAACCAGACTGGGAGTGTAACTCTGGTAGAATGCCTGTGGGTTCCATCCCCAGTGACTAACACACGCACATACACACAAAGACTTGCTTTTTCTTGTTGAAACCTTGTGTTTTGATTTGATTTGGTACTGGGCATTTAACCCAGAGGCATTCTACTGATGTAGGATAGAAGGAATAAGTAGGTAGAAAGGAGACAGACAGGAAGGAAAAGTAAAAATATAACTTTAATATAAGATCCTGGAGCTGAAATGCTTCAGCCTCTAGTCCACAAACCAGTTCTCTTTCCCAGGGCTGACTTTCCCATAAACTCTTGAGAAACCTGTAGATCCTAGAGTTAACAATACTTCTGAGAAAACCTATAATTTAGAATATCCCAGCTTATCCATCAATCAACTAATGAGGACCCCAATCAACCCAAGATCATCCACCCTAAGGCTGGCCAGACCACAGACCATCAGGAAGTGCCTCGGGACTACTGGACTGAGCTCATCCACCCTAAGGATGACCAGACCACCTGCCCACCATAAACCGCCTTGGCACTACAGGACTGAGCTCATCCTCGCATACTGTCTCTAGCCCACCCCTCACGAAAGTCCCATATAAGAAGAGAACCCTGAACTCCCCAAAATGCCTTCCTCATGTCGCGGTGGCCCGCATTCTCTCTTGAATGTGTATTTCCTCCCTTTTTCCCCCAATAAACCTCTGTCTATGTCTCTAACTGGCGCGTGCTGGAATTCTCTTCCGTCGCGTTAGCCAAAGACCCTGCAGACCCCGAGTCCTGAGCCGAGGACTCACCCCAACACTACCACTGGACTACACCCCCAGCCCTATTTTATTTTTATTTGGATCAGGGTCTCACTAGGTTGATGAGAGTCTCACTACTTGCTGAGGCTGTCCTTTTTAATACCAGGATGTGGTGTTAAGGGATTGTGTACTCGAACGTTTGGCGAATGAATGAAGAACAATGCTGTGAAGAATAAAGGAAATACTGTATCTAAAGTACTGAAACCGTAGTTAGTGGTCAGTAAGTATTAGTTGAGTCTAAGTGTTAGGAGATGAGCTCTTTAGTGCTCTAGAGTCTTCCATTCAGAATCTGGGTTGTTTGTTGTGAAGTCTAGGATTACCAAAGACAGGTCTTCTCCTTATCTTCTCACTGTGTGTTTTAGGATAAATACTTAACTTCTTTGATCTCAGTTTCTCTGAAACAGTTGGTACTGCATCTGAAAACTGCATCGTACTTATAGGAAAGGGTTATTAGACCAGATGTGGTGGTAAACGCTATAATCCCAGTGTAAGGTTGGGGCAGGGCCGGAAGCTAGGAGGCGGAGCTCTGCGATTCCGGAGGGGACCAGGCCTCCCGGTCCGGAAGAGCAGAGTTCAGAGAGGACCCGGAGAGGGAGGGAGGCATTCTCCCGACCGCCACCGGCCCCCGCGGCCACGCGGGGGCTGGAGGTTGACCCCCCACGAATAAAGATATCCGTAAGACTTATTATGGATCTCGGCGTGTCTCTATGCTACTGGGACACACACCGCCCTCATTTAATCTTACACCCAGCACTTTGGAGGCTGAGACAGGAGGATCCCAGGTTCGAGGACAACCTCAGTAGTAATGAGACTATCCATCAATCTAGCGAGACCCTGTTTTAAAATTAAAATAGGAGCCGGGCGTTGTGGCACATGCTTGTAATCCCAGAATTTGGGAGGCTGAGACAGGAGGATCCAGGTTCATGGACAGCCTCAGCTACTATTTAGTGAGGCCCTTGCAACTCATTGAGACCCTGTTTCAAAATAAAGACTGAAAATAGGGCTGGGTTGTAGGCTCGAAGGTAGAATGCCCCTGGGTTCCATCCCCGGTACCACAAAAAAAGAAAAAAAGAAATAAAATAAAATAGGGCTGGGGGTGTAGCTCAGAAGTAGAATGCCCCTGGGTTCAATTCAATTCCCAGTAATCATATATATATATATATATATATATATATATATATATATATATATATAATTTTATATATGAGCTGGGGGATGTATCTTAGTGGTAGAGTACCCCTGGGGGTTCAATTCCTAGTGGAAGGAGAAGGAGGAGAAAGAGGAAGAAGAGGAGAAAGAGGAGGAGGAGGAGGAGAAAGAAAGAAAGAAAGAAAGAAAGGGGCTATTAGGTAAAAAACATGAGGTTAATTTATAATTAGTATATATTTATGTATTACCTGAGTAATTAAAACAAGTTTAAAAAGTAAATGTGAACGGGGCATGGTGGCACATGCTTGTAATCCCAGTACTTGAGAGGCTGAGACAGGAGGATCGCAGGTTCAAGGACAGCAGCAGCAAATAGTGCAACTTTCATCACCATGGTGAGACTCTGTTTCCAAACAAGAAATAAAATCAAGCTGGAGGGTGTAGCTCGAAGGTAAAATGCCTCTGGGTTCAATTCTCAGTACCAGAAAAAAAGAAAAAGTAAATATGAGCCGAGCCTGTAATCCTAGTACTTGGGAGGCTGAGACAGTAGATTACATGTTTCAGAATACCCTCAGCAATTTATTTGCTTTTTATTCAGTACAGGGGATTGAACCCAGGGTCATTGTACCTTTGAGCTATACCCCAGCCCTATTTTTTATTTTATTTTTAATTTTTAATTTTTGCAATACTGGGGATTGAACCCAGGGCATTCAACCTCCGAGCTATGCCCCAGCCCTATTTTTTATTCTTTTTATTTTGAAACAGGGTTTTACTAAATTGTGGAGGGCCTGACTAAGTTGCTGAGGCTGGCTGAGAATCTGTGATCCTTCTGTCTCGGCCTCCCAAGTACTGGGATTACAAGTGTCCACCACAATGCCTGGCAGCCTCAGCAATTTACAGGGACCTTCAATTTAGAGGGTATCATCACCAAAAATAAATGAATAGAAGAAAAACAAAAAGTAACGCCGGGTGTGGTGGCACACACTTGTAATCACCATGCTTGGGAGGCGAAGACAGGAGGATCGTGGTGGTTCAAAGGTTCGAAGCCAGCCTCGCTGGCTTAAGAGACCTGTTTCCAAATAAAAAAATATAAAATAGGTCTGGGAGTGTAGCCCGGAGGTAGAAGGGCTTCCAGGAACCACAGTACCACCAAAAAGAAGAAGAAGAAGAAGAAGAAGAAGAAGAAGAAGAAGAAGAAGAAGAAGAAGAAGAAGAAGAAGAAGAAAAAGAAGAGGAGGAGGAGGAGGAGGAGGAGGAGGAGGAAGAGGAGGAATGAGAAGAAGAAGAGAAACAAAAAGTAAATGTGAGCAGGACATGGTGGCACATACTTGGTGAGACCTTATTTCAAAATTAAGAATAAGAAGCCAGGCATGGTGGCGCAGGCTTGTAATCCGAGCGCTTGGGAGGCTGAGACAGGAGGATTGCACAGGTTCGAAGCCAGCCTCAGCTACTGAGTGAAGCCCTCTGCAACTTAGTGAGACCCTGTTTCCATATAAAGTATAAAATAGGTTTGGGAGTATAGCCTGGAGGTAGAAAAACCCCTGGGTTTTACCCCTAGTGCCACACACACACACACACACACACACACACACACAGAATAATAAATAGGGCTGGCATATAGCTCAGAGGTAGAATGCCCCTGGGCTCGACCTCCTGGTTACACACACACACACACACACACACACACACACACACACACACACACACACCAAAGGGGGCTGGAGATGTAGTTCAGTGGTCAAATGATCGCCTAGCATGTGTGAGGTCCTGGATTCTGTAGAGGAGAAATAAATAAGTCTACAGAGATAAGAACTGTTCTGGAGGGGAGTAAGAAGGCTGCTTATTCAATTAAAATTTCTTTTTACAGTATGTGACATCATACTTGGTCCATCCTCCCTTTCATTTTTAACAACTCTCTACCGCCCTCTACTGTTCAGATGATGTCATTTCATTCCAGTTCAAAGGGAGTATTACTTGTAGCTAGTTCCTGACTTTTGCTACCTACATCATCCTTGTTGAGTCCTACTCTGTTCTTAACCCTGTGACCAGCATGAGAAACACAAAGTCACAGCCTTGTGGGAGATACGGACTTTTATGCCATTACAAGGCATGGCAAAGGTCATTCTAGAAAAGGAATTACTCTGAGCCAGGCACCGTGCTAAGCACATTGTATATACAAGTTTAGTCCTACTGACAGCCATTCAATGGATTTGCATTTACAGACGAGGAAATGGGCCCACAAATATGATTGTTCAAGGTCACAGTTTAGTAAATATAGGAGATGGATTTCTTTTTTTCTCGTGTGTATATGAGAGAAAGACAGACAGACAGACAGACAGGCGGACTGGGGATTTAACCGAGGGGAATTCTACCTCTGAGCTAACCCCCAAGTTTAATTTTATTTTGAAACAGGGTCTCGCTAGGCTAATGAGTGTCTATTTGCTGAAGTTATCCTTGAACCTGCAATCTTCCTGTTTCACCTCCCAAGTAATAGGATTACAAGTGTGTGTTACCATGCCTGGCTAGGGATATGGATTCCGAATTCACCTCTCTCCCTTCCAAAGTCAGTTCTTTCAGAATACAACCAAGTAGTGTGAAGCACTGAAGTGGAAGCTTCTGAACCTATTTTGGAGCCAGGCCTGGTGGTACACACCTGTAATCCCAGTACTTGGGAGGCTGAGACAGGAGGATCACAGGTTCATGGCCACCCCCAACTACTTAGTGAAGCCCTCAGCAACTTAGACCCTGTTTCAAAATAGAGAATAACAAGCCAGGCATGGTGGTGCACACTTGTAATCCCAGCATTTGGGAGGCTGCGTCAGGAGGATCGCGGTCTATGGACAGCCTCGGCTACTTAGGCCATCAGCAACTTAGTAAGACCTTGTTTCAAAATAAAGAATAAGCTGGGTGTGGTGGCACACGCTTGTAATCCCAGCATTTGGGAGGCTGAGATAGGAGGATCACAGTTTGCAGACAGCCTCAGCTACTAAGTGAGGCCCTCTGCGACTCAGTGAGACCCTGTTTCAAAATAAAAATACAAAAATAGGGCAGAGGGTGTAGCTCGGAGGTAGAATGCCCCTGAGT
Source organism: Muscardinus avellanarius (assembly GCF_963383645.1). Classification (NCBI taxonomy): domain Eukaryota; kingdom Metazoa; phylum Chordata; class Mammalia; order Rodentia; family Gliridae; genus Muscardinus; species Muscardinus avellanarius. Next base: position 45,019,724 of record NC_137788.1, on the reverse strand, counting down.
TCCATCCCCAGACCCACAAAAAATAAAAATAAAAATAAAAAGGGTAAAAAAATAGGGCTGAGAGTGTAGCTCAGAGGTAGAACATCCCTGGGTTCCATCCCCAGTTTTGCATAAATAAACCTATTTTGGTGAGTGTAGGTGTTGGGTCTGAAAAGACTTTATAGAGAAGAGGATTTCTGATTTGTGCAAAGTTTAGTTCAGGCATCCAAAACGTTGATAAATAGAAACACACATCTGGGACCTGTTCAAAGACTGAAAGTTTAGGTTGGATTGGGGGTAGAGGCAGAAGAGAAGACTAGAATCAGACTTTACAGGGCCTCAGAGTCTAGGTTAAAGAAAATGGGCTTAAAATAAAGGTTAGGGCTTCTCAGCCTGGGGCATATGTTTTGAGCTCCCACCTCCCAGGTGATTAGGGATATAAGAAATCATGGGTACAGCAGGGCATGGTGGTACACACTTATAATCCCAGCATTCAGGAGGCTAAGACAGGAGGATCAGGGTTCATGAATAGCCACAGGTACTTAATGAGGCCCTTTGCAACTCCGTGAGACACTGTTTCAAAATAAAGAATAAAAAATAGGGCTGGGAGTATAGTTAGGAGGTAGAATGTCCCTGGGTTCCATCCCCAGTACCACACACACAGACAAAAAAAATGTACTCAAAGGCTTGGGGTAAAGGCACTCTTGTATTAGCCTGTGAAAAATGCATTATGGATTTGACGGCAAAATCATAAAATTTAAAAATCAATCTGGGATTTCAATCTCAGCTTCAGTACGCCATTTCCTAATGAAGGAGTGGCTGGATATGATCCTCTCTCTGATGCCATTAGGACAGATTAGTTCGTAAAGTCATTTGGGAAGCATCGCTATAGGTGATAGGAAACTCTGGGTTGAGTTCCACGAAGGGCCCTAACTAGGGCTGGATGAAATTCAAAGAAAATTAGAGCCAGCCATGGATGTGCATGCCTGTCATCCCAGAATTTGGGAGCTTGAGACAGGAGGATTGCAGGTTCGAGGACAGCATTAATAAGTAGTGAGACTCTTGTCAATTTAGCAAGACTCTGTTTCAAAATAAAAATAAAATAGGGCTGGGAGTGTAGCTCAGAGGTAGAATTTCCCTGGGTTCAATCCCCAGTACTGAAAAAAAATCTTGCTAAATTGAGGCTGGCCTCCAACCTGAGATCCTCCTGTCTCAGCCTCCCAAGAAATGGGATTATAGGCATGTGCCACTTCACCAGCCTTTTTTTTTGGGGGGGGGGTGGTACTGGGGATGGAATTCAGGGGCTTTCTACCTATGGGCTACACTCTCAGAAGTATATTTTTATATTTTATAGGAAACAGGGTCTCACTAAGTTGCTGAGAGGTCACTAAGTAGCTGAGGCTGGTTTTGAACCTGTGTGATACTCTTATTTCAGCCTCCCAGGTACTGGGATTACAAGCATGTAGCACCACGCCTGGATTTCTCTTTCTCTCTCTCTCTCTCTCTCTCTCTCTCTCTCTCTCTCTCTCTCTCTCTCTCTGTTCCTTTTGTGGTGCTGGGGATAGACCCAGGGACATTCTACCTCTGAGCTACATTCTTTTTTTTTTTTCCTTTTTTTTTTTTTCTCTCAGTTCTGGGATGGAACCCAGGGGCATTGTACCTCCAAGCTACACCCACAGCCCCACTTTTTATTCTTTATTTTGAAATAGGGTCTCACTGAGTTGCAAAGGGCCTAAGTAGCTGAGGCTGTCCACAAACCGTGATCCTCCTGTCTTGGCCTTCCATCCAGCTCTATTTTTTATTCTTTATTTTGAAACAGGGTCTCACTAAGTTGTGGAGGGCCTCACTTAAGTAGCTAAGGCTGTCGCCAAACCTGAATCCTCCCGTCTCAGCCTCCCAAGTACTGGAATTACAAGCATGCACCACCATGCCCAGCTCTTTCTTTTCTTTTCTTCTTCTCCTTTTTTTGCTTTTGGTGGTATATTTGGAAACAGGGTCTCTTAAGCCAGCACGGCTGGCTTCGAACCTGTGTGATTCTCCTTCTCTGCCTCCCAAGCACAGGGATTACAAGCATGTGCCACCATGCCCCGCCCCAGCTCTTTCTTTCTTACTTTCTTTCTCCCCCTCTTTTCCTCCCTCTCTTCTCCCCTCTTTTCCTCTCTCTCTCTCTCTCTCTCTCTCTCTCTCTCTCTTTCTCTCTCTCTTTCTCTCTCTGTCTCTCTCTGTTACTAGGAATGAAGCCCAGGGGCATTCTATCTCTGAGCTATACCCCAGCCCTACTTTATTTTTATTTGGAAACAAAGTCTTGCTAGGTGGTTGAGAGTCTATTTGCTGAGGCTGTCCTCAAACCTGTGATTCTCCTGTCTCAGCCTCCCAAATCCTGGGATTATAGGTATATACCACCATGCCTGGCTTCATTTTTTATTTTTAATCAAGATCTAAATAAGTTGCTAAGGGTTTTGATAAATTATTAAGACTGGCCTTGAATTTGCAGTCCTCCTGTACTGAGACTGCCTCCCATGACTGGGATTAGTCCTGAGCCACCACACCCGGCTTTTATTCTTTTATTAAGAACATTTTTAGTACGCACCAATTCCCTTACTTTTTTTGTGGTATGGGGAATTTAACCCAGAGGCATCCTATCTCCAGGATATAACCTCAGTTCGATTTTTTCTTTCTTTCTTTCTTCCTTTCTTTCTTCCTTTCTTTCTTTCGCGGGTCTGGGGATGAAACTCAAGGGCATTTGACCTCCGACCTACACCTTCTGCCCTATTTTTTTATTCTTTATTTTGAAAACCAGGTCTCACTGAGTTGCAGAGGGCCTCACTCCAACTCCCTCACTTAATGTGTTACTGTGAGCAAATTATTTGACCTTTTTGTACCTCGGTTTCATTTGCATTGGGGATTATCATACCTACATTTCTATAGTGAGTGTCACAGGGAAAATTCAATGAGTTAATTAGTATAAAGCTCGTAGAGCCTTAAACAAAATTCAGCACTGTTTAAGCACCAGCTATTATAACAATGCAATCCTACTGTGTTCCCAGTCATCATCACCCACAGCCACATTCATTCTTAGGTCATTCATACTGTTGTCTTGACGGGTCTGGAAGAAATACTGAGATTAACAGACTTCCCATTGCACTTGGATAGACATGATTATCGGTTCACCCAGCTACACGTGCCATATAGAAGTACTCAAAATGCTTGCTGAATGAACAACAAACGTTTTTCCAATCAACTGCAAGCTCTTTGAAGGCAGGGACCAGAGTTCCTATCACATCCCTAAAACCAAACACTTGGTGAAGGATACAGCGCTTAAGGATTGCTAAACTAATGAACGAACGGGGAAACGAATAGACAAATGAATGCAGGTAGAAAGTCACAGCGCGCTGTAGAGAGACCCGCACCAGCTCCGGGCGGGGGCGGGCGGAGGAGGCCGCGCGAGGGCTGACGGGAACTCAGGCCGTCCCCGCGGTCTCCACGAATCCCGGGAGAGCGCAGACGCCACGCCACGCCCCGCCCCGCCCCAAGCCCCGCCCCGGGCCTCACGTGACCTGGGCGGGGCGCCGGGGCGCGGGGTCGCTGAGCTGAAATCATGGCCGGCCTGGTGGACTTCCAAGACGAGGAACAAGTGAAGTCGTTTCTGGAGAACATGGAGGTGGAGTGCAACTACCAGTGCTACCGCGAGAAGGACCCTGACGGTGAGCGCCGCCGGCGCCGCCCGGGGACTCGTGGGGAAGGGGTCGGGTGAGCGGACGCCGAGAGCCGAGGGCGTCGCGTGGCGCCGAGGACGCGGCGGGCGAGGTCGGTGGGCCCGGACCCGGCGTGTGGCGGGAGGGGCCGCGGGGCGGGGGCCGCGCCGGGCGGGAGGGCGAGGCGCGGTCGGGCGTTGGCGGTGGAGGGACCTGGGATGCCCAGACGAGCAGACCGAGTTCCCTGCCTTCAGCCAGTTGACGTTCTAGTCCCGGGAGTCGGCCAGTAAGTTCGAGGAAATAAGTGAAATGGCGTGTTAGAACTAGAATCAGCAATCGGAAGGCTGAGACAAAGATCCCCAGTTAGAGGTCCGCCTGAGCAAAAGTAGTGAGACTCATTAGTTAGTGTTTCAGAATTAAAATAGGGCCGGGTGCCCCTGGGTTAAATCTCCAGTACCCCCCCCACACACACACACACAAGTGCAGTGACGATGATGAAGAGACTGGAGTTGAGGATGATTATAATGATTGTGAACGAAGTTAGTGAAAGTGGAATTTGAACAGAGCCTTGAGCAAGGGAGTGAACCTTGAGGATAGCTGCCAAGCAGGGTTAACAGCTGGCCAGAAAGAAGGTCTTACGGTAGGAATGTGCCCAGTGTGCAGTGTGGATGCTGCGTGGGTTGAATGTATGGGTGGATGATGGTGTCTTGAGGGCCCATCTTTGTAGCCAAATCTTTGGCTGGTTTGCTTCCTTCTACTTTATTTTGTATGGGACAATGGAACCTAGGGGCATTCTGCCTCTGAACTACATCCCAGTACTTATTTTATTTTAGTAAATAAAATAATAGGATTGAACCCAGAGGGGATTCTACCTCTAAGCTACACTCCCAGTCCTATTTTATTATGAAACAGAGTCTCACTAAGTTGCAGAGGGCATGTTGCTGAGGCTGGTTATGGACCTCTAATCCTCCAGTCTCAGCCTCCCAGTACTGGGCTTACAAGCATGTGCCACCACTACTGGTTATTTCTTCCTTTAGAAAGTAAATTTTAAGCTAGGCGTGGTGGTGCACACTTGTAATCCCAGCATTTGAGATGCTGAGACAGGAGGATCTGGGGTTCCTGGACAGCCTTGAGACCCTGTTTCAAAATAAAGAGAAAAAAAATAGGGTTGGGTGTGTATCTCAGAGGTAGAATGACGCTGAGTTCCATTCCCAGTACCGCAAAAATAAATTTTAGCCAGGCTTGGTGGCGCATTCCTGTAATCCCAGTACTTGGGGAGGTTTAGGTAGGATCATAGGTTCAAGGACAGCCTTAGCAAGTAGTGAGATTCTCATCAACCTAGCCAGACCCTGTTTCAAAATAAAAATAAAAAATAGAGCTGGGTGTGGTGGCACATTCTTGTAATCCCAGTACTTGAGAGGCTGAGACAAGAGGATCTCAGGTTCAAAGCCAGCCTCAACTAATTAGGCCCTTCACAACCTAGAACCTGTTTCCAAATAAGAAAATCAGAGCGGGATTTAGCTCAGAAGTAAAATGCCTCTGGGTTCAGCCCCTAGTGTCACTAAAATATAAAATAAGGTTGGGGTTTATCTCAGAGGTAGAATGCCCCTGGGTTCAGTCCCCAATAACCACACACACACATGTAAATTTTGGAAGGACAAATGACTGTATTCCCAGCATCTATGTATATGGTACATAGCTGCATATAGGTCTTAATTTAAGTATTTGTTGAGGGAAAATGATGCAGTATATTGTGGAGAGGTTTTATTATGGAGAGAGGCTTGCTGGAACAGGGAGACTGTCACGAAGGGGAACCTATTTTTGGTTCCTTTGGTAGTTGCCATTTCTAGTTGGGCTTCACAGTTTCCAGCCTAGCTAGGGAACAAGGTACAATCATTGCACATATTTTTCTTGTTGCATGTGATTAGCCTGTGAGCCCTTTGGTTTTAGTGCTGGACTTCATGAGTTTCCATTGCAGAAGTCAGAGAGTCTTTGGGCCAGTCTGGCAGGGAGCGGGAGGAACGGCAAGGGGCACCCAGTGCTGGGGCCAGAGTCTCCCCAGTCTCTATATCACTCAGTCCCAGGCAAAGGGGAGAGGAGTTTACTTGTAGAAATGTCTGAATACCACTTGCAATCTTTGTAGTAAGGTCAGCTTGCCACACCTTAGAAGGACAGGGGCTGGTCCTAAATAAACAACTCAGTCTGACTTGCCACACTGGGCCCTCCCCACTGCCGAGCAGCAGCCCAGACGCAAACAGCTCTTGCCCTTCCATTGTAGGTTGCTATCGGCTGGTGGACTACTTGGAAGGAATCCAGAAGAATTTTGACGAAGCTGCCAAGGTGCTGAAGTTCAACTGTGAACAGAACAAGCACAGCGATAGCTGCTACAAACTGGGGGCCTATTACGTGACCGGAAAGGGTAATTGGTCCTTGTCGTTGATGTCAGTGCTGATTTTACACTTAGAGACTTATGCTGAGCTCTTGTTTCCAGAAAGACCCTTACAGGCACTGTGGAAGCACATTGTAGGAAAATTTGGAGACAAGAGTTCAGCAGTACAGGGTTGGGGGAGGGCAGAAAAGCACGGCTTTTAAGTTCAGCAAACCTCCAGGAATGCTATTTGCAAGTTGGGATCTTGAGGCACTTTTAACTCTGTGTCTCAGTTACATCACCTGATGAAGGGTTGCTTTGTAGGGTTCTTGTGAGGATTAAATAGGAAAATACAGGTAAAGACATCAGCCTGTATCTTTCGCAGAGTAAGAGATCGGTGCTTCTTCCCTTTTATTTTTTCCCCTCATTCCCTAATTATAATCCCGTCTATAGGACAGGGGGTGTAGCTCAGAGGTTGAATGCCCCTGGTTTCCATCCCCAGACTCCCCCCCCCCAAAAAAAATAGAATGTTAGAAAATATACCATTTAATTTTTAAAAAAAGGCATAAAAGGAGTAAAAAGGAAGAAAAGTATTTTGGTCAAATAGGAAATAGAACTTAAACCCAGCTATTTTAACAATTACATTAAATGTAAGTAAATACTTGCTAAGATACAGAGACTGTAGGTTGAACATAAATGCAAAGGCATAGCTATATATTATTTAAATATAAAAGTCTCTGGCTATGGTGGCACATACCTATAATCCCAGTACTTAGGACAATGAAACAGGAGGATTGCATGTTTGAGGCCGGCCTCAGCAACTCAGAAGAGAACACCCCCTGAGTTCAATCCTATCCTCAGTTCCAAAAATAAAATAAATAATAAATAAATATAAATATAAATAGTGGTAGGTGGTTGGTGTTAACTCATGTGAAGCACTGTGTTCAGTTTCCGGCACCGGAAAAAAAAAAAAAGTAAATATAAAGATATCAGGAATACATCTTCAAAATTGAAAGAACTCGCCGGGCATGGTGGCGCACACTTGTAATCCCCGCGCTTGGGAGGCGGAGACTGGAGGATCGCGCAGGCTCGAAGCCAGCCGCGCTGGCTTAAGAGACCCTGTTTCCAAATAAAAATATAAAAAAATAGGTCTGGGAGTGTAGCCCAGAAGTAGAAGGGCTCCCAGGAACCCCAGTACCACCAAAAAAAAAATTTTGAAGGAACTCAGAAGAATGTAGTATTTCAGCTTTTCTAGAAAATTCTATATGATAACCAATAAAGAGGTGAGTTAGAAATAATTTAGCAATGGAGAAGCTCTTTTCAGAGACAAATGGTGAGCGGAAGCCTTTTAGAAAGAATATTGGACTGCTGCTGGGCGTTCTGGCACATGCTTATAATCCCAGCATTTGGGAGGCTGAGACAGGAGGATCATAGTTTGTGGACAGCCTCAGGTACTTAGACCTTTACAACTCAGTGAAAAGATGGAAACAAGTGAAATTATACTGTCCTAAGTTTTGAGGTTTTTTTTTTTTTTTTCAGTACTGGAGATGGAACCCAGGGGCATTTTACCTCCGAGCTACACCCCCAGCCCTATTTTTTAATCTTTATTTTGAAACAGGGTCTCACTGAGTGGCAAAGGGTGCCGGAGCCAGCCGGCAAAAGTACGGGTTCCGAAGAGAGGAGTAAGGATGAAATAATATAACTCTTAAGAATTAAATTCCAAATATGATTTATTCCTAAGCATGGAAGGATCGCCAGTCAGCTCCCAGGTCAGTATCTCTACTGGCGGATACTGGGGCTTCTTCTCTAGTGGTATTTATAGTTTTTTGCTTTAGGTTACCCTGGAGGGAAAATTCCAATGTCGGGGGAGGTCAAAGAATACCCTGATGCAACACAAACCTAGCCTTAGCTCAGACAGAACAATATCATAATTAGCATTAGTAACCTTGAAGCTTTCAAGGCCCCAAACCTTGTGGACTCTGGGCGAGGTCAGTCAGAAGTATGTTTTTAGTAAAGATAAGGGGAAAACCTTAATGGCTCCCCACAAAAGGGCCTCACTAAGTAGTAGCTGAGGCTGTTCTCCCACCACAATTCTCCTGTCTCAGCCTCCCAAATGCTGGGATTACAAGTGTGGACCACTACACCTGGCTCTGTCCTAAGGTTTTTATTTATTTGATTTATTTACTTATTCTCTTTTTGTGTGGTACTAAGGATGGAACCCAGGGGCATTCTACCTCTGAGCCCCTGTTTCAAAATAAAGAATAAAAAATAGGATTAGGGGTATAGCTCGGAAGTAGAATGTCCCTCGGCTTCATCTCCAGCACTGCCAAAAAAAAAAAAAAAAAAAAAAAAGAGTATTGGAGTAACTAATGTAAACCTTTATGTCCTGAAAACAATTTTTGAGGCTGTAGCCCAGGGTTAGAGCACTTGACTAGCATGTACCAAGCTTCAGGTTTGATCATCAGCATCTCAAACAAAACAACCCCTAAAGCCTGTTTACAGCACTTAATACTTGCCAGGTTTTTTGTAAGAATACATTTATGTTCCAACTTACAAAGTAGATACTGTTACCTTTATTTTGCTAGGGAGGAAAACTGAGGCTTACAGAGGTTAAGCAACTTCTCTAAGGTCACAGGACCAGTAAATAATAGAGCCAAGATTGGCTGCAGGTTTCTGGCTCTGGATTTCTCAAACCTCCTTGTCTCGGCAATCCAATTACTGGGATTGCAGGCATATGCCACCACACTTACTTGTGTGGTCTTTTAATATGTCTCATTAAACCATACAGCCCACAGGGGCAATACAATGTCTGTTGATTCCTGAGGACCTACCATAGTAGTTGGCAAATAATAGACATTCGATATATTGTCATCTCTCGGATCCATGGGGAATTGGTTTTAGGATCCTTGCAGACACCAGAATCCTCAGATGCTCAAATCCCTAATTTTTCCCACTTCCAAATAAGATGGTATAATATTTGCATATAACCTCTTTAATCCTCATGTGTTTTTTTTTCTTTTTTTTTTCTTTTTTTTTTTTTTTTTTTGCAGGTCTGGGGATGGAACCCAGGGGCATTTGACCTCTGAGCGACAATCCCTGGCCTGTTTTTTATTCTTTATTTTCAAACAGGGTCTCACAGTTGTAAAGGGCCTCAGTAAGTAGCTGAGGCTGTCCGCGAACCGCGATCCTCCGGTCTCAGCCTCCCGAATGCTGGGATGACAAGCGTGCGCCACCACGCCCGGCTTCATATGTTCTTTAAATCATCTCTAGGTTATCTATAATACCCAAAACAATGTAAATGATAATATAAATAGTTAAGCATTTTTTGTGAATAATGACGAGAAAAAAAGACTACATACTCAGTACAGACACAGGTTTTTATTCGTTTGTTTGTTTGTTTTTATGGCCCTTGGGATGGAACCCAGGGGCATTCTACATCCAAGCTGTACCCCCAGCCCTATTCTTTATTCTTTATTTGCAAGCAGGGTCTCGTTAAATTGCAGATGGCCTGAGTTGCTGAGGTACGCCATGAATCTGCTATCCCCGTCTCAGCCTCCCAAGTCCTGGAGTTACAAGTATGTGCCACCACACCTGGCCTGAGCTTTCTTATAGCATTTGAACTAAAGATTCTATGGGTGTAGCACAAGCCTGTAATCCTAGAACTTGAGAGGCTGAGACAGGAGGATCTCAGATTTGAGGATAACCTCAGAAACATAGTGAGACCCTGTTTCAAAAATATAATAGGGAGCTGGGTGTGGTGGTGCATGATTGTAATCCACCAGTACTTGGGAGGCTGAGACAAGAGGATTGCAGGTTTAGGACAGCCTCTACAAGTAGTGAGACTCTCCTCTACCTAGTGAGACCTTGTTTCAAAATAAAAATAGGGCTGGGGGGTGTAGCTCAGAGGTAGAATGCCCTGGGTTCAATCCCTAATACCAAGGGGGAAAAAAATTATTAAATAAAATAGGGCTGGGGTGTAGCTTAGGTGGAATACCCCTGGGTTCAGTCCTCAAAAATAGCATTTGAACGAGAGTCCATGGCTGTGGTGCATCCCAGTATTTTTGTCCCAGTACTTAGGAGGCTGAGACAAGAGGATTGCATACTTGTAGCGAGCTTTACTTACGCCCTCCACAACTTACAGGGCTAGGAGTATGTCTTAGAGGTAGAAGCCCCTGGGTTTAATACTCAATACCACCAAAATAAAAAAGTTTTCCATGGCTGAGAAAGCGGAAGGGTCTGTTCACTCACCTCCCTTTGCCTTTACTTCCTGTCCTGGCAGGTGGGCTGACTCAGGACCTGAAAGCTGCCTCCAACTGCTTTTTGATGGCCTGTGACACACCTGGAAAGAAGTCTGTGGAAGCGTGTCACAATGTTGGCCTCCTGGCACATGACGGACAGGTCAACGAGGACGGCCAGCCTGACCTGGTGAAGGCCAGGGACTACTACACAAGGGCCTGTGATGGCAGCTATGCCGCCAGCTGTTTCAACCTCAGTGCCATGTTCCTGCAAGGCGCCCCTGGCTTTCCCAAGGACATGGCCCTGGCATGGCAGTACTCCATGAAAGCCTGTGACCTGGGCCATGTGTGGGCCTGCGCCAATGCCAGCCGCATGTACAAGCTGGGGGATGGTGTCGATAAGGACGAGGCCAAGGCAGAGGCGCTAAAAAATCGGGCCCGGCAGCTGCACAAAGAGCAGCAGAAAAATATCGAGCCCATAACGTTTGGGTAATGTGGCCCATCCTCCCTCCCAGGCTATGAAGCTGGCCCCTCCTGTTTGAGACCTGAAGCAGCCCTTGAAGGTCAGCCTGCTGGAGCAGAAGAACTTAGGACTTGTTATCAATAGCTATGGCTGCCGATTTCCATTTGTCCCAGAGCGTCACTGCTGGAATGTCATATAGCCTGTGAGGTGTATTTCAGTCCATAATTATGTGGGTTTGTTCTGTGAAGATATCCACATTTATGGAGTCTTAATTTTCAATTCTTGGAACTCTGTGAAAAATGGGAGCAAACTAAAGAGATCTGAGTGTGGGGGTACAGAGACAGTAAAGGAAGATGGAAGAGTCAGCAGCCACTAGCTCTGAAGGAATCAGCTGCCACCACCATCATTTTAGCTGGAAGGGCTTGAAAATCAGAAAGTGTCTTGATTTACATAATAGAGGTCCTAAGGAGCTAAGAACAGTTAAGTAGTCACGACTGCCACCCTCTGACTTACGTAATCAGTGATGTGGAGAGCCTTTAGAATCAGATCTGTCAAGAAATTCATGGAGATCAGGGGGGGACACGCACCACATAGCCTAACAGTTGCTGTGCCTCGGGGTTGCTAAAGAAGGTGAAATGTAAGCCTGTCTTTCTCCAGAAGAGGCATTCACAGTTAAAAACTCGCACCCTCGGGGCACTGACACAGCTCCTTAGGCTGAGGAAGTGGATATTACCGCAGCAACTTGGGCTGGGATTTTTTTTTACAGAGCAAAGACTTTGTGACACATTACTGGTACTGAACCCTTTTAACTCCCTGTGAATAAACTATTTTGATCGGTTTGTAGTTTATGTTAATAGTGTTCTTTCCAGATTCCAGGTAGGGTTGTGTGTGTTTCACAATGATTGTGCCTTTTAAGAACAGTTCGAATGCCGGGTGTGGTGGCTCACACTTGTAATCCCTGCGCTTGGGCGGCGGAGACAGGAGGATCGCACAGGTTCGAAGCTAGCCACGCTGGCTTAAGAGACCCTGTTTCCAAATAAAAATATATTTAAAAAAAAAATAGGTCTGGGAGTGTAGCCCAGAGATAGAAGGGCTTTCAGGAACCCCAGTTCCACCAAAAAAAAAAAAAAGTTGGAGTTCTGTGCCTCCACAACTTGTCGCCAGGGGGCGAGCTTGTCATTTTCCTGCTGATTCCTAGATCATATCCCTGTCGCCACCTGCTGTCCTATCTTCCACTCTTGCAGCTGTCCTATAAGGAAGCCCCACCTCGGGAAGGTTTGTAAGCACTGCCTGCCAGCTTCTCAGGCTGGTAGAGGAGCAGGACTTTCCTCACTGCAGGGAGTTGTGTTTTGTAGTACTGGGGATTGAATCCAGGGACATTCTACCTCTGAGCCATACCTCCCAGCCCTATTTTTTATTTACTTTTTGAAACAGTCTCATTGAGTTGCAAAGGGCCTAAGTAACTGAGGCTGTCCACAAACCATGATTCTCCTGTCTCAGCCTCCCAAGTACTGGAATTACATGCATGTACCTCCATGCCTGGCTTCAGAGAGATTTTATTTTTTAAATTTATTTTTGGTAATGGGAATTGAACCAAGAAGCTTTCTACCTCCAAGCTATACCTGCAACCCAATTTTATTTTTTATTTGGAAACCGTCTCACTAGGTTGCTGAAAGCCTTGCTAAACTACTGAGGTTGGCTTTGAACCTGTGATCCTCCTGTCTCAGTCTCCCAAGTACTGACATTACAAGCTTGTGCCACTATGCCCAGTGCTTCAGAGAGATTTTAAGAAATATTGAGTTAATTGTTCAAATATAAAGATGCTCAACATTACCAATCTTGTGGGAGCTGCAAATAAAACCCAGCATTTGACCCCAGCCCTTTTTATTCTCTTATGGTACTGGGGATTGAACCCAGGGGCACTCTACCACTGAGCTAAACCCCCATCCCTATTAGTTGAGTACCTCACTAAGTAGCTGAGGCTGGCTTGGAATCTGTGATCTCCTGTCTCAGCCTCCCAAATACTGAGATTACAGGTGTGCGCCACCACGTCCAGCTTTTATATTTTTATTTTGGAATGAGGTCTCACTAAGTTGCCAAGTCTCACTAGGTTGCTGCAGCTGGCCTCAAACCTAAAATCCTCCTGCCTAAGCTTACCAAGTCCTGGGACTACAAGCATGTACCACCATACCCAGTTTACAGTGAACTCTTAAAAACTCATCCATAAGAAAATTTTTGTTGTAATCCCAGTACTTGAGAGGAGGCTGAGACTGAAAGATTGTAGGTTCAAGGACAGCCTCAGCGAATAGACTCATCAAACTAATAAGACCCTATTTCAAATTTAAAATAGGGTTGTGGTATAGCTCAATCCCCTCTACCAAGAAACAATAAAAAACTTGTTTAAAAAATGGACCAGGAGCCGGGCGTGGTGGCGCATGCTTGTAATCCCAGTACTTGGGAGGCTGAGACAGGAGGATAACAGTTCACGGCCAGCCTCAGCTACTTAGCGAGGCCTCCGCAACTTAGTGAGACCCTGTTTCGAAATAAAGAATAAAAAATAGTGCTGGAAGCCTGTGGTGGCACACACTTGTAATCTCCGTGCTTGGGAGATGGAGACAGGAGGATCGCGCAGGTTTAAAGCCAGCCTTGCTGGCTTAAGAGACCCTGTTTCCAAATAAAAAAATATAAAATAGGTCTGGGAGTGTAGCCCGAGAAGGGTTCCATCCCAAGTACCACCAAAAAAAAAAAAAAAAGTGCTGGAGGTGTAGGTCATAGGTAGAATGCCCCTGGGTTTCATCCCAAGTTCCCAAGTACTGCAAAAATAAAAATAAAAAATAAGGAAAAGAAAGAATGAAAAATAGGGCTGGGGGTGTAGCTCGGATATAAAATGCCCCTGGGTTCCATCCCCAGTTCCAGAAATAAAATTTAAAAAATGAAATAAGAGCCAGGCGTGGTGGCGCACGCTTGTAATCCCAGCATTTGGGAGGCTGAGACTGGAGGACCGTGGTTCGCAGACAGCCTCAGCTACTTAGGCCCTCTGCAACTCAGTGAGACCCTGTTTCAAAATAAAGAATAAAAAATTGGGCAGGAGGTGTAGCTCAGAGGTCAAATGCCTCTGGGTTCCATCCCTAGACCTGCAAAATAAATAATTAATTAAAGCAGAGGATATAACTTGAGCCCCTGAGTTCAATCCCCAGCACAACAAAAATTAAATACATAAATACATAAAGTTGGGGATATAGTTCAGAGGTAGAAAGTCCCTGAATCCAACCCCCAGTACCAAAAAAAGAAAAATGAAAAAAGAAAATAAAAATAATAATTGAGTCAAGTGTGGGAGGTGGTGGGAACTCTAGGAATGAGGCCTCTTTGGAGGAAGCTGCCGTGAGCGTGTCCTGGGGAGGCTGTGCCTTATTCTTGGCCCATCCTCTCTGCTTCTGTTTCCTGGCTCTCATGAACTGAGCAGTTTTCCTCTGTCATTCCCTTCTACCTAATGTTCTGCCTCACCTCAGACCCCAAATGATAGAGCTAGCTAGCTATGGACTGAAACCTTGGAAACCATGAACCAAAATAAACCTTCCTACATTAAATTGAATTTTCTCAGGAAATGTGCCACAGCAATGGAAAGCTAACACATCTATAATTGCCAAAACTTGGAAGCAATCAAGATCTCCTTCAGTAGAGGAAAAGATAATTGACAATGGAATAATTTCTCGCTATAAAAGTATAAATAAATAGCTGGTCATGGTGGGGCACGGTTGTAGTCACAGTACTGGGGAGAATGAGACAGGAGGATTGTAGGTTCGTGGCCAGACTCAGCTACTTGTGAGGCTCTCTGCAACTTAGACCCTGTTTCAAAATAAAAAATAGGGCTTGGAAGTAGAATGCCCCTGGGTTCGATCCCCAATACCACACACACACACACACACACACACACACAAATGAGTTAGGCTGGGTGCAGTGGTACATGCCTATAATTCCAGTACTTGGGAGGCTGAGACTGGAGGATTGCAGGTTTGAAGACAGCCTTGGCACCTTAGTGAGGTTCTCAGCAACCTAGTGAGACTTTCATCTAAATAAAAAATAAAATTGGGCTGGATATGTTGCTTGGAGGTAGAATGCCTCTGAGTTCAAGTCCCAGAAACACGCGCATGTGCGCATGCGCACACACACACACACACACACACACACACATACACACACACACACACACGTACAGTTGGCATGCCATGGAAAGGCTTGGAGGAACTTACTAAATGAAAAAGAAGCCAATCTGAAAAGGTTACATTCTACCTGATTCTAACTGTATGCCACTGGTATCTATTCTAGGAAAGGCAAAACAAAAGCCTGGGAATGAGACTCTGGTAGAGCTCTTGCCTAGTGTATGAGTGCCTAGGTTCAATCCCCATCACTGGCAAAAAAAAAAAAAAAAAAAAAAAAAAAAAAAAGAAAGAAAAGAAGAAAAAAAGGAAAAAGAAAAGAAGAAAAAAATCAGGTTTGGTGGGCGGAGAATTAATAGAGCGCAGGATTTTTATTTTTATTTTTATTTTTTGTACTGGAGATGGGACCCAGGGGCATTCTACCTCCAAGCCACACCCCCAGCCCTATTTTTTCTCTTTTTTTGTGTGTGGTACTGGACTTCCTGGAAGTCCTTCTGTTAGGGTCCGAGATGCGCCCCCTTGCCCAAATAACGAAGAACTCACCAAGGATGTAACACACAGGCAGAGTTTTATTGTGCTGCAGCCCTTTGTACTGGCTAGCCAGTGGTCGAAGCTCTTTTACAAGCCCGCCTGTGGTTTGAGGAACTGTCCGTGTGGCTACCAGGGAGTGCCCTGGCCGAGCCAACGTCCAGCCTCACCAACAGAGAGCAAGTGGTCAGAGTCGACCCTGAGCACACTTCAGGCTCTATATTTATAGCCCCTGGAGGGGTGGTTACACACGTCACAGCCCGCCAAAAAGTAGGATACAACCAATCAAATAAAAAGGTAAACGAGTACAACCAATGATTTCAAAAGAAAGCACACACACACTTGAATCACAGCAAATAGTTTTACAGGACAGCCTTTCTACGTCACCGCCCGCCGAGGAGTGACTTTCTCTTTCATGCTTGGTTACTATGGTAACCTTCAGCTCGGCCCATGAGTACCAGGTGTTTTCTTTAGATAAGGCTGTGGCGGGCTTGGGACTCACTTCCAAGAAAAATAGCTTCACTCTCTAAACTCCTTTATACTATTTTAAAATATCTCAAACTTTAAAGAAACAACTCTTAGCATCAAGAATTTTGAAAGACAAGTCTATCCTTAAAATAATTTCTAATAGTAACCTAGGTTTTTAAATTAAAACAACTTTTAACATTAAGGTAGCTGGGGCATAAGCAAGCAGTTTCACAGAAGCCAGAACTCAGGCAGTTATCATAAGCAGGAACTTACAAGTTGTACTTTATATTGGCGAGTGGGGTTACCGAAGCAGAAACTTGCAGTTTTATTCTAAGTTAATTCTATATCTTCACATTTTAATTTTATAAGGAGAGGGGAATGTCTCCTCACAGCACTCTTACATGTTTTTGTTACTCTCTTACTTCTACAAGGGTCCTACTTTAATTCTAATATCCTACTTTCTTATTTCTAATAGATTCCATATACTAATATTGTCAATATCTTAGATTCCTCTTCCTGCATTCCTTCACTTCTACCTCTGGGCTACACTCCCAGACCTATTTTATACTTTTTTATTTTTGGAAACAGGGTCTCTTAAGCCAGCACGGCTGGCTTCGAACCTGCCTAATCCTCCTGTCTCCGCCTCCCAAGCGCGGGGATTACAAGCGTGCCCGGCTTATTCTTTATTTTGAAACAGGGTCTCGCTGAATTGCAAAGGGCCTCACTAAGTGGCTGAGGTTGTCCTCGACCCATGATCCTCCTGTGTCAGCCTCCCAAATGCTGGTATTATAAGCGTGCACCACCATGCCCAACTGAGCATAGGATTTTTAGGGTTTTCAGGGTAGTTGAAACTATCATGTGTGGTACTATAGTACATCATTATACATCGTCCAAACACCTAAAGTGTACAACAGCAAGAATAAGCTCTAATATAAACTGTGTGTGGACCTTATGTGATAGTGATGTGTTAGTATATGCTCAAAGGTAGCATTCTGGTGGGAGATGTTGCTGATGGGGAGGCTGTTCATGTGTGGGGGCAGATTTTCCACATATGGGAAGTCGCTTGTTTCTTTTCAATTTTGCTGCAAATCTAAAACTTCTGAAAAGTAAAGACTATTTAAAACAAAATCACAGCCCCGAGTGGTGGTGCATGCTGGTAATCCTAGTACTTGGTAGGCCGAGACAGGAGGATCGCAGGTTCACAACCAGCCTCATCTACTTAGTGAGGCCCTCTGCAACTCAGTGAGACCTTGTTTCAAAATAAAGAATAAAGCCAGGCATGCTGGTGCACATTTGTAATCCCCGCGCTTGAGACAGAAGGATCGCGCAGGTTCGAAGCCAGCCGCACTGGCTTAAGAGACCCTGTTTCCAAATAAAAATATAAAATAGGTCTGGGAGTGTAGCCCAGAGGTCTGGGAGTGTAGCCCGGAGGTAGAAGGGCTTCCAGGAACTCCAGTACCACCAAAAAACAAAACAAAACAAAACAAAACAAAACAAAACAAACAAAAAAACCAGCCAGCTTCAGCTACTTAGTGAAGCTCTCAGCAACATAGTGAGACTCTGTTTCCAAATAAAATATTAAAAAATTAGGTCTGGGAGTATAACCCAGAGGTAGAAAAGCCCCTGGGTTCCATCCCCAGTACCACAAAAAAAAAAAAAAAAGAAAGAAAGAAAGAAAGAAAGAAAGAAAGGAGGAAAGAAAGAAAGAAGAGAAAAGAAAAGACAAAGAAAAACAGAGCCCGCTGCTGTGCTATCTCAGTGGGTTTAATTTTAGTGACCTTGTCTTCCTGGTTGTGGTTTGTTGGTATTTCTGCTAACCACTTAGTCTCAGAAAGCTGAACTAACTTCTCAATCTCTCTCATTTCCTGTGTGCTATCTTAATTTTATAGCCTTGAAGACGTCCACTTTTTAACTCCTAATTCTCTGGTATGTCTGTTAACTCATTAAGAGTGAGAGCTGGTTTAGCTGCCTCATCCCCCAAACGGCAGCGATTTTACTCCCTAATCTTAAGGGGTTCTGTTTTTTATGGGTGTCCCTGACTGTGAAAGTCATAATCTGGGTTTCAACTCTTGTTTGCATTTTATTGGCGGTGTGGCCTTGGGCTGGTTACTTGGCTCTGGCTCTGTTTGGGTTTCGTCATCTGCTGCTGAGGACAACACAGCCTCTCCTAGGTTGTTAGGAGGATTAAGTAGTAGCTCTTATCACACAATGATAGACTTTTATGGAACCAGATTTTACAATTAGATCATTGTTTTCTCTCCACTTGGCATTGTTAGCTTTGAGGGAGCCTAGCTTTTTAAAACAGGCTGTCTTTTCTGCCATTCTTTTACTATCTGGGGAGCTAATGGCGTATCTCTCTAGGGGTATTGATGGCACAGAACAGCTGCAGGAGGCCTGCCTGGGGCAGGGGAGCAGCGAGGAGTGGGGGCTGCCTCATCTTCTTTCTCTGCTGCAGAGTTATTGAGAAGGCTGCACCTGTGGGGCCCACAGTGGAAACTATTTCCAGCTGGTGCCCCTCCCCAGCTTGAGGAATGGTGATTGTATTACCGTGTATAAATCAGGCCTCCCCACTGTTTAAAGGGGAAAGGCCAAAATTCTTTGCCTAACATATAAGTCTCCACCCCCTCGTTATAATCCCTGCCTCCATACTTAGCCCCATGCTGCTGTTTCTAACTTGGGCTTCTGCCTCAGGGAACTGCTTATGGTCTCTGAATCACTCATGCCCAATAACGAAAATAAAAGGTCACACACACACACACACACACAATCAGTGGTGATGGTGTGTTAATTTGACTATAGAAATTGGCACATAATATATGCATATAGCAGTCTTGAATAAATGCACTTTGTGTGTGGGGGTTTTTTGTTTTTAACTATACACTTTCTTATTTATTTATTTATTTATTGGTGGTACTGGGGATGGAACCCAGGGGCCTTCTACCTCTGGGCTACACTCCCAGACCTATGTTATATTTTATTTGGAAACAGGGTCTCTTAAGCCAGCTGAGGCTGGCTTCGAACCTGCCTGATCCTCCTGTCTCAGCCTTCCAAACTGGGATTACAAGTGTGCGCCACCACGCCCGGCTAACTAACTATATATACTTTCTATTTGTCAACTACATATTTAAAAACAAAAAGAAAAACAAAACACCCAGCCTGTCCAGACATGGTGATGATTGCCTGGCAATCCTAGTATTTAAGGGGTTTGAGGACAGTAACTTAGGGAGACCCTCAGTAACTCAAATGAGAACTGTTTTAAAGTAAAAGGGTTGGGGTGTAGCTTGGAGGTAGAAAGCCTGCGGGTTCAATCCCCAGTACCTAAATAAATAATAAATAACAAAACACCCAGTCTGTTCCTTCTGTCTCGCTTTTGCTGATGTGCATTTCTTCCCCTGGCATGCCCTTTTCCCTTTTGCCTTCATCTTTTGAGTCTAGGACCTTCTCTCATCCCGCAGGCTAGACTGGACGCTTTCTCTGCCCGCTTGCGCCTGGAGCTTCCGTCCATCACCGCGGTGACCAAACTGTGCTAACCTCTGCGTGTTCATGTTCTCTGCTCCTCATGAGACTGTGAACTCCCGAAAGGCAGGGACCAGGTGGACTTAGTGTTCAGAAGGCAGAGAGCACACGGTAGGCCATCACTGGCTGCCTGCTGGACTTGATAGCAGAGTGGTACCCCTTAGCAGCTTCCCAAACACCCCAGGAAATGTGGGCCCCAGGCTCTTCATGTCTCAGGATCCCCGCTGCCCTTGCTGCGCTCTCTTTACGACTCCTCTACAGGAAAAGTCCCAAAGCACAGGACAGATCAGTACTCTTTTCTTAGGTTCTGTTCCTTAAAAAAAGAAGGTTTTGAAATAAAGAAGGGAAAGGGCCCAACACTGCCACCCTGGCATTGTAAGCAAAGATTAATGGCAACAAGCCAATATTAATATCGTGATGGCTAAAGAATCACAGTAGGTCACATTTTTCAATCCTGCGACCCTCCTGCGTCAGCCTCCCAAGGACTGGTACTGTAGTGTGCCACCACACCCGGCGAAGGGAGAACTTTCCATTTGGCAGAATGGGAAGCCTTGGGAGCAGGTGAACTTCCCACTATAGGAATATGAAGGCTGAAGTAGACGCTCCCCTGTCAGGGCCGATACCGAGGGGGTGATCCTGTGCCAGGTGTGGGAGGAATGATTGAGGAAGAGCTGAAACATGGGCGCTGGATAAAGTACTTCTATTCAGTATCTATAGCAGTCAGCTTTGCCTAACTGCAACAAAATGCCTGAGGCAGCTAACTTTATAAGAGGAGAGGTTTATTTTTTTATTTTTTATTTTTATTTTTTTGCGGGTCTGGGGGTGGAACCCAGGGGCATTCGACCTCTGAGCTACACCCCCTGCCCTATTTTTTATTCTTTATTTTGAAACCGGGTCTCACTGAGTTGCAGAGTGCCTCACTAAGTAGCTGAGGCTGTCTGTGAACTGCGATCCTCCTGTCTCAGCCTCCCAAGTACTGGCACCACTGTCCTCTACTTGTAACAACCCTCTCCTGAGAACTACCAAGGTAGTTCAGGTATTACAGGTATATATATTCAAGGTATTACAGGTGATAATAATTTTTTTATTCTTTATTTTAAAATAGGGTCTCACTAAGTTGCTGAAGGCCTCACTAAGTAGCTGAGGCTGTCCACAAACCTGCCATCCTCCTGTTCTCAGCCTCCCAAGTACTGGGATTACAACTGTGTGACACCATACCTGGTTTATACCCACCTCTTAAAGGTTCCACTACTCCCCATAACGCCACCCTGAAGAGCAAACCTCTAATGCATTAGCCTTTGGGGAGCACACAGTTAAACCATATTCAGACCATAGCAGTGTCTTCCACAATTCATTCGACCAACACTGAACACTTTCCCTTGACTGGACCCTGGCTTGGACTCTGGGGACATAGAGCTGAATCCGGCAAAATTGCTTTAATGTAGGAGCTCATAGTCTAGACAGTGATCATTTATTGAGCAACTACTCAGTGCCAGATGCTCTAATCTTTTCAGCAACCCTCTAGGGAAGCTTTTGTTTTCACCATTTTTCAAAGAAACGGAGACTCAGCTAGACTGAGTGACAGGTAGGAAGACACACAGAATGTGACAGCTGGGATTAGAATTTAGTTATGCCTGCTTCCTAAACCTTCTTTCTACTCACTATCCAAGGCCATCTCACACCCAGATGTTGAAAAATTATTTGCGGTTTCAGGGAGATCCCCAAGCAGCACCAGAGCCCTTCTGAGGACAGAGTAGGTGCTGGTGAACATAAGTTAAAATGGCAAGGCAGTCACAGGAGGACGTGGGCTCTCAACAGTGGCACACGCTGCATCCCAGCCTTCTCTCTGGCCAGGCCATGTGGAGAGCCCGGGAGCACGTGCTGAGGTCGGGTCTCGCTGCTCTCTTGCTCAGCCCAGCTGCCTGGCTAGGACTCCCCGAGGGAACTTGAAACCAGGCTGGGTTCCATCAGCTCCAAGAATAGCGGCTGGCCCTCCTTTCCCCAGCCAATGGCCTCCGATCAGGTTTCAGGAGGCCCCAGTGGGCTCCAGACCTCAGTGGGAACAAACTGTGACCTTGGAACTGCTCTGAGTGGCCAATAATAGAAATATGTATTAACTGCCCAGGTGAAGAAGGTCTAGAAAATATGGAGCCCATTTTGCAGATGAGGAAATTGGGGTTCAGAGAGAGAATCTGTCCAGGGTTACCGTGACTATGTGGCAGGGGTGAATTTGTACCTAGATCCCCTCAGCCAGTGATCCTGGTTCTGGAAGGAGGGAAGATAACGCTGAGGACTACAGAAGCATCCTGGGGGAAGAGACAAACTCCCCCAGGTTCCAGAGAGTTGTTACTCCAGCAGAGTGTGGCCCAGGCTCTTAGACACACCAGACTTCAGAGCAGGTGGAGACCCTGGAGAGCATCCTCCTCCCCTTGGGCCTATCTACTGACTGGGGAATGAGACCCACACCACACAGTGGGTGGTTAGCAACGACTTCTAGCTATAGGGGGGATTGAAGGCCGCCTCTGATATTTCCTGTCTTCAAGGCCCCCGGACAGTCACTGTCTTTCTTCCTTTCTTTCTTTTTCTTTTTCTTTTCTTTTCTTTTTTTTTTTTTTTTTTTTTTTGTGATCTGGGATGGAACCCAGGAGCATTCTACCTCCAAGCTATACCCACAGCCCTATTTTTTATTCTTTATTTTGAAACAGGGTGTCACTGAGTTGCAAAGGGCCTCATTAAATAGTAGCTGAGGCTGTCCTCGAACCATGATCTTCCTGTATCAGTCTCCCAAATGCTGGGATTACAAGCGTGCACCACCATGCCTGGCTACTGTTCCCCCCCCCCCCCCCGCCCCGGTTAACTCTGGGATCTTTGAGAGATATGGACCTGCTTTGGGGAGTACAGGTTGAGGAACTTTAGCACCATATTCTTATATATATATATATTTTTTTTTTTTTTAATTTATTTATTTTTATTGGTGCACTGTATTCATACATCATAGTAGGATACATACTTTTGTAGACATACATGCACACTTTTCCCAGTCAGCCCCCACCCAATCCCCACCCCATTCTCTCCCTATCCCTCCCTCCCATGCTTGGCTTAGTAGTTGACATCTAGTATTATGGCATTTTATCCAAAATTAAAAATGATAATCTCACATAACAGTTTCATTTGTCTGATACCAAGCTTTTGATGACTTAAAGATAACATTTCAATATTTCTTTTTGCTTTCTTTCTTACCAGAGAATATTTTTTTTCTATTTTTTAGGTGAAACTATCATATATTTATATATTTATTTTTCAGAAAAAAATCTATCCTAATATGGAATATGGACTCTAGGTACCCAAAACGATCTTGAAAAAGAACAAAGCTAGAAGATATATATTTTCTGATTTCAAACCATATAAAGCTACAATAATTGAAACAGTGTAGTACTATTCTAAAGGCAGATCTATAAACCATTGGAGTTAAATAAAAGCCTAGAGCTAAATTCTTCCCTATATTGTCATTTTTGACAAGGTTTCCACGAACATTCGGTGGTGGAAATATTAATCTTTTAACTAAATATTGTTAAAAAATAATAATTACATGGAAAAGAATAAAATTGGACCCTTACCTAATCCCATATACAAATATTAACTCAAAATAGATAATAGACCTAAATATAAATCTTAAGACTATAAACTTTTAGGAGAAAATCTGGGTCATTAAACCTCACAACATTGAAATTGGCAGTGATTTCTTGGTTATGATTTCAAAGGCACAGGCAACAGAGGAGTATACAAACTCCCTAAAAAAAAAGTTGTATATCCAAAGACAATGTAAACAGAGTTAACAGTTACTAATAGAATGGGATAAAATATTTCCAAATGCTATATCTGAAGGTGTATTAATATTCCAACTAGGAATCCTAGAAATTAACAACAATAAAGGCAAACAATACCCTTTAGAGATAGGTAAAAGACTAACATAAATAATGAATCTCCACAGATAACCAATCTTAGTTGTTTGTTGGATGGAAAATCTTGTTTCTCTAGTTCTGGAGTGTGTTACCTATTTCTTCTTTGTAGTTAATCTCTTTGAGTATTTTCTCTAGTGCTGGTTTTGAAGACATAAATTCCTTCAGTTTCTGTTTGTCATGGAAGCTTCTTATTTCTCCTTCTAATTTGATAGAAAGTTTTGCTGGGTAGGAAATTTTTGGCTGGAAGTTGTTTTCTTTCAGAGTTTGGAATATGTTACTCCAAGCCCTTCTGGCTCTCATAACTTGGTTTGGGAAGTCTGGAGTGATTCTAATTGGTTTGTCTCTGAATGTCACTTGGCCCTTTGCTTTTGTTGCCTTTAAGATTCTCTGCCTGGCTTCCACATTGGTCATTTTGACAATTATGTGGCGTGGGGATCCTCTTCTCCGATCCTGTCTAAAGGGAGTTCTATAAGTTTCCTGGACCTGTGTATCGACCTCTTGCTCTATGTCTGGAAAATTTTCTGCTATTACTTCCTTGAAGAGATTGTTGATCCCTTTGGTTTCACTTTCTTTTCCCTCCTCTATTCCAATTATTCTTAGGTTAGCTCTCTTAAAATGGGCCCATATTTCTTCAATATCAGATTCCTGCTGTCGGATATTTTTTTCTAGATTAGAAACTATGCGTTCATTTTTGGATTGCTCATCTTCTAAGAGCGAGATTCTGTTCTCCATGTGTTCTAATCGGTTGTTTGTGCTTTGAATTGAGGCCTTTACTTCATTAATTGCATCCTTTATCTCTTTTTGGCTCTCTCTGAGTTCTTTTCGAAGCACCTCTATTATTTCTACAGTTATTTTCCTGATTTGATCTTCTAGAAATCTCTGATTTTCTGTTTTATCGGGTTCTGATGTTGTGGGGTTGTGGGCATTCATTGCTCCAGTATTATTCCTCTTTCCCATGATTTCCGATGTTTGTGCCTTCTCTGGGTTCTTCCCTTGGGTCACTATGACTTCCCTTAAGGTGTTCTGGATCTCGAGTCAGTAGTATCTCGGGCCCCACTACTCCTTTACTGGGTTTTATCACAGAGTCTCCGACCCAGAGAGTCGATAGAGGCTGCTTTAGACTGTGGGGGGTGCCAGGTTGCACGTTCTCCTATGGTGTGATATCTCTGCCACCGCCCCTCCCCCACTGGGTCAAGTCCCAGTGAGTACAGTACTGGGATTTCTCCTCTGTGGCCCGCAATTTGACTCACTGTTCTTGAGTACGCAGATGTAGCTGTACTGGCCTCGCTGAATTCGCTGCTGCTGCCGCCGGTAGCAATATGGCACCGCTGCTACGTCCTCGGCTATGGGGCTGGCGTTTTTCTTCTTGATTTTGATTTCCACTCTGAATCCCTGCAGCGTGTGCTGAGCTCGGCCACTGGGAGCTTTAGATGCTCTCTGCGCGGAGAAATCCCGCCTGGCTGTTCCGCAGTGGCTCACCTCGGCTTGCTGTAGCCGTCCTGTGAATTCGCCGGCAGTATGGCGCTGCTGCCGCCGCGTCTGCCGCGTCCTCGGGCGATAGGCCGGTTATCTCCTCTGTGGCTCTGTTCTCAGTCCGCTTTCTCTCTGGAGCCTGGTGATTTTTTGTTTCACTGGTGATGGTGTTTTCTGGCTATGAAAGGCGCTGATTTTGTGGTAATGGAGGTTTGTTGTTAGCGGGGCTCTTAAGCCCCGCTTTTCTCGGTCGCCCCCATATTCTTATATTAAAGCTACATTTTCCTTTCCCTTCCAATCTGTCTCCTTTCCACCTATTTATTTCTTCTATCCTACATCACTACGATGTACCAGGCTTTGTCCTAGCAGCTAGGGATATTCATAGGAAAGTAGACAAAAATCACTACCCCTCTAGAGTTTACATTCTATAATTCTGAAAAATACCTCATGGGGTTGTCAGATAAAATGGAAGAATATACAAGCATCTAATAGTGACCAGTAAATAATAAGTGCTCAGTTTAATAATATGATTATTATAGTGTGAACATGTCTAGTCAGTGCTCAGTAATATAACTTTTTATAATTTTTATTTTTTGATGACACTGGGAATTGATCCCAGGTCCCCACCCATGTTAGGAAAATCCTCTACTAAAACTACACCATTAGCCCAAGAACATTTAATCTAATAATGAATTTAATCATATCATCCAAGACAAGGAAACCGAGTCCAGAGAGGGCATGAACTTCACCTCTGTTTGTCCAGGAAGGCAATGGAATGTTCCCAATTCTTAGTCTGGTTTTGTACTGCTAATCCAAATGGCTATCTCTGGAAAGGGGAGCCAGGGAGCTGGGTGAGGTAAGGCATGCCGATAATCCTAGGCTGAAATAGGAGGATCACAGATCCTCCTAAGTAGCTAGGCCAGCCTCAGCTACTTAGTGAAACCCTCAGAAACTTAGTGAGACCCTGTTTAAAAATAAAAATAAGGGCCCGGCATGGTGGCACATGCTTATAATTCCATCATTTGAGAGGCTGAGACAGGAGGATTCCGGTTCGCAGACAGCCTCAGCTACTTAGTGAGGCCCTTTGCAACTCAGTGAGATCCTGTTTCAAAATAAAGAATAAAAATTAGGGCTGGTGGTGTAGCTCAAAGGTAGAATGCCCCTGGGTTCCATCCCCAATTCTACAAATAAATAAATAAAATTAAATTAAATTAAAAATAAAATAGATCTGGAGTGTAGCTCAGGAGTAGAATGCCCCTGGGTTCTGCCCCCAGAAACTACCAAAAACAAACAAAAAAATCAGAAGTAATGGCACATGCCTGTAATCCCGGCACCTGGGAGGCTGAGACAATATCCCAGCATGTCTCATCAACTAGCAAGACTCTGTTTCAAAAAAAAAAAAAAGGCCTGGGGGATATAGCTTGGAGGTAGAATGACTCTGGGTTTAATTCCCAGAACCACAAAGAATAAAATAAAATAAATAAAAAATAAAAAATTAGGGCTGGAGATAGAGATAGAATGCCCTTGGTTCCTTGGTTAAGTTCCTAGTACTAAAAAAGGGTGTGCGGGGAGGCCAGGGAAGGAGGAGGGTAGACTGAATCTCATAGCCAGTGAGGTTCAAGGTAGGTTTATAACTAATAGCTGGATTCCAGAGTCCAAGTGGCTTTAACTTCCTTGGAGTCAAATGTTTCCTGCATTTTTCAGGTGTGCCAGGAGCTTCAGACCCAGCATCCCCATGCACCCAGGCATGCACCACGGGCAGAGTGAAGGGCTGAGGAATGGAAGATACAGGACATTGCTTGGGCAGTGTATTGGACTTCAAGGTGTGTGACCAGTGCAAAATGCACAGGCCCAAGTCTGGCTCAATGCTCTACTGCCACTGTCTTGAAATTCTTAATTTTTTTTTTTAAACAAAAGTCCCTATATGTTCATTTTGCACTGGACCCTGCAAGTCATGTAGGTTGTTTATGTAGGTGCTAGGCTCTCTGGGTGGGAGGCAGCAGCTCTCAGGCTGCAGTGGTCCTGGACCGTGTCAGAGGCGAACACAGGAAACCCCACCAGACAGGTCTGGCCTGTAACTGCAAATCTCTGAGACTATAATGGGGCCAGGGAAAAGACAGATGGTAAGGAGATCCTGGGGTAAATCTGAAATCCATCCAGGAGGGGCATAATTGAAGGGATTTCAGCTCAGTTAGGAAAGACTTTTCTAAGAGTCAAAATGTCGAAATATCATCATAAACTGGGCATGGTGGCATGCACCTGTAATCCCAGTACTTGGGAGGCTGAGACATGAGGATCACAGGTTCAAAGTCAGACTCAGCTACTTAGTCTGAGTAAGGCCCTCTACAACTTAGTGAGACCTTGTTTCAAAATAAAGGATAGAGCCAGGCGTGGTGGCGCACGCCTGTAATCCCAGCATTTGGGATGCGGAGAGCGGAGGATTGCGCTCAGCTACTTAGCGAGGCCCTTTGCAACTCAGTGGGACCCTGTTTCAAAAAATATAAAGACTAAGGCCGGGCGTGGTGGCACACGCTTGTAATCCCCGCACTTGGGAGGCAGAGACAGGAGGATCGCGCAGGTTCGAAGCCAGCCACGCGTGCTGGCTTAGGAGACCCTGTTTCCAAATAAAAATGTAAAAATGGGTCTGGGAGTGTAGCCCGGAGGTAGAAGGGCTTCCAGGAACCCCAGTACACCACACACACACACACAATTATATATATATATATATATATATATATATATATATATATATATATATATATATGGACTAAAAAGTAGGACCGGGAGTATAGCTTGGAGATAGAATGCCCCTGGGTTCCATCCCCAGTACAATTAAATAAATAAGTAAATAAATAAATAAATAAATAAAGGATAGAAAATAAGGCTGGGGTGTAGCTCGAATTTAGAATGCTACTGGGTTCAATCCTCAGTACTGCAAAAAAAAAAAAAAAAAAAAAAAAAGGGTTAGGGGTGGTGTAGCTCACAGTGGTAGAGCACCTAAGGGTTCAATCCCTAGAACCACACAAACACACACACAAAATGTTTACACATTAAAAACATGGAATGGTGTTCCTATACTAAGTAGCGTATGTGTTAGTTTATTTACTCCTCAGAAAAATCCTATGATGTAGGTATTATTTCTCATTATTCCTATTGAGCAGATCTGTAACCTGAGCCTCAGGAGAGGCAGGTGACTTGCTGACCGCGGTCTTTTGGGGCTTCACAACCACGCCATGACAGCCTAGAGTTTAGATCCGAGTAGGCGTCTGGTGAGGAGCTGGTGGTAATTTTGTTCCTTTCAGTTGTGAGATTCTATACTTCCTGCAAATATGTGCTCTGGCTGGAGGGGGATTCAGGACCCCTGGCTTTTTGGGATTTTTTTACTAATTGTTGACCTCAGCATAACCAAGTACTTGGTATGCCCTGCTCCGAGTCTTCTGGATTAACTGCCTATTTGCCTCTTCCTTCGTCCCATAGGCACTGCCCAAGCTCCAGTCTCGTCGTGTTTCTGGACTCTGAACTCAGTCCACTAATCTCGGTCTTTCACATCTGCGCAGCCCTTCACAGTGTACACAGTGTTTTCACGTTCAGTGTTCGCTGGTCTGCGTGGCAGACTTCCTGGCATACAGCCCAGTGCTCATGCCAGGCCTCCAAATGGACCCCAGCCAGCCAGGGCTACCTGCCCCAGGGGCCAGGACAGGCTGCGCGGGCAGGCCAGGCAGTCTCGGAGCAGAGGGAGCTGGAGCTGTTGCTGTGCGGGTGTGTTTGGGAATCAGAGCCAAGGGCTGAGGGAGAGGAGCGAGGCCACAGCCATCACACTCACCACCTGGGAATGTGATGACTGGTGGCTCCCTGCTGGAGAGCCATCTGAAGGAGGCAGTCCCTCACCCACCAGGAGTCTAGAAAGCACTATCTTCCTGCGTGAATTTCCAACTGCAGACGGCTAGGGCCCTACACCTTGTCACTGCCACGGGTATTTTCCCCCAATTGCCATCAGGGGTTATATGCAGGATTGCTAAAGAAAATACAGTGGTCTTGGGATTACAAGTGTGCATCACCATGCCGGGCCTATGTATCTTTCCTTTTTTCTTTTTTGGCACTAGAGATGGAACCTAGGCATAGTCTACTTCTGAGCTATACCCCCAGCCTTATTTTATTTTTTTATTTTGAAATGGGTCTCACTAAGTTGCTGAGGCTGGCTGTGAACCTGCGATCATCCAGTCTCAGCCTCCCCAGTACTGGGATTACAAGCATGCACCACCACACCCAGTACTGTATTATTTTTTATGAGGCTCTGAGAATAAATTTTCATCTGATATTTATACCAAGAATAGTTGCATAGCCTCTAAGGATCAAGTGGTTTGTTTTTATCTTGTGAACATTGTGAACTACAGAAGTGAACAGATTCCCCTTTTTGCCTTGGCTGCTAGAGGTCTTAGAGCTAAATACGTAGGATACAAATTTAGTTGTGTAGGTCACCATGGTCTGTACTTTTTGTACCTTTTCAGGCACCACTTTGTCCCTTTCTTGTTTTATTTTCCAACCTTTCCTTGACTCCTCTTCTAATGATTTTGTTTTATTTTAAATGTTTTTCTGGATCAAGATGGGATCAAATTAAATAGCTCTTTTATGTGTGATGGGAAGGTCCTGGAGATTGAACCTAGGGATGTTCAATCTCTAGCTTTTTAAAATTAATTATTGGATTGGACCAGGGATGTTATATCTCCAAGCCGCCACCACCACCCCCCCAGCCTAAATTTTTACTTTGAAGCAGGTTCTCACTAAGCTACTGAGCAGCTCCTTAAATTGTTGAGGCTGGCCTTAAACCTATGACCTTCCTGTCTCAGCCTCCCAAGTACTGGGATTACAGGCATGTGCCACTAGATCCAACTTATTTTTTATTTGGAAACAGGGTCTCGCTAAATTACCAGGTGCTGGCCTCAAACCTGAGATCCTTCTGTCTCAGCCTCCCAAGTACTGGAATTACAGGTGTGTATCACTGTGCTTGGCAAAATTAAAGTTAGCTTAGAATCTCTGTACTTTTCCAAGAGTCATTGAATACTTGAAATTGTATGCAAAATTTTCATGTATAAATTTTTCCTTGAGAAGGAACTAAAAATGTTAATAATTTTAGTAGTTTCTTAAAGGAGCTTGCATCCCCCGGAATATTAAGAGCCATTGATATAAGGAACCAAGAAACAAAATGTTTGTAGTAGAGAGAAGGTAAAAGGTTTCAGTTGCAGTGCTGCCATTTTAAAATGGAAGGCAGAGTAGCAGAATGCGGTGTGTCAGAATATTAGCACTTTCTAGAATGTTGATGTAACTAGGCTCCTAGAACGCATCTTCCAGATGTCTTGGCATCCTCCTTGCTTAGTTAAATCTTAAGATTGGGCCTTTACCTGATTCAGCCTCTGAATCTCCAGCATACCCTATTTCAGTCGCCATAAAGAACTGAACTAGAGGCTCTGAACTCTTGGTAATGGGCTGTGGTTGATAATGGCTTCCATCTCTTTCCGACAGTGCCTACGCTCCTTTGAAATCTGTCTCAGATACCTGGCAGACTCAAGACCCTGGTAGACTAGTCCTGCAACTTCAATGCCCAGTCCAGGATCTGCCCAGAGGACATGCCGACCTTGTGGCCATGCTTGGGTAATCTAGCTAAGTGCTGGCCAACGGGCTGCCGGCAGGTAGGCACTCGGGGTTGGAGTTTTTGGCAGTGAGGTTGTAGGCAACTCAGAATCCATGAGACTGGTCAGGAGCAGGCCAGCCAATCTGAGTTAGCTGGGGGAGAATTGAAGCTTCATTACTAGAGGAAGCTAATCTGCAGGCCCATGGCTGGAGCCAGGCAGGACAGGGCCTGAGGTCCTTCAGCCTGGAGTTCTGAGTGGGGACAGAGGAGGAATGGGGAGAGGGCTGGTTTCCTGGGATTTCTCTTCTCCTTTCTCCCTCTGCTTTTTTCAGGTAGCCACCATGGAAGACCTGTCCGCACCCCGGAGTAAACAGACTATGATGGAGAAGACAGGCACAAGGACAATGACAACCCTGTGTGGTTGGGGCTATGACACAGGGGAGCCGGGGGTGGGAGGACGGTAGGAGACCAGAGGTAGCCACAAGCCAGCTTGAAAGCCAAAAAGATTCCCCGAGGAGTGGTGTCTGAGCCGACTCTGGAAGAAGTCGAGGATGGGCTGGTAGAAGCACCTGTAAGGCTGCTTCAAGGACCAGGCTATATGGAAATTTCCCAGTGCCTAGATGTGGGCCTCAGATCCAGGCACTAATAAGCACACACTGTCCAGTTCCTTGGGGCACACATGTCCAGGTCTAATTACTTTCAGACTTCTCTCCCCAGCTATTCCAATAACCCACAAACTTAAGTCTGTTTTAATCAATTCAAACCAGGAGAGGATAATTGGCTTTTAATGTGTGCAGACATTTCCTAATTTTGAGAGAACAGGGTTTTCTGGAGGTACAAAGCCTGCTAGCCACCCTGCTGCCATGTCCTTCTGGGCCCACACCTTGGCCAGACTGTAACCTCAATACCTGGACAGGCCATGCACTCCCCTCTGTCCATCTCAGTTATCTGGCTTTAAAATGAGCTCCAGAGCCGGGCGTGGTGGCGCACGCTTGTAATCCCCACGCTTGGGAGGCAGAGACGGGAGGATCGCGCAGGTTCGAAGCCAGCCGCGCGCGCTGGCGTAGGAGACCCTGTTTCCAAATAAAAAATATAAAAATAGGTCTGGGAGTGTAGCCCGAAGGTAGAAGGGCTTCCAGGAACCCCAGTACCACCAAAAAAAAAAAAAAAAAAAAAAAGTTTGGTCGGGCGTGGTGGCCCACTCTTGTAATCCCAGCATTCGGGAGGCTGAGACCGGAGGATCGCGGTTCGTGGACAGCCTCAGCAACTTAGTGAGGCCCTCTGCAACTCAGTGAGACCTGGTTTCAAAATAAAGAATAAAAAATAGGGCAGGGGGTGTGGCTCGGAAGTCGAATGCCCCTGGGTTCCATCCCCAAACCCGCAAAAAAAAATAAAATAAAATAAAATAAATAAATAAATAAAATAAGCTCCAGGAAGTGGGAGTGTAGCTCAGTGGTAGCACTGGCCTAGCATGTGTGAGTCCTTGGGTCCAATCCCCAGCACAACAGAAAAATATAAAAATTAAAATAAGACAATGAGCTCTAGTTGGGTATGGAGGCGCACACTTGTAATCCTAGCATTCGGAAAGCTGAAACAGGAGGATTAAGGTTCGCAGCCAGCCTCAGCTACTTAGGCCCTTTGCAACTCAATAAGACTCTGTTTCAAAAAATAAAGAATAAGATGGGTGTGGTGGCACACGCTTGTAATCCCAGTCCAGGTTTATGGACAGCCTCAGCTACTTAGTAAGGCCCTCCACAGCTCAATGAGAACCTGTCTCAAACTAAAATAATAAAAAGTAGGGCTGACGGCATAGCTCAGAGGTAGAATTCCCCTGGGTTTCATCCTCAGTACCAAAAAAAAAAAAAAAAAAAAAAAAAAAAATAGGGCTGGGGGTATAGCTCTGAGGTAGAATGTTCCTGGGTTCCATCCCTAGTACTGCAAAAAAAAAAAAAAAAAAAAGGAATGAGCTCCATAATATTGTGGGGGATACTCGTTAAACTGGGAGGGGACAGGGTTTGTAGTCAAACTCTGGTTTTGAGGCACTGGAGATTAAACCCAGAAATATTCTATCTCACTGGGCATGGTGGCACACGCTTGTAATCCCCGCGCTTGGGAGGCTGAGACAGGAGGATCGCACAGGTTCTAAGCCAGCCTCAGCTACTTAGTGAGGCTCTCAGCAGCTTAGTGAGACCCTGTTTCCAAATAAAATATATTAAAAAAGGTCTGGGAGTATAGCCCAGAAGTAGAAAGCCTCTGGGTTCCACCCCCAGTACCACCAAAAAAAAAAAAAGAAATATTCTATCTCTGATTTATACCTCCAGCCCCACCCCCTTTTCTTGAAACAGGGTCTCACTAGGTTTCCGAGAGTCTTGCAAAATCGCTGAGGCTGGTCTTGAGCCTGTGATCCTCCTGTCTCAGCCTGCTCGGTACTGTGATTACAGGTGCCCGCCACTGCGCCCAGCCACATTCTGGCTCTTGTCTGGAAATGGCAGCATGTGAGGGTGGACTGGGCCCTTCTCTCAGGAACTCAGCTTTCCCATCAGTGAAAAACACTGAAAAGATGCAAACATGGCCGAGGCCACTTCCTGCCTTGACAGTTGGGGGCTGTGTCAAATCCTGGATGTCCTGTTGTTAGCCCAGTTCTTTGAAAGCAGAGTGGACACTGGAGATAAGAGATCTAGAAATGATTGTGGCTTTGACTTGCTCTGTGAGTTTGGGACAGCCACTAAAACTCTGTGAGCCCCCGTTTCCTCATTTGGTAGGCAGGTAATTCCAATCTCCAGGGTTTTATGAAGCTCCAGTGAGCTAAAAGCAACCTGATGATGAGGATAGTGCTGCCACCGCCCATCTGTCCTGTAGCAGTCAGTGTCTTTGGAGAAACAGTGACTGTGTTTGATGACAGTAAATTGGGCCAGCTCCAAAGTCTTTGGGAATGTGAATGAATCTTTATTTTTGAATCTTTATTTATTGTTGTTACTTTGGTTCTACCTAGGTGCATTCTCTCTCCAAGCTATACCTTTGCCCTTATTTTTTATTTTGAAACAGGGTCTTGCTAAGTTGGTTGAGGGTCTTGCAAAGTACCTGAAACTGGCCTTAAACCTGCCATCTTCCTGTCTCAGCCTCCCAAGTACTGGGATTACAGGTGTGTACCACCATGTTGGGCAATGAATCTCTCCCCCCCACTCCCGGGGATTGAATCCAAGGGCATTCTACCTCTGAGTTCTACCCCCAGCAGCCTGATTTTTCAATTCTTTATTTTAAAACAGAGTCTCATTAAGTTGCAGAAGGCCTATGAATCTTTGACAGCCTTCCCAAGTTGGGCATGGTAGCACATGCTTGTAATCCCAGTATTTGGGAGGCTGAGACAGGAGGATCACAGGATCAAGGCCAGCCTCAGCAACTTAGTGAGGCCCTCTCTAACTTAGTGAGACCTGGTTTTCAAACAAAAAATAAAAAGGGCTGGGAGTGTATCTCAGAGGTAGAATGACCCTGGGTTCAGTCCCCAGTGCCACAAAAAATAAAAACAAAAACAAAAAATAATACACACACACACACACAAGCACACACCACAAGCGCGCACACACACACACACACACACACACACACACACGCATGCATGCACACTGTTGCCAAGAAGCTAAATGACCTGGGCGTGACAGAGCCACGAATGTTGCTCATATCAGACCAGTCTAAGACAGCTCAGTGGTGGTTTGTATTTGAACGTCACTTTACAACACAGCCCATTACTGCTGAACATTACATGGCTGATATATTTGTCTGTAAGTCTCAACACCCTGAGCTAAACAGGGTGACATGTACCTGTAATCCCAATCATTTGGGAGGCTGAGGCAGGAGGATTAAAAGTTTGAAACCAGTCTTGGTCACTTAGTGAGCTCCTGTCTGCAAATAAAAAAGGCTGGGGCTATAGCACAGCGGCAGACCACCCCGGGTTCCGTCCCCAGTACCAAAAACAAGGCCTTGAGTCCAGAGGGCTGGAATACTCTCTTCACGCAGAGAGGAAGGTGCCAGTTCAAGGGAACCTGTAAACAGATGGCCTGGAGCCTAGGTGTCAGGTCTGGAGCCCAGGGTGAACTCACACGCTGTGCTTGCTGCTGCGCTTGAAGCAGCCTCATCTGAATACGGGGATACCTGGAGCGTTAGCAACCTGGCGTGAGTCAGCAGCTGCCTGTGAGGCCATCAGGCAGGGAACATCATGTACTAAAACTGTAGCTACCATGCTGGCCTGGGGATTAGGGGAAGAGCAGGGGGCAGGTGCTTGGGAGGTAGGATGGGGGTGAGGAGGGGATAGGTAGAATTCGAAATTGAAGCCCCTTCTGGTGCCCTTACAGGACCCACACTGATCAAAGGAGGCTTTAGTTTCTGCAGTGTTGGCAAAATGGTTTAATTGGAATTAATGGGAAAATTATGCGATGAATATGCATAGTGCAGGCCGTGAGGCGCCGCCGCAGGAGGCCGGCTGGAGGAAGGGCTCTGAGCTGGCAAGTATGATGGGAATCAGACTGTGGCTCCGCGGGTGAGCCCAGGTGGTGGGCAGCGGGACAAAGGCTCCTCCTTTGGGTCTGGGACCATCCTGCTCACCTGGAGCCCTGACCTGCGCTGGCCTTCAGCTCTGACCTTCCCACCTGGATAGAGTCAGAGAACGTCAGACTCCCAGGGTTCTGGGATTAGAATCAGGCTCAGGATTCTGGAATCACAGACCTTTAGCAACACATATGTTAACAATAGAAGATTTAAGTATCTAACAATCTGACAATTGGAGGGCTTTGGGGGACATTTTAGGAAATCTCTCTCTAATGTTCATTTAATAATAATAAATAACATCTGTTGAGCATATTGCACTTTCCAAGATCCTTTCACATCTGTACAACTATCACACAGGAGTGATACTTTTGGGTTAAGTAATGCAAAGAAGACAAAATGGGTTGGGACCCAGCCTTGGAGGACAAATTCTACTTTCCACGTGCCAACGTTTTGATATTCTTGTCTTCCAGAATTGCAACAACATTTCTCTCTACTTGGTATACTGTGTCCAAGTTCTCTGTGTGTGTTGTGTAAATTGGGCCTGGCCGTGTGTGGCTTTTCTTAATGCATTCTGGCGTATCCTAATGCGCATGTTATGAGTATCAAACATCGTTGCATCAGCATGATCGAGGTTGGCACATTCTACGATGGCTTTTTGGCAGGCTTTATCATCCAGCACTATTTTCAGTTCACAAAGGACTTAACCAACACATCCAGGAATAGATTTCATGTAACTAATGTAAAGCCTGAACTTTCAGGTCATTTGTAGCTTTAGTCAGAACATGTCCTAATTTTTTTTAGGATTAAAAGGTAAATTACCAAAGATAGGGAAAGAAGTAAAAAGGGGAAATAGGCCTCCGTGGATAGGAGGCATAAGGAACTGGAGAGGTTGTGCGGTGGGCAAAGGTGCCCATCCCTGGAGGGAATCAGGGCAGGAGACTCTGCCCAGAACAAGCCGCGGCGGTGTCTGGGACACATCTCTCACGTCTCTGGGGTCTCAATTTTTCCTGATTTCAAATGGGGATAACAATTACTGCTCTGGGAAAGTTCGGGGAGCATATCCACCCTAGAAGAGCTCTACAGCCGCGGCAGGAGCTAAGCGAGATGGGGAGGGGGGAGGGGTGCGGAACCGCGGGGAGCCGCGAGGGGCTTCTGTCTCCATGGTAACGCGCCAGCCAAGAGGGGAGGCGGGGTTTGCGAACCCAGCGCTGGAGGTTTAGAAGATGAAGGTTTCACAAAGAAAGCCCTTTCCTCCCTCGAAGAGAAAGGCATCCTTGGAGATTTGACTCTCAGCGCTAGATCAGCCCTCTAAACTGGACCAGGCAGTGATACTGCCCGGAGCTGGAACGAAGACATCATAGCAGTCTTCACACTATATTGTAACTGTCTATTTAGCTTATCAGTCTTTCCCAATAGCCTGAGAGTTCCCTGAGGCCAGGAATTATGACTGATTCATTTCTTTGTTCCCAGAGCTCAGGGGAAGGCCTGGCACACAAAAGATTTAAACATATGTTGGTCCAAGACTGTGACTGGGGGTGTGATAGGTTATTAATTGTCTTCCTGTCCGAAGATCTGGGAGCGAGTGTGTGTGTGTGTGTGTGTGTGTGTGTGTGTGTGTGTGTGTGTGTGTTTGTGTGATGTGCTGGGGATTGGGAGTTGAACCTGGGGGTGTTCTACCTCTGAGGTACCCCATACCCTATTTTATTTTTTTATTTTGAGATAGGGTCTCACAAGTTGCTCAGGGCCTCACTTGAGTTGCTGAGGCTGCCTTTAAACTTGCAATCCTCCTGTCTCAGTCTCCCAAATACCGGGATTACAGGCGTGTGCCATCCACTTGGGGTGGCCTTAATCTTGTGAGGCATGGGGGTGTGCAAGGAGCGGCTCACAGCCCTGGGCGTGCTTCACCTACCTATGAGAGCCTCTACATACACAGGTGAGATCCAGGGCTCTGTGTCAGAGCAAGGCAACTGTGCCTCCGTTCCTCATGCTCACCCCTGAGCACCCGTCAGGTAGAGCAATGGCCCCCGTCTGAGAAGTGACGCTGTCTGGGGCCTGAGTCATTTCTGTGGGCATACAAGCTACCACTGTCCTGCAGACTCCTGATCCGTAGGAACCTAAGGGACAGGTGTTCAATAGGCCCCAAAGGCAGAGATCCAGAGTGCAAATTGCAAATTGCAAATTTCATGACAGCGTCACAAAGAACAGGAGCACAAGCTGCTACTTTGGCTGGTGTAGTCCTCTCCATGCTTAAGCCCCCGGCCTACAGCTCCCTCTTGCCTGGCCCTTCTGTTCGCCCCGACTCCTCTCTCTCCACTACTCACCTGGACGCTGGTGTCCACTCAGACTGAACTACTCAGTGTTACTTAGAATCGCCATTTGCCCTTTCTGGGCGGTGGGCCTTCCTGTGTGCTGTCCCCTCTGCCTTGAATATTATTCCTCATCTCACACTACAAACCCCTTGTCATGACTTGATTCAGGCATTACTCCCTCCAGGAAGCCTTCCCTGAAGTCCTTGGCTGGGTTAGGAACCTCCTGTAAACACTTGGAGCCATGAGCTCCTCAAACACATTACACCACAACTTAGTGAAACCCTGTCTCAAGATAAAAGATAAAACAGGGCTGAAGGAGTAGCTCAGAGGTAGAACATCCCTGGGTTTATTCCCAGCTGCAGCTTGGACAACACACACACACACACACACACACACACACACACACACACACACGAATCATTATCAATCAATGTTTAATGAACATAGGCAAATGTTTGAGGAGAAACTAGTAACCCACCTGGGAGGAATGCTATTAAGGGGAGTGGAAGGTTCAGATATTTCCAACTTCCAACATTGAGTGTTCTCTAATTCTTAGCTGAAGATTCGGACCGAGGCTCCCTTCCATCTGGAGCCCACTCGCCAACTGGCCACCCCGGTCTGCCCTGTGCCCTCTGATTGTTTGTTCTCAGGCAGTCACACACACACATGTACTGAACGTAACCGAGAAAGCAATTTACAAGAAATAATTGCCGGTCGATGTGTGCCTGGGAGCAGCAGCGGTGAGCTCAGACTATTTCTGTCTGTGCGTCAGCCCACCCAGCTTCCTTCCTGCTCTGCAGCCCTGGGGGAGGGGCTCCTGCCTGGCAGGGTGGGTAGTTTGTTTCTAAAGCCAACCCCAGTGAGAGCCTGCTCTGAGGACTGATTGAATTCAAAGAGAAGCCGAACTCCGACTGGGGGTGGGGAGCTTTGCGAGGCCGGGATGTGTTGGTAGACACCCATTCCATTCTCCACCTGTGTACCTCTGTGCACATGACTCCTGGGGAGGGGGATTCTACCAAGTCTTTAGGGCCCCACTCTGTGTGAGGTCTCTTCCTAACCTCTGTGCCCAGAGTCCTCAAAGCCGGTCTTTGTTCTTCAGGGCCAGTTGTGCTTGAAGGGTGGTCCCAGACCAGTGCAGTATCACCTGGAACTTGTTAGAAATGAAATGCAGATTCTGGGGCTGTGCTCCAGCCCAACTCAGACAGACGCCAGGGCTGGGGTGAGGGGTGAGGGGCAGCAATGTGTTTTAACAAGCCCTTGGTTGATTCTGATGCAGCCACAAATTTGAGAACTACCGCCTCAGCCTGCACTAGGCACCTTCAGGTTTTAGAATTTGCAGATCCATCTGTCCCTGTCAGGCTGTGCAGGGCTTAAAGGCAAGGGCCTTGTCGGATGGGTGCTTCCCTGTAACTTCCCAGAAAGCCCCACAGAGTGTTCAGAGAAAAATCGAATTTTACCGATAAGGGTAGCCAGGACAGAGAAGAGGTCTGCACCATGAAAGGTCACGACTGACTAACCCTCCAGCTGTCACCCACCCCACCGTACCCAGGTGCCCTGAGTGCTCTTAAACAGAGAGCTTGCCGTTCCCGGGCCATGCTGGGCGCTCCGTGCTGATTTTGAACAAGTTGTACCCTGACCATAATGTCTTCCCACCCCATCTCACCTGGAAA
Organism: Muscardinus avellanarius; assembly: GCF_963383645.1. Classification (NCBI taxonomy): domain Eukaryota; kingdom Metazoa; phylum Chordata; class Mammalia; order Rodentia; family Gliridae; genus Muscardinus; species Muscardinus avellanarius. The sequence goes on along the minus strand of NC_137788.1, from coordinate 44,980,730 downwards.
CTTTGACTCATCTTTGATGACTCGACTTGGGCATTGCTTCTTCCTCCCTCAAACAGCACGAACGGCCATCAGAAGGCCCACTGCCTTTCAGTGTGCCCACTCCACTCTCCATCTGAGCCCCTGGAGAGCAGGATGCCCTCTGTTTCTGGCAAACCACATAGACGACTCCACAGAGTGTACAACTAGTAGACAAAGGTGCTGGGTCTAGTGCTGAAAATAAAAGGCCACGCAGACACACATAGTGACCAACAAGAGAAGCCTGGGGCCCATCTGTGGGTGGCTCACCCTGTCTTTCTACCCCATGGTGCCTCCGGCTGGCCGGGGACCTATGTACAGATACTTAAGACTATCTCACTGTGGCCAAATCCAGCAGCAGATCATATCACTCTCCGAAATGTCCGGAGCTGCTTTCAGTGGCTCCTGTGAGCCGTGATCCTTGCCCTGCACTCCCACGGCAAAGCCTAAAGCCTTTGCCAAAGTTAGAGCAGCGGGGAGAGAGGGGTGGCGGGGAGCATTCTGTCCTAACATGCCTTTGCTATGAAAATAATAATAAAAAATGTAAAAGACAAACAAACAATAATAGCTACACTTTCTGCTTGTCAACACTTAAAGTACTTGCATGGGCTAAATATTTTCTCTCTCCCTCAAGCCTGAGGAGGCCAGTGCACCTTCCTATTTTCCCTGCTTGTATAGATGAGAAAACTGAGGCGCAGAGCTCGGCAGTACGCCGTGGGGATGGGCTCTCAGGCATCTGGCTCCACAGTCCAGCTCCCAAAGACCGTGTTACGGTGAACAACATCCATCTGTAACCTTAGAAGTCTTTCAGCACAGCCGGGCGTGGTGGCGCACGCTTGCAATCCCAGCGCTTGGGAGGCTGAGACGGGAGGATCGCACAGGTTCGAAGCCAGCCTCAGCTACTTAGTGAGGCTCTCGGCAACTTAGTGAGACCCTGTTTCTAATAAAATATAAAGTCTGGGAGTATAGCCCGGAGGTAGAAAGCCTCTGGGTTCCACCCTCAGTACCATCAAAAAATAAAAAATAAAAATAAATAAAAAAAGAAGTCTTTCAGCACTTCAACGTTTATGAAGAGGGTTCCAATCCATCGCTTTTTATTTATTTATTTTGTGGTACTTGGGATAGAACCCAGGGCCTCACACATGCTAGGCAAACACTCTACCACTGGTTTATACACCTAATCCACAAATCCATCACTTTACCAAACAATTCCCTAGCAAGGGAACAGAGGTTCAGGGGGACTGAGGGACTTTATCAAAGCCACGGGGTTGAGAATTGGCCGTGTTCACTGTTTGGAGCCCGGGTTTAATCTGCTAACCCTTCATTATCTCATTCACTCTATCATCCACCCAGGACACCGTGATGGCTGAGCCCTGTGCACACTGCGCCGTGTCTCCTGTTCCTTGGACAGTGACTCACTCCAGGGTGGGGCAGAGTGGCTGGAGAGGCAGGAACCACCTACTTCTGAGTGCTGACCCCCTTCACAGGGCCTCCTAAATACACCAGTTCTGGGGCAGGGGAATCGAGTAAAGGTTTTCTGGCTCCTCAGGGAAGAGGGGCTCTCTGAGCCTACAGGGCCCAGGCTTTCCCCCTGATCCTATGGAGCTGTTACCACTCTGCCCAGACCTCACGTTCCACTTCTATGGCTCACAGTTGGCCAGGCTGAGCAATATAGCTGGCTCCACGGGAGGGTCTGGGTGCCTTTGCTGGAGAAAGCCATGGTGCATCCCACCAGACTCCAAAGTCCCCTTCACCATTCCCACTCCCCCCTCACTGAAAAGAGACTTCACAAGGGATGACGTACAGACATTTATTGGGTGTTTATGGGACTGTTCCATGTGGGTCAGGGTTGGGGACAGTTGCCTCCTCAGGGCTGCCTGGGATGTCACTGGCAGTCATTGTTGCCATGAAGCAGGGCTGGAGGAGGAGTTTGGAGTCCACAGCCTGCCTCTCGGTGCTTTTTGGCCATGGGTACAAGAAGGGGGAGCTCTGTCCTCGAAGATTCACTCCTGGCCCTTCCATCGCAGTGCTCGAGTTAGTACCTTGGCGGCCCTGGGGCACCTCCTCTGGACCTGAAAAACAGCGAGCTGAGGCATTCTCTCCCACAGCCCCTCCTGCCTGGTGCACACTGCAGATACCTTCTCTGAGTGCTTCCCGTGGGCAATGCGGTGTGTTCAAAGTCTTAGTTGCATCATTCATTTAACAAATATTTATTAACAGTATACCCCATCATGCACTAGAGACTGTCAATGTTTTTCTTTCTTTCTCTTTGGTACTGGAGTAGAACCCAGGGGTGTTCTACCTTTGTGATATACCCCTAGCCCCTTTTATTTTTATTTATTTATTATTTATTTATTTTTTTGGTACTGGGGATGGAACTCCTCCCCTAATACCTCACTGTCCTGATTACTGTTTGCTGTTGGCTTTTGTTGTTGTACAGTAAGTCTTAAAATTGAGGGGTGTGTGTGTGTGTGTGTGTGTGTGTGTGTGTATTACTAGAGATTGAACCCAGGGGCATTCTACCTCTGAGTTCCACCCCCAGGCCTATTTTATTTTATATTTTATTTTAAAACAGTCTCACTAAGTTGTGGAGGGCCTCACTACATTTCTGAGGCTGGCTGTGAACCTGTAACCCTCCTGTCTCAACCTCCCAAGTACTGGAATTACAGGCATGTGCCACCACCCCTGGCTCATTATTCTTTTTCAGTGTTACTTTTGATGTTATAATTTCTTTGACCTTTCATATAAGTTTTGTAGTTTGTTTGTTTTTGTGGGACTGGTGATGGGGCATTCTGCCTCTGAGCTACACTCCCTGGCTCTATTTTATTATTTTATTTTGAAACAGGGCCTCACTTAAGTTGCTGAGGCTGGCTGTGAACCTGTGACCCTCCTGTCTCAGATTCACATATATTGGAATTACAATCGTGCACCACCACACCAGCTGATGGGGCTACTTTTTACAATAGAATTTCAAATCTCACTATAAATAAGTTCTACTTTTTTTTTTTTTTTTTTTTTTTTTTTTTTTTTGCAGGTCTGGGGCTGGAACCCAGAGGCATTTGACCTCCGAGATACATCCCCTGCCCATTTTTTTTTTTTTTGAAAACAGGGTCTCACTGAGTTGCAGAGGGCCTCACTAAGTAGCTGAGGCTGTCTGAGAACCGTGATCCTCCTGTCTCAGCCTCCCAATGCTGGGATTACAAGCGTGCGCCACCACACCCGGCTTACTTCTTTTTTAAACACTGGGGATTGAACCCAGAGATCAGAGACACTCTACCACTGAGGTACACCCCAGCCCTTTTTATCTTGTTAATACGAGGACAGGATCTGCCCTGGTTGGCCTTGACCTGGGAATCTTTTTGTCTCTCCCCCCTAGTAGAGGTGCGTGCCACTGGCCCGGCCTGTCTTTACCTTTGATTCAAATCTGCTCTCTTTGGCTTACCCTGTGGATTCTAGCTCTGTTCTCCAACTCCTCACAAAATACCTGCTTACCTGCTTTTCCCACCCCAGAACAGCCTTGCAAAGATCTGTGGTCCTAGACTATGACCCCAAGTCTCCTCTGTTCAATGCCAAATATCCCCAGATCTTCCCCTGGTCCTCAAAGGACCTGGTTCCCAGACCTGAGCTGGTCACCTGCCTTTGATCACTTCTCTATTGGTCAAAGTCCCTCTTCAACTGTGGGACTCTGGTCAGCTGAAAACCAGGGCTCTGGGGAATCCATGCGCACCCAGGAGTTATAAGATGTTGGCTCGAGCCCTCATTTTGGTATTAAATAGTTGTGCTACTTTGTGCCAACCTCTTTTCCTCTCTAGATCTCAGTTACCACTTCATAAATGGGGTATAAAGCAAGGCTGGCCTCATTTTCCTATATCTTAGTTTTATTCTTTGAATTCCAAGTTTTAAAGGATTCTCTCTACTTGACAGACTGCATATATTAAATACAGATATTTTTCTATTTTTTTTTTTTTTTTGGTGGAACTGGGGTTCCTGGAAGCCCTTCTTCCTCTGGGCTACACTCCCAGACCTATTTTATATTTTTGAAACAGGGTCTCTTACGCCAGCATGGCTGGCTTCGAACCTGTGTGATCCTCCTGTCTCCACCTCCCAAGCGCGGGGATTACAAGCGTGCGCCACCACGCCCAGCACAGATATTTTTCTATTTTGATTAAACAAAGAGCTTTGATCAACAGGAGAGAGCATATGTTAATTTCCTTCTAAAACTGATATAATTCTAGCTCAAAGAAAAGAAACACAGTCCTCGTAAAACCTTGAAACATAGATGTTGAGCCAGGTGCAGTGGCGCACCCTATAATCCAAGTATTTGAGAAGCTGAGACAGGAGACCCAGCCAGGCCCTCAGCAACTTTTTTTTTTTTTGTGGGGGGGGGGTTCTGGGGATAGAATCCAGGGGCATTTGACCTCCGAGCTACACCCCCTGCCCTATTTTTTTTTAATTCCGTATTTTGAAACGGTCTCACTAAGTTGTGGAGGGCCTCACTAAGTAGCCAAGACTCCGCAAACTGTGATCCTCCTGTCTCAGCCTCCTGAATGCTGGGATTACAATCGTGTGCCACCATGCCTGGCTCCTCAGCAATTTATTGAGACCTTGTTTCAAAATAAAAAATAAAGCCAGTAATCTCAGTATTTGGAAGGCTGAGACAGGAGGACTGCAGGTTTGAGGCTGGCCTCAGAAATTTAGCAAGGCCCTCCACAATTTAGTGAGACCTCTGGAGGTGTAGCTTAGAGATAAAATGCCTCTGGATTCAATCCCCATTATCACAATAAATAAATGAATGAATAAATAATAGGACCAAGAGTGTAGCTTGGCAGTAGAATGCCCCTGGTTTCAATTACTGGTATCCAACCCAAAAGAAATGTAGATATTCCTTAAGAATTCCCACTCTAGCCGGGTGTGGTGGCGGGTGTGGTGGCACGCTTGTAATCCCCACACTTGGGAGGTGGAGACAGGAGGATCACACAGGTTCGAAGCCAGCCTCCCTGGTTTAAGAGACCCTGTTTCAAAAAAAAAAAAAAAAAAAAAATAGGTCTGGGAGAATAGCCCGGTAGTAGATGGGTTCCATCCCCAGTGCCACCAAAAAAAAAAAAAAAAAAAAAAAAAAAAAAAAAAAATTCACGCTCTATATTTGGGGACCTCAGGTAATAGAAATCCAAAATATGGGAACCCATGGAGTTGGTGATAAAAAGCTGACTCTGAGCCAGGTGCGGTGGCACACACCTATAATCCCTGTACTTAGGAAGCTGAGACAGGAGAATCGCAGGTTTGTGGCCAGCCTCTGCAACTTAGTGAGACCCAGTTTCAAAATAAAGAATAAAAAATAGGGCTGGGGGTGTAGTTCAGAGGTAGAATGCCCCTGGGTTCACTCCTTAGTACAAAAAAAAAATAGAAGCCAGGTGGGATAGTGGGTGATACCGACCTGTAATTCCAGTACTTGGGAAGCTGAGACAGTAGGATCTCAGGTTCAAGGACAGCCGTAGTAACTTAGCAAGACTCTGTTTCAAAATAAAAAATAAGGCCGGGCGTGGTGGCGCACGCTTGTAATCCCCGCGCTTGGGAGACAGAGACAGGAGGATCGCGCAGGTTCGAAGCCAGCCATGCTGGCTTAAGAGACCCTGTTTCAAAAAAAAAAAAAAGGTCTAGGAATGTAACCCAGATATAGAAGGGCTTCCAGGAACCCCAGTACCACATAAATAAATAAATAAATAAATAAATAAATAAATAAATAAATAGGGCTGGGTGTGTAGTTCAGGAGTAGAATGCCTCTGGGTTCCATCCCCAGACCATAAAATAAAATAAAATGAAAGAAAAGAAAAGAAAAGATAAAAAACAGGGTATAGCTTAGAGTTAGAATGCCCCTGGGTTCAATCATCAGTATCACATACAGAGAGAGAAGCTGCCTCTGAGATGTGAGGACTGGAGAGTTTTGTCCAATCAGGAGTACACAAGGACCACCA